>NC_136409.1:34528750-35760000 GCF_051521515.1 Lactuca serriola
AATCTTCCTTCGGTGTAAGGCTTCAATACCCAAACGTTCACTATCTTCTGGGCGCTCCATGTTAGATACTGAGGACGAGCAGCCTTCAGATAGAAATCGATGAGTTCCCTATCAACCTCAGGGTTCGGATGAGGGACTTCATAAATATTTGAGAAGGCGTGGAAGATAAACGCCTTTCGAGTCAGCGGCATGTCGAACTGCGAATCGACAGAATTATAGCAGTCGAAGGAGATCACCGGCTCGAGCCATAGGATGCTGGGAGTATCTATGGCCTCTTTAATCATTCGATCCCGAGTCCAGGTAGGGAAGAGAGTCTTCCTGCTCTCAAGGAGATCGTGGGCCTCTTTCTTCTTGCGTTCGGCTTCTTCAGCCTCTCGCGCCACACGATTTACATCTTCATCAACATTGCGACTGTTCTTTCGTTTCAACATGTCCGCAATAGTTTCTTTGTCTTCATCTTCATCTTCTTCCTCAGCTATATTCTTCCCTTTATCCTTCACCCCCGAACCCGAAGTTTGACCAGTCGGAGGTGGTTCGGTTGTGTGAGTAGCTTTGGAGGAAGGAGGTGGTTTCGATCCGGTCTTCATCCCTTCTCCCCCTTGTTTCGGATTGGACACGAAACTAGGTAAGCCTTCGATTTTGCTGAGAAGGTCCATGGTAGGAGAAAGTTTTTCAGCAAGGGTTCGCCTCACTAAATGGTTCAGAATCGGATCATCTGCTTCCAGGATGTTAGATAGGGCCGCGTGTACATCCAAAACACATGTCTTGATGACCTCCCTTTCGGATCGAAGAGCTTCAAGCTGTTGTTGAGAGTTTGATAGTTGAGTGCTCTTGACCTTGAGGGCGGTGGTTTTGCTTGCCAGAACGTCCATCAATGAGTTTTCAGCTGCGAGATCCTCCTGAAGCTTAGCGAGGCGCTCATCAATGGAGGCACGAAGGGCCGAGTTGTCGTCGCTTATGGATTGGCGAAGGGTAGCGAACGATGTCAACTCCGTTGAGACGAACTTTGCCAATTGCTGAACAATCGGTTCCAAAGTTGTCTTGGTAGAATCCACACTCTCCTGTAAGGACTGCAACAGGGAAGAGGCGTCTGAGAATAGTTTATCGACTTTTGCGGTCGCTGCCTCACAGGCTTTGGTAGAGGCATCTATGGCGGTAGTGGCTGAAGCTACAGAAGCATGCTGAGCCCTGGAGAAGGCATCAACAATCTTCTGAAGAGCGGCTTCAGAGAGAGAGGACTGGTGGTTGGAAGATGAGGCAAGAAGTAAATCAACCTTCTCGTTGAGCTCCTTAAAATGTTTCTTTGTCACTGGAGCATCATCCTCTTCATCGCTTTGAACCTGAAACGGACTAAAGTAGACCGAATCGAAGGTCATGTTGTCACCGCCAAGGAACGGGTTATCTCCATCAGAGGCATGATCTGGAGATGGTGGGGGTGGTGAAGCTGGGGGTGTTGTGGGTTTTGTAGGTTCAGGTTGAGTGTGGGATGGGGTAGTTTCGGGTGGTGGTTGAGTGTGGGTAGGTTCAGTTGTATGCTGGGTTTCGGTTTGAGGTGGTTCGGTTATGGGTGGGGTTTCAGTTACAGGTGGTGTTTCGGTTGCAGTTGTGAAAATGGGTGGTGGTATAGGGAAAGAGGTTGGAGGAATAGTGGTAGTGGGGTTTATGGTGGGAATGGAAGTAGGGATTGTTTGAGTGGGTGAAGGAATGGGTGAGTTATGGATTTCCATATCTGGGGTAGGAGATCGGGGTGGGGTGTTGCCTCTTAGAGGGGTTTCGCCTCTTTGAGAGCCGTCCGAATCCGAACTCTCGCCTTCAGAGTCACTTGAAGAAGAAGGGATGACAAGCTTGCGCTTCGGTTGAGTCTTCCTCCTCTTCGGTTATGGTGACTGGGCAGGTTTTGTTTGTTTCCTCTTCTTGGGAGAAGGACCTTTAGGAGCTTTGGTCGCTTGCTTCCCTTTGTCTGCCTTTTTTCCCCTCGGCACCGGTTTGTCAGCATCATGGATGGACTTTAGCATTTTCGGTGTAAGTTCCCTAGGACCAGACGCCTTGAACTCTTTGATCGTTCGGATGATCCTGCTGTCGGATGGGACGTCGCCATACATTGTCTCCGGAATAGAGCCAATGAAAGAGAATTTTGATGCATCAGAAACGATGATCTTCGTGGTATGAAAAGTACCGACCGAAGACATCACTGCACCAGCAGCAGTGGGTATATCCAACTTATCCATCGCCCATTTGGTGATAAGAATCCAGAACCGGGCAAACGACACCTCAGAATGTCGTGATGAAGAAGAAAGGCTCTGGATGAGCTGTTGCCAGAGGACCAACCCAAAGTCTAGGTTGACTCCGTTGTAAACTGCGTACATAATCGACAAGAACAGTCGACTAGCACCATCGGATCCTGAGCTCCGTTCAGATAAGCCCTTGAAGAGGACTGTGAACATGCCGTTCCACTGCGGCGGCAAGCAGGATTTCTTGAACTTTGCGACGGAGACGAGCGCCTCCGTGTACCCCATGTTATAGAACATGTTGTAAAGATGCCCAATCGGAATCGTCTCCGGATTAATTCTCGATGGGTCAGCAGCCAAACCTAGCAAAGTACCAAAACGTTGTCGTGAAATGGAGGTTTTGTGATCAGCAACCTCGAAGAAGACACGCTCGACTGCTTTGTCGTAATAGGCAGTCGCATACACCTGCGAGAGAATCACCATTGGCACAGACTCAATCCTGGAGAGAGCTGGAGCGATTTGGGAGTACTTCAGGCATTCGATAATCGGCGACATATAAGAGTCGTACACCAGAGGGGTGAGATCGATCACCAGGCATTGTTGTGGACGAATAGGAAGAATGTGTGAGGTGGCATGGACGGATGATGATTCTGCCATTGTTGAAGGTTGAAGAAGAAGATGAACAGTAAAGCTTTTTCGAGTTTTTGCTCTCTTGTAAATTCTGAAGCAGTAAAGAGGTAAATGGTAGTGAAGACTGCCTTTTATAGTGGGTGAAAGGAGAGAGAAAAATCCTTTCAAATCTTCTATGGAAATACGAAAAGGTTTCCGGAATGACAGATGCGTGACAGTTAAGGCATGCGATGATCACGTAGGAGAGAGAGTGTCAGATTCCTAGGATCACGCCACCCAACAAGCGCCGTTTCAGAACAAATCGTTTCAAATCCTCACGCGCCTTTAAGTGCCAGAAAGGAATCGCTTGAAATTCTCACACGCGTCCATTATGTCAGTAAAGAGTGGACGTTTCAAATTCACACGCGCCCCTTTTTACCGTCGTTTGAAATTCAATCCTTTTAACTCCCGCCTGAGTCAGCAACCCTTCGTCTTATCTTTTGAATCGCATCTTTTGAATAAATTGCCCACGTGGATGATTGTTGACCACGTCTTAATAATTAACCACCAATGCAATAAATCAGCCTGAAATTAATTAGTAACTGAATTTTGGAAAATCAAAGATTTTCGTGCAAAGAGTGTAAAAAGAAAAGAAATAAAGCAACTCTTTATAGGAATGACTATGATGTCACTAATGACACGAAACTAATGATCCCGGGCACGAATCTCTTCCTTCAAGATCAAGAGAGACCTCAAAGTGTTAATGTGGATTCCCGTTGAATTACGATCAAACACTTATTAATAAATGTTGAAAGGCTTCTTTTAATTAGGCTACTTTAGGGTGGCTTTCGCTTTGATGCAACAATTCTAATCTTGAAATAAGAAAGAAAGTGATCAAAGTACTTGTGAGACCAGTGTAGTCTGTTGAACAAATAGGTGGGAATTAATATTAAATTGGCTTGGAAAATATAAAATCTCAAAAAAAAATAAAAACTAGATCCCAAGGGAAGAAATGTTATGGTGTTTAACAATTTCATAGGAATCACACAAAATAAAATTTGAGATTTCATGAAGGTACATTCGTCAATTCTTTGGTGAAAACTTGAGCAAATTAATTGTTCACCGTCAATTCAGATTTGGTGTTGAATTTTGGGTTTCACTCAGCTCGTAGTGGCACGAAACTGAGATCATAAACACAGTTGTTGTGTAACCATAAACCTCAGTGGTAATTTCTGAGAGTCTCAAGGGTTACGTTGATGAAACGAATGTAATGGAGAAATACAATGGAGATGGTGTAAGATGATAAAGTACCTCTGCTGCGAAAATAAGGACCAAGCAGAAAACTCTTAACTCATGTGAGAAAAGAGTGAGGTAGCTCACGATTAGAATAAATGTGGTAGCCTTATTGGGAAGACAAGGTTTGTTTATACCAGGTCATCAAGGTTATTATTCAAAATCTTATGAGGCTTGGGACACATACAGCAGCATGCTTCTAGGGACACTTAAGTAATCCAACAGGTATATCCCCATAAACGAACGAACACACAAACAAAATTTAAAAGAGAAAAATATTTTTGGAGTTTTTGAGATATATTAAAGAAATAAATAAAAAAAAATAAAAGAAAAAATAAAAAATAATAAAAAAAAATAAGTAAGAAAAAAATAAGACTTAGAAAGAGTAAAAAAAAAACTTTGGAAAAAAAAATTGAAAAACCGAACCCGAACGTTCGGTTGGGAAAAATTTGAAAAACCGAACCCGAGCGTTCGGTTGGTTTCGGTTGAAGAAAATTTAGAAAAACCGAACCCGAGCGTTCGGTTGGTTTCGGTTCAAGAAAATTTTGAAAAACCGAACCCGAGCGTTCGGTTGGTTTCGGTTCCGGAAAATTTTGAAAAACCGAACCCGAGCGTTCGGTTGGTTTCGGTTCAAGAAAATTTTGAAAAACCGAACCCGAGCGTTCGGTTGGTTTCGGTTCCAGAAAATTTTGAAAAACCGAACCCGAGCGTTCGGTTGGTTTCGGTTTTGGAAAATTTTAAGAAACCGAACCCGAACCTTCGGTAGGTTTCGGTTTTGGAAAATTTTAAGAAACCGAACCCGAACCTTCAGTAGGTTTCGGTTTTGGAAAATTTTAAGAAACCAAGGAATTTAGACATGCAATCAGAAAATACTTTTAACAATAAGATAAACAACTTTGTACAAGAAATATACAATCAAGAAAACTACCTTTGTGGTGATGAGCGAGTCAGATTATTTAACCAAACCTGAACGTTCGGTCAATTTCGCTTCTTACGTTTGAGGTTGAGAGGTAGTGTGAGGTACTGACTCTGATTCCATCATACCTAGCCCTTGCAGTATTCTGTTGAATGATGCTTCAGGAAGAGCTTTGGTAAAGACGTCAGCCAGTTGATCAGTGGTTCTTACGAAGTGAACTTCGACGTTTCCATCTTCCACGTGATCTTTGATGAAGTGATACCTCAGTGCTATGTGTTTGGTTTTAGAGTGTTGCACTGGGTTATGACAAATCCTAATTGCACTTTCTGAGTCACAATATAGTGGGATCTTCTTCATATTGAGTCCATAGTCTCAAAGTTGACTCTGGATCCAAATCACTTGAGAGGTACAGGATGCAGCGGCTATGTATTTCGCTTCGGCAGTAGACAACGACACACACGTTTGTTTCTTGGATTGCCAGCTGACCAACTTCCCGTCAAGGAATTGACAGCCACCAGTGGTGCTTTTTCTGTCGAGTCCACATCCTCCAAGGTCAGCATCTGAATAGGCTTGAATGAAGAAGCCTGAGTTGGAAGGATACCATAGACCTAAGGAGGTGGTTCGCTTGAGATAGCATAAAATGTTCTTCACTGCAAGCATGTGAGGTTCACGTGGGTTTGCCTGAAATCGAGCACAATAACACACAAAAAACATGATGTCAGGCCTGCTAGCAGTAAGATACATTAGTGAGCCTATCATTTGACGATAGAGCGTGATATCAACAGCCGGTTTGTCTAGAGATGGAGTTAGCTTGGTGCCGAATGCAATTGGGACTTTGACTTTGGAGTCTCCCATCATACCAAACTTTGCTAGGAGAGTCTTCGTGTAAGCTTCCTGATTGATAAAGATGCCTTCGGGTCCCTGTCTAATATTTAAACCAAGGAAAAAGTTAATAGGACCCATTGAGCTCATTTCAAATTTAGTCTCCATCAACTTTCTGAATTCAGCTGTTAGGCTGGGATTCGTAGAGCCAAAGATGATGTCATCGACATAAATTTGAACTATCATAAGGTGGTTACCTTCCTTTTTGCGAAAGAAGGTTGGGTCAACCGAACCTTGTTTGAATTTAGACATCTTTAAGAATTTAGTTAGCGTTTCATACCATGCTCTCGGAGCTTGTTTAAGGCCATACACAACTTCATCCAGAATATAGCAATGATTTGGATACTTTTCGATCACGAACCCAGGAGGTTGCTCCACATACACGGTTTCTTCGAGTTCTCCATTAAGAAATGCACACTTGACGTCCATTTGGAAAACTTCAAAGTTTTTGTGGGCAGCATAAGCAAGAAATATTCTTATAGATTCTAGCCTAGCTACAGGAGCGAAAGTCTCTTCATAATCAATCCCTTCCTCCTGACAATATCCCTTTACTACTAGACGAGCTTTGTTCCTTATAACATTCCCTTCCTTTTCCATTTTATTCCTAAAGACCCATTTGAGACCAACAACCAAGGCATCTGGAGGAGTTGGAATGAGGCGCCAGACTTTGTTCCTTTCAAATTCGTTCAGTTCGTCCTGCATTGCTTGAACCCAATCGGAGTGATCGAGAGCAGTGTTAACTGTCTTCGGTTCAACTTTTGATACGAATGAGTTAAACATACAAAACTCAACCTTTGAAAATAAGGATGTCTGTTTTGCCTTCAGTTGTGATCGGGTCAGAACCTTTTCAGAGACATCACCAACTACTTGGGAGATAGGATGATCTCTGGTCCATTTGGTGAGAGGAGGATAATTTGGATCAAAGCTTGGGTCTAGTTCAGCATTGATCATTTCTTCTGGCTCGGATTGGCTTTCGTAGTCGAGCGTCATATCAGCTTGCTCCCCCTCAATTGATGAGCTATGAGAAACTGGAGGTTCAGAGGTTTCTTGTGGTGCTGGACTTTCAGGCGTTGATGCACCTTCGGTTGGAGAAGCACTTTCGGTTGGAGAAGCACTTTCGGTTGGAGAAGCACTTTCGGTTGTAGTTGTAGAGCTTGGCTCCCCCTCAACATGTGAGCTTGGCTCCCCCTCGACATGTGAGCTTGGCTCCCCCTCGACTGAAGCATCGTTGGATGGAGGTTCATCAGAAGTCGATCCTCCTTCATTCATTCTCCTGGCAGCTTCTTCGACAAATTGCTTCATGTTGTCTACCTTGTTGTCTGCTGCACCTGCTTCTGAGAGAGTAGCTTTCTATGGTTCGTCAAAGAGCTCCAGAAATTTCTCGTATAGATTAGCGATTGAGACTGTGACTACTCCAGTTTGAGGAAAGATTTCCCCAGCTGTGTCTTCTTTGGCCTGTAGCTTTTTGACATAGCTATCGTCAAAAGTCACGTAATATGTCTCTTCGATTTTTCTCGAACGCTTGTTTAGGACTCTGTATGCTTTGGAAGTGAGAGAGTAGCCCAGAAAGATTCCCTCGTCGGCTTTGACATCGAACTTGTTGCGGTGTTCTTTAGAGTTAAAGATGAAACACCGTGAGCCGAACACATGGAAAAATTTCACATTGGCCTTTCTGTTGTTTAGAATCTCGTATGGTGTGAGCATGAATCGTTTGTTGAGAGAAGACCTGTTCTGTGTAAAACAAGCAGCAGAAATTGCATCAGCCCAAAAATAAAGAGGTAAGGAAGCGAAACTTAGCATAGTTCGGGCAGCTTCACACAAAGATCGGTTTCGTCTTTCGACAATTCCGTTCTGTTGAGGTGTGTAGGGAGCTGAGAAGTTGTGACTTATTCCCTTTTCTGCTAGAAATTCTTCAAATTCCCTGTTCTTGAATTCCAGACCATTGTTGCTCCTGATGTTGCGAATGACCTTCTTGAGCTGTACTTCAATCTGCTTGATGAACATTTTCAGCTTATGAGTCGCTTCAGATTTGAGCTTTAGAAAGAACACCCATGTAAATCGTGAAAAGTCATCAACAATAACAAGAATATACTTGCTACCACCGATGATTTCGATAGATGAAGGACCACACAAATCAATATGAAGTAATTCGAGTGGTTCAACAACTTTTGTGTTAATTACAGATGGATGACTTTGACGACTCTGCTTCCCCATTTCGCATGCAGCACACAGATGATCTCTGTCGAACTTGAGCAATGGAAGGCCCCGAACATGACCTCCAGTGACAAGTCTGTTGATATCTTTAAAGTTGAGATGAGAGAGTCTTCGGTGCCACAACCAGCTTTCGTCGGATTGAGCTTTTGATAACAAGCATATAGCTGGGTTTCCTTTGATGGGTTTAAGGTTTAGAGGAAACATTTCACCCTTACGCTCCGACTTGAGAATTACTTTCTTTGTCTTCTTCTCAATAATTTCAGAACCTTCATCATTGAATGAGACTTTGAGACCTGTACCTCCAACAAGCTGAGATACACTGATGAGGTTGTGTTGGAGTCCTTCCACATAAGCCACCTTCCTTATAGTGAAATCACCATTAGTTATCATTCCGTATCCCTTTATGGTGCCGAAAGAATTGTTTCCAAACTTGATGTTGCCACCATTTGAGAGAGACCTGTATTCCCTGAGCTCTTCTTTCCTTCCTGTCATGTGACGCGAGCAGCCACTATCTACGTACCATTCTTCGTCGAACTGCTCGTCACTTATAACCTGCAAAAATTAAGCAGATTTAGGAACCCAAAGTTTCTTGGGCCCACGTGAGCTTTTCACAGGAACAGGAATAATAAGAGAGATGTCAACAAGATATGTTCGTTTTATAAGTGTTGTTTCATCTTTCCTTTTAATGGTAAAAACTTTGATTTTATTAGGATTAGGTGCGTTCGGTTTAGACTCTGGTTTGGATGCATTAACCTTCTGTTTGCCTTTTTGTTCAGCTGACGAATGAGATTTTTGAGAACGAACAGAATGAGCTTTAGAGCAAGGTGGAGATGAATTGGAAGAATTAGATGAATGAGAAGGAATGGGATTTGGTTGAGATGACTTCTTGGCTGGAGACTCTAGGTGACCCTTTTGCTTTCGATCATTGGTGGGACTGACCTTAGAGTTTTGATCTCTTTTGACTTCAGAAACGAACCTTTGCTTTAGGTTGGAATCGTTCTGTGAACCGAACCTTTGCTTTCGGTTGGAGTCGTTCTGTGAACCGAACCTTTGCTTTCGGTTGGAGTCATTCTCAGAACCGAGCCTTTGCGTTCGGTTGGTATTTTCTTCTGAACCGAACCTCGGCTTTCGGTTGTTGTGGCTCTCATGCTTTTTGACAGGATTGTTCTCAAACTTCAGATTCTTGTCTTGATGAGAGAAATATGCATTCTGGGATTGCCAGAATTGTTTCCTTTCAGAGAGATTCTTCCTGTATCTCTGGTTCCTTTCACGTTTCTTATTCCTCATCTGCTTCGGTTGATGATGAATATTGGCTTTCATTTTCGGTTTCTCCTTGGCTGGTTCACTTTGAACTGTAGGAGATTCACTTTGAACTGAGGAACTAGAAGGAATGTCTTCTTTTGCCGAACTTTCATTCTCTTGAGGAATGTCTTTCGTACCACTAGTACTTGGCGCATCGAAATTATCTGGCTTATTCAAGGGTTCTGGTATGTACCTACCTTTACTCATCCATGAGGTTCTTTCAGATAAGCCTACCGTTTCGTTTGCATTATCTATTGGAGCTGACCAGAAGTACTCATCACAGCCATCAACATTGTCTTCGTTTAAAATAGCTGTGAGTTCAGCAGTCTGATGTTCGGTTACTCCAGTGACCTTGTACACTTGATTTGGAGTGGTCCCGACCTTTTGATATACAACCGCTTTATCTGCTAAGATCGGGGACTTTTGTTGGGACAATCGAGCGAACTCCACTGGATTTTCAGAAATTAGATTCTTGTGGTTTTCAGGTTCGCTTTTTACAAATTCTGAGCAGTCAACCGTGTCCTCTACAGAAATTTCACTCATGTTGTCATCCTCATTAAGCTCAGATGCATTTTCAACATCAATTTTGTTTTCTGAGCTCAAGTTGGCGTTCAAGGAGTCAAATTTTTGTATGGTTTCGGTTCTCAGTTTAAGTCTATCATTTTCATCCAAAAGGTTTTTGAGCATGTCCTTGTGGTCCTTGGATTTAATGAAAGATTCAATTTTGTCCAGTCCATACATATAGGTTGGATTGACATCATCAGATGATATCACACTCTCACAATTATAGGCTTCAGCATCGATTTCATCCTCCTTAAACTCAAGGAAAGGTAAAATCATGTGATGGATCTTTTGGCCTATTTCACAGTCCAAGTGAAGCTGAGTAATATTAGAATAAAGACGTTTTGCAATTAAACAAAAAACATTCCGCTGTTTTAACAACTTTAAATTGTCTCTTTGTAAATAAATGTTTTCGTCTTTTATTTTAACTAATTCAGACTCCTTCAACTCGATCCACATGCGCCGCTCCTCACTCTTCGAAGACACCCTGCTTAATTGATCAGTTAGGTTAGAATTGGTGACTCGAGTTTGAGTTAAACTACTATCTAGATGAGAAATTCTTGTATTAACATTTTTTAGTTCTTTCTCATATGTGGATTGTGGTACTTTAAATGAAACAAAAACCGATTGTACCTTCTTGATCAGTTCATCAAGCTCATTGAACTGTTGGCTGAGCGGTTTGGCCGTGAAGCACATATCCTGCGGTTCCTTCGGTTCATTGCTTCCACCATCAGTGTTGTATCCCCTCAACTGAGATACATCGGACACCATGAAGCACCTTCCTCCACTGCTCTCCTCCTTTGCCACATAAGCCTTTCCATGAGAAGGCTTCCTCACTTCGTCGTCTTCTTAGTCGGTTGACCAAACTTCCACGCTACCGAACTCGTCATCAGCAACCGAACCCTGCACAATTAGAGCATTCATGGAAGGGTTAGCGGTAGATTTCTTCTTTCTCATCTCATCAAGCCTTTTCTGCAGCACAGCTTCCTCATCCTTTTCCTCATCTTTTTCAGCCATCTTTTTGAGGACACAATCCTTAGCATAGTGGTTTTTCCCACCACAGTAGTAACAGCTTACTCCAGAATCACCATCTACCTTTGGTTCTTTCTTGGGCTCTTCAACCTTCGGTTCAGTGTTAACTTTTTCTGAACTATAACTCCCCTGCCATTTTCGGTTTTTGTTGCTGGGGAATCTCTTCTTAATGAACCTCTTGGGGTTAGACACCATCATAGCATAATCCTCAGATCTGAGGTCATACTCCTCCAAGTTGAGGTCTTCATCCTCCATCATAGCTTTACTTTTTGACAGGAGGGCCAGCGAACCAAGGCTTGAAACAACGTTCTTTTCCTGCAGCACAATCTTCTCCTGGGACTTGAGAATACCCACCAGTTTCGCCAAAGAGTATGATTTAAACTGCTCATGGGCTTTAACTGTTGACACCACTGCTCTCCATTCTGACCTTAGACCATTTAAGAACGTAACCTTCTGCTCGATAAGCTTCCTTTCGAAGTCATGTTTGATCATCCTGCTGAGAAGATGATTGAAGCGATCGAACGTCTGGGTTACTGTTTCTTCGGCTTCTTGCCTGAATTCTCCAAACTCAGATAAGAGCAAGGTTTGGATAGAATGTTCAAGATCCTCGTCTGTAGAGTACAGTTCGCGAAGTCTATCCCAAACTTCCTTTGCCGTCGTGCATGAGCTGAGCAACCTGAAGGTGTCCGACTGAAGGGCGAATCTTATCAATCTTAACGCCTTGATATTACACTGGAATTTATCCTTTTCATCTTGTGCAATATCTTTGACATCCTTCAGCAGATCATTATACTCCTTTTGAGTTTTAATAGTCCTTGACGTCGCAGAATGAGAAAAAGGTCCATTGACGATTGCTTCCCATATGAGGTATCCATTATCCTCAGATCCTATAACGTAGTCTTCGAAGTGATGCGCCCAGACTTCATAGTCATGGGTATATAAGATTGGAATCTTCGTGGTTGAACCGATGCTGTTGGAAATATTGATGGGATTCGATTGTGACTCGTCCATTATGATCGAAAAACCTGTTTAAAGATCAGACTTGTAATAAACCAGATTAGGGTAAAACAATAAATATCAAGATACGTCAATAATGAGATGACGGCTCAATAAATATCAGTAATTGCGGAAAAACCCTAATTGAAACCTTTTCACAGAAAAGATGTGTATCAATTACACAGCCTCCTGCTCTGATACCAATTGATGAGATTAAAACTTTAATCTTTGAAGATCGATTAGATCTTAAATAGGTAAGTAAATATAAAACAGCAAGAACACGAAAATAAGAACTAGTCAAGAATGAATCAAACGTGTCGAATGATTAAAACAAAACCCTCAGAAGAGCTCGATTAAGAACATCAACTATAGAGGATTAGTAGGTTTACAAGAACAATAAAGAAAGAAACTGTAATACTATCGTAATGCTATCGTCTTCTCTAGATCTTTAACCTAATATGCATGCAAGCATATACTTATATAATAAACCTAACGGGCTCTCGGTTGGACAGGCCCAAACCGGAGTACAAAATAAATAGACAAATAGCCGAGCTCAAAGACGCAACCCTTGAACGAATCTTCAACCCAACAGGTATTATGGAGTTTACGGCCAGGAGTCCATGCTAGGCCGTAAACTACCATAAATAAGTCATTTTGATGTTTAAAATCCATTCCAAGCCTTTAAACCAAACCTAGAAAAATTCCCTTAAGTGTTACAAGCAAAGTTGTGCCAGAACTCACCCCACCATGAGTTTATGGCCGTAAACTCATGGGGAGAGGGTCATTATGGCCATAAACTCCCTAAGGAGTGTTCCTTTGAAGTCCCAATTCAATATCCTAACTATATGTGTCCCTAAATGTCATCCGGGTCCCTCCAAACACTTGTATCGGGGTGTTTTCGCGACTGGAAACAATTGTCCCTATCAAATAATCAATCTAAGTCCTAATTAGATACAAATGTGTATCTTTACATTATACTTAGGAACCTCGTGTGTTTGCAAGCCCCGGACCAACACTTAGCATCCAAATCGTCACATTTCTCGTCCGGTGAGTTCATACCCCTACGCCTTTTCCGTGTTTTTCAATGTTTTCAGGGGGGGAATACAAGCAAACTATAACTGTTTTTAAATCATAACATTGATATATTTCTAAAAATATCTGGCAAATTTATAAACACTTTTACTCCTTATGTATTATGCTGAGCATAAGGAATGATTTATATATTACAACTAAATGGATTTTAGTTAAGAAAATAACCAAACTAATCAAATTATTATGGGAATAATTTGGGGTTCTATATTTCTCTTTATATCATGTACTGATATATGTATAAAGTTTTTAGATAAACTAATTCTGATTCAGTTTATCTCCGTATCATTTGAATGTATTGCCAGATAATTTCATAGTATGTATCTATTTTCACTGTATTATGTTTCACAATCTTTGTATGTTTGATATCGTACGAAAATCCTGTGAATAGTTTAGTACTAGTTTGTGAGTAGTCACTACCCTTTATGGATGATCAGTAAATCCTCCCCGGAAGTGTAACCAGAGTCTCCTGGAGGGAGAGCGGGGAATTTGTGAATAGATCTATTCGGGACTGACAATCCCACACCTTAACTGCTAGCTACAGTTAGGCGGTCACGCCTGGGGTGACAAATTCTGTATATCGTCCGACGTCTGACTATCGTCAAGGAGGTCTCGTTGTCGTATCAGCATGGTTACCCGACTCACAATACGTATTAATATAAATTTATTCACAGCTGGGATTTTGTTTAGAATTTATATCTTGTTTGGGATGATAATCCCATGGTGTTGTATCTATATCTCGTTCGGGATGATAATCCCATGGTTTTGTATCTATATCTTGTACGGGATGGTAATCCTATGGTTTTGAATCTATATCTTGTACGGGATGGTAATCCCATGACTTTATCTAACTATCTTATATCAAATTCGGGATAGTGATCCCATGGTTTTATCAAACAATCTCATATCTGATTCGGGATAGTAGTCCCATGGTTTTCAATCTATATTTTCTAGTATATCAAACTATCTTGTAACTAGTTCGGGATGTTATTCCCAAGGTTTTCAAAATACTTTCTATCTACAATTCGTCTATATTGTAGTATTCTTGTCTAATTCGGGACAGTAATCCTATGATTTTCAATATATAGTTTTGTGTATTAAACTATACTCTGTGTTATTCAATCAATCTTGCATTTAGGAACATATGGGATTTTCCTGGGGTTAACTTATAACGCGTAACTAAACTGTAATGAAAGATAACTAAACTAACTTTACATAAGAAAATATGGGATTTTCTTGGATAACAAACCTTTTCGGAAAAATAAAGGAAATCGATACATTTTCACAAAACAAAACCACTTATGAACTCACCAGCTTTATGCTGATTTTCAAACTGCTTGTATTCTCATGTCCAAGTTAGACAGGTACCCAGTGATCTCTATTGGTGAAGAAGGAGTGCGTGGAAGACTCATCTTGTTTTGTTCATATGATATATGTATAACTTTTGTACAATTTACTTTTGAACCAAATGTAAACTTTCATATATATATATATATGTAATGTAATGGTTGTTTACTGTGATTACTATGTACATTGGATTTGATACACAACTTGGAGTCAACCCCGAAAATGTTTCCGCCTTTGATTTTCGGGGTGTGACAGATTGGTATCAGAGCCCTTGTTTATAGTGAACAGTGTATACCAAACCTTACATGGTATAAAACTATAAACACTAAAGGGCCTCAGTGCTCTAAATTAAAAGTATCTTCAAAACTATAAGTATTTTCAATAGTATACAAGTATACCGAACCGTCGACATCCGTAACTACATGTAGAACAAAACATAAGTAAATGGGTGTTGTACTGTAACACCGTAAATTTCAAGACAAAATTTTCATTTAAAATAACCATTTTAATCTTAGAACACTTGTTTAAAATCTCATTCATAATTGAATTACAAAACATAGCTTCATTTTCACTTGCATAGAAAACCAGGATCCTCCAAAATATGACTCTTTCTCTGGTGTGTACAATCAAGCCGGTGCCGTCCCGTGATACTGAAAGAAACCTGAAAACAACATAACACAAAACACTGTAAGCACGAAGCTTAGTGAGTTCCCCAAAATACCACATCAAACATATTAGCCACTCGAGGCTACAACTCTGTGGGTCCGTGCACCCATATTCTGTGAACCCTCAGGTTCTAACTCTGTAAACAAGCATAGCATAAATCACATAGAAGAATGCAGTGCAACACATAACATACATAGCATACAAATACTCTATCATATAACTCTGGTTACCTGTAACAACGCAAATTTTCAAATAAATTTTTCATTTTATAAATAAAGTATTCCCATTCAAAACAAGGCATAAATAATTTAAGTGTCATATCAAATACAAATTGTCTAAACCCCAAGATCATAAAAACATTCTCCAGTGTGTACCGATCACGCTGGCGCCTTCCCACGGTCCTCGCTAGTACCTGAAACATATACATAACAACTGTAAGCATAAATGCTTAGTGAGTTCCCCAATATACACTTACGCACATACGCCTTTCCAGGCCCTGACCTTCCGGTCCATGTGTCTCAGGGGACTTCCGTCCCTGCTGGGTAAACCTTCCGGTCCTACCCACGCCGACCTTCCGGTCCATCACACAACATATTGCCTTCCGGCCCATAACATATTGCCTTCCGGCCCATAATATAATCGCCTTCCGGCCCATAACATACATAGCACATATAACAAACAGCTTACCACATATAGCATACATAGCACATATCATATCTGACCTTCCGGTCACACAGTCAAACACTTCCGGGTACAGTATAGTGAGAAGACTCACCTCGTGAATACTGAAAGCTAGCAATTCCTGAAATCTCTCGTGCTCGATTCGCCGAGCTACAAACTCCCTATAACACCATATATCTCTTATTAACACTTTTATCATCTAAGTTAACTGACCTTAAGAAGTCACACACATAGGTTAACTCTGGTCAACGGTCAACGGTCAACTCGACCGGACTCGGCGAGTGCCATGGCGACTCGGCGAGTCTAGACGTCCTCCAACTCTCTGAGATTCCCTATCTACTCGTCGACTATCCTCCTTGACCCGACGAGTTACTCCTGGAAGAATCGCGGGGCCACCCCGACTCAACTCGCCGAGTCTGAAGAACAACTCGACGAGTTCCAGTTAATCTTCAAGTTACTCGCCGAGTCTGTTCGTCGAACTCGGCGAGTCCATGCCATGCAACTGCTCAAACTGCATCATAAGGTCAGAACTGCTCCGACCATTCCTAGGTCTGGCCTTCCTAGGCTGATCCATCACGTAAAGTCCTCATTTCAGTGCTCATGATACACCCTATGATTCATAATTTGCATTTTGACCTAAGGCATAAGGATTCCAATCCAAAACCTTCACCAATTCCCGAAATGCACAGACATGGGACATTCTGGACCTCCAAAGGTCCCAATACAGGGTTACAATCGATTAGGGGACTAGGGTAACATTCAATCTAATCACAAAAGGGTTCCATAAACCCTAATTCCATAATCACATCAACATAGCAGAGTATACTCGAATTCTTACCTGGATGACGTATTCTCTGTGTCCCCAATCCTCAGAATGTGACTCCCTTGCTGTTCCTTTAGCCAATCCCTTCTCTTCCTTGCACAACAACTCTTCTATAATCAACAATGGCCTATAATCCTTGCTCCAGATGCACACAATCGATTTAGGGTTCTTCTCAGAAGGCTAAAAAGAACAATGACGGCCAATAAGTCCCTTTTGTACGTCCCAAACCTGAACGGTTAGGGTTTTCGCTAAACAGCGTAGACTCGCCGTGTCCATATCTGGACTCGTCGAGTCCAGTCGCGAACCCGCGACCAAGTCTGCGATCCTACTCGGCGAGTCTAGGCTCCAACTCGCCGAGTCCCCTCTTAAATCACCCCAAAAACATAATTTAACAATACCTGAGATTCCGGGCTGATACAACTCTCCCCCACTAGGATTAGACTTCACCCTCGAAGTCTCACTCTGAAAATAGCTCCGGATGCTGCTCCCGCATCTCACGTTCCGGCTCCCAAGTCACTTCCGATCCCTTCCGGTGTTGCCACTGGACCAACACCAGAGGTACCTCCTTGTTCCTCAGAACCTTGATCTTCCGATCCCTGATGGCCACTGGTCTCTCAGCATAATTCAGGCTCGCATCCACCTGAATATCCTCCAATGGAACCACTGCCGACTCATCGGCTATGCACTTCCTCAATTGCGACACATGAAAAGTGTCGTGGATCTGTCCCAACTCCGCTGGCAACTCCAACCGATAAGCTACTTGGCCTATCCTTGCAATCACACGAAATGGCCCAATATACCGGGGCCCCAACTTGCCCCTCTTCCTGAATCGAATCACTCCTTTCCAAGGAGAGACCTTCAGGAGAACGAAGTCGCCAACATGAAACTCAAGCTCGGATCGGCGCCTGTCTGCATAACTCTTCTGTCGGCTCTGGGCGGTCAATAACCTCTGTCTAACTTGCTGAATCTGCTCTGTCGTCTGAAGCACGATCTCTGTGCTGCCCATCACTCTCTGTCCCACTTCTCCCCAGCAAATGGGGGTCCGACACCTCCTACCATACAACAGCTCAAAAGGTGGCATACCAATGCTCGAGTGATGGCTGTTGTTGTAGGAAAACTCTGCCAAGGGTAAATACGCATCCCAGCTACCCCCAAAGTCTGACACACGCGCTCGAAGCATGTCCTCCAGCGTCTGAATCGTCCGCTCGCTCTGACCGTCTGTCTGGGGATGGTATGCGGTACTAAAATGCAATTTAGTACCCAGCTCCTCATGGAATTTCTTCCAGAACATGGAAGTGAAACGTACATCACGGTCTGAAACAATCGAGATCGGCACCCCATGCCGAGATACCACTTCTCTCACATATATCTCTGCCAACTTCTCCGCTGAAGAACTCTCGCTGATGGCAAGGAAGTGTGCACTCTTCGTCAACCTATCCACAATCACCCAAATTGCATCAACTCCCCTGGCAGTCCTCGGCAATTTGGTGATGAAATCCATAGTGATCTGTTCCCACTTCAACTCGGGAATCTCCAATGGCTGTAACTTGCCATGCGGTCTCTGGTGCTCAGCCTTAACCCTACGGCAGGTCAAGCACCTCTCAACGAACCATGCGACGTCCCTCTTCATACAGGGCCACCAATACTCCTTCCTCAAATCCAAATACATCTTCGTAGCACCGGGATGGATCGAGAATTTCGATCTATGAGCCTCTTCCATCAAAGTAATACGTGTACCGCCCAGGAATGGTACCCAAATCCGACCCTGAAACGTCATAAGCACTCGTCCATCCTTAACGAACTCTGAAATTAACCCAACAACCCGCTCTTTCTTCTGCATCTCTGGTCGCACAGCCTCGGCCTGTGCCCCACGAATAGCATCCAATACTGGAGTCATCACAGTCAGTCTCAAGCATACATCTCGCAATGGAGTGCTCTCCACCCTGCGGCTCAATGCATCGGCTACCACATTAGCCTTGCCTGGGTGGTACAGGATCTCACAATCATAATCCTTGACCACATCCAACCACCTCCTCTGACGCATATTTAGGTTGGGCTGATCCATCAAATACTTCAAGCTCTTATGGTCCGTGTATATCGTACATCGAACCCCATACAGGTAGTGACGTCAAATCTTGAGAGCAAACACTACTGCTCCCAACTCTAAAGCATGCGTGGGATATCTCGCCTCATGAGGCTTCAGCTGCCTCGACGCATAAGCTATCACATGACCCCTCTGCATCAACACTGCACCTAGTCCCGAAATCGATGCGTCGCAATATACTACAAAATCTTCCATCCCTTCCGGGAGAGCTAATACCGGGGCTTCGCACAACCTCTGGCGAAGTGTCTCAAAGGAGGTCTGCTGCTCGGGCCCCCATGAGAATGCAACACCCTTCCGGGTCAATCTGGTGAGCGGCACTGCGATCTTGGAGAAATCCTTAATGAATCTCCGATAATACCCTGCCAACCCAAGGAAGCTCCTGATCTCAGAGGGTGACTTCGGCACCTCCCAACTCATCACCGCCTCAACCTTGGCCGGATCGACCAATATCCCTTTCTGATTAACAACATGTCCTAGAAATTGGACCTCCCGCAACCAGAAGTCACATTTGGAGAACTTTGCATAAAGCTTCTCCGACCTCAATACCTCGAGGACCTCCCTCAAATGCTCCTCATGCTGCTCTCTAGATCTCGAATACACTAGAATGTCGTCGATAAATACAATCACTGACCGGTCCAACATCGGTCTGCATACCCTGTTCATGAGATCCATGAACACAGCCAGGGCATTGGTGAGCCCGAAAGGCATCACCACAAACTCATAATGCTCATATCGCGTCCTAAACGCTGTCTTCTGGACGTCCTCATCCCGCACTCTCACCTGATGGTATCCTGACCTCAGATCGATCTTGGAGAACCAAGATGCTCCCTGCAACTGATCGAATAAATCATCGATCCTCGGTAATGGGTAACGGTTCTTGACCGTCAACTTGTTCAACTCCCGGTAATCAATGCACATCCGGTGTGAACCATCCTTCTTCTTGACGAACAGAATAGGTGCTCCCCACGGTGAGCTGCTCGGCCGAATGAATCCCTTTCCCAGCAACTCCTGGAGCTACGAGGACAACTCTTGCATCTCTGGAGGTGCAAGACGATAAGGCACCTTAGCAATAGGCGCGGCCCCCGGAACCAGATCGATACCAAACTCTACTTGCCTCACAGGAGGTACTCCCGGCAGCTCCTCGGGGAAAACATCTTGAAAGTCACGCACCACAGGGACCTCCTCAACTGACTTCGGTCTCTCGGAAACCCCCCGCGTATCCATCACATACGCCACAAAACCCTTACAGCCCTGCTGTAGACACTGCCTCGCCCTAGCGGCCGAACAAAAAGCTGATCCCGAACGGGTACCCTCGCCGTACACCGAAAGAACTCCCCCACTATGGTCTCGTATAGTCACCAGCTGACGCTCACAGTCGATTACAGCGCCGAATCGGCTCAACCAGTCCATGCCCACGATGACACATACATCACCCATCGCAATAGGAATCAGGTCAATCGGGAATTCGACCCCGAAAATCTCTAACACGCATCCCAGGAGAACCTCCGTGGCACAAATCACTCTCTCGTCAGCTATAGAAACCCTCAGAGGTCGACTCAACGACTCACGACTAACGCTGATATGCTGACTAAAGGCTAAAGATACAAAGGATCTACTCGCACCCGAGTCAAATAACACTAAGGCAGGCACAGAGTTCACAAGGAAAGTACCTACGCATATAATAACATAAGCATAACATCTCGACATTAAAATAATTACATGAATTACAACATACCTGCCACAACATCGGGCGCAGCGCGGACCTCCTCCGCAGTCAGCTGAAAGGCTCTCCCCCGAGCCCTCGGGGCCTCGGCCTTCACCGGTCGAGTCGCAGTAGCTCTGGTAGCAGGTGCAGATCCCTAAAGAAGCTGAGGGCACTCGGCCTTCCGATGGCCTGTCTGGTTGCAATGAAAGCAAACCGTAAACCCATTGGGGCACTCCCTAGCAATGTGCCCCTCCTTGCCACACTTGTAGCAAGCACCAGATCGACATGCCCCATCATGACCCTTGCCGCACTTTCCGCAAGTGCGGCCCTTCGAACCTCCTGTCCTCGAATCGGCGGACTTTATCCGCTTAGCTGCCGGCTGGGACTGAGCCGGTCGCCGGTCCACCCGCTGAGACTCGGCCTCCTCCCTGGCCTGGGTCTCTAACTCGATCTCACGCTTCCTGGCATTCGCCTGAAGCTCAGCAAAAGTATGGTAGGTGGAGTTTGACACAAACTCCCGGATATCCCTCCTCAACACACCCAACTACCGGCTCATCCGAGCCTGATCAGTGGACACCAGCTCAGGGCAGAACATCGCCCTCTCATGAAACTTCCGCGTGATCACCGCAACAGAATCAGTACCCTGCTTGAGGGTTAAGAACTCCTGAACCAATCGTTCCCTCTCCACCAGGGGAACGTACTTATCCCTGAACATAGCAGTAAACCCCTCCCATGTCACTGCTGTAATCTCTGCCAAAGTGAAGTTCGCCGTCACGAACTTCCACCAGTCCTTCGCTCCCAGGCGGAGCTGGTTCAAAGCGAACCGTACCCTCAGGTGCTCCGGGCATGAACAAGTGTAGAAGCACCCTTCTATATCCGCGATCCATCTCATCGCAGCAATCGGATCCTGCGTCCCATCGAACTCAGGTGGCTTCGTGTTGCTGAACTCTCGGAACAGCAACGAGTCACCCCCCTGTGGCCTGGCAGTGGCCACAGCTGCGGTAGCTGCAGCGGCTGCAGCTTCAGTCAATGCGGCGTACCGCTCCTCAAACGTCTCCATCAGGGTGGTCTTAATAGACCCAAACATCTTCGGGATCTCAGCCCGGATTGCCGCAGCTACCTCCTCGTGAATCATCTGACGAATCTCCTCGTCACTCACACCGCTCGAACTCGCTCCATGGCGTGGTCTAACTATGATGTCTCTGAAATATAACATAAAACTATCAGAGACTCCATCGAGTATAATCGCACTCGATAACGCAACCCTACCCAGTCTCCGATATCCAGGGATTCTTACTTGGGTCTCCCACTGACCCGGTGTCTTCGGTAGTACGGGCCCAATACTACCGACCACACCGCATCAGCATTCATCCCAAGTCTTCCTCCCCAAACCCTGGATAGTGAGTACTCTACTTCTGTTATGCACTATCTACCCGCACACTAGCAAAGCATCTCATATCGGCAAACTTCCCTAGACTAAGGCATCACAAATCAGGCCACTCTAGTCCAATACCTAGTCTTCTAGCATGCATAACAATTCATATCATATAATATTGTAAGGTATTTTGGGGATCTTTACTGTTCGGGCGCTGACTGATGGTACACATTGCTTCTTTCTTGCTTACCACAGAACCATTTACAAAAGTTTATGCCTTTATTTAAAAAAAGGTTTCCTCAAATCCTCGGTTTGAGTTCAGTTACTCCCGAAGGTGCACCCGAATCCCTCAAACCAAGGCTCTGATACCAATTGTAACAACGCAAATTTTCAAATAAATTTTTCATTTTATAAATAAAGTATTCCCATTCAAAACAGGGCATAAATAATTTAAGTGTCATATCAAATACAAATTGTCTAAACCCCAAGATCATAAAAACATTCTCCAGTGTGTACCGATCACGCCGGCGCCTTCCCACGGTCCTCGCTAGTACCTGAAACATATACATAACAACTGTAAGCATAAATGCTTAGTGAGTTCCCCAATATACACTTACGCACATACGCCTTTCCAGGCCCTAACCTTCCGGTCCATGTGTCTCAGGGGACTTCCGTCCCTGCTGGGTAAACCTTCCGGTCCTACCCACGCCGACCTTCCGGTCCATCACACAACATATTCCCTTCCGGCCCATAACATATTGCCTTCCGGCCCATAATATAATCGCCTTCCGGCCCATAACATACATAGCACATATAACAAACAGCTTACCACATATAGCATACATAGCACATATCATATCTGACCTTCCGGTCACACAGTCAAACCCTTCTGGGTACAGTATAGTGAGAAGACTCACCTCGTGAATACTGAAAGCTAGCAATTCCTGAAATCTCTCGTGCTCGATCCGCCGAGCTACAAACACCCTATAACACCATATATCTCTTATTAACACTTTTATCTTCTAAGTTAACTGACCTTAAGAAGTCACACACATAGGTCAACTCTGGTCAACGGTCAACAGTCAACTCGACCGGACTCGGCGAGTGCCATGGCGACTCGGCGAGTCTAGACGTCCTCCAACTCTCTGAGATTCCCTATCTACTCGTCGAGTATCCTCCTTGACCCGACGAGTTACTCCTGGAAGAATCGCGGGGCCACCCCGACTCAACTCGCCGAGTCTGAAGAACAACTCGACGAGTTCCAGTTAATCTTCAAGCTACTCGCCGAGTCTGTTCGTCGAACTCGGCGAGTCCATGCCATGCAACTGCTCAAACTGCATCATAAGGTCAGAACTGCTCCGACCATTCCTAGGTCTGGCCTTCCTAGGCTGATCCATCACGTAAAGTCCTCATTTCAGTGCTCATGATACACCCTATGATTCATAATTTGCATTTTGACCTAAGGCATAAGGATTCCAATCCAAAACCTTCACCAATTCCCGAAATGCACAGACATGGGACATTCTGGACCTCCAAAGGTCCCAATACAGGGTTACAATCGATTAGGGGACTAGGGTAACATTCAATCTAATCACAAAAGGGTTCCGTAAACCCTAATTCCATAATCACATCAACATAGCAGAGTATACTCGAATTCTTACCTGGATGACGTATTCTCTGTGTCCCCAATCCTCAGAATGTGACTCCCTTGCTGTTCCTTTAGCCAATCCCTTCTCTTCCTTGCACAACAACTCTTCTATAATCAACAATGGCCTATAATCCTTGCTCCAGATGCACACAATCGATTTAGGGTTCTTCTCAGAAGGCTAAAAAGAACAATGACGGCCAATAAGTCCCTTTTGTACGTCCCAAAACTGAACGGTTAGGGTTTTCGCTAAACAGCGTAGACTCGCCGAGTCCATATCTGGACTCGTCGAGTCCAGTCGCGAACCCGCGACCAAGTCTGCGATCCTACTCGGCGAGTCTAGGCTCCAACTCGCCGAGTCCCCTCTTAAATCACCCCAAAAACATAATTCAACAATATCTGAGATTCCGGGCTGTTACATTACCTACTCAAGGTAAATTATAGTGAGAAGACTCACCTCGCGTGTCTCGATATCTCACAACCCTGGGAATCCCTTGTGCCCGATTCTCCGAGCTCTAATCCTCCTATAACATTATATGTCCTTAGTTAACACTTTATATCTCTAATGTTGACTATCCCTAAGAAGTCGACACAGGTCCACTCTGGTCAACGGTCAACGGTCAACGGTCAACTTTGATCGGACTCGGCGAGCGCTAGGGCGACTCGGCGAGTCTAGACGTCCTCCCCAATTCTCTAAGATTCCCTTTCTACACGTCGAGTATCTCCCCTGACTCGACGAGTTCCTCCTGGAAGAATCGCGGGGCCACCCCGACTCAACTCGCCGAGTCTGAAGAACAACTCGGCGAGTCCCAGTTCGACTCAGACCACCTGTTAACCCTCTCTAACTCGCCCTGAGTCACCGATCCAACCCATAACCCGGACAGGACCATTCTAAGGCAATCTTCAAGCTACTCGCCGAGTCTGTTCATCAGACTCGGCGAGTCCATGCCATGCAACCGCTCAAACTGCTTTCTAAGGTCAGATTTGCTCCGGCAATTCATATGTCTTGCCTTCCTAGACTGGTTCATCACGTAAAGTCCTTATTTTGGTGCTCATAATACACCCCATGACTCATAATTGACGTTTTGACCTAAGGCATAAGGATTCCAATCCACAACCTCCATTGATTCCCGAAAAACTCAGGCATGGGACACTCTGGACTTCCAAGGGTCCCAATATAGGGTTCCAATCGTTTGGGGGACTAAGGAAACACTCGATCTAGCCACAAAAGGGTTCAATAAACCCTAAATCCATATACACATCAACATAGAAGGGAACAACTCGAAAATATTACCTGAATAACGTTGCTCTGTGTCCCCAACCCTCAGAATATGGTTTCTCCTGTTGTTCCCTTAACCACACCTCCTCCTCCTTGCAAAATAACACTTCCAAGATCAATAATGGTCTTCTACCTTGCTCCAGATGCTCACAATCGAATTAGGGTTTCACTCAAAGGACTAGGGTGAACAATGACGGCCATAAGGCCCCTTATATATGTCCCAAACCTGGGAAGTTAGGGTTTCGCTAAACAGCGCGGACTCGCCGAGTCCATATCCGGACTCGCCGAGTCCAGTCGCGAACCCGCGACCAGATCCGCAATCCTACTCGGCGAGTCTGAGCTCCAACTCGCCAAGTCCCCTCTTAAAACACCCAAAATCATAAATATAACAATACCTGGAATTCCGGGCTGTTACAACTCTCCCCCACTAGGACTAGACTTCGCCCTCGAAGTCTCACTCTGAAAATAGCTCCGGATGCTGCTCCCGCATCTCACGCTCCGGCTCCCAGGTCATTTTCGATCCCTTCCGGTGCTGCCACTGAACTAACACTAGAGGTATCTCCTTATTCCTCAGAACCTTGATCTTCCGATCTCTGATGGCCACTGGTCTCTCGGCATAATTCAGGCTCGCATCCACCTGAATGTCCTCTAATGGAACTACTGCCGACTCATTGGCTATACACTTTCTCAATTGCGACACATGAAAAGTGTCGTGGATCTGTCTCAATTCTGTTGGTAACTCCAAACGGTAGGCCACCCGTCCTACCCTCGCAATCACACGAAAAGGCCCAATATACCGGGGCCCCAACTTGCCCCTCTTCCTGAATCGAATCACTCCTTTCCAAGGAGAGACCTTTAGGAGTACGAAGTCGCCGACCTGAAACTCAAGCTCGGACCGGCGTCTGTGTGCATAACTTTTCTGTCGGCTCTGGGCGGTCAATAACCTCTGTCTAACCTGCTGAATCTGCTCTGTCGACTGAAGCACGATCTCTATACTGCCCATCACTCTCTGTAACCGAGAATTACCCAAGATGCAACTCTGCTCTAAATCTCAACGATCACTCGACCCATAAGGGTTAGGGAACCATGAACCACCGGATCCCCGATCCAAAGCCCACTTTATCCATTCTGGAACGACTGAGAGACCCATTCTCACTCTCAGAGCAACTCTCACGAGTTCTCCTCTTGCAATCATATACACATGCTGAAATAGCCCCAACACCCACAGGTTGGAAGACCCAATACACTGATGATATCCTCCAACACCCCCCCCCCCCAGGATGAACCACTGATACATACCCAATACCCTGATCAGAATCACACTGAGAGTCCAGGATTCTCTCCCTGGATCCCTTCCGAGCCTCCTGGCTCTACACCCGCGGAATCCCTTCCGCATCCTCAGCAGACATCTCATCATGATGTCATTCCATACCACTGTAACAAACACAGCGTTCAACCCTCATACTCTAAATCATCCATTCGCACTACTACCTTCACTTCCATGAACCAACACTTTCCCCCCCCCCTTGGGGTTACATACCTTTCTCTTCCCTTACCTAGGGAAATCCACTTGACAACCTTGCCACTACTCCATGCATCGCACATGCTCTGGATCTGCTCGCAAGGACTCTCGGGTGCATGCGTTACCTCTCCTCAACAAATGAGGGTCCGACACCACCTCCTATACAACAGCTCAAAGGGCGGCATACCAATGCACTAATGATGGTTGTTGATATAGGACAACTCAACCAGGGATAATTACGTGTTGCAGCTTCCTCCGAAATCTAATACACATGCTCGAAGCATGACGTCGAGCGTCTGAATCGCTCACTCGCTCTGGAGTGTCCTCAGACAACCTCATGATAAGCTCTAGCTCATTTCTCATATCCCTCTTCGAGACTGAGCACCAGGTTAGCTTTTGACTCCACAGCTGAGCCTCCAAAGGTCACCCATAACATGATCCAAACATCTCACTAACCTTTTCCCCGTGACCACTCTCCTTGCCCAGTGACACGCAAGTCACGAAATCCTCTTTTCCTCATGCGAGAAGAATACGATCCAATCGAGGATCGTCTCAGCTCTGATCTCCGGTTTCTGCTGCGCATATCCCTTGCGCATCTCACCGCATCTCCCGACATAGACGGAGACCCCCGTCTCGCCCCCGATTCAACATCCAGGCTCCAAAGACTCAATACTAGGGATACTCAAACCCAAAACTCTTCCACATCATACACTGCTCGGAAAACATTCCAACATCACATTCTCTTGCCATCTAGTGAGTGCTGCGACTCCACACAGTATCACAACACCCTCTGAATAGTGAGTACTACGGTTCCCCGCAGTATCACAACACCCTCTGACTAGTGAGTACTACGGCTCCCTACAGTATCACACACCCTTTGACTAGTGAGTACTACGGCTCCCCGCAGTATCACAACACCCTCTGACTAGTGAGTACTGCGACTCCCCGCAGTATCACAACACCCTCTGACTAGTGAGTACTACGGCTCCCCGCAGTATCACAACACCCTCTGACTCCACTAGCTCGTGCTCCGCAGTCTATCATCAGTGGCTACCCATACTCGACTCGAGTATCCATCACAGACTCTGGAGGCAATCAACATAACAAATGCCCACCCTTGCGAAAATCCACTCTCTCAAATAATCTCCTGGATGCCCATACTCGAAGGGCTCGCACTAGATCCATAGATACTTGATATACCACAAGTCGATTCAATTCACGATTCACGAGTAACTCCGAAATAAAGATATCATACCCGGATATCTTAGAATACCCCAACAGAACATCACAAGATCCTGCCACAACCACTGATCTCCTGCCCCAAGCATTATATAGACACAATAATATATTTCCTCTGAACCCCAAAATTAGATCTGCATTTTCCAAATTGCAATCTCGGTGTATCCAATTTCTCAATTGGAATACAAGAAAACGTTAACACTACTAAATACGCTGATAATTCTCCGAACCCATTTTCCACCGCTCAAAATCCAAACAAGGATACACATACCGACCCGGGAGTTGGCTGCCTAATCATTCTCTATCTACTTGCAACAACACCAAACACCTGTCGTGGAGACATTCATCCATCTCATCAAGTACTTCCCGCATTAACTCACTCTGACCCCTTTCCTCGATCACCGACATCTCTGGTCTCATGATTTCTTACAGCATATCTCTATACTCCACTTATAACTACTCTTGACAAATCTCTGCTTTCTTACATAGTGCACCCGGTTCTCCCCCACTTAGGGTTCGAACCATCACCAATTAGCACACAACCAACCCACAACTATTTTTCACCAGCAAAATCGCACCTGCCCAAGGAAAGTGCTACACAACGCCCGATAATTCCCCTTAAGGAAATCAATCAACCCCCTATACTCTGAACCTCTGATGAACTCCTTAAGAACTTCTCATCAAGACTGCCTCTAGTCGTTCCGAATCTCATACCAATCTAGCACTAAGCATCTCAACTGCTCAATAACATCCCTGGCTCATAGACTGAACCGCAAAATCATTATACCTCTCACCTCAACTCATCAACCAATGCTCCAACACCGGAATTGTCCCAAGGACAGGGACCCACTCCCAACATAGATGAAAACTCTCTGCACTGCAAAACTCGACTGAACTCCCCACTGATACCACTACAACACATCCTACTATTCTCAAATAGGTGTGGTGTGGTCCTCGACTACCTCAGTCCCAACTGACTGTCTGCTCATGATAAGTCATTGCCTCGCGGCACACATGCTACCTGATACTCTAGGAGAAATCATCACCGATAACAACCTGCAGGGTTTACCCCCAACCCAAAACTAAAACATCAGGCCTCTCGTGTCTTGCACACGAACATAAATAGCACCACCCACATAGAAGGTGACCTCTCCTCTATCGACTGATTGCTCAACTCAGACCGAAATTCTCCTCTCCCTCTAACTCCTTACCAAAATACTCTGATAGGCACTCGACTTCCCTCTCGAGGGACGCCTCTCCAAACTCAATCATGGTCCACAGGCCTAAAACCCATAGCGTCCAATCTCTACCTCATCAATCATGACCGGATAAGAAGATAATCACAAGCATCATTCACTACGAACCATGGTACTCATCCCATGACATCCCTTCTCAATATGCTCCGGTGTATGGTACCCGAACCATAGCATCACTCCTCAATCTGCTCCGATGTATGGTACTCAACCATAACATCACTCCTCAATCTGCTCCGATGTATGGTACTCGAACCATAACATCACTCCTCAATCTGCTCCGATGTATGGTACTTGAACCATCACATCACTCCTCAATACGCTCATTAGAATCTTCAGAATACTCCCTGTATCAAGTATGGGTCCTCTGCTTTCAGTAGTACGGGCACATACTACCTGCCACATCTACCCATACTTTCCACACGGACTATCCCGGAGCTTCTAAGTAGCTGCTCGACCTTCTAGTTCACCAATTTCGTCGCGCGCTCGCTCCCTAGCGAAATTCTCTACCCTGCCAGTGCACTCATCTGGCTAAGGTTACTCCCTAGGCTCTTCCCAGATTCCCACACTTCTCTGCCATCAGCTGCTGAAGAGCTCCTAATGATGCCAGCCATCTACCTCCTGATATCATCATATTCCCTTGGTAGCTGACTCCCATCATCGAGAGTTCCACAAAGCACGAAGCAAGCAGCATTCGAGCATTGAAGAATATATATAACTCACTCTGGGTGATAACTCCGCTTGCTCTGCTCCTCCTTGGAAGTACCACCGAACTCTGCAACTCTTCCCCTCGCGGGCTCTAACTAATCTTTCTCCAAGTACCACAGTACTCATCTTGGTATCTCCCCTAGATTACTCCTCTACTCAAATCCCTTAAAGGCTTCCAATCAAATATCCTCACTCATCACATACTCAAAAGCACATCGCATATCACAGAAATTCCTAGGCTAAGGCATCACAAATCAGGCCACTCTAGTCCTAATATATGGAATACCTAGCCTGTCTCTAGCATGCAATAATATCTCATAAAGTGCATCATAAATATCTCATAACACAAAAGTAAGGGTATTTTGGGAAATCACCGTTCGGGCTCTGGCTGATTGTACACACTGCTCTTTCTCGTTTTCTCTTTGAACTCTTATTCGCTTTAGAAAATTATTTCTTTGAAAACCTTTCTCACTTCTTCCTCAGTTTGAGTCCAGAATTACCCGAAGGCGCATCCGAATCCCTCAAACCAAGGCTCTGATACCAACTTGTAACACCGTAAATTTCAAGACAAAATTTTCATTTAAAATAACCATTTTAATCTTAGAACACTTGTTTAAAATCTCATTCATAATTGAATTACAAAACATAGCTTCATTTTCACTTGCATAGAAAACCAGGATCCTCCAAAATATGACTCTTTCTCTGGTGTGTACAATCAAGCCGGTGCCGTCCCGTGATACTGAAAGAAACCTGAAAACAACATAACACAAAACACTGTAAGCACGAACCTTAGTGAGTTCCCCAAAATACCACATCAAACATATTAGCCACTCGAGGCTACAACTCTGTGGGTCCGTGCACCCATACTCTGTGAACCCTCAGGTTCTAACTCTGTAAACAAGCATAGCATAAATCACATAGAAGAATGCAGTGCAACACATAACATACATAGCATACAAATACTCTATCATATAACTCTGGTTACCTACTCAAGGTAAAGTATAGTGAGAAGACTCACCTCGCGTGTCTCGATATCTCACAACCCTGGGAATCCCTCGTGCCCGATTCTCTGAGCTCTAATCCTCCTATAACATTATATGTCCTTGGTTAACACTTTATATCTCTAATGTTGACTATCCCTAAGAAGTCAACACAGGTCCACTCTGGTCAACGGTCAACGGTCAACTTTGACCAGACTCGGCGAGCGCTAGGGCGACTCGGCGAGTCTAGACGTCCTCCCCAATTCTCTAAGATTCCCTTTCTACACGTCGAGTATCTTCCCTGACTCGACGAGTTCCTCCTGGAAGAATCGCGGGGCCACCCCGACTCAACTCGCCGAGTCTGAAGAACAACTCGGCGAGTCCCAGTTCTACTCAGACCACCTGTTAACCCTCTCTAACACGCCCTGACTCACCGATCCAACCCATAACCCGAACATGACCATTCTAAGGCAATCTTCAAGCTACTCGCCGAGTCTGTTCATCAGACTCGGAGAGTCCATGCCATGCAACCGCTCAAACTGCTTTCTAAGGTCAGATCTGCTCCGGCAATTCATAGGTCTGGCCTTCCTAGACTGGTTCATCACGTAAAGTCCTTATTTCGGTGCTCATAATACACCCCATGACTCATAATTGACGTTTTGACCTAAGGCATAAGGATTCCAATCCAAAACCTCCATTGATTCCCGAAAAACTCAGGCATGGGACACTCTGGACTTCCAAGGGTCCCAATATAGGGTTCCAATCATTTGGGGGACTAAGGAAACACTCGATCTAGCCACAAAAGGGTTCAATAAACCCTAAATCCATATACACATCAACATAGAAGGGAACAACTTGAAAATATTACCTGAAGAACGTTGCTCTGTGTCCCCAACCCTCAGAATATGGTTTCTCCTGTTGTTCCCTTAACCAAGCCTCCTCCTCCTTGCAAAATAACACTTCCAAGATCAATAATGGTCTTCTACCTTGCTCCAGATGCTCACAATCGAATTAGGGTTTCACTCAAAGGACTAGGGTGAACAATGACGGCCATAAGGCCCCTTATATATGTCCCAAACCTGGGAAGTTAGGGTTTCGCTAAACAGCACGGACTCGCCGAGTCCATATCCGGACTCGCCGAGTCCAGTCGCGAACCCGCGACCAGATCCGCGATCCTACTCGGCGAGTCTGAGCTCCAACTCGCCGAGTCCCCTCTTAAAACACCCAAAATCATAAATATAACAATACCTGGAATTCCGGGCTGTTACATGTACACTGCGGTTAAACCTGGGCAGTTATGTAGTCGTGTCTAGGATCAATATAGCCTAGCCAACTATATTCATTCGAGACACGACCAACATGTGCTTGGGAGTGACTGTGGTACGCAGCATGCCTAAAACTTACCCAATATCCCAAACAACAAATCGTCGCTACAGCGAACCATGAAATACTATGGGAGTATTTCTCGAGCCGATCCTTTGTAGAAATCCTCGTATACGCGTTATTCCTTGATCATTCCTCTAGCAATAAAATGTTCTATCTTAATAACTCCTTTCTGCTTTATCGCTTAGTATGATGTTATATTTGTCTTGATGAGATATCCCCTATTACATATCTCTTGATTCAATTCAGAGGACTTATGATCCTCTCTTTCCTGATCTTTTTAGATCAAGATGCCTCCCAAAAAGAGACCCAGCTCACAGAACAACAGCAATCCTCCTCCGCCACCACCTCCTATTCAAATCGATTTGGAAACACTTCAGGCAACCATTTCTGCCACCATATCAGCTCTCCTACCTCAACTGAACCCTAGTGGTTCAGGGGGTGGAACCCAAAACCCAGATGATAGCCAAGGACACCAAAAAGGGGGTTCCTATAAAGACTTCATGAACGCAAAACCGACATTCTTCGATGGCACAGGGGGTGTTATTGCTTTAACCCGATGGTTCGAGAAAATCGAATCAATCTTTGAAATATGCGCCTGTTCGGAGTCTGATAGAGTCAAGTTTGCTGCCTGCACCTTCCTAGGCAAAGCCTGACTTGGTGGAACGGCTGAGTCAAATCTTTAACTTTACCTGTAGCCAATGCTATTGGTTGGGAAGCTATGAAGGAGCTTCTTCTCGTAGAATATTGCCCTCGGGGCGAACTCCAGAAGCTAGAACACGAACTTTGGAACCTTAAGATGAAGGGTTCCGACATAGTTGCTTATACTTCAAGATTCGATGATCTGGCGTTACTCTATCCGGGAATGGTTACCCCGGAGAGTAAAAAGATTGAGAGGTTCATCTGGGGGTTGACCCAGCCAACAAAGGGGAATGTCTTGGCTGCGAAAACAGACATATATGACAGTGCTAAATGTCTTGCGAAAATCTTGATCGATCACGAAGACAACTCTGATGAGGAAGCTACCACCCCCGAGCCAGTCACCAGTGGAGGCGGAAGAAAAAAGAAATCTTGGAATAAGCGGAAGGCCCCGAGTACGCAAGGGTCTTCTAAGAAACGACAAACAGTAGCAGTCCATGCTGCTACTGCCCCTGTTGCTATTTCGGCTGTCGGTTCCACAGCCCAAACTCCTATCAGTGGATACACTGGTACCCTTCCTTGGTGTGGTAAGTGCAACTACCACCACCGCATTCCTGGTCCATGTCGCGAAAGGATATGCGACAACTGTGGCAATAAGGGCCACCTTGCTCGAGCCTGCAGAAAACCAGCCAAATCAACGAACCAATCATCCGGAGCGGGAATCAGTCCGACCTGCTACAATTATGGTGAAGCAGGGCACTTCAAGAGGAATTACCCCAAAGCAGCTACAACCACTGATCCCTCTGTCGCCGCATGTATACTTCTCTTTGATAATTCTTATACCTGCAACTCTTTTCGATTTTAGTACAAAAATGGAAACCTGTTATCCATCTATTCGAACATTTTCTAAACTCAATCCTTCGTATGTAATTGAAATGTGTACCTTCGAGATGACTAACCAGTGAGATAGAGAACACTAACTTCGTACTCATAGATTGAATCCTCAGTCCGGAGGACTATTCTGCTCCATTCGATTTAAAAAGGGGGAAACTTTCTACAAAAATACTTTGATGCTATGTCTAACATGAAATGACCGAGTCTCCTTCATGTTGTTATCCTTGGTTTCGAAAGGGTCGCTCGTCTAGATCTTTTCTCGACCCGGATCTCGTGATCTTCGGCATCAAACTTTCGTATCATTCCATGCCTTAGAACTCAAAAGTTTTTCCAATATGAATTACCACGCATCTCTCGTTTCTGTGATTATTGAGAAACGGGAAGTTAGCAGCTCTTTCCCCTAAATGTCTTTCCCGAAGGATTCCTGGGAATTTCTTTCGAACGTCTAGTTTAGTCTCACATCAGACCCTTCGAGATCTTTGTAGAAATCGATTCTGCAACCTTTAGATTTCGGATGCCCTTAGAGCTTGATAACATCTATCCAGTCCATCACATCTCGAATCCTTAGAAGCACCTACTCGACGAAACCCTAGTGATTCCCTGAGGAAACCGAAGTCGTCCAGGGTTGGAACTTCCATGAGAAAACCAATTGATATCATAGATTTAGAGAGAGTCAATGTGCAAAACAAAGACAAATCCCGATAATGAGAATTCGTTAGAACTCCTAGTAGAGACCTGATTCCACTTGAGAAAGTGAAGATCCAAGGCAACAAATCCATTCGTGTCTCATTCCAATTCATGATCTGCATCTTATTCTTTGAATTTCGGGGCAAAATTCCCTCTAACGGGGGGATAATGTAACAACCCGAAGTTTTCCATCGCCGAAAAACCCGTTCTACCCGTATAACTCGCCGTGTGCCGAAACGTTCCGATGTCGTTTTTGGGTTTAGTTAATTAAATTTATATGTTTATTATGATCCAATGAGTGTCCAAACCCTTTAGGAACTTATGAAACAAGCCCAAAATATTTATTTCATAAGTTTTAGAAATGTCCCCGCCGGGTGATGGAAACTTAATCGGGTGCGACCTAAAGCCTCGTTTAAGGCCGGTATCGGGTAGAATTCCACCGTGTCCAAGTTTTGAGAACTATATAAACTTATTAAACCTTTCATTTGAAGCTTTTTCCCTCTCTCTCTACTCTCTCTCTAACCTCTCTCCTAAATCCAATGTTTAAGGGTCCAAAACTCAATTTTAAGGCCTCAAATCCCTAAGGTACCTTCCTAACTTCATTGTATAGCATATTTGGCTTCTAAATTTGAGATTAAATCATGAGATTGGACATATTATATGAGTTTACGACCCAGGAAGATGCCTAGGCCGTAAACACTAAGTTTGAAGGGTTTTGAGCCCTTAAACCCCTTCTAGACAATTTTGGGACCTAGATATGACTTAATGACTTCATGAATTGGACTTATAACAATTTAAACATGAATTTTGAAGGCTTTGAAGGAGTTTATGGCCAAGCCTCATGCTTGGGCCGTAAACTCATATAATTGAGGTTTTCATGACCTTAAACCCTTCCAAATCACTAATAAGGCTTAGGTATGAATTATAGAATATTGGTTTTAGCATTTGGACACTTAAAACATAATTTTTGAAGGATTATTGTGATTTTATGGCCAAGGCAAGTGCTTGGACCGTAAACTCCTTAAAACATGGTGAAAATTCATTTTAAAGTGTTGTTTAACCCCTATAACACCCCTAAAGCCTTGGAATGAATTTTAGAAGTCCTTACAATCAAGTTTTTGGTCTTAAAACATATGGAATAACTCTCTAAGAGAGTTTACAGCCATGAAGGGGGTCTCATAGGCCGTAAACTCCAAAAACCCCTCCAAAATTTCAAGAAAATGCATGAAAGGCCTAGGAATAAATTTAGTAATCACATGTGATTTGTTTTAGCATCATTTATCACAATTTTCATGGGTATTAAGGAGTTTACGGCCAGGAGTCCATGCTAGGCCGTAAACTCCCATAAATAAGTCATTTTGATGTTTAAAATCCATTCCAAGCCTTTAAACCAAACCTAGAAAAATTCCCTTAAGTGTTACAAGCAAAGTTGTGCCATAACTCACCCCACCATGAGTTTACGGCCGTAAACTCATGGGGAGAGGGTCATTATGGCCGTAAACTCCCTAAGGAGTGTTCCTTTGAAGTCTCAATTCAATATCCTAACTTTATGTGTCCCTAAATGTCACCCGGGTCCCTCCAAACACTTGTATCGGGGTGTTTTCGCGACTAGAAACAATTGTCCCTATCAAATAATCAATCTAAGTCCTAATTAGATACAAATGTGTATCTTTACATAATACTTAGGAACCTCGTGTGTTTGCAAGCCCCTGACCAACACTTAGCATCCAAATCATCACATTTCTCGTCCGGTGAGTTCATACCCCTACGCCTTTTCCGTGTTTTTCAATGTTTTCAGAGGGGGGAGGGGGGGAATACTAGCAAACTATAACTGTTTTCAAATCATAACATTGATATGTATCTAATAATATCTGTCAGATCTGGCATAAATGTCAATTGGGCTTCACCCTATTACTAACAATAGTCCCTTCTGGCGACGGTGGCCGAAGATTCCTTAGGCAACAATGGCTTACCCATAAATAAAATTAAAAAAGTAAGATAAAACCATACTATTTAGTATGGTAGACGTCTACTTACATGCCATAGGGACTCACTAAATCCAAGGTTTACCCAAACATAAATTTAAAAATGGAAAAAAAATGTTACGTAAATAGTAGTAGTAATGTCAAAGTATGAAGTTGACAAAGACGTTCCATAGAGATGTAACGTCTTGGAATACCCCATTAAACGATTTTATTATATCTTTATTGTTTCCTTTTTATAAAAAAATAACATTGAATCTTACAAAATGATCTTCAGAGTTACTAAAAGAGTCTTCGGCAACGTAGTATCTTATGAAATTTTTGGGTGATGTATATTTGTTTATTAGTTACACATTCAAATAAATAAACGAACATTACTAAATTAAAATTATTTTAATAGCTTTATGGGATTAGCATGTAGTTTAAAGTAACATCAGTATACCATGAAAATATTTTATCATTATTAACCCATTATTTGATGGTTTACGGAATACATATTCCTTATAAGTGGATATTAACACAATAGTAATTTAATCATGGCAACAACACTGAGATGAAGGCCCTGCTTCGCATGAACCTGTAGCAAAAGCTAGTTCTTGGCAAAGCTGTAAGCAATCGATGCTGATTGCGTCACACCGTCCAAAACATGCTGGGCCAAGAGCTGTATAGATGAAAATTCAATGTAGATGTTTTAATTATATCATGCTTTATGGTAAATTTTTTTAAAATACCCAAAAATAGAGGAATGATGTCATACCTAAAATCGGAACACATATCATGCAAATATACAACACCAAAACCATCACGACAAAAGAACTTTTTTTTGTGTAGGCCATTGGCTTGAGGAACAATACTTCTTGATTTTTATTGTATGAATACAATTAAGAAAGGATCATACTTTTTGTTGGATTACCACTCCTTAAATAGTCAGTCAACTGAAGCATAACACTCTTTAGCACCATTCAAGTTGAGCATAGTAGTTAGTTAGCACCATTAATTACCATCTTTAAATTTTCTTATTAATGTATGTTCGTATTGAAAATAAATTAGCATGTAAATAGAAGAGGTTATGTTATGTTTGAAATTAATGATGTTACATACACTTAAATTGATGTCAAACGTAACATAACCTCTTCAATTTATATACTAATTTAATTTCAGTATGAACATACATTAATCATAAAATTTCAAGATCGTAATTAATGGTGCTAAAAAACTGTTATGTTTAACTTGAATGACTATGTAAGGAGTTCTAATTCGACATAAACTACGATAGTTTTTTAAATTCTATTCTTACAATAAAAATCAAGCAATATTGTTTGTCAAATAAATGGCCTACACAACAAGAAATTCTCTTGTCGTGATGGTTTTTGTCGTGATGGTTTTTGTGTTGTGGTTTATTGTCATAACATTTATTCCAATTTAAGGTATGACATCATTCCTCTTTGTCCAGGTAATTTAGAAAAATTTGCGATAAAGCATGACTTAATTAAAACATCTATTTTGAGTTTCCATCCATACAGCTCTTGGACCGACGTGTTTTGGAAGGTGTGACGCAATCAGCATCGACTGCTTACAACTTTGCCAAGAACTAGCTTTTGCTACAGGTTCATGCGAAGCAGGGCCTTCATCTCAGTGTTGTTGCCATGATTAAATTATAATTGTGTTAATATCCACTTGTAAGGAATATATATTCCATAAACCATAAAATATTGGATTAATAGTTATAAACTATTCTCGTGGAAAACTCATGCAAGTACATTTCTACCATAATAAATAATATTGTCTTATCATATTTTTTAAAATTTATGTTTGGGTAAACCACCATACCGTCGTCGGAAGGGACTACTGTGAGTTATAGGGTGGAGCCCGGTTAATATTTATCCCAGGTCTTTCACCGTGATCTGTCAAAGGTGACGACACTTTGATTTTTCTTCTTTTGTGATTAATTGCAAGAAATGAGAAAGTTTATTAATTTCTTTGTTTATTTTAGCCTTATGTTGTCAACTTTGAGAAGTTTTTATGCTTCATAACCAGTTATCATTCTTAGGTTATGGTTAACTAATTGGTATGTCATTGCAATTGTGGGTAGGCTTCTTAGCTGTCATTTACCAAGTTTTATGTTTAATTGACCCTTATATGACCACATCATTGGATTTTTTGAATGGTGTTTATCGTCATAAGATAAAAGAGAAAATTGATTTTCAACATAGGCCTCGCCTATTAAGTTATTTACCAAGTTTCATTGTATTATCTACATGGCTAGTTATTTATAAGTAAAAGTAGCAATTTTGATCCAATTACTAAAAAATAGATTGATTTGGGTTATATTTTAGGGTTAAGTACAAGAAAGAGTCATGCATAGTTTAATTTGGGATATTAATAATATTCAGATGCACTGATCATGATGCTAATGAAGATGTTGAAACTAATGTACATGCTATTATGATGGCGATCATTCAATCATACATATTTCACATATTATTGATATAAAAATATTCTGATATGAAGGTGTGAACACCAAATGAAAAGGGAAAAAGCAACAAACACGAATAAGAAGGAAAAAAGTTTTGATAGTACTGCTTCTGTTAGTAGTAGATAATTAAGAACGAAAATTTAACACAGTAGCAACATGACAAAAGAAATTGAAGGAAAACTCAAGGCCCAAGCTAAAATTATACATGTTATTGAACTGTGAATTAAATAAAAATGCCCAAATGCGTATTGGAATATTGAAGTTGAAATCGGAGATATGATGTTGGTAACATGTTTTTTAACTGTTTGGTAAAGTTAAAAAGAAAAGTATTTTAGATGGATAGTTTTATGGTATATATTCATATTAGATGTTGTACACTGAAGCAAAAAGTCATCTATTATACAATAAAAACATAATTGTTAACCAATCTTGTCATAATTTATCATACTTTAAGTAAAGAACATAAGCTGGCAAGCCTAATAAATCTATGAAACAAAAGTAAAAATTAATTTCATGTAATTGTTTGATTTCGGAATCTATGATAATAAATTTTTTGTTTTTAATTGGATTTTGAGTTTCAAGAATTTTAGGATTCTACTGTCAATCATTTTCTCATCAAATACATTGCACTTTGCAAAATTTAAAGCAATATAGCATTGTACTTTTCATTCTTAGTCTTGCAAATCTGGAATTGATTTTTTTCCATATTAGTTAGGAATGCAACCAAAGAAGTGAGAAGAAGTAATGACATAGAGAGTGCTTTTTATGATTTATATCTAGACAAGCTTTGTTATCGGGCCGCATTACTATTTTCATAAATAAATTTACACGTCTTTTAAATAATTTAAGATGCCTGACGCATATTGAGTTTATTATTGATGTAATTTTACATATTAAACTACATTTCATTTGCCATAAGTTTTAAATTCTTCAAATGTGATGACGTTTCAAAATGTAAGCAAGTTAGCTTATATTTAACAAGTCACATATATCTTATAAACTAACTTATTTTTGTGATTTTTTCTATTTTAAAGGGTAATCGCTAGGCATAAAAAACCATTCCAGATATCAACTAAAACTAACTTTCAGTTTTGAATATTCATTTTATATAAATATTGTTTTATCCTATTAACTTAATCTATTAAGTTATATAGACGTAATAAACTCTTTTTTAAATATATTATAATAATCTTATTTATAATAAAAGACCATTTTTTTATTCAAATATCAACTATCAGGAAACATTTTTACATACAAACAGTTGTATATTGCATTATCCAAAATTAAATGTTTTGAATAATTTGAATTATTAATTTTAGATAAATATACTAAATTTACTAATTGATCATCAAATGATATTTTTAAACAAGTTTCTACAATTTTCTGAATTATAACATCGTGGTTTCATTTTTTATATTAATGCTTTAAATCTTTAATTAGTTAATTTACTTTTAATTTCAATAATCTTATTTTAAAATATCGTTTTGTAATTCATTACTTCTCATTACAAGCAATTTAGTATATTTCTTTATAGAACATAAAGTGTTATATATTTTTTGTAATTATGTTAATGGACTATATTTTTGTTATTTATCCATCTAAAATACTATTTTTTAACTCTACCATATCGTTAAAAAGCAAGATGCCAACATCATATCTCCGATTTTAACTTCAATAATCCGATATGCATTTGGGCGTTTTTTTATTTAATTCACAATTCACTAACATGTGCAATTGAAGCTTAGGCCTTGATTTTACATTCATTTTTATTTCTTATGTTGTTACTGAGTTAAATTTTCTTCTTTATCTACTACTAACAGAAGCAGCACTACTGAAACTTATTTCCATCTTATTCGTGGCTGTTGCTTTTTTCCTTTTTCATTTGGTGTTCACACCTTCATATCAGAATATTTTTATATCTGTAATATGTGAAATATGTATGATTGAAACATCACTATCGTAAATGTATGTACATTGACTTGAACATCTTCATTAGCATCATGAACAGTGCATCTATAGGCTATTAATTTCACAAATTAATAAATATACATGGCTCTTTCTTGTACTTAACCCTAAAATATAACCCAAACCAATCTATTTTTTAGTAATTGGATAAAAAATGATACTTTTGCTCTTAAATAACTAGCCATGCAGATAATACACTAAAACTTGGTAAATGACTTAGTAGGTGAGGCCGATTTTGAATATCAATATTACTTCTTTTATCTCATAACTATAAATGACATTCTAAAAAGCCAATGAGGTGGTCATAGCAAGGTCAATTTAAACGTTAAACTTGGTAATTGACAGCTAAAAAGCTTAACCACAATTGCAATGAGATACCAATTTGTTAACCATGACCCAAACAACGTAGATCATTACGAAACAGAAAAAGATTGTCAAAGTTGACAAGATATGGCCATAATAAACAAATAAATGAATACCTTTGGTATTTCTATCAACCAATTACAAAAAAAAAAAATATATCGAACTGTTGTGACCTTTGATAGATATCGTGTCAGATCCGGGATAAATGTCAATCGGGCTTCACCCTATAACTAACAATAACCCCTTCCGGCGACGGTTGCCGCAGATTCCTTAGGCAACAGTGGCTTACCCATAAATAAAATTAAAAAAGTAAGATAAAACCATACTATTTAGTATGGTAGACGTCTACTTACATGCCATAGGGGACTAACTAAAGTCAAGGTTTACCCAAACATAAATTTAAAAATGGAAAAAAAATATCACATAAATAGTAGTAGTAATTTTAAAGTATGAAGTTGATAAAGATGATCCATAGAGATGTAACATCTTGGAATACCCCGTTAAAGGATTTTATTATATATTTATTGTTTCCCTTTTATAAAAAATGACATTGAAGTTTACAAAGTGATCTTCAGAGTTATTAAAAGTGGCTTCGGCTATGTTGTATCCTATGAAATTTTTGGGTGATGTATATTTGTTTATTAGTTACACATTAAAATAAATAAGCGAACATTACTAAACTAAATTTTGTTTAATAGCTTTATGGGATTATCATGTAGTTTAACGTAACATCAGTATACCATGAAAATATTTTATCATTATTGACCCATTATTTGATGGTTTACGGAATATATATTCCTTACAAGTGGATATTAACACAATAGTAATTTAATCTTGACAACAACACTGAGATGAAGGCCCTGCTTCGCATGAACCTGTAGCAAAAGCTAGTTCTTGGCAAAGCTGTAAGCAATCGATGCTGATTGCGTCACACCGTCCAAAACATGCTGGGCCAAGAGCTGTATAGATGAAAATTCAATATAGATGTTTTAATTATATCATGCTTTATGGTAAATTTTTCGAAAATACCCAAAAATAGAGGAATGATGTCATACCTAAAATCGGAATACATATCATGCAAATATACAACACCAAAACCATCACGACCAAAGAACTTTTTTTTGTGTAGGCCATTGGCTTGAGGATCAATACTTCTTGATTTTTATTGTATGAATACAATTATGAAAGGATCATACTTTATGTTGGATTACCACTCCTTAAATAGTCATTCTTCTGAAGCATAACACTCTTTAGCACCATTCAAGTTGAGTATAGTAGTTAGTTAGCACCATTAATTACCATCTTTAAATTTTCTTATTAATGTATGTTCATATTGAAATTAAATTAGCATGCAAATAGAAGAGGTTATGTTATGTTTCAAATTAATGATGTCACATACACTTAAATTGATGTCAAACGTAACATAACCTCTTCAATTTATATACTAATTTAATTTCAATATGAACATACAATAATAATAAAATTTCAAGATCTTAATTAATGTTGCTAACAAACTGTTATGCTCAAATTGAACAATGCTGACAATTTTATGTTTCACTTGAATGACTATGTAAGGAGTTCTAACTACGATCGTTTTTTAAATCCTATTCTTACAATAAAAATCAAGCAATATTGTTTGTCAAATAAATGGCCTACACAAAAAAATTCTCTTGTCGTGATGGTTTTTGTGTTGTTGTTTTTTGTCATGACATGTATTCCGATTTAAGGTATGACATCATTCCTCTTTGTTCGGGTAATTTAGAAAAATTTGCGATAAAGCATGATTTAATTAAAACATCTATTTTGAGTTTCCATCCATACAGCTCTTGGACCAGCGTGTTTTGGAAGGTGTGACGTAGTCAGCATCGACTGCTTACAACTTTGCCAAGAACTAGCTTTTGCTACTGGTTCATGCCAAGCAGGGCCTTCATCTCAGTTTTGTTGCCATGATTAAATTATAATTGTGTCAATATCCACTTGTAAAAAATATATATTTCGTAAACCATCAAATAATGGATTAATAGTTGTAAACTATTCCCGTGGAAAACTCATGCAAGTACACGTCTACCATAATAAATAATATTGTCTTATCATACTTTTTAAAATTTTGGTTTGGGTAAACCACCATACCGTCGTCGGAAGGGACTACAGTAAGTTATAGGGTGGAGCCCGGTTAATATTTATCCCAGGTCTTTCACCGTGATCTATCAAAGATCATGACACTTTGATTTTTTTTTCTTTTGTTATTAATTGCAAGAAATAAGAAAGTTTATTAATTTTTTTGTTTATTTTAGCCATATGTTGTCAACTTTGAGAAGTTTTTTATGTTTCATAACTAGTTATCATGCTTGGGTGATGGTTAACAAATTGGTATGTCATTGTAATTGTGGGTAGGCTTCTTAGCTGTCATTTTCCAAGTTTTATTTTTAATTGACCCTTATATAACCACATCATTGGATTTTTTGAATGGTGTTTATCGTCATAAGATAAAAGAGAAATATTGATTTGCAACATAGGCCTCACCTATTAAGTTATTTACCAAGTTTCAGTGTATTATCTACATGGATAGTTATTTATAAGTAAAAGTAGCAATTTTGATCCAATTACTAAAACATTTATTGATTTGGGTTATATTTTAGGGTTAAGTACAAGAAAGAGTCATGCATATTTTAATTTGGGATATTAATAATCTCCGGACGCACTGATCATGATGCTAATAAAGATGTTGAAACTAATATACATGCAATTATGATGGCGATAATTCAATCATACATATTTCACATATTATTGATATAAAAATATTCTAATATGAAGGTGTGAATACAAAATGAAAAGGGAAAAAGCAACAACCACGAATAAGAAGGAAAAGAGTTTTGATAGTACTGCTTCAGTTAGTAGTAGATAAGGACGAAAATTTAACACAATAGCAACATGACAAAAAAAATGTAAGGAAAACTCAAGGGCCAAACTACAATTTTACATTTTATTGAACTGTGAATTAAATTAAAATGCCCAAATGGGCATTGGATTATTGAAGTTGAAGTCGGAGATATGATGTTGGTAACATGTTTTTTAACTGTTTGGTAAAGTTAAAAAGAAAAGTATTTTAGATGGATAGTTTTATGGTATATATTCATATTAGATGTTGTACACTGAAGCAAAAAGTAATCTATTATACAATAAAAACATAATTGTTAACCAATCTTGTCATAATTTATCATACTTTAAGTAAAGAACATAAGCTGGCAAGCCTAATAAATCTATGAAACAAAAGTAAAAATTAATTTCATGTAATTGTTTGATTTCGGAATCTATGATAATTAATTTTTTGTTTTTAATTGGATTTTAAGTTTCAAGAATTTTAGGATTGTACAGTCAATCATTTTCGCATCAAATACATTGCACTTTGCAAAATTTAAAGCAATATAACATTGTACTTTTCATTCTTAGTCTTGCAAATCTGGAATTGATTTTTTCCATATTAGATAGGAATGCAACCAAAGAAGTGAGAAGAAGTAATGACACTGAGAGTGCTTTTTATGATTTATATCTAGACAAGCTTTGTTATCAGGTCCCATTAATATTTTCATAAATAAATTTACACGTCTTTTAAATAATTTAAGATACTTGACGCATATTGAGTTTTTTATTGACGTAATTTTACATATTAAACTATATTTCATTTTCATAAGTTTTAAATTCTACAAATGTGATGACGTTTCAAAAGGTAAGCAAGTTAGGTTATATTTAACAAGTCACATTCCTGATAAACTAACTTAGTTTTTTTGATTTTGTCCTATTTTAAAGTGTAATCTCTAGGCATAAAAAACATTCCAGATATCAACTAAAACCAACTTTCTAACAATGCAAAAGTCCTACTATATTTTTAATGCAAATGTAAATTTGACATGTATCTCAAATGTTATGTCTCATTTTTTTTTATTTGTCAATTTAAGTTACTATGTCTCATTCAGTTTTGAATATTCATTTTATATAAATATTGTTTTATCTTATTAACTTAATCTATTAAGTTATATACAAGTAATACTTTTTTTTAAATATATTATAATAATCTTATTTATAACATAAGACCATTTTTTTTATTTAAATATCAACTATCATGAAACATTTTTAGGTACAAACAGTTGTATATTGCATTATCCAAAATTAAATGTATTGAATAATTTAAATTATTAATTGTAGATAAATATACTAAATTTACTAATTGATCATCAAATGATATGTTTAAACAAGTTTTTACAGTTTTGTGAATTATAACATCGTGGTTTCATTTTTTATATTAATGCTTTAAATCTTTAATTAGTTAATTTACTTTTAATTTCAATAATCTTATTTTAAAATATCGTTTTGTAATTCATTATTTCTCATTACAAGCAATTTAATATATTTCTTTATAGAACTAAAGTGTTATATATTTTTTGCAATTATGTTAATGGACTATATTTTTGTTATTTATCCATCTAAAATACTATTTTTTAACTCTACCAAATATTTAAAAACCAAGTTGCCAACATCATATCTCCGATTTTAACTTCAATAATCCAATACACATTTGGGATTTTTTTTATTTAATTCACTATTCACTAACATGTGCAATTGAAGCTTAGGCCTTGATTTTACCTTCATTTTTATTTCTCATGTTGTTACTGAATTAAATTTTCTTCTTTATCTACTATTAACAGAAGCAGCACTACTGAAACTTATTTCCATCTTATTCGTGGTTGTTGCTTTTTCCTTTTTTCATTTGGTGTTCACACCTTCATATCATAATATTTTTATATCAATAATATGTGAAATATGTATGACTGAAACATCACCATCATAATTGTATGAACATTGGATTCAACATCTACATTAGCATCATGATTAGTGCATCTATAGGTTATTAATATCACAGATTAATAAATATACATAGCTCTTTCTTGTACTTAACCCTAAAATATAAGCCAAATAAAACTAAAAAAGTAAGATAAAACCATACTATTTAGTATGGTAGCCGTCTACTTACATGTCATAGGGGACTCACTAAACCCAAGGTTTACCCAAACATAAATTTAAAAATGGAAAAAAAATATTACATAAATAGCAGTAGTAATGTCAAACTATGAAGTTGACAAAGACATTCCATAGAGATGTAACATCTTGGAATACCCCATTAAAGGATTTTATTATATCTTTATTGTTTCCCTTTTATAAAAAATAACATTGAAGGTTACAAAGTGATCTTCAGAGTTATTAAAAGTGGCTTCGGCTATGTAGTATCTTATGAAATTTTTGGGTGATGTATATTTGTTTATTAGTTACACATTAAAATAAATAAGCGAACATTACTAAACTAAATTTTTTTTTAATAGCTTTATGGGATTATCATGTAGTTTAACGTAACATCAGTATACCATGAAAATATTTTATCATTATTGACCCATTATTTGATGGTTTACGGAATATATATTACTTACAAGTGGATATTAACACAATAGTAATTTAATCATGGCAACAACACTGAGATGAATGCCCTGCTTCGCATGAACCTGTAGCAAAAGCTAGTTCTTGGCAAAGCTGTAAGCAATCGATGCTGATTGCGTCACACCGTCCAAAACATGCTGGGCCAAGAGCTGTATAGATGAAAATTCAATATAGATGTTTTAGTGATATGATGCTTTATGGTAAATTTTTTTAAAATACCCAAAAATAGAGGAATGATGTCATACCTAAAATCGGAACACATATCATGCAAATATACAAACCAAAACCATCACGACAAAAGAACTTTTTTTTGTGTAGGCCATTGGCTTGAGGAACAATACTTCTTGATTTTTATTGTATGAATACAATTAAGAAAGGATCATACTTTTTGTTGGATTACCACTCCTTAAATAGTCAGTCAACTGAAGCATAACACTCTTTAGCACCATTCAAGTTGAGCATAGTAGTTAGTTAGCACCATTAATTACCATCTTTAAATTTTCTTATTAATGTATGTTCGTATTGAAAATAAATTAGCATGTAAATAGAAGAGGTTATGTTATGTTTGAAATTAATGATGTGACATACACTTAAATTGATGTCAAACGTAACATAACCTCTTCAATTTATATACTAATTTAATTTCAGTATGAACATACATTAATAATAAAATTTCAAGATCTTAATTAATGGTGCTAACAAACTGTTATGCTCAAACTGAACGATGCAGACAAGTTTATGCTTCACTTGAATGACTATGTAAGGAGTTCTAATTCGACATAAACTACGATCATTTTTTAATTCTATTCTTACAATAAAAATCAAGCAATATTGTTTGTCAAATAAATGGCCTACACAACAAAAAATTCTCTTGTCGTGATGGTTTTTGTGTTGTGGTTTATTTTCATGACATGTATTCCGAGTTTAGGTATGACATCATTCCTCTTTGTCCGGGTAATTTAGAAAACCTTATGATAAAGCATGATTTAATTAAAACATCTATTTTGAGTTTCCATCCATACAACTCTTAGACCAGCGTGTTTTGGAAGGTGTGATGCAATCAACATCGACTGCTTACAACTTTGCCAAGAACTAGCTTTTGCTACTGGTTCATGCAAGCAGGGCCTTCATCTCAGTTTTGTTGCCATGATTAAATTATAATTATGTCAATATCCACTTGTAAGAAATATATATTTCGTATACCATCAAATAATGGATTAATAGTTATAAACTATTCTCGTGGAAAACTCATGCAAGTACACGTCTACCATAATAAATAATATTGTATTATCATACTTTTTAAAATTTTGGTTTGGGTAAAACACCATACCATTGTCGGATGGGACTATTGTGAGTTATAGGGTGGAGCCCGATTAAAAAATTATCCCAGGTCTTTCACCGTGATCTATCAAAGGTCACGACACTTTGATTCTTTTTTCTTTGGTGATTAATTGCAAGAAATAACATAGTTTATTAATTTCTTTGTTTATTTTAGACATATGTTGTCAACTTTGAGAAGTTTTTTATGTTTCATAACCAGTTATCATGCTTGGGTCATGGTTAACAAATTGGTATGTCATTGCAATTGTGGGTAGGCTTCTTAGCTGTCATTTACCAAGTTTTATGTTTAATTGACCTTGATATAACCACATCAATGGATTTTTTGAATGGTGTTTATCGTCATAAGATAAAAGAGAAATATTGATTTTCAACATAGGCCTCGCTTATTAAGTTATTTACCAAGTTTCAATGTATTATCTACATGGCTAGTTATTTATAAGAAAAAGTAGTAATTTTGATCCAATTACTAAAAAATAGATTGATTTGGGTTATATTTTTGGGTTAAGTACAAGAAAGAGTCATGAATATTTTAATTTGGGATATTAATAATCTTCAGATGCACTGATCATGATGCTAATGAAGATGTTGAAACTAATATACATGAAATTATGATGGCGATCATTCAATCATACATATTTCACATATTATTGTTGTAAAAATATTCTGATATGAAGGTGTGAACTGTAACACCGTAAATGTCAAAACAATTTTTCGCATTTTATAAAAACATAATTCATTTAGTATTCATAATAACATCATTGTTTGAAACTCAAATCCATAACATATAAAAATCCCAAGATCTCATAGCATAAAAATCTCGTGTGTGTACTGATCAGGCCGGCGCCTTCCCGCGATCCTCACTAGTACCTGAAACAAATAACACCAAACACTGTAAGCACAAAGCTTACTGATTTCCCCAAAATACCATATTTATAACACATATTAGCCACTCGAGACTATAACTCTTTGGGTCCGTGCACCCAACTCTATGAACCCTCAGGTTCTATCTCTGTGAACCTTCCGGTTCTAACTCTGTAGCATGCACAACATAAATCACATAGAATAATGCAGTGCAACACATAACACATATATAGCATACAACACTGTATCACATAACTCTAATTACCTACTCAAGGTAGAGTATAGTGAGAAGACTCACCTCGCATATCTCGGTAACTCGTAAATCCCTGAAATCACTAGTGCTCGATCACCCGAGCTAAGTCCTCCTATAACAAAAATACATCTCTAATTAACACTTTCTAACTAGGGTTGACTAACTCTATCAAGTCAACATCGGTCAACTCTGGTCAACGATCAACCCAACTCGCTGAGTCTGGCGTGGACTCGCCGAGTCCCTTCGGGGACCCGATTCCTCTGAATCCCCTTCCAACTCACCGAGTCACTCACCCAACTCGGTTCCTCAACCCCTGGTTCGAAAACACGGAACCAATCGCTCCAACTCGTCGAGTCTGCCAATGGACTCGACGAGTGCATTCCATGCACAACCCCAAATGACCTTCTAAGGTCAGATCTGTTCCACTAACTCATAGATCCAGTCTTTTCAAGCTTATTTCTCACGTAAAGTTTATGTCTTGGCGCTCATATCACACCCATTGACTCATAAATGGTGTTTTAACCTCAAACATAAGGATCCCAAACCAAAACCTCCATAGACTCATATAAAGCTTGGACAAAGAGGCACTCTGGACCTCATGGATCCAGATCCAGAACCTCACTCGCTTAAGGGACCATGGGAGCACTAGATCTAGTCACAAAAGGGCCCAATAAGCCCTAAATCAACATGAACATCACCTCAACAGAAAATGGTTCGAAAATAGTACCTCAAACGTGATGTTCTGGACCTTAGATCTTCAGAAAGTTAACCCTCTTGCTTCCTCTTGGCTATAGATTCCTTTCCCTTGCTAGACAACACCACCAAGGTCAACAATGGCTCCTTCTCTCACTCCAAACGCTCAAGCACACTAGGGTTTTGCTCTGGGGACCGGTGAGCATAAATAACGGCCGTAAGGCCCTTTAAATAGGCTCCAAACACGAGAAATTAGGGTTTCATTAAACAGCGCGGACTCGCCGAGTCCACCAATGCGACTCGTTGAGTCCTGTCATTAATTTGGGTGAGAAATCGCGTCTCTACTCGGCGAGTCTACGCACCAAATCGCCAAGTCCTCTCACAAAACTCAAAATAATATGAATAAATATAATACCTGAAATTCTGGGTGTTACAATTCTCCCCTACTTGAATCTGACTTCGCCCTCGAAGTCTCATCCCTGAAATAGCTCCGGATGGTGCTCCCGCATCTCACGCTCTGGGTCCCAGGTCAACTCGGATCCTCTTCGATGTTGCCACTAAACCTGTACCAGAGGCACCTCCTTGTTCCTCAGAACCTTGATCTTCCGATCCACAATCGCAACTGGTCTCTCCGCGTAGTTCTGGCTCGCATCCACCCGAATGTCCTCTAACGGAACCACCGCCGACTCGTCGGCTATACACTTCCTCAACTGAGACACGTGGAAGGTATTATGAATCTGCTCCAACTCTGCAGGTAGCTCCAAGCGATACGCTACCCTGCCCACCCTCGCGATCACTTTGAACGACCCAATATACCGGGGCCCTAGCTTGCCCCTCTTCCTGAATCGAATCACTCCTTTCCAAGGAGATACCTTCAGGAGAACATAATCACCGACCTGGAACTCAAGCTCGGATCAACGTCTATCTGCATAACTCTTCTGGCGGCTCTAAGCAGTCAACAATCTCTGCCTGACCCGCTGTATCTACTCTGTCGTCTGAAGCACAATCTCTGTGCTACCCATCACTCGTTGCCTTACCTCTCCCCAACAAATGGGAGTCCGACACCTCCTCCCATACAACAGCTCAAAAGGCGACATACCAATTCTCGAATGATGGCTGTTATTGTAGGAGAACTCTGCTAAGGGCAAATACGTGTCCCAACTCCGCCAAAATCCAACACGCATGCTCGGAGCATGTCCTTGAGCGTCTGAATTGTCCGCTCGCTCTAACCGTCAATCTGTGGGTGGTATGCGGTACTAAAATACAGCCTCGTACCCAACTCCTCATGGAATTTCTTCCAAAATCTAGAAGTGAAACGCACATCTCGATCTGACACAATCGAGATCGGCACCCCATGCTATGATACTACCTCTATCACGTATACCTCTGCTAGCTTTTCCGCAGAAGAAATCTCACTAATGGCAAGAAAGTGAGCGCTCTTTGTCAAACGGTTTACTATCACCCAAATCGCATCGACACCCTTCGTCGTTCTCGGCAATTTGGTGATAAAATCCATGGATATCTGCTCCCATTTCCATTTTGGGACTTCCAGTGGCTGCAACTTGCCATGCGGCCTCTGATGTTCGGCTTAACCCTACGACAGGTTAGGCACCTCTCAACAAACCACGCTACATCTCTCTTCATACGGGGCCACCAATACTCCCTTTTAAGATCCAGAAACATCTTAGTGGCCCCGGGATGGATCGAGAATCTCGATCTATGCGCCTCCTCCGTCAAGATGGTACGCGTTCCTCCAACAAACGGTACCCAAATCTGACCCTGGAAGGTTATAAGCACTCTGCTATCGGTTACAAACTCTGATACTTGACTGATAACTCGCTCTCTCTGACGGTTCTCCGGTCTTACTGCCTTAGCCTGAGCCCCTCTGATGGTGTCCAACACCGGAGTCATCACCGTCATTCTCATACAAATATCCCGAATTAGGGCGCTCTCTGCCCTACGACTCAGGGCGTCGGCTACCACATTAGCCATGCCCGGGTGGTAAAGGATCTCACAATCATAATCCTTTACTACATCCAACCATCTTCTCTGACGCATGTTCAGGTTTGGCTGATCCATCAAATACTTCAAACTCTTGTGGACCGTGTATATCGTACACCGAACCCCATACAGGTAATGGCGCCAAATCTTGAGGGCGAACACCACAGCCCCCAACTCTAGATCGTGGGTGGGATACCTTGCCTCGTGAGGCTTCAGCTGCCTCGATGCGTACGCGATCACATGCCCCCTATGCATCAACACTGCACCCAACCCAGATATCGATGCGTCACAATACACCACGAAGTCCTCCATTCCTTCTGGAAGAGTCAACACCGGGGCTTCGCACAATCTCTGGCGAAGAGTCTCAAATGAGGCCTGCTGCTCTGGGCCCCAGCTGAACACCACACCCTTCTGGGTCAACCTGGTGAGAGGAACAACAATCTTGGAGAAATCCCTGATGAACCTCCGATAATAGCCGGCCAACCCTAGAAAACTCCTGATCTCGGAAGGAGATTTCGGCACCTCCTATCTCAACACCGCCTCGATCCTGGCCGGATCGACCAAAATCCCCTTTTGGTTAACGAGGTGACCAAGGAATTGCACCTCTCGTAACCAAAAATCGCACTTGGAGAATTTGGCATAAAGCCTCTCTAATCTCAGCACACTGAGGATTTCTCGCAAATGCTCCTCATGCTGCTCCCTGGACCTCGAATATACCAATATGTCGTCGATGAACACAATCACTGAACGATCCAACATCGGTCTGCATACCCTGTTCATGAGATGCATGAACGCTGCAGGCACATTCATGAGCCCAAATGGCATCACCACGAACTCGTAATGCCCATAACGAGTCCTGAATTCAGTCTTCTGGATATCCTCCTCGCGCACCCTCATCTGATGATATCCAGATCTCAGATCAATCTTGGAAAACCAAGATGCTCCCTGCAACTGATCGAACAAATCATAGATCCTCAGCAAAGGATAACGGTTCTTGACCGTCAACTTGTTCACCTCTCGATAATCTATGCACATTCGGTGCGAACCATCCTTCTTCCTCACAAAAAGGACCGGTGCTCCCCACGGCGAACTACTCAGCCGAATAAACCCCTTCCCCAGCAGCTCCTGAAGCTACGAGGATAGCTCCTGTATCTCTGGAGGTGCAAGGCGATAGGGCGCCTTGGCAATAGGAGCTACCCCCGGAATCAAATCAATGTGAAACTCAACCTGCCTCTCGGGAGGCACACCTGGTAACTCCTCGGGGAAGACATCCGGGAATTCCCGCACTATCGGAACCTCCTCAACCGAACTCGGTCTCTTTGCACCAACTCTCGTATCTACCATATATGCTACAAAACCACTACAACCCTGCTGTAGGCTCTGTCTCGCCTTAGCAGCCGAACAAAATGCTGAATCGGGACGGGTACCCTCTCCGTACACCATAAGAACTCCCCCACTTGGGTCTCGTATAGTCACCAGCTTCCGCTCGCAATCGATAACGGCTCCAAATCTACTCAATCAATCCATGCCTACGATGACACAGACGTCCCCCATCGCAATCGGGACCAAATCAATAGGAAACTCTACACCGAAGATCTCGAGTACACACCCTCGAATCACCTCCGTGGCATACACTACTCTCTCATTGGCGATGGAGACTCTCAGAGGTCGACTCATCGCCTCCCAACTAATACTGATGTGCTGACTAAAAGCCAACGATACAAAAGATCGACTCGCACCCGAGTCAAATAACACCAAAGCAGGTACATAATTCACAAGAAAAGGACCTACCCATAGCATAAAATAAGCACAAAATCTCAAACATTAAAATAAATACATGAAAGAATACATACCAGCCATGACATCGGGCGCTACGCAGACCTCCTCCGCAGTCAACTGGAAAGCTCTCCCCTGAGCCTTCGGCATCTCGATCTTCACTGGCCGATTATCCGAAGCTCTAATCGCAGCAGGGGCAGTTCCCTGAGAAGCTCCCTGTGCTGACCCTCGCAGCAGCGGACACTCAGCCTTCCGGTGTCTGGTCTGGTTGCAGTGGAAACACACTGCAAAACCCTTGGGGCAGTCCTTGGCCATATGCCCCTCCTTGCCACACTTGTAGCAAGATCCAGCTCTACAAACTCCATCATGACCCTTGCCGCACTTTCCACAAGTGCGGCCCTTTTGGCTCCCTGCTTTGGGAGCAGCGGGCTTGGCCCGCTTGGCTGCCGGCTGAGACTGTGCCGGTCGCCGACCCCTCCCTTGAGACTCCGCCTCCTCCCTAGCCTGAGTGTCTAGCTCAATCTCCCTCTTCCGGGCATTTGCCTGAAGCTCGGAAAATGTCCGGTATGAGGAGTTCGCCACGAACTCCTGAATATCTCTCCGCAAAATACTCAAATAACGGCTCATACGTGCCTGCTCAGAAGACACGTGCTTAGGGCAGAACATCGCCCTCTCATGAAACATCTTGGTGATAGCCGTAACAGACTCTGTACCCTGCTTGAGGGTCAAAAACTCGTGTGCCAACCGATCCCGTTCCACCGGGGGAACATACTCATCACGAAACATGGTGGTTATTAGGGTATAAATGTTGTAATATGTCGAAGTGTTAGTTATGTTGTTACGAAGGATCTTTAGTCTTCGTAAGAAAGGTCTTCGGATGTAATGTTATATTTACTAAGGCATTTTAATGAATAGTCTTAATGTCTAGTCCTTAGTATTTTGTTATGCTTTTGTACTCCTATAAATAGAGGTCTGTACTAAGTGAGAAAACAACTTTTCACACACTTTTTATAGAGAATTCCTTTGTACTCTGTAAAACCGAAAGCATAATATGAGCTGAACAAATATTATATTTACTCTCGTGTTCATCGTTTTTCTTCCTTCTGAATACTTAATTGAATTGATCTTACACTCGATTACAAATCTCATCAATTGGTATCAGAGCAGGAATCCTTTCTGTGATCTAATTTTCATACGATCATAAAGGTTTTTGAATCTACTGTTTGATTCGAAAAGTTTCCGTCCTTTTTGAAATTGAAAAATTCTTCTTGATCTCAATCTAGGATTTGATCGTACGAAAATATTTGTTAATCGAGTGTTCGTTGTTTAATTCTGATTTGAATTATACAATTTGATTTCAAATTTCTCAAAAGTTTAGTATCATCCTGAAGTTTTTGTCCGTACAACAATGGCGTCATTCAATCTGAATTCAATGACATCATTTTCTCATTTGCTTGGATCATCCACAAAAATTCGAATGCTTATTCCAGAATATTATGATCAGTGGGCAGATCGTATGGAAGATTACTTGAACGGATTGGATGAAGAATTATGGAAATGCATCTCAGGAGAAATCAATCAACCTGCACAAGTTCAGCCAATCGGTATGTCTTCAAGCAGTTCGGAAGTTGATAATCAAACCGAACGTTTAAAATGACTGGAGAAGAAATGCATGAGGGAATTAAGAGGTGTGTTGCCTCCTGTTGTGTACAATTATGTCAGAACATGCAAAACAGCTAAAGAAATCTAGAACAATCTCAAAGACAAATTTCAAGGGAGTGAAAAGACGAAGATCACATCTGTGAAACAATGCCTGGTGGAACTCAAAGATTTCAGACAAAAAGAAAATGAGTCTATTGAAGCATACTGTGATAGGTTCAATGAGTTAATCTATCGTTGTAATCGTTATAGTATAATAAGGTCACCAATGGAGTACAATTTGATATTTGTAATGGGACTTCGAAAGGAGTAGAGAAGTGTGAGTATGATGGTGAAAAATCAACAGAGTTTTGATACTTCGACTTTGAATGACTTGTACAATCAATTAAAATCTCATGAAAATGAAGTTAAGGAAATAGCTGAAGAAGCTATAGCAAGTCTTGGTGGTCCTTTGGCTCTAGTTTCGAAGGTTTCAGAAAGAGAGAATGAAAAATCAAAGTCTGATGAACAAGAAGGTTTTTTTGATGAATTCTGATGATGAAGCTGTTGCATTTTACTCAAACAAGAGTAAAGAAATTTTTTAAGAAACCTTTTAATCCAAAGAAGTCATCAGATTCGAAGGGTAGTTTTGAGAACAAAAACAAACTGGATGAAAAGAAGAAAGAAATGAAGACAGAATCGAAGAATGAGATGGAGCAAATGAAGATGTTATTGAAAGGTGATACAGGAATTAATTGCCATTATTTCTATGGAGCAAATCATTTAGCAGTAGATTGTTTGTTGAGGAAGAAAGAGGAAAAGAAAAATAAAACAAAGGATGAAGCTTACTACACTGAGAAACTGGAAGAAGTAAAGAAGAAAGCAAAGAATTTGTCATTGGTGGCTCATGGAGAAAATGAATCAGATGGAACATATCAAATATGGTCTTCGGGTTCAGATGATGAAGAGATGAAAAATACAACTCATGGAGCTATATATGCAAAGATGGAAGAAGATTCAGATGATGAAAAGACTGACGAAGTGTGTGGGCAATGCTTCGTTTCGAAGTCTACTGACAGATCGCCCATGACTACCAAGGTACGTAACATTCTTGAATCTTTTAACATTCCAGTTTTTGCATATAATTCTGAGTTAGTATCTTTTGATGAAACTGTTACTTACTTTGATTCAATCGTTGTGTCTGCTAGCAATGAAGCGAAAAAGTTATGTGATCAATTACTAGAGACGAGAAAAATGTTGGATTCAAAAGTCACTAGGATTGATTACTTAGAATTGCAAGTTTCAAACATCATGGAGGATAGAGAAAAATTAACAAAAGAAATAAACTTGTTGTTAGCACAAAGAAATATTTTCTGTAATTCTGCAAAGAGATTGTATGGAAAATTAACTGAGTTACATCGTTCGTGTGAAATTAGTAAGGAACAACATAGAAAATTACTACCATTTTTAGCATATGATAGAGCTATGGTTGATAGTATTTCATATGATTGTGAAAAAGAAATTTCTGATTTTGACAAAGTTCCAGATGATAGGTTTAGATATGGAATTGCTAAAGTCGAAGATTATGTTGATGCTAATGATTTAGTAAAAATTGTAAATGAGACCTTATCTAAATCAGAACAACTTCGAATTTTGAAAAAGACTGAGAATTCTACATCCAATTGTGAAACTAATATTGCTGATATTGAAGATAATTCTGATAATATTAGTGAAATTAGTGATTTAGAAGATGTAGATTGTTCTCAATTGTCTGTCATAAATGTAGCAAATTCATTTAAAGGGAAAGAAAAATGTGACGATTTATTAATGAAAATTGAAACTGATAAACCCTCAACTTCGAAAGTTTGTGATACGGAATATGTGGAAATACATGAGAGTCAAACGGATGATAGTGACAATGAGGAAGAAAATACAAATTCATAGTCAATTCAAAGGTCGAAAGAAATTGAAATTCCTCGAGTGGTTGTTGATCAAGTCTATTTGGATACACAAGAATTTGAGAAAATCCTTAGTGAAAAAGTTATTCTTTACAAGTTATCGATTGTAATTCACCGGAAACCAAAGAAGCTGTTAATTATCTCTCTTGATAATTTTCGAAGATATCTTTGCCTGGGATAATATTGTTTTTGTGTCAAAAGAAATTGTTGACATCACAAGTTTTCAAAAGCTTTTTTTTCCTTGTTTCTCATCTAATTTCTTTTGGAACACCGCACACACGAAATCCTTGAGGTTTAAGTAACACCAACTTAAACTGACGATTTCGAAATTCTGCAAATGACTTTGCTTTTTAAACCTCAAAGTGAAAGAGCCTGACCTTTATTTCGAAGGCATCTGACGGTTACAATTCTTTTGGGGAATACCAAACAGTCCTATCTCTTGATGACGCATGGTGTATGATAAGCGTGTAAGGCGTGTTGACAATTACGATTGTTACTTTTTGATGAGTACATTCCGTTTTTCAAGGTGCCATGTCAGCAAGCATTTAATGTATCCCGCTTCAAATTCAAAATTCTAGGGTTACATATAAAAGGGCAAATCAGAATTCAATAACACTTTATGCGATCAAACTCTCCGGAACACAAAATTCTCTGTGCAATTCATCTTCTTCATACGTTCTTTACTCAAAATCATCTTCAATGGCACTGGAGTAAGTCGGGCGTGTTATGGGTGCGGAGAGACTGGACACTTCAGGAGGGATTGTCCCAAGGAAAGGAATATTGGCGGTGTAGGGAGAGTGTTGGCAGTAGGACAGAATGAAGCAATAGCAGACCCGACGGTGGTTACGGGTACGTTCCTACTCAACAACACTTATGCATGCGTACTTTTTGACTACGGTGCGGAGAGAAGTTTTCTGAGTCATAAATTCAAACACCTACTTAATCAAAAACCCCAACCACTCAATAAAATATTCACTGTAGAAATGGCAAACGGTAAAACAGAACACGCAAATGATTTATACGTAGGGTGCACACTAAATTTAAACGAGCGCTTGTTTCGAGTCGATCTTATGCCCAATTCCATAAGAAGTTTCGATGTCATCATCGGTATGGACTGGTTGAGCCTTCACAATGCCGATATCCTTTGCCACGAAAGGGCTGTTCGCTTAAATCTGCCAAACGGCGAAACTCTTGTCATTTATGGCGACAAACCTAGTTCAAGTTTACAAATCATTTCCTGTATTAAAGCACAAAAGTATCTTCGTAAGGAATATCATGCCTTTCTAGCCCACGTAGTAGACAAGAAACGAGAATCGAAAAACATTAAAGACATTCCGGAAGTCTGCAACTTCCCAGATATTTTCCCAGAAGATCTTCCAGGAATCCCACCGGAACGTCAAGTTGAGTTCAGAATCGACTTAATCCCCGGAGCTACCCCTGTAGCAAAGTTACCTTACCGTTTAGCCCCAGCCGAGATGCAGGAACTATCCAGTCAATTAAACGAGCTGCTGAGCAAAGGATTCATCAGACCGAGCTTCTCACCATGGGGAGCGCCAGTACTATTCGTGAAAAAGAAGGACGGATCATTTCGCATGTGCATCGATTATCGGGAATTAAAAAAACTGACGATCAAGAACCGATATCCCTTACTGCGCATAGACGATCTATTCGACCAACTGCAGGGAGCAAGCTACTTCTTAAAGATCGATCTAAGATCTGGTTATCACCAACTGCGAGTACTGGAGGGAGACATCCCCAAAACGGCCTTCCGAACACGTTATGGTCACTACGAATTTGTAGTAATGCCCTTCGGATTGACGAATGCTCCAGCAGTGTTCATGGACTTGATGAACCAAGTATGTCGTCCCTTCCTGGATAAATTCGTGATCGTATTCATAGATGATATACTCATCTATTCAAGAAGCCAGGAAGAACACAGCAAACATCTCCGCCAAGTACTGGAAACATTAAGAGCAGAGAAACTTTACGCAAAATTTTCCAAATGCGAATTTTGGATTCGGGAAGTGGATTTCCTAGGACATGTTGTAAGCAAAGAAGGAATACACGTGGACCCTTCCAAGATAAAGGCAATAGATAATTGGACTACTCCAAGAACCCCTACAGAAATCCGACAATTTTTGGGACTCGCCGGGTATTACCGAAGATTCATACCGAACTTTTCAAAGATTGCCAAGCCACTTACCACCCTAACCCAGAAGAATGTGACCTTCGACTGGGGAGAAAAACAAGACAGCGCATTTCAGACACTAAAGCGAGCCTTATGTAGTGCACCCATCCTAACCCTGCTAGAGGGAACGGAGGACTTCGTGGTCTATTGTGATGCATCAAACCAAGGACTTGGGTGTGTCTTAATGCAAAGAGGGAAGGTCATCGCCTACGCCTCAAGGCAACTAAAGACGCACGAAGTGAACTACACAACGCACGATCTTGAGCTAGGAGCAGTCGTCTTCGCTCTGAAGATATGGCGACACTATCTCTACGGCACAAAATGTACCATCTTCACTGATCATAAAAGCCTCCAACATATCCTCAATCAGAAGGAACTCAACATGAGACAGAGACGATGGGTAGAACTACTAAGTGATTACGAGTGCGACATTCGATATCACCCTGGAAAAGCTAATATAGTGGCTGATGCACTCAGTCGGAAGGAGTACTCAGGTCGCCGAGTAAAATCCCTAACTATGACGATCCAATCACACCTGTTCACGCAAATCAAGGAAGCCCAAATAGAAGCCTTGAAATCCGAAAATGTGACAGGAGAAGCCCTAAGGGGAATGGATAAGAACCTTGAGACCAAGAACAACGGAATTCGTTATTTCATGGATCAAATTTGGATACCGAAGTTTGGTGGATTCAGAGAAATCATTATGGACGAAGCCCATAAAACACGATACTCCATACATCCCGGCTCCGATAAGATGTATCTCGATCTCAAGAAGTTGTACTGGTGGCCGAACATGAAAGCCGATATTGCTACCTACGTGAGCAAATGCCTGACATGTGCCAAAGTCAAGGTGGAATACCAGAAGCCTTCGGGTTTATTACAATAACCAGAAATACCCGAATGGAAGTGGGAGCGGATAACCATGGATTTCATAACAAAATTACCCAAGACAACAAGCGGACTCAACACCATTTGGGTAATTGTCGACAGGTTAACTAAGTCAGCGCATTTCCTACCGATCAAAGAGACGGATAAATTGGAGAAGTTAACAAGGACATACCTCAGAGAAATTGTACGACTGCATGGTGTGCCCATATCCATTATCTCGGACCGAGATAGTAGATTCACCTCAAGGTTCTGGCAGTCGCTACAAAAAGCTTTGGGGACAAGACTAGACATGAGTACCGCTTATCACCCACAAACCGACGGCCAGAGCGAGAGAACTATACAAACCCTAGAAGACATGCTGAGAGCTTGCGTAATCGATTTTGGCAAAGCATGGGACACACATCTACCCTTGGTCGAGTTCTCGTACAACAATAGCTACCACACCAGTATTAAAGTTGCCCCGTTCGAAACCCTCTATGGCCGCAAATGCAGGTCACCTTTGTGCTGGGCCGAAGTGGGGGACACACAACTAGCAAAAGGACAAGCAACTGACAACACGCTCACTGGACCAGAAATCATAAGGGAGACTACGGAGAAGATTGTTCAAATCCGAGAACGTCTAAAAGCATCAAGGGATAGAAAAAAGAGTTACGCAGATAAGAGACGCAAACCCTTGGAATTCCAAGTTGGAGACCATGTCCTACTCAAAGTCTCGCCTTGGAAAGGTTTAATACGCTTCGGAAAACGTGGAAAACTGAACCCTAGATACATCGGACCATTCGAGATCCTTACCAGGATCGGTCCAGTGGCCTACAAACTTAGACTACCTCAGGAACTCCACAATGTACACCCTACCTTTCACGTATCAAATCTAAAGAAGTGCTTATCCGACGAGACCCTTGTCGTCCCTCTAGACGAAATTGCAATAAATGAAAACCTCCAGTTTGTGGAGGAACCAGTAGAGATCATGGATCGGGAAATTAAAAGGACTAAACAAACATTGTAAAGGTCCGCTGGAACGCCAAGCGAGGACCTGAATAAACCTGGGAACGCAAGGATCAGATGAAACAAAAGTACCCGCATCTTTTTCCTAAAACTGTAAACTCTATCTTAGATTAAATTTCGGGACGAAATTCCCTTAACAGGGGGATGATGTGACAACCCTATATTTCCCAAAAGCATTGTAAACACTCGAAAGCCAAAAACAACGAAATTAAGCTCGAAAATAAAGTGTTCAAGTATCTAAGTTGGGATGCATCAAATATTAGATATCATGCCAAGGTTTCCAAAAACATAAAGAACGCTCAAAACCGGGTTATATTGAAGATATTATAACCACTCGTATATTTACGACACGACGTTAAAACATTATTTGACGTAAAAAGTAAAATCTCAATAAAATGCATTCTAGCCTTATGTATCTAAACAAAAGTCGTAGATCTCGTTGAAAGGTGAGCGTACATAAAAAGATTGCCCAAATTGGACCTCGTATGAAGAAGTTACGAATTTTCAAAGTTTCGCAACAGTAGTAGAGAGCTAAAAACTCGGATTTAAGATCGAGTGTTATTTAGCTATCGCCACCTAAACGGAAGTTGAAGATCTCCTCAGTGGTAATAAAACGATAAAAAGACAAACGAAAACCGACGTCGAATAAAGAACCTATGAATTTTTAACGAACTTTAGGAGGCCCGACCTATTAAAAATATATCATTAAAATTAAAGTCAAAACTAGCCGACGGAGTCTAACTGAAAGTTGTAGAGCATAATCTCACCTACGCGTGGATATAAAGAACACGAAAAACGGAGCTCGTACGCGAAAGTTACGGAATTTAGAAGAGGACAGGCCGGATTACGCCCCACGTTCTCTGGGAGTATGCCCCACGTACTAGACCCAGAGTCGAGTCCCATCGGCTCGCCCAAGCTACGCTTAGCTAGCCAGGAGTCATAAGCCATGACGCATTTTTACGCCCAGCGTAATGAGGTACGCGCTGCGTACTCCAAAATTACGCCCCGCGTACTCACTCTTCCAGCACTATAAATACATGGCATCAGCTGCGAGTTTAGGCACACTTTCTCAAATCTCCAGTTACTCTCACACACTTCCAAGCACAAGAAGCTGTCCCGACGACCTTGGTTTTCGCACTCGAGCCCCCGACGAAAGATTTACGCTGCAAAGATCCCCAAAGAGCCCGACGACGCAACCATCCGCGGTCGAAGTTCTGCTCAACCCTAGCCTCTCTCTTCAAACTTAACGAGTGAGTTCATACCCCTACTTTTCAATTCTTTTTAAGTTTTATGGGGGGAAATACAAGTACATTACGAATCAAAGTATCATTTTATAAACATAATTATATTATCGTTCTTATAGGGTTTCGATACGAAAATAACTTTATGTTTAAAGGGCTATTATATCACCAAGTTGTTATTACCAAATGGGAACATACTTTTGAGAAACTATAATGAGCATTGTATTCTAGTTATTCATACATTTACATATACATCTCGACAAATGAAATACTTTCAAAAGAAGTAAAGTCTTTATTATCGTAAATCTGTTTATACCAAGTAATGTGAGACATTTAAACTTCAACGTACTCGTATGTATGCATTTCAAGTCCTGTATTATATACCATAATCTCTTGGAGAGAGAGCGTGATACTTGTGTATAGATCTATACGGGATTGACAATCCCGCACCTAAACTATTAGCTATAGTTAGACCGGCAGGCCTGGGGTGAGAAATGTCATAACACTACAACACCTGAAGAATGTTGTTACAGGCCATCAGTGTCAATAGTATGGTTACAAAACTCACATAAAAGTATAAAAACAAGTTTGATTTACGAGATTCATATATGCATTTCAGTTTTCCATTTTATCGTTAACACAAATTTTATCACTATTATTCAAGTATGGAAAACACAAACGCACTCCAACACGGGAAACTTTTCAAATCATTTATAGAAAATATTGGATTTTCGGAAAACCTCGTTCATCGATTTACTATCAAAAAGCAAATACTTTTCAATGCAAAACACTTATGAACTCACCAACTTAATTGTTGACACTTTTTCGAAACCACTTGTATTTCTCAGGGAATCAATAATACAGGTAACCACCAGCTTTCGGAGAAGGGAACACTAAGGATGTTTTATTATTGAGCATTTATCATCTTATTGTAATATTCTTTTGCTAATATGTATAACACAACAACATACGTTTTTCATTATATATGTGATGGTTGTGTTACTTTCTTTACAATATTCAATGGTTGTGATACTACGTGAATTCATCCACCCTCGAATGTTTCCGCCATTCTAGTTTGGGGGTGTGACAGATTTCTTGTGCACGATATTGGAGTCTGATAGTCCAATATCTCTATCAGAAGGAGAAAATTGAAGTTCCAGATTACGAATAGAAAGCAGTTTTCCACATGTATGGTAGTCCGAAGGAGGTACATGATGATCCGACTATCTTTACCACAGTTGCTTGCATTCCGGATGCAATGCTCAAGAAGGTGGATCCCACGAATAATGTGTTGGTGTCATATTTGCAATCTATTGACACAACCGTTGTTACTGGGATATTACAACAAGAAGAGAAGAAGAAGTCGAATCAATCAAAGAAGATAGAGGGTGAGTCTTCGGAAAAAGAGGTGAAAGCAGAACAAAAGAATCAAGAGCTAATAGTTACATCTCGAATTGTCGAAGAGGTGTCTCCTGTTTTAACTTCAGTGGCTGATACACCTGTTATCGAAGCCTCTCCATCAAAAGAAACGATTCCTTCGAAGACGGGGGTTTTTCTAAGAATAAAAAGGAAAAGAAAATCTTAGTTGGTGAAGAAAACACAGGTTACTCATCAAGGGGTTACCGTTCGAGAAATTCCAGCTCTGGTGTCTCCATCTTCTAAGAAGCGAAGGGCTGAAGATATGGCGAAATTTTTAAAGAAAACCCAACGTATCGAAGAAGTGGATCAAGTTCCTGAGACTCCCGAAGATGAAATTACAAAAGAAGTAAAAATTTCGAAGCCTGCAGATATAAAGATCATTGAACCAACGTCTTTACCTCAGGTTACTTCAACAACTGATTCTCCGACATTCCAATCTATTATGGATCAACCTTTCACCACTATATTCTCAACACAATCAACCGATCCACCAAATCCATCATCACCTGTTGCTGAAACCATGGCTATTGATGAGGAAACTGATAACGATGGGTTTGGAGGAACATTCGAAGCTCTTTTCTTTGATAAAGCTGAAGAAGATTTTCCTGACCATATGCTGATGACGATGAAGCAGTTCAAGATATTGAATTCAAAATTGAATTCTATCTTGCAATCTCAAGCGGATGCGGGAAGTGCTGGAATCACTATCATGGAAGTTGATTCCATAATGAAGGAAATGGAAAGCAGGGTGATTTCGAAGGCATCAGGGTTAATACGTGATTCAAAAAACCGCATTCTTGAGAAGACTGATCAGAATGATAGTTCTACAGAGAATAAAATCAATTCTCTGAGATCTGATTTTCTGAAGGAAGTGAAGGATTTGAAGACTGTTACGAAGGAGCGTCATGTGCTCTTCGTACAGGAAGTTAAGAAGGTTCGAGAAGACGTTAATATGCAGATTCGTGAACTTCGTGAAGAAATGACGAAGGAGGTTCAGCATATTCAACAAGGGTATGAATCAGCACATCAGAAGATCGACATTATTTGTGATGCGGTTGTTCAATGTGTTAAGATGTTCGAACAAGTCAATCCTCAGATGATCTCTCTTTCAGCCAACGAAGAACAACATTTTGGAGAGTTAGTGAAACTGTTGAAAGAACTAAAAGAAATATCTTCGAAATCTCCTTCTCCAATTATCTCTCAAGAATTTCTTTCTTAGAAATTCATTCATTTTGAAGCCATCCTACAAAAACACCTTGCTCCATTACTTAGAATTTCAAGCCTTTTTCAAAATGTATGAGATGCCCCACCTGCTGTCACAGGGGTGCAAGGGGGAGAAAAGGTTGGTCAAGCAAAGGCTAGGGAACATGAGAAGACAACTGAAGATTCGAAGGTGGTAAGAAAAGTTTCTCTTTCGAAAGTTGTTGTTAAGCCAACAATTGTTTTAGCTGCTCCAGTCATTTCGACTGTGACTACAACTGTTCCAATTTCAAGACCTATTACAAAAGGTATTGTAATTGAGAATGTAGCTCCTTCGAATGTATCTTCGTCAAAGAATGCAGCTCCTTCGAATGTTAAAGACAAAGGAAAAGGAGTCTTGGTTGAGAAGACTAACAAAGAGAAGAAAGCTGAGGTGGCAGCTGAAGTTGAAAGAATGAGGCATGTTGAAAGTATAATGCGTCAGAGAGATCTTGAAGATTCGAATGTTGATAAGGGAGAACCTTCGAAAGTATTCAATTACGAAACAATAGAATCCAAGGTGATGTTGGATCACATGTATTCGTTTGAAAAGATTCCGATGAAGAGCTTTGTGGTGACAAATACTGATTATGGTCAACTCGATTTTCCTATCAACGAGATGATGTTCGTCATGCCACAGTTCAAAGCAGAAACAAAGTCTATGGATGTCGAAGAGGGAAAGAAGATGAAGATACGATTTCATGCTGTGTTAGCAAAGGCTCAAGAAGAAGTTTGGTTCTTGGAGAAGATTAAGAAGGTGATATCCATAAAAAGGGATGTCATTTTCGAAGGAAAGTTTCAGAATTTGAAATATGTTGTGACAAGAGCAATTGGAAAGATACAAGAGTTCACTGTGGCGGACTTTCCATTGATGAACACTTACGATCTCATCAATGTTGCTCTAATACTTAAAGACAAGTCCTTCTCTTTTCTCCAAGAAACAGAACCAGATGTTTTCAGTCTTGGGTGTAGGCACATAAAAATTTTCTTGGAGAATTATTTCGAGTGCTTAGCTCAAACTGATGTCGAACTTGCTACTGTTAAAGGCATCTACATTACTGCACCAATGGCACCTACGAAGAAGCAGGTTGAGTTGAAAAAGTACGAAGATGGTGAAATATGTTTAAAGCCATTGGGGATAGTCTTTGCAGGAAAAGATAAAGCTGGAAGAGCTAAAAGATTCTTGTTTCAAACTTCTGAAGTGGAGAGATATACAAATTCACAATATACGAACTTAATTGTTCGTATGAATCATTGCAAGAAGAATTCAGAAGGAGACAAGAAGGAGATAAAGAAAGTTATCTCTTGGTACATGGAAATCCGAAGAGTGCTGATGTATGCCGTTCAACTACTAACTTCATGAAGATTTCGACCTTTATTCCAAAGGGGGAGATTGTTAAGGTATAAATGTTGTAATATGTCGAAGTGTTAGTTATGTTGTTACGAAGGATCTTTAGTCTTCGTAAGAAAGGTCTTCAGATGTAATGTTATATTTACTAAGGCATTTTAATGAATAGTCTTAATGTCTAGTCATTAGTATTTTGTTATGCTTTTGTACTCCTATAAATAGAGGTCTTACTAAGTGAGAAAACAACTTTTCACACACTTTTTACAGAGAATTCCTTTGTACTCTATAAAATTGAAAGCATAATATGAGCTGAACAAATATTATATTTACTCTCGAGTTCATCGTTTTTCTTCTTTCTGAATACTTAATTAAATTGATCTTAAACTCGATTGCAAATCTCATCAGTGGTGAACCTCTCCCAGGTCACTACAGCGAGCTCTGCCGGAGAATAGTGTGTTGTTGTGAACTTCCACCAATCCTTCACCCCCTGGCGAAGCTGGTTCAGCGCAAACCGAAACCTCAAGTGCTCCGGGCACGAGCATGTGTAGAAACACCCCTCAATATCAGATACCCATCTCATCGCTGCAATCGGGTCCTACGTCCCGTCAAACTCTGGTGGCTTCGTGTTGCTGAACTCCCTAAACAACAAAGAGTCACCCCCTTGCGGCCTAGCAGCAGAAATGGCTACGGTGGCCGCCACAACAGCAGCCTCGGAAAGAGCGGCATAACGCTCATCAAAAGTCTCAATCAGTGTGGTCTTGATAGACACGAACATCTTTAGTATCTCTGCCCAGATGGCCACAGCCACCTCCTCATGGATGATCCGACGGATCTCCTCATCACTGGTCTCGCTACTCTCTGGCGCATGACATGCACTCACCATGATCTACCTCTGAAAAACAACATACGATATATTAGAAACTCACTCGAGCATACTCGCACTCGATATCTCGTCCCTCCTCGTTTCCCGGCATCCCGAAGATTCTTACTTGAACTGTACACTGTCCTGGTGTTTCCAGTAGTACGGGCCCAATACTACCTTCCACACCGCGTCAGTATACAACCTAAGTCCTCCTCCTAGGATCCCAAGTCCCAAGTACTCTATTCTGCAAAATCAGATCTCTCCTAAGCTCCCCGCTGCTACCTACTCACTCTCAAGCATCTCATAGCAGCTCACCTCCCCCTAGGCTAAGGCATCACAAATTAGGCCACTCTAGTCCTAATAGGAGTACCTAGCCTACTCTAGCACGAGAATACATCATATCAATATCATAAGCATATAACATAAAGGTATCTTGGGAAATCACCGTTCGGGTGCTGACTGATCGTACACACGACTCTGCTCTGTGTTTTCCAAAAATCTCTTACTCTTTTTGAAAATATTTCTCAAATCCTCAGTTTGAGTTCAAATGCGCCCGAAGGTGTACTCGAATCCATCAAACCAAGGCTCTGATACCAACTTGTAACACCGTAAATTTCAAAACAATTTTTTGCATTTTATAAAAACATAATTCATTTAGTATTCATAAAAACATCATTGTTTGAAACTCAAATCCATAACATATAAAAATCCCAAGATCTCATAGCATAAAAATCTCGTGTGTGTCCTGATCAGCCCGGCGCCTTCCTGCGATCCTCACTAGTACCTGAAAACAAATAATACCAAACACTGTAAGCACAAAGCTTAGTGAGTTCCCCAAAATACCATATATATAACACATATTAGCCACTCGAGGCTATAAATCTTTGGGTCCGTGTACCCAACTCTATGTACCCTCAGTTTCTATCTCTGTGAACCTTTCGGTTCTCACTCTGTAGCATGCACATCATAAATCAAATAGAATAATGCAGTGCAACACATAACACATATATAGCATACAACATTGTATCACATAACTCTAATTACCTACTCAAGGTAATGTATACTGAGAAGACTCACCTCACGTATCTCGGTAACTCGTAAATACCTGAAATCACTAGTGCTCGATCACCCGAGCTATAGTCCTCCTATAACACAAATACATCTCTAGTTAACACTTTCCAACTAGGGTTGACTAACTCTATCAAGTTAACATCGGTCAACTCTGGTCAACGGTCAACGGTCAACCCAACTCGCCGAGTTTGGCGTGGACTCGCCGACTCCCTTCGGGGACCCGATTCCTCTGAATCCCCTTCCGACTCACTGAGTCACTCACCCAACTCGGTTCCTCAACCCATGTTTTCGAAAACATGGAACCACTCGCTCCAACTCGTCGAGTCTGCCAATGGACTCGACGAGTGCATTCCATGCACAACCCCAAATGACCTTCTGAGGTCAGATCTGTTCCACTAATTCATAGATCCAGTCTTTCCAAGCTTATTTATCACGTAAAGTTTATGTCTTGGTGTAACAACCCGAAGTTGTTCGTCGCTGAAAACCTATTCTACCCGTATAGCTCGCCGTATATCGGTTTGTTCCGATGTCGTTTTTGGGTCGAATAAATTAAACTTATATGTTTAATTAATACTAATGAGTCTCCAAACTTGTTAGGAACTCACGAAATGAACCCAAAATGCTTATTCCAAAAATTTTAGAAACAATCCCGCCGAGTTACGGAAACTTAATCGGGTGCGACCAAAAGCCCCGTTTAGTGCCGGTATCGGGTAGAATTCCACCGTGTCCAAATTTCTCGACCTATATAAACATGTTTCAGCTTCCATTTGAAGCTTTTGCTTCCTCTCTCTACTCTCTCTCTAACCTCTCTCCTAAATCTAAGTTCAAAGGTCCAAAACTGAATTTTAAGGCCTCAAATCCCTAAGGTACCTTTCTAACTTCATTGTATAGCATATTAGACCTTCAAATTCTGGATTGAATCAGAAAATTTGGCCTTGTATGAGAGTTTACGGCCCAGGAAGATGCCTAGGCCGTAAACACTAAGTTTGAAGGGTTTTGAGCCCTTAAACCCCTCCTAGACAATTTTGGGACCTAGATATGATTAAATGACTTCATGAATTGGAATTATAACAATTTAAACATGAATTTTGAAGGATTTGAAGGAGTTTACGGCCAAGCCTCATGCTTGGGCCGTAAACTCATATAATTGAGGTTTTCATGACCTTAAACCCTTCCAAATCACTAATAAGGCTTAGGTACGAATTTTAGGATATGGGTTTTAGCATTTGGACATCTTAAACATATTATTTGAGGGGCAAATAAGAGTTTACGGCCAAGCCTCATGCTTGGGCCGTAAACCCTTCACTTTGGGGTGTAAACTCTTCCAAATGTGTTAAAAAGCCTCTATAACACCCCTAAAGCCTTGGAATTAATTTTAGAAGTCCTTACAAACAAGTTTTTGGCCTTAAAACATATGGATTAACTCTCTAAGAGAGTTTACGGCCATGAGGGGGGTCTCATAGGCCGTAAACTCCAAAAACCCCTCCAAAATTTCAAGGAAATGCATGAAAGGCGTAGGAATAAATTTAGCAATCACATGTGATTTGTTTTAGCATCATTTAACACAATTTTCATGAGTATTAAGGAGTTTACGGCCAGGAATCCATGCTAGGCCGTAAACTCCCATAAATAAGTCATTTTGATGTTTAAAATCCGTTCCAAGCCTTTGAACCAAACCTAGAAAAATTCTCCTAAGTGTTTGAAGTCATTTTTGCCCATAATTGACCCCACCATGAGTTTACAGCCGTAAACTCATGGGGAGTGGGTGTTATTGGATGAAAACTCTTGTATGATTTTATTCATGGGGAGTAAACTCAAGTTCCAAGACCCTAGTGCCATTACACGTCCTTAAACGCCACCCGAGTCCCTCCAAACACTTGTATCGGGATGTTTTCGCCACTAGAACTAATTGTCCCTAAAAAATAATTAATCAAAGTCCTAATTAGATACAAATGTGTATCTTTACATTATACTTAGGAACCTCGTGCATTTGCAAGCCCCGGACCAACGTTTAGCATCCGAAATCATCACGTTTCTTGTCCGGTGAGTTCATACCCCTACCCTTTTTACGTGTTTTCAATGGTTTTTTAAATGTTTTCAGGGGGGAATACAAGCAAAAGGTACAAATGTATTTTGTACTTAAACTAATTTACAACTCAATGGTTTTACTTACTAAATGCTTTGATTTCCAAAGTTTGTGATAACTGACGTTTCAAAATGCAGGTTAAATATAGATTTCTTTTAAGAAGTGTTGTAACTATATTCTCTTTGTATAAGAAATCATACTAATCATATCTAAGTTCAATACGAATATAACCTGCTACGAATACGAATATAACCTACTACAAATACGAATACGAATACGAATATGAATCATACGAATACGAATACGAATATGAATTATACGAATACGAATCTGAGTACGAATACGAATAATACCTATTACGAGTACGAATACGAATACGTATACGAATAAGAATACGAATACGAATACGAATAAGAATATAACCTAGTACGAATAAGACTACGAATGCGAATACGACTACGAATGCGAATACGACTACGAATACGAAATGACGCCTTTGGTTGACACTAAGACTTCGAATATACAATTAGTCTACTCCTTGAGTGTCACCAGAGTTTCAAATTTATTACGAAAATGCGCCTCTGGACCTCTACTGAGTTTCAAATATATCCGCCTCAGAATGTCGACAGAGCTTCGAATGCACAACTAATATACTCTTTTGGAACTCAGCAGAACTTCGAAAATACTGTAATGTACGCTTGTGTTTGAATCCAAATATTCGAAATTACAACTAAGATAGTAGATTATAGTCATTCGAATGTAGAATACCTAAGGAAGTAGAACACATAACTAATACTACTAACATGGTAATTACTAGTACTTCAAAATCAGACCTAAGAACCAACCACTACACATAGGAAAATATAGGATTTTCTTGGGATAGCATAACAATCAATAACGAACCTAGATACCAATAGACAACTCAACACATAGGAAAATATGGGATTTTCCTGGGTAACATAACAGCACATAAACGGATAAAGTAACAAATGAATAACTAAAACCTTAAGGAAAATATGGGATTTTCCTTGATCGACATAACCAACTGTTTTCGAAATTGTAACAAAAGACAACCAAACTGTTTTCATAAGAAAATATGGGATTTTCTTGATCAACAACTTTTCCAGAACATAAAGGAACTCATCTTTTCAAAACTAAACCGCTTATGAACTCACCAGCTTTATGCTGATTTTCAAACTGCTTGTATTCTCAGGTCAGCGATAGACAGTTACACCGCAACCTTTTTGGAGAAGACGGAGCATCTTGAAGACTCGTCTTTGCTTTTGTCTATATTACATATGTATAACACTTGTACAAATTTACTTTCAAACAGATGTAAATAATATTATGTAATGTAATTTTTGGTGATTACTGTTTTACTATGTACATTGGATTTGATACTCAACATGGAGTCAACCCCGGAAATGTTTCCGCCTTTGGTTTTCGGGGTGTGACACTTGGTGCTCTCATCACACCCATTGACTCATAAATGGTGTTTTAACCTCAAACATAAGGATCCCAAACCAAAACCTCCATAGAATCATACAAAGCATGGACAAAAAGAGGCACCTTGGACCTCCATGGATCCAGATCCAGAACCTCACTCGCTTAAGGGACCATGGGAGCACTAGATCTAGTCACAAAAGGGCTCAATAAGCCCTAAATCAACATGAACATCACCTCAACATAAAATGGTTCGAAAATAGTACCTCAAACGTGATGTTATGGACCTCAGATCTTCAGAAAGTTAACCCTCTTGCTTCCTCTTGGCGATAGCTTTCTTTCCCTTGTTAGACAACACCACCAAGGTCAACAATGGCTCCTTCTCTCACTCCAAACGCTCAAGCTCACTAGGGTTTCGCTCTGGGGACTGGTGAGCACAAATGACGGCTATAAGGCCCTTTAAATAGGCCCCAAACCCGAGAAATTAGGGTTTCATTAAACAGTGCGGACTCGCCGAGTCCACCAATGAGACTCGTCGAGTCTGGTCATTAATTCGGGTGAGAAATCGCGTATCTACTCGGCGAGTCTACGCACCAACTCGCCGAGTCCTCTCACAAAATTCGAAATAAAATGAATAAATATAATACCTGAAATTCCGGGTGTTACATGAACACCAAATGAAAAGGGAAAAAGCAACAACCACAAATAAGAAGGAAAAAAGTTTTGATCGTACTGCTTCTGTTAGTAGTAGATAAGGATGAAAATTTAACACAGTAATGTCACACCCCGAAACCGAAGGCAGAAACGTTCTGGGGCGTAGGACGTCATGAAGTATCGCAACCAATGTAGACATTAAGCATAGTAAACACAAAACATTACATTACATAGATTAATTACATTTGTTTGATAGTAAAGTAATACAAGTTTTATAGTTACTTAAGTTAATCAAAATAAGACGAGACTTTCGTACGCTCCGTCTTCTGCAAAAGAACGTTGGATACCTGTCTAAGGAGAAACTGAGAATACAAAGCAGTTTAAAAATCAGCAAAAAGCTGGTGAGTTCATAAGCTGTTTGTTTTTTGTAAAAACATTATGTTTCCTTTGGTTTCCTGAAAAGTTGTTATCCAAGAAAATCCCATATTTTCTTATAAAGTCAGTTTAGTTGATGTTCTGAATTTCCGTTCGATACAACAGTAGATAGCTTAATACGTAAGACTATATATTGAAAATCCACTGGGAATACCATCCAGTACAACAGTAGGTAGTTTTAATATATAAAACTATAGATTTAAAACCACTGGGAATACCATCCAGTAAAACTACAGATTAAGAGAAGATATAGATTCAAAACCACTGGGAATACCATCCAGTAAAACTATAGATTAAGAGAAGATATAGATTCAAAACCACTAGGAATACCATCCAGTAAAACTATCGATTAGGTGAAGATATAGATTCAAAACCACTGGGAATACCATCCAGTAAAACTATCGATTAAAAACCATAGGAATTCTATCTCGCACTAGATATAAATTCTATAGATTGAAAACCATGGGAATACCATCCCGTACTAGATATAAAATCTATAGATCAAAGATAGATATAAAAATCCATGAATAAACTTATATTAATACGTGTTCTGAGTCGGGCAACCATGCTAATATGACAACGAGACCTCCTTGACGTTCTTCATGCGTCAGACGATATACAGAATTTGTCACCACAGGCGTGCCCGCCTAACTGTAGCTAGCAGTTTAGGTGTGGGATTGTCAGTCCCGAATAGATCTATTCACAAATTCCACGCTCTCCCTCCACGAGACTCTGGTTACACTTCCGGGGAGGATTTACTGATGACCCGAAGGGTTTAATGAAGATAATCTCACAAGCTAGTATTAAATTATTCACGATGTTCTCGGTCGTTATCAAACATACTAATCGTTTTGAAACAAAATACATTAAAAATAGTTTAATACAATGAAATTATCTGGCATAATAATCTAAATTAAACAGAGATAAACTGAATCAGACATAGTTTATCTATTAACTTTACATAAATCTGTGCTCCTAAAACAAGAACTGAAGATCCCAAATTTTCCCATAATAATTTGGTTGATTTGACTGTTTCTTACACTGTGATTGAAATTTACTTAGTTATATTCAGTAAAACATCCCTTATGCTCCGCATGATACAAAAGGTGTACGATATCTCAAAGTTTGCCAAATATTTATAGAATTTCATCAATTTTAAGTTTAGAAAACATTTATAATTTTGCTTGTATTCCACCACCCCCCCCCTGAAAACATTGAAAAACACAGAAAAAGGCGTAGGGGTATGAACTCACCAGACGAGAGATGTGCCGGTTGGATGCTAATTGTCAGTTCAGGGATTGAAACATGCGAGGTTCCTATGTAGTATGAAGAGATACATAATTCGTATCTAATTAGACCTTGGTCTATTAATTAAATAAGAATAAACACTTCTAGACGTGAAAAAACTTCAATTCAAGTGTTTGGAGTGACCCGGGTGGCATCTACGGACGAATGGGGCTTAGATAATGAGTTTGCTCTTTAAGAGTAAAGTCCTTAGGGAGTTTTTGGCCCTAAGACCATGTCCACATGAGTTCATGGCCGTGAACTCATGGATGATGGATTTTAAGGTTGTCAAGGGTCAAATATTACTTAGGAAATGTTACTAGGATTTAATCTAAGGCATAGGAAGGAATTAAACCACCAAAGGAACCATCAAAGGGAGTTTACGGCTGTTAGCTAGGAGTTTACGGCTGTAAGCTCGTATACACTCCTTCTTTTAATGATTTGGTGGCCCTAGATTAATCATATGTGATTCTAAGTCATTTTACAAGCCTAGAATGGATTTACGGCATCATTTAACTAAGGTATAGGAGTTGACAGCCCAGGAACCAATCCTTGGGGGGTTTACGGCTGTAATCTCCTATAGAAGTGCTTTTAATCAAGTTTAAGGCTCCTAAATCGATTGTGGTTACTTCTAGACTTTATTCCAAGGCTTATGATGTGTTTAAGTGGAATCTTAACACTTTAAATTGAGTTTACTGCCCATGATATGGAGTTTATGGCCCAAGAAAGTTCTTGGGTAGTAAACTCTCTTTTACCCCCTAAATGATGAGTTCTAGGTGTTCCAAGTCCATTCCAATAAGTCCTTATGTCATTTCTAAGCTCCATGAGTTGTTTGAGAGGGTTTTGGGGCTCAAAAACCCATTTTATATGTGTTCACGGCCCATGAATGTTCCAGGGTCGTAAACACATGTTTATGGTCCTAAATCATAGATTAAACACAAATTTGAAGGTTGAGGAGGTTATACAATGAGTTAGGATAGTTACCGTAATGAATTGAGGCTTGAATTGGATGATTTTGGACCTAGATCTTGGATTGAGAGGAGAGAGAGAGAGTAGAGAGAGGTTGAAAAAGTTTCAAATGAAATGATTTCTACTTTATATATGGTTCAAGTTTTGGACACGGTGGAATTCTACCCGATACTGACGTTATACAATGCTCTTGGTCGCACCCGATAAAGTTGTCGTAATCCGATATGGTCAAAACTAAATATTTTCTAATTGTTAATTTGGAACATTTTCTTTAGTTATTATCGTGTTTGAACACTCATTAAGTCATAATAGAAGAATTAAAATTTATCACTTAATTTAATAACGAAACAGAAATAATTCGAAACGATGAATTTTATTAACGGAACTGGTTACAATGACGGAAAGAATTTCGGGTTTTCACATTATCCCCCCGTTAGAGGGAATTTCGTCCCGGAATTCAAACTTTATATACGACTCAAGGATTTGGAAAGAGATATGGATACTTCTGTTTCATCGGATCATCGCGCTCTCAAGTGAGCTTAGGTTCTCGCATGACATTCCAACGAACCTTTATTTATTGGGATACGGTTTTGATTTGTATGATTAATCCCTCGATCTATGGTTTCAATTAATTCTCTCTGGAAGTTCAGGTTTTTGTTGATCTCGGTTTCATTAAAGGGATCACTAGGGTTTCATCGGGTAGGCACTTCTTAAGAATAGAGACATGGAATACAAGATGGATGTTGCTAAGTTCTGAAGGTAGTCGGAGTTTGTAGGTCACGGAATCGATCCTAACGAGGATCTTGAAAGGTCCTATGTACCTCGGGTTAAGTTTTCCTGTTCTTCCAAAGCGTACCATGTCTTTCCAGGGCGAGACCTTCAACAGGACACGGTTTCCAATTTAGAATTCTAAGGGTTTTCGTAGTTTATCGGCGTACACTTTTGTCTATCTCATGAAGCTTCTTAGTCGATCTCGGATCTAGAAGATTTTCTCGGCGGTTTCACGGGTGATTTTTAAGTACTAGAAAAGGCACTATCAGGGAAATGGTCTCTTGACTACCTGCGCGTCCTCTAACTCGGTCCAGCACAGAAGGGATCTTGTACTTGCGACCGTAGAGGGCTTCGAACGAGGTAGTCTAAATGCAGGTTTATGATGATTCGGTCAAGGGTAAATGGGTGTCCTATGACTTCCCTAAATTGATTACTCATGCTTTCAGTATGTCTTCCAGGGTCTGGATAGTTCTCTTACTCTGTCCGTCTGTCTGAGGACGTTATGCCATTCTCAAGTTCAACTTAGTTCTGAGAGCTTTCTGAGGGAACTGCCAAAACTTGAGGTAAAACTGCTATCTCGTTCAGAGATAATGGATGCAGGTACACCGTGCAGTCGGACCATCTCTTGGATATAGGTTCGCGTGAGTCTTTCCATCTTGCGTCTTGAATTCTTCTTTTCGGCTCAGGGTATCTGCTACCACATTGGCCTTGCCGGGACGGTAGCGGATTTCACACTTATAACACTGAGCATCTCTACCAATCGTTGATACCTTATGTTAAAGTCTTCCTGTGTCAGAGTAATTAAGGGTTTGGCGATTCTTGAAATATTCTAGATGAACTTGCGATAGTAGTCAGCGAGACCCAAGAATTAACGGGTTTCTGTGGGTGTTTTCGGTGCTGACCAATTCTCTATCGCCTTAAATTTTGGACGGGTCCAAATGTATGCCTTCCTTGCCTACCACGTGACCAAGGAAAATGATTAGGTTGAAGAGTATCACTATGAACTCGTAGTGGCCATATCGAGTCTTGAATGCTGTCTTGGAAACATCATTCTCGTGAACTCGAAGATGATGGTACCCTGATCTGACGTCTACCTTCGAGAAGTTACTGACTCCCTGAAATTTTGTCGAAAAGATCATCTATTGGAGGAAAAGGATATCGATATTTGACGGTCAACTTGTTTAACTTGTGGTAGTCTATACACATCCTAAAGGATCCATCTTTCTTCTTCACGACAATACCGAGACTCCCCAGGGTGAGGAACTCGGTCTGATGAATCCTTTGTTAAGTAGCTCATTAAGCTGACTGGAAAACTCCTGCATTACTGCTGACGCTAATCAATACGGGGGCTTGGCTACGAGGGTAGCTCCAGGAATTAGGTCGATGCGAAACTCGACTCGATGCTCGGGAGGAATTCCTAGAAGCTCTTCGGGAAAAGACAACAGGAAAGTTGCATACTTCGGGGATGCAACTTCCTGTTTTTTGATGGTCACATAGGCTAGAAATTTATGGCACTCCTTTCGGGGAAGCCTTTTGAGCTTTGATGCAGGAAATGATATGAAGATTTGAACTAGGTTTATCGCCGTTGATTTATGAGAGTCTGACCAGAGGGAAGATTAAGATGGATGGCTTTTTCGTAACAAAGGATATCCACATGATTGGAACTCAACCAAACAATGTCAATGATAACATCAAAGCTCTCTATGGAAATTGGCATTAGGTCGATGGGAAAGGAATGATCGTTCAAGGTAAGGGTACATCGTAAGAATCTATCGTTGACGTATTCTTTCTCACCATTAGTTATCTCGACGGTAAATGGTTCGGTTACTAGATGAGGACCATGTTTAAGAAGACGCTTGAATGAATGATTTCTAAAATTTCTTTGGCACAGGATTCGAAAAGGATGCGAGTATAAGAATTTTCGAGAAGAAATGTACCCGTGACGTCGGTGGGATCGGTGGCTGCCTCCTCCTGTTTTATAGCCAGAGCTAACTCAACGTTGCTAGTTGTTGCGGATTTGGGGCAATTTCTTTTGAAATGTATGACTTCTCCGAAGCCATAACAGACCTATATGACACTCGATCCGGAAGCTTGATTGGTTGGTGTTCTGCAGCTTCGCGAAAGGTGACCCTCTTGGCTATAGTTTTTACAAAACTTGTCGCGATAGGGACCGGGGATGCGATGGTGGTAACTGCACCTGCTGCAACAAGGGAGGTTACCAGCATACCCAGTGATAGGTGCTTGAGCTGTAAACATAGCAACAGGAGTAGTGGCAGCTTGAACTTCCACAGTTTCATGCCTCTTGGAGGGTCCTTGCGAACTCTGACCCTTTCGCTTCTTTTTCCAGATAACCTTTTTACTCTCATTACGCTCAGTCTGATGCCCCTGCACATTTTCATGATTTTGAGGGTAGGTGTTACTTCCTGGTCCACTGTACAGGCTAGGGTTCAACAGTGTCATTGCAGCAGTAACAGTTGCATGAAATAAGATAGGGTCGAACGGAGGAGAATATGGCGGTGGAGAGTTGTTGTTCCTAGAGCTGGGTCCATTTTTTGGAGGCATGATGATCTAAAATGATTAGGAAAGAGAGGATGGTAAGTCCTCTTAATTGAAATATGAGATACGAAACAAGGGATATCTGATTATGACAGATATAGGGTTCCATAAGCGATAAGTAGGAAAGAGTTATCAAAGCAGATAAACTATCGCTAAAGAAGGGACAAGTAGCAATACTCGGAATGAATTTCTACAACGTACTCGGATTTGGTTAAAATAATCCCATAGTATCTTATGTTTCGCTGTGATGACGGCTCGTTGTTTTGGGTATTGGGTAAGTTTTAGGCATGCTTCATACCACAGTCACTCCCAAGCACATGTTGGTTGTGTCTCAAATGAATATAGTTGGCCAGGCTATATTGATCCTAGACACGACTACATAACTGCCCAGGTTTAACCACAGCGTACAACACCCATTTACTTATGTTTTGTTCTACTTGTAGTTACGGATTTCGACGGTTAGGTAGACTTCTATACTTTTGAAAATACTTATATTTTAAGGTATACTTTTAGTTCAGAGCACTTAGGCCCCTTAGTGTTTATAGTCTTATACCATGTAAGCTTCGGTACACTAGTTCACTATAAACAAGGGCTCTGATACGAATCTGTCACACCCCGAAACCGATGGCGGAAACGTTCCGGGGTGGAGGACGTCATGAAGTATCGCAACCAATGTACATAGTAAGCATAGTAAACACAAAACATTACATTACATAGATTCATTACATTTGTTTGAAAGTAAAGTTATACAAGTGTTATACATTTGTATAAATAAACAAAAGTAAAGACGTGTCTTCTACGTACGCCGTCTTTGCGAAAAGGATCACTGGGTACCTGTCTAATGTGGACCTGAGAATACAAGCAGTTTGAAAATCAGCATAAAGCTGGTGAGTTCATAAGTGTTTTGTTTTCTGAAAATGAACATGTTTCCTTTAGTATTCTGAAAAGTTCTTATCCAAGAAAATCCCATACTTTCTTATAAAGACAGTTTAGTTAAAGTTCTGAATTTCCGTTAAATACAACAGTCTATAATTTAATACATAAAACTATATATTGAAAACCACCGGGAATACCATCCAGTACAACAATAGATATTCTTAATACATAAAAATATTGATTGAAAAACCATGGGAATACCATCCCGTACTAGATATAAGATAGTTTTAGTAAACAAAAACTATAGATTGAAAGCCATGGAATTATCATCCCGTACTAGATATAAAAACCATGGGAATACCTTCGCACTAGATATAAGAACTTTAGATTGAAAACCATGGGAAATACCATCCCGCACTAGATATAAGAACTGTAGATTGAAAACCATGGGAAATACCATCCCGCACTAGATATAAGAACTATAGATTGAAAGATAGATATGAAAATAATCCGTGAATAAACTTATATTAATACGTATTGTGAGTCGGCTAACCATGCTAATACGACAACGAGACCTCCTTGACGTTCGTCAGACGTTGGACGATTTCCAGAATTTGTCACCCCAAGCGTTCCCGCCTAACTGTAGCTAGCAGTTTAGGTGTGAGATTGTTAGTCCCGAATAGATCTATTCACAAATTCTACGCTCTCCCTCCAGGAGACTCTGGTTACACTTTCGGGGAGGATTTACTGATAACCCAAAGGGTTTAATAAAGACGAATCTCACAAGCTAGTATTAAATTATTCACGGTGTTCTCGGACGTTATCAAACATACTAATCGTTTTGAAACATAATATGGTAAAAACAGTTTAATCCAATAGAATTATCTGGCATAATACTCTATATTAAAAAGATATAAACTGAATCAGACATAGTTTATCTATTAACTTTACATAAATCTGTACTCATAAAACAAGAATTGAAGATTCCAAAGTATTCCCATAATAATTTGATTGTTTTGATTGTTTCCTTTACTGTATTTGAAATCCATGTATTTATATTCAATAAAACATCCCTTATGCTCCACATAATACATAAGGGGTAAAGATATCTAAAGTTAGCCAGATATTTATAGAAATACATCAGTTTTAGGTTTTGAAAACATTTATAATTTGCTTGTATTCCCCCCTGAAAACATTAAAAAAAAGAAAAAAGGTGTAGGGGTATGAACTCACCAGATGAGAGATGTGCCGGTTGGATGCTAATTGTCAGTTCAGGGCTTGAAACACGCGAGGTTCCTATGTAATTTGAAGATATACATAATTTGTATCTAATTAGACCTTGGTCTAATAATTAAATAAGAGTAAACACGTCTAGATGCGAAAACACTTCAAATCAAGTGTTTGGAGTGACTCGGGTGGCATCTACGGACGAATGGGGCTTAGATAATGAGTTTGCTCTTTAAGAGTAAACTCCTGAGGGAGTTTTCAGCCCTAAGACCATGTCCACATTAGTTCATGGCCGTGAACTCATGGATGATGGATTTTAAGGTGCTCAAGGGTCAAATATTACTTCGGAAATGTTACTAGGATTTAATCTAAGGCATAGGAAGGAATTAAACCACCAAAGGAACCATCAAAGGGAGTTTACGGCTGTCAGCTCCTATACACTCCTTCTTTTAATGATTTGGTGGCCCTAGATTAATCATATGTGATTCTAAGTCATTTTACAAGCCTAGAATGGATTTACGGCATCATTTAACTAAGGTATAGGAGTTTACGGCCCAGGAACCTATCCTTGGGGGGTTTACGGCTGTAATCTCCAATATAAGTGCTTTTAATCAAGTTTAAGGCTCCTAAATAGATTGTGGTTGCTTCTAGACTTTATTCTAAGGCTTATGATGTGTTTAAGTGGCATCTTAACACTTTAAATTGAGTTTACTGCCCATGATATGGAGTTTACAGCCCAAGCAAGTTCTTGGTCAGAAAAACTCTCATTTACCCCCTAAATGATGAGTTCTAGGTGTTTCAAGTCCATTCCAATAAGTCCTTATGTCATTTCTAAGCTCCATGAGTTGTTTGAGAGGGTTTTGGGGCTCAAAAACCCATTTTATATGTGTTTACGGCCCATGAATGTTCGAGGGCCGTAAACACATGTTTATGGTCCTAGATCATAGATTAAACACAAATTTGAAGGTTGAAGAGGTTATACAATGAGTTAGGATAGTTACCTTAATGAATTGAGGCTTGAATTGGATGATTTTGGACCTAGATCTTGTATTGAGAGGAGAGAGAGTAGAGAGACGTTGAAAAAGCTTCAAATGAAATGATTTCAACTTTATATATGGTTCAAGTTTTGGACACGGTGGAATTCTACCTGATACTGACGTTATACGATGCTCTTGGTCGTACTCGATAAAGTTGTCGTAATCCGATATGGTCGAAACTAAAATTTTTCTAATTGTTAGTTTGGAACATTTTCTTGAGTTATTATCGTGACTTAATTTAATAACGAAACAGAAATAATTCGAAACGACGAATTTTATTGACGGAACGGGTTACAATGACAGAAAGAATTTCAGGTTGTCACAACATGTATGCTTTCCTTGCTTACCACGTGACCAAGGAAAATGATTAGGTTGAAGGGTATTACTACGAACTCGTATTGTCCATATCGAGTCCTGAATGCTGTCTTGGAAATATCATTCTCGTGAACTCGAAGCTGATGGTACCCTAATCTGTGGTCTATCTTCGAGGAATAACTGGCTCCCTGAAATTGGTCAAAAAGGTTATCTATTCGAGGAAGAGGATATCGGTTTTTGACGGTCAACTTGTTCAACTTGCGGTAGTCGATACACACCCGGAAGGATCCATATTTCTTGTTATCAACAATACCGGAGTTCCCCAGGGTGAGGAACTAAGTTTTTTGAATCCTTTGCTGAGTAGCTCATTGAACTGACTAGATAACTCCTGCATTACTGCTGCCGCTAATCGATACGGGAGCTAGGCTACATGGGTAGCTCCAGGAATTAGGTCGATGCGAAACTCGACTCGATGCTCGGGAGGAAATTCTGGAAGCTCTTCGGGAAAGACACCAGGAAAGTTGGAGACTTCGGGGATGCAACTTCCTGTTTCTCGATGGTTACATAGGCTAGGAATTTATGGCACTCCCTTCGGGGAAGCCTTTTGAGCTTTGATGTACGAAATGATGCATAGGCTGAAACTAAGTTTATCGCCGTAGATTTATGAGAGTTTGACCAGAGGGAAGATTAAAACGGATGGATTTTTCATAATAAATGATATCTGCATGATTGGAACTCAACCAATCTATGCCAATGATAATATCAACGCTCTCTATGGAAACTGGTATTAGGTCAATGGGAAAGGAATGATCGTTCAGGGTAAGGGTACAACCTATGAATCTATCGTTGATGTATTCTTTCTCACCGTTAGCTATCTCGACGGTAAATGGTTCGGTTACTAGACGAGGACTATGTTTAAGAAGACGCTTGAATGAATGATTAATAAAGCTTCTTTGGCACTAGATTCGAAAAGAATGCGAGTATAAGAATTTTTAAGAAGAAATGTACCCACGACGTCGGTGGGATCGGCGGCTGCCTCCTCCTGCTTTATAGCCAAAGCTATCTCAACGTTGCTAGTTGTTGCTGCTTTGGGGCAGTTTCTCTTGTAATGCCCGACTTCGCCGCAACCATAGCAGGCCTGATCGGTACTCAATCCGGAAGTTTGATTGTTTGGTTGAGCCAGCGCTTTGCAGTTTCGCGCAAGGTGGCCCTTCTTGCCAAGGTGGCCCTTCTTGCCACAGTTGTTGCAAAACACCTCATGACAAGGGCTGGAAGTAAGATGATGGTAACTTCACTTATTGCACCAAGGGATGTTACCCGCATACCTAGTGGTAGGTGCTTGAGCGGTAGACGCAGCAGCAGGAGTAGTGGCAGCTTGAACTGCCACAGTTTCATGCCTCTTGGAGGGTCCTTGTGAACTCTGACCCTTTTGCTTTTTCCAGATAACCTTCTTAGTCTTATTACACTCATTATGGTGCTCCTGATAATCTTCATGGTTTTGGGGGTAGGTGTTACTTCCTGGTCCACTGAACCTGCTAGGGTATAATAGCGTCATTGTAGCCGTCACTACGACAGTAACAGCTATCTGAAATAAGACAGGGTCGAATGGAGGAGAATATGGTGGTGGAGAGTTGTTGTTCCTAGAGCTGGGTCCTTTCTTTGGAGGCATGATGATCTAAAATGATTAGGAAAAAGAGATTGGTAAGTCCTCTGAATTGAACCACGATATATGAAGTAGGGGAATTCTCTTTATGACAGATATAAGGTTCCATAAGTATTTTTATGTTTCGCTGCGACGACGGCTCATTGTTTTGGGTATTGGGTAAGTTTTTGGCATGCTGAATACCACAGTCACTCCTAAGCACATGTTGGCCGTGTCTCGAACTAATATATAGTTGATTAGGCTATATTGACCCTAGACACGACTACATAACTGCCTAGGTTTAACCGCAACGTACAACACCCATTTACTTATGTTTTGTTCTACTCGTAATTATGGAATCCGGCGATGAGGTATACTTGTATACTTTTGAAAATACTTATATGTTAAAGTATACTTTTAGTTTAGAGAACTTAGGCCCTTTAGTGTTTATAGTCTTATACCATGTAAGGTTTGGTATACTAGTTCACTATAAACAAGGGCTTTGATACCAATCTATCACACCCCGTAACCGAAGGCGGAAACGTTCCGGGGCGGAGGACGTCATGAAGTATCTTAACCAATGTACATAGTAAGCATAGTAAACACAAAACATTACATTACATAGATTCATTACATTTGTTTGAAAGTAAAGTAATACATGTTTTGTAGTTACATTAGTCTAAACAAAAGTAAGATGAGACTTCCATACGCTCTGTCTCCTGTAAAAGGACGTGAGATACTTGTCTAAGGAGAACCTGAGAATACAAGCAGTTTAAAAATCAACATAAAGCTGGTGAGTTCATAAATGTTTTTGTTTTCTAAAAATGAACATGTTTCCTTTGATTTTCTGAAAAGTTGTTATCCAAGAAAATCCCATATTTTTTTATAAAGACAGTTTAGTTAAAGTTCTGAATTTCCGTTAAATACAACAGTGTATAGTTTAATACATAAAACTATAGATTGAAAACCATGGGAATACCATCCCGTACTAGATATAAGGTAGTTTGTAATACACAAAAACTATAGATTGAAAGCCATGCGATTACCATCCCGTACTAGATATAATAACCATGGGAATACCTTCTCGTACTAGATATAAAACTATAGATTGAAAGCCATGGGATTACCATCCCGTACTAGATATAATAACCATGGGAATACCATCCCGTACTAGATATAAAAACTATAGATTGAAAGCCATAGGATTACCATCCCGTACTAGATATAAAAACCATGGGAATACCATCCCATACTAGATATAAAAACCATGGGAACACCATCCCGTACTAGATATAAATTCTATAGATCAAAGATAGATATGAAAATAATTTGTGAATAAACTTATATTAATACGTATTGTGACTCGGGAAACCATGCTATTATGACAACGAGACCTCCTTGACGTTCTTCAGGTGTCGGACGATATCCAAAATTTGTCTCCCCAGGCGTGCCCGCCTAACTGTAGCTAACAGTTAAGGTGTGTGATTGTCAGTCCCGAATAGATCTATTCACAAATTCCATGCTCTCCCTCCAAAATACTCTGGTTACACTTCCGGTGAGGATTTATTGATAACCCAAAGGGTTTAATGAAGATAGTCTCACAAGCTAGTATTAAATTATTCACGGTGTTCTCGGTCATTATCAAAAGTACTAATCGTTTTGAAACATAATACAGTAAAAACAGTTTAATATAATGAAATTATCTGGCATAATACTCTAAATTAAATAGAGATAAACTGAATCAGACATAATTTATCTATTAACTTGACATAAACCTGTGCTCGTAAAAAAAGAACTGAAGATCCCAAATTATTCCCATAATAATTTGATTGTTTTGATTGTTTCCTTTACTATAATAAAACATCCCTTATGCTCTGCATAATACATAAGGAGTAAAGATATCTAAAAGTTAGCCAGATATTTATAGAAATACATCAGTTTTAGGTTTTGAAAACATTTATAATTTGCTTGTATTCCCCTTTGAAAACATTGAAAAGCACGGAAAAAGGCGTACGGGTATGACCTAACCAGACGAGAGATGTGCCGGTTGGATGCTAATTGTCAGTTCAACGCTTGAAACACGCGAGGTTCCTATGTAATATGAAGATATACATAATTTGTATCTAATTAGACCTTGGTCTATTAATTAAATAAGAATAAACACTTCTAGACGCGAAAACACTTCAAGTCAAGTGTTTGGAGTGACCCGGGTGGCGTCTAAAGGGGTGTATGGCTTAGGAATTGAGTTTACTCTTCAAGAGTAAACTCTTAGAAGATTTTTTGGCCCTAAACACCACATCCCCATGAGTTTACGGCCGTAAACTCATGGGGTGGTGCTCTTGAGTGCTAAATGGCCGTATAACATTTGAGGGATGATGCTAGGTTTGGTTTTGAAGCATTGGAATGGAATTTGGGCATTCTAAGGGCCATTTGAGGAGTTTATGCCAGTAAACTATGAGTTTACGGCTGTAAACTCTTATGTTCCATGTCTTAATATGTTTTGGTGGTCCTAGATTAATCACATGTGATTTAAACTCATTTTACAAGTCATGGGGTGAATTTAGCGCACACTTTGACCAATATATAGGAGTTTACGGCCCAGGAACCCATTCTTGGTGGGTTTACGGCCGTGAACTCCTTATAGAGTGGTTTTTATCAATTATAAGGTCCCTAACTCGTTTGTGGTTGCTTCTAGACTTTATTCCAAGGCTTATGAGGTGTTTATGGGGCATCTTAACACCCTAGAATGAGTTTACTGCCCATTAAAGCGTGTTTACAGTCCGAGCATGTTCTTGGGCCCTAAACTCTCATTTACCCCATAAATGATGAGTTCAAGGTGTTCCAAGTCTATTCCATTAAGTCCTTATGTCATTTCTAAGCTCCATGAGTGGTTTTAGTGGGTTTTTGAGCTCCAAAACCCATTTTATATGTGTTCACGGCCCATGAGTGTTCCAGGGCTGTAAAAACATGTTTATGGTCCTAAATCATAAATTAAACACGAATTTGGAGGTTGAAGAGGTTATATAATGAGTTAGGATAGTTACCTTAATGATTTGAGGCTTGAATTGGCTGATTTAGGACCCAAGATTGAATTTGTAGAGAGAGAGTAGTGAGAGAGGATGAAAAGCTTCAAAATGAGTTGATTTCAACTTTATATATGTTTTATGTTTGGGACACAGTAGATTTCTACCCGATACTGACGTTATACAATGCTCTTGGTCGCACCCGATAAAGTTGCCGTTACCCGATATGGTCAAATCTAAAAATCTTCCAATTATTAAATTGGGGCGTTATCATGAGTTTCTAATATGTTTGGGCACTCATTAAGTCGTAATAGAAGACTTAAAATTAATGACTTAATTTTAAAATGGTAAACGCAAACAATTCAAAAACGACAGATTTTACTGACGGATCGGATACAATGACGGAACGAAATTCGGGTTGTCACAATATTTTAGGGTTAAGTACAAGAAAGAGTCATGCATATTTTAATTCGGGATATTAATAATCTTCAGATGCACTGATCATGATGCTAATGAAGATGTTGAAACTAATGTACATGCAATTATGATGGCGATCATTCAATCATACATATTTCACATATTATTGATATAAAAATATTCTGATATGAAGGTGTGAACACCAAATGAAAAGGAAAAAGCAACAACCACAAATAAGAAGGAAAAAAGTTTTGAAAGTACTGCTTCTGTTAGTAGTAGATAAGGACAAAAATTTAACACATGTTGCTAGCAACATGACAAAAAAATGGAAGGAAAACTCAAGGCCCAAGCTACAATTATACATATTATTGAACTGTGAATTAAATAAATATGCCCAAATGCATATTGGACTATTGAAGTTGAAATCGGAGATATGATGTTGGTAATGTTTTTTAACTGTTTGGTAAAGTTTTAAAAAATAATATTTTAGATGGATAGTTTTATGGTATATATTCATATTAAATGTTGTACACTGAAGCACAAAGTAATCCATTATACAATAAAAAATAATTGTTAACAAATCTTGTCATAATTCATCATACTTTAAGTAAAGAACATAAGCTGGCAAGCCTAATAAATCTATGAAACAAAAGTAAAAATTAATTTCATGTAATTGTTTGATTTCGGAATCTATGATAATAAATTTTTTGTTTTTACTTAGATTTTGAATTTAAAGAATTTTAGGATTGTACTGTCAATCATTTTCTCATCAAATACATTGCACTTTGCAAAATTTAAAGCAATATAGCATTGTACTTTTCATTCTTAGTCTTGCAAATCTGGAATTGATTTTTCCATATTAGTTAAGAATGAAGCCAAAGAAGTGAGAAGAAGTAATGACATTGAGAGTGCTTTTTATGATTCATATCTAGACAAGCTTTGTTATCAGGTTCCATTACTATTTTCATAAATAAATTTAAACGTCTTTTAAACAATTTAAGATGCCTGGCGCATATTGAGTTTTTTATTGACGTAATTTTACATATTAAACTATATTTCATTTTTCATAAGTTTTAAATTCTACAAATGTGATGACGTTTCAAAATGTAAGCAAGTTAGGTTATATTTAACAAGTCACATATACCTTATAAACTAACTTATTTTTTTTTTGATTTTTTACTATTCTAAAGTGTAATCTCTAGGCATAAAAAACCATTCCAGATATCAACTAAAACCAACTTTCTAACAATGCAAAACTCTTACTATATTTTTAATGCCAATGTAAATTTGACTTGTATATGTATCTCAAATGTTATGTCTCATTTTTTTATTTGTTAATTTAAGTTACTATGTCTCATTCAATTTTGAATATTCATTTTATATAAATATTGTTTTATTTTATTAACTTAGTCTATTAAGTTATACAGAAGTAATAAATTCTTTTTTAAATATATTATAATAATCTTATCCATAACACAAGACCATTTTTTTATTCAAATATCAACTATCAGATTGATCATCAAATGATATGTTTAAACAAGTTTTTACTGTTTTGTGAATTATAGCATCGTGGTTTCATTTTTTATATTAATGCTTTAAATCTTTAATTAGTTAATTTACTTTTGATTTCAATAATCTTATTTTAAAATATCTTTTTGTAATTCACTATTTCTCATTACAAGCAATTTAATATATTTCTTTATAAAACATAATGTGTTATATATTTTTTGAAATTATGTTAATGGACTATATTTTTGTTATTTATCCATCTAAAATACTATTTTTTAACTCTACCAAATGGTTAAAAAACAAGTTGCCAACATCATATCTCTGATTTTAACTTCAATAATCCAATATGCATTTGAGCATTATTTTATTTAATTCACAATTCACTAACATGTGCAATTGAAGCTTAGGCCTTGATTTTACCTTCATTTTTATTTCTCATGTTGTTACCGAGTTAAATTTTCTTCTTTATCTACTACTAACAGAAGCATCACTACTGAAACTTATTTCCATCTTATTCATGGTTGTTGCTTTTTCCTTTTTCATTTGGTGTTCACACCTTCATATTAAAATATTTCTACATCAATAATATGTGAAATATGTATCATTGAAACATCACCATCGTAATTGTATGGACATTGGTTTCAACATCTACATTAGCATCATGAACAGTGCATCTATAGGTTATTAATATCATAAATTAATAAATATACATGGCTCTTTCTTGTACTTAACGCTAAATTATAACCCAAATCAATCTTTTTTTTAGTAATTGGATAAAAATGATACTTTTACTCTTAAATAACTACATGCAGATAATACACTAAAACTTGGTAAATGACTTAACAGGTGAGGCCGATTTTGAATATCAATATTAATTCTTTTATCTCATAACTATAAATGGCATTCTCAAAATCCAATGATGTGGTCATAGCAAGGTCAATTTAAACGTTAAATTTGGTAATTGACAGCTAAAAAGCTTAACCACAATTGCAATGAGATACCAATTTGTTAACCATGACCCAAACAACGTAGATCATTATGAAACAGAAAAGATTGTCAAAGTTGACAAGATATGGCTATAATAAACAAATAAATGAATAACTTTTCTATTTCTATCAACTAATTCCAAAAAAAGAAAATATCGAAGTGTTGTGACCTTTGATAGATAACGGTGTCAGGTCCGGGATAAATTTCAATCGGGCTCCACCCTATAACTAACAATAGTCCCTTCTGGCGACGGTGGCCAAAGATCTCTTAGGCAACAGTGGCTTACCCATAAATAAAATTAAAAAAATTAAGATAAAACCATACTATTTAGTATGGTAGACGTCTACTTACATGCCATAGGGGACTCAGTAAACCCAAGGTTTACCCAAACATAAATTTAAAAATGGAAAAAAAAATATTACATAAATAGTAGTTGTAATGTCAAAGTATGATGTTGACAAAGACGTTCCATAGAGATGTGACATCTTGGAATACCCCATTAAAGGATTTTATTATATCTTTATTGTTTCCATTTTATAAAAAATAACATTGAAGGTTACAAAGTGATCTTCAGAGTTATTCAACGTGGCTTCGGCTATGTAGTATCTTATGAAATTTTTGGGTGATGTACATTTGTTTATTAGTTACACGTTCAAATAAATAAACGAGCATTACTAAACTAAATTTTTTTAATAACTTTATGGGATTATCATGAAGTTTAACGTAACATCAGTATACCATGGAAATATTTTATCATTATTAACCTATTATTTGATGGTTTACGGAATAATATTGCTTACAAGTGGATATTTACACAATAGTAATTTAATCATGGCAACCACAATGAGATGAAGGACCTGCTTCGCATGAACCTGTAGCAAAAGCTAGTTCTTGGCAAAGCTGTAAGCAATCGATGCTGATTGCGTCACACCGTCCAAAACATGCTGGGCCAAGAGCTGTATAGATGAAAATTCAATATAGATGTTTTAATTATATCATGATTTATGGTAAATTTTTCTAAAATACTCAAAAATAAAGGAATGATGTCATACCTAAAATCGGAACACATATTGTGACAACCCGAAGTTTGTCTCATTGCCGTAACTCGTTTTCGTCTATATAAAACTCGTCTTTAGTGAATTGTTTCAAATTCGTTTTTGGATTAAGTCAATTAATTTAAGACGTTTATTATGACCTTGTAGATATCCAAACACTTTAGAAACCAATGAAAACATCCCAAATTATTACTTAGAAAATTTTTAGTTTCGACCATATCGGGTTACGACAACTTAATCGGGTATGACCAAAAGCCTTGTTTAACGTCGGTATCGGGTAGAATTTGTAACAGCCCGGAATCTCAGGTATTGTTTAATTATGTTTTTGGGGTGATTTAAGAGGGGACTCGGCGAGTTGGAGCCTAGACTCGCCGAGTAGGATCGCAGACTTGGTCGCGGGTTCGCGACTGGACTCGACGAGTCCGGATATGGACTCGGCGAGTCAACGCTGTTTAGCGAAAACCCTAACCGTTCAGGTTTGGGTCGTATATAACGCACTATATGCCGTCATTGTTCGTCTTTTAGTCGACTGAGAAGAACCCTAAGCGGCTGTGGGCATCTAGAGCAAGATTGAAGGATATTAGGGCTTTGAAGAAATTGTTGTGCAAGGAGGAGAAGAGCTTTGGCTAAAGGAACAGCAAGGGATTCGAGTTCTGCGGTTTGGGGACACAGAGAGTGCATATTTCAGGTAATATTTCGGATCCTTTCTGTCATGTTGATGTGTGCATGGATTTAGGGTTCATGGAACCCATTTGGTGATTAGATGAATTAGTACCTTGTTACCCAACGACTATAACCCTGTATTAGGACCTTTAGAGGTACAGAAGGTCCCATGCTTGTGTATTTCGGAACCATACTTATCTCAGGAAGCAGTTGATTGACTGCATGGCATGGACTCGCCGAGTTCGATGAACAGACTCGGCGAGTAGCTTGAAGATTAACTGGGACTCGCCGAGTTGTTCTTCAGACTCGGCGAGTTGAGTCGGGGTGGCCCCGCGATTCTTCCAGGAGTAACTCGTCGGGTCAAGGAGGATACTCGACGAGTAGATAGGGAATCTCAGAGAGTTGGAGGACGTCTAGACTCGCCGAGTCGCCATGGCACTCGCCGAGTCCGGTCGAGTTGACCGTTGACCGTTGACCGTTGACCAGAGTTGACCTAAGTCTGACTTCTTAGGGATAGTCACACTTAAAAGATATAAGTGTTAATGAGAGATATGTGATGTTATAGGGAGGTTGTAGCTCGTCGGATTGTGCACGAGTGATTTCAGGAATTGCTAGCTTTCAGCAATTACGAGGTGAGTCTTCTCACTATACTGTACCCGGAAGGGTTTTGAGTGTATGACCGGAAGGTCAGATATGATATGTGATATGTATGCTATATGTGGTAAGTTATTTGTTATATGTGCTATGTATGTTATGTGGGCCGGAAGGCAATATGTGATGGGTCGGAAGGCGATTATGTTATGGGCTGGAAGGCGTTGTGTTGAGGACCGGAAGGTCTGGGCCTGGAAAGGCGTATGTGCGTAAGTGTATATTGGGGAACTCACTAAGCATTTATGCTTACAGTTGTTATGTATGTGTTTCAGGTACTAGCGAGGACCGTGGGAAGGCGCCGGCGTGATCGATACACACTGAAGAATGTTTTATGATCTTGGGATTTAGACAGTTTGTATTTGACATGACACTTAGATTATTTATGCCTTGTCTTGAATGAAAATACTCTATTTTTAAAATGAAAAAAAAATTGTTTGGAAAATTGTGTTGTTACAGAATTCCACCGTGTCCCAAAGTCGAACCATATATAAAGTCCTAATGAATTCATTTTGAAGATTTTGCACCCTCTCTCACCACTCTCTCTCTCTATCTCTACAATCTCATTCTTGGTCCAAAATCATCGAATTCTAGCCCCAAATCGTCAAGGTAACAATCCTAACTCATAGTATAACCTCTTTGGCTTTCAATTTCATGTTCAAAATATGAAATAGGACCATCAACATGTGTTTACGGCCCTAGAACAGTCCTAGACCGTAAACACACATAAAATGGGTTTTGGAGCCCAAAAACCCTCCCAGATCACTCTTGGAGCTTGGAAATGACTTAAGGACTTATTGGATTTGACTTCGAACACCATGAACTCATCATTTAGTGGATAAATATGATTTTATGGCCCAAGAACATGCTTGGACCGTAAACACCCTTTCGTGGGCAGTAAACTCCTTTTAAGGTGTTAAGAAGCCCCTTAAACACCTCCTAAGCTTAGGAATAAAGTCTAGAAGGAACCACAATCAAGTTAGGGGCCTTAAGCTTGATAAAAATCACTCCCTTAGCAGTTCACGATTGTAAACCCCCCAAGGAAAGGTTCATGGGCCGTAAACTCATATAACTTGGTCAAAATGTGCCCTAACTTCACCCCATGACTTGTAAAATGAGTTTAAATCACATGTGATTAATCTAGGGCAACCAAAACATGAAAGGAAAGAGTACTTAGGAGCTTATGGCCGTAAAATCCTAGTTCACGGCCGTAAACTCCATTAATTGGTCGCTTTCATGGTTTAATCCTTCCCTATACCCTAGATTTGATCTTAGCTAATTTCCCCAAGTGTTATAAGGCCATTTAGCAACCAAGAACCCATCAACCATGAGTTTACGACCGTAAACTCATGGGGACACGGTCTTAGGGCTGAAAACTCCCTTAGGAGTTTACTCTTGAAGAGCAAACTCCATATCTATGCCCTATACGTCCGTAGATGTCACCCAGGTCACTCAAAACACTTGATTTGAAGTGTTTTCACGTCTTGGAGTGTATAATCACATCTAATTAGTGGTTCAAAGTCTAATTAGATACAATGTATCATTTCATATTACATAGGAACCTCATGCGTTATCAAGCCCCGATCTGACACTTAGCATCCTAGCCGACACGTTCCTCGACTCGTGAGTTCATACCCCTACCCATTTTCAGTGTTTTTCAATGTTTTTCAGGGGGGAATACAAGAAAAAGTACAAGAAATTCTTGTACTCAAAACTTATTATTTCATGTTTTATGTTTGTATTTTTGTATGCTTTTAACACTGGAAATTGAATCGGACAACCGTTTAACATGAAGAATTAATTACCATACTGTTTGTGAAAATATTTATAAAATGTTATATTTTATACTTCACAAATGATTTTCACGTTATTTATGTTAAAAGCATTATCCTTAGAATTTTGATATGTCCTTGATAAGACTCCCCCTAGATACGAGAGTAAAGGACCTATAACATTAATCTTAGAACTTTTGATATGTCCTTGGTACACTCCCCCTAGTTACGAGAGTGAAGGACTAATAAATTAGAATGTTTTGTTTTATTATTTTAATTTCATTAATCTTAAGATTGGAGTTACGTCCTTGATAATACTCCCCCTAGATACCAGAGTGAAGGACTATCCTTGTAACCAGAATCTCCTGGAGGGAGAATGTGACTTGAGTGTATAGATCTATATAGGATTGACTATCCCACACCTGGCTACTAGCTACAGCCGAACCGAAAGGTTCAAGGGTGACAAAAGTCATAAAAAGATACTGGCCCTGTTCCGAGCCTTATCTAGTCTGTAGTATGGTTATGGAACTCGCAATCAAGATTATGAAAACTTTATACTTATTTATTAGTTTTATATATACGTGTTAAAACTAATGTACTTTTCAAGGGTAACCGACTTTCAGGAAACTTCACGCACACACATTAAGTAGGGAAGATACTTGTACATGACATTCATATTCGATAACCAACCACAAACTTTTTAAGGAAAATAAGGGTTTTTCCTGGGATAACTGTGACAACCCAAAGTTTGTTCCATTGTCGTAACCCGTTCCGTCCGTAAAACTCGTCTTTAGCAATTCGTTTCGATTTCATTTTTGGGCTAAGTTATTTAAATTTATATGTTTATTATAATATCATGAGTGTCCAAACCCCTTAGGAACTCATGAAAGTGGCCCAATTTATTAATTTAAAAATTAATAGGTTCGATCCCGCCGGGTTACAACACTTTATCGGGTGCGACCAAAATCATCGTATAGCGTCAGTATCGGGTAGAATTCCACCGTGTCCCGAACTTAGAACATATTTAAAGCTCAAAAGACTTCATTTTGAGGTTTTACACTCTCTCACTACTCTCTCTCTCTCACCTCTTTCCTCAAATCCAAGCTTTAGGTCCAAAATCACTCATTTCAAGCTCCATTTCATCAAGGTAACCTTCCTAACTTGTTGTACAACCATTCAAGCTTCCAAATCCATGTTCAATCTATGATTTAGGACTATAAACAAGTGTTTACGGCCCTGGAATGCTCTTAGGTCGTGAACACATATAAGTTGGGTTTTAGAGCCTAAAAACCCTCCCAAATCACTTATAGAGCTTCGATTCGACTTAAGGACTTAATGGATTTGACTTAGAACACCTTGAACTTAATTTTTGGGGAGTAAACATGAGTTTACTGCCCAAGTACATGCTTGGGCCGTAAACTCATTATCATGGGTAGAAAACTCAATTTCAAGTGTTTAAATGCCACTTAAACACACCAATAGAAAACATGATCACACCAAAAAACATGAACCTTTACTATTCCTAACTTTGAACTTATAAAAAAAGACCAAAACCAGAGGGACGAAATCTATCAAAGCCACACAGTATTGTGATAAAATTAGAAGGTAAAAGAAAATAGACAGAATTGCAACATCACCCATAATCAGGGGACCATTTCTATCAAATCCTTAGAACTTTACTGTTCCAAACTTTAGACATTTTTAATATATATATATATATATATATATATATATATATATATATATATATATATATATATATATATATATATATATATAGACACACACACACACACATCTTTTACAAAATTTAAGATGTGTGATGAATATTGAGTTTTTATCGACGTAATTTTTCATATTAAACTATAATTCATTTGCGGTAACTTTAAAATTCTACAAATGTGATCATGTTTCAAAATGTAAACAAGTAAGGTTATATTTTATGTCATATATCTTATAAACTAACTTATTTTTTAATTTTTTTTATTATAAATGGTAATCTCTAACAAGGCGAAAAAACAAAAAAAAACATTACAGGTATCAACTAAAATCAACTTTCTAACAAGGCAAATGTCTTACTATATATTTTAATACAAATATAAATTTAACTTCTATATGTATCTCAAATTTTATGTCTATTTTTTTTATATTTGTCAATTTAAGGTACCATGTCTCATTTTATATAAATATTGTTTTATCTTATTCACTAAATTTTCATTTTGTATAAATAGTGTCTTATTTACATAATCTATTAAATTATATAGAAATAATAAATCCTTATTTAAACATATTATAATAATCTTATATGTTGTTATTTATAACACATGACCATTTTTGTTTATTAAAATATCAACCCATATATCTGTAAACATTTTTAGGTTCAAATAATTGTATATTGCATTATCCAAATAAAACGTATTGAATAGTTTAAATTATTAATTTTAGATAATAATAGTAAATTTATTAATTGATCATCAAATGTTATATATAAACAAGTTTTTACGGTTTTGTGAATTATAACTTAATTGTTTTATTTTTGATACTAATGCTTTAAATCTTTATTTAATTAAATTATTTTTAATTTCAATAATCTTATTTGAAAATATCGTTTTATAATTCATTATTTCTCATTACTAACTACTTAATATATTTTTATATAGAGTATAAAGTCTTAGAATTTTTGTAATTATGTTAATTGACTATATTTTTGATATTTAACAATTTAAAATACTATTTTTTTAATAACACTACCAAACAGTTACAAAATATGTTACCAACATCAAATCTCCGATTTTAACTTCAACAATCCAATATGCATTTGGACATTTTTATTTAAATCACAGTTCAATAACATGTATAATTGAAGCTTGGGTCTTGAGTTTTCCTTGAATTTTTTCTGATGTTGCTACTGAGTTAAATTCTCGCCTTTATCCACTACTAACAGAAGCAGCACTACCGAAACTTATTTCCTTCTTATTTGTGGTTGTTGCTTTTGCGTTTTTCAGTTGGTGTTCACACCTTCGTATCATAATATATTTATATCAATAATATGTGAAATATGTATGATTGAAAGATCACCATCGTATTTGCATGTTCACACTTTAAACATTTTTTCCTCTCGCAGCTAAGAAAGCCTAACCAGTTACTCTCTCTCTCTCTCTCTCTCTCTCTCTCTCTCTCTCTCTCTCTCTCTCTCTCTCTCTCTCTCTCTCTCTCTCTCTCTCTCTCTCTCTCTCTCTCTCTCTCTCTCTCTCTGTGGAAACAACTACTCACCCTCTCATCCAAAAGTTAAAAACATAAGCGTAATCTCCCTCCAGCCGCAAGCACCACAAGCCTGAAACACTCTTAACCTTCGGCGCCATCATTTACGATTACAAACTCATTTCGCCACCACTTACACACCACCTAACCTGGAAAGACCACTGGTACACCCCACAACTTCCGTAATCATAAACCCTTACTCCTAATATGCCCGCGTCCTTAAGCTAACAGCGACTGTCCTTCTATCATCAACCACCTACTCTTGTTTTCTTACCATTTCTGAAAAATCTCTAGATCTAAATATCCTTCTCTGAAAAATCTATACCAACATCGAACTACCACCAACCACTCTCATCAATGTCATCATCACACATTCTTTCACCACGTACTACAACATTTTCCTTTTCAGATATATCAAAGACCAACGAAATGCAAAAATAAATAGAGCTGAACATTAAGAAAGGGTTTTAAATGTGGGTTTCCAGATCTTGTATGAACATTTTTCATGAATCGGATGGAAAAAGCTTTACGATAAAAACGCGTCTTAAACTCTATTTTAGGGTTTACCTTTTTTTGTTTTGTGATATAGATTTCGTTTTTATCTTGTTTTCATTGTTTTATTGTGTTTTACAATATCTTAATGCGTATATATGTAAATTTGACATCGATATTTAGATTTGTATGCATGTACATGTTTGTCAAATCTTTTGTGTGTGTATTTAACTGTATGCGGTTTGTTTTGTTAAATTTTTTCAATGAGTTACACATCTGATATATGTGTTTTTTGATTTTGTTTGATTTTAATTTTTTTTTTAAAACATAGTATATTATTCCTAATATGAGGACCATCTTTCAATATAACTTTGGTTGCGTCTTGGATTCTTGATGCAATCATCAACTCATCTCGAAAATTACAAAATCTATCTTAGAAACTATGTTATATTTATTGTTTTAACATGATTTATATGAATTAGTGTAGGGGCACTCACAAAATTATTATTTAAAATAATAACTTTTACCAAATTATTATTTAATATTTCTACTTTGAAACAAAATGTTAGTAGTAAAACAAACATATAGTTAACATATTAGTTTTATTAAACATTATAGTTTAAATTTTAAGTCATTCTGATATATATAATTATTTGATAATTTTATAAACCGTTTAAAATTGTGTAAATTATATATCAAATGAATGATAATATAACGGGTAACAAAATTTATGAACAAAAATATGAACTGCAACTTTTAGTAACATAAAAATAGAAAAGCTATTATAACATTTCTATTAAAAAAGATATATATACAACGAATAATAAAAAATATGAAAAATAAACACTATAACTTTTAATAACATAAAAACACTAAAACATCTATTATAACATTTATATTAACTCTTTATATTTAAATCACAAATCTACTCTCGTATCCACCATATAAGCCACAAACCCGCTATAGCCCTGCTTTAGGCTCTGCCTCGCTCTAGCGGCTGAATAAAATGCTGACCCAGAACGGGTACCCTCGCCATAAACTGTAAGAAATCCCCCACTAGGATCTCGTATGGTTACCAGCTGTCGCTCGCATTTGGTAACTGCTCCAAACGTGCTCAACCAGTCCATGCTCACGATGACACAAACATCTCCCATCGTAATTGGGACCAAATCAATCGGAAACTCAACGTCGAAGATCTTTAGTGCACATCCTCTAATCACATCAGTTGCATACACCGCTCTCTCGTCAGCTATGGAAACTGGCAACGGTCGAATCAATGCCTCCCGACAGATACTGATGTGCTGACTAAAGGCTAACGACACAGAAGACCGACTTGCACCCGAGTCAAATAACACCAAAGCAGGTACATAATTCACAAGAATACAAAATAAATAGATGAAATCAAAAATAAATAGATGAAAGAATACATACCTGCCACAACATCGGGCGCTGCACGGACCTCCTCCGTTGTCAAGTAGAAGGCTTTCCCGTGAGCTTTTGGCGCCTCGGCCTTCACTTGCCAACTCTCTATAGCTCGTACGGCAGCAGGAGCAGATCCCTGTGACACTCCATGTGCTGACCCTCGCAACTGCAGACACTCGGCCTTCCGGTCTCTGGTCTGGCTGCAGTGAAAACAAACTGCAAACACCTTGGGGCAATCCTTGGCTATGTGCCCCTCCTTGCCACACTTGTAGCAAGACCCTGCTCTGCAAAACCCCTCATAACTCTTGCCGCACTTTCCAGAAGTGCGGCCCTTATGGTTCCCTGATCTCGAATCGGCAGGCTTGGTCCGCTTGGCTGCCGGCTGGGACTGTGCTGGTCGCCGATCCCTCCCCTGAGACTCCGCCTCCTCCCTAGCCTGAGTCTCGAGCTCAATCTCCCTCTTCTGGGCATTGCCAGAAGCTCGGCAAATGACCGGTACGATGAGTTCGCCACGGACTCGCAGATATCTCTCCTCAAAATGCTCAAATACCGACTCATGCATGCCTGCTCGGAAGACACGTGCTCAGGGCTGAACATCGCCCTCTCATGGAACATCCTCGTGATCACTGTAATAGACTCGGTACCCTACTTGAGGGTCAAGAACTCCTAGGCCAAACTCTCCCCTTCCACCGGGGGAATATACTCATCACGAAACATAGCAGTGAACCTCTCCCAGGTAACCGCGGCAAGCTCTGCAGAAGAATAGTGCGCTATCACAAACTTCCACCAGTTCTTCGCTCCCAAGCGAAGCTGGTTCAGCACGAACCAATCTATCAGATGCTCTAGACAAGAACACATATAGAAGCATCCCTCAATATCAGAAATCCATCTCATCGCAGTGATTGGATCCTGCGTCCTGTCAAACTTTGGTGGCTTCATGTTGCTGAACTCTTGGTACAACCACGAGTCACCACCCTGTGGCCTCGCAGCAGCGACTGCTACGGTGGTCGCAGCAACAGCAACATCAGAAGGAGCAGCGTAACGCTCGTCAAAAATCTCGATCAGAGTGGTCTTGATAGACCCAAACATCTCCGGTATCTTGGCTCGGATGGCAGCAGCCACCTCCTCGTGAATCAACCTGTGGATCTCCTCATCACTAACACCACTACTCTCAGGTGTGTGGCATGTCCTAACCATGATGTCTCTGAAATACAACATAAAATATCAGAGACTCGCTCGAGCATACTCACACTCGATAACTCAACCCTACTTGTTCCCTGGTACCCCAAGAATTCTTACTTGAGCTACGCACTGCTTCGGTGTCTTCAGTAGTACGGGCCCAATACTACCATCCACACCGCATCAGTATTCACCCCAAGTCCTTCTCCTAGGATCCCAAATCCCAAGTACTCTACTCTCACTATGCAGAGTCTACTCTCTAACAGATCTCTCATAAGCTCCTCGCTGCTGTCTACTCACTCTCAAGCATCTCCTAGCAGCAAAACCCCAAGGCTAAGGCATCACAAATCAGGCGACTCTAGTCCTAATAAGAATACCTAGCTTACTCTAGCATGCATAACATAATATCTCATATCTCATAACACATAATATAAGGGTATTTTAGGAAATCATCGTTCGTGCACTGGCTGATCGTACACACTGCTCTGCTCTGCTCTTTTCAAAAACTTCTTACTCCTTGAGAAAAACTTTTTGTGATTTTATTTTGAAAATCTCTCAAATCCTCAATTTGAGTTCACATACGCCCGAAGGTGCACCCGAAACCCTCAAACCAAGGCTCTGATACCAACTTGTAACACCGAAATTTTCAAACAATTTTTCACATTTTTAAAAACATACTTTCGTTCATAAATATTATAAAAATGTCATCGTATCACATATCAATCCATAGAAACACAACCCAATATCATAATGTATAAAAACTCCTCATTTGTGTACTGATCATGTCGGCGCCTTCCCACGATCCTTAGTGGCACCTGAAACACATGACACAACACTATAAGCATAAATGCTTAGTGAGTTCCCCAAAATAAAACATATAACATATAATAGCCACTCGAGGCTATATCTCTGTGGAACCTCGGTCCTAACTCTGTGGACCCTCTGGTCCTAACTTTGTGAACATTCCGGTTCTAACTCTGTCAACCTTCCGGTTCTAAGTTTGTAAAGTCTGGGACATACACGATATGAATCACATAGAAATACTACAGTGTGTCACAATCACATAAATAACATACAAGATACTCTGTCATACAACTCTAATTACCACTCTAGGTAAAGTATAGTGAGAAGACTCACCTCGGGTAACTCGGTAATCTCGAACTCGGTAAAATTAGGTCTAGCCTCCGCTTAATCACATGGAATAATAACTCTAATCAATACAACTCTCAAGGCTAGACTAATCCCTCTCTTAGCACTCTCAGAAGGCTAAAAGACCATTTTACCCCTCTCATGGCTCAAAGACCCTAACATTGACCAAACCCTAAAAGTCAACAAAAGTCAACTCTCCGGGTAAGTCCTGGCAACCTCACAGAAACGGGGAACGTGACCCCCCTACGCTGCGCGTACTGGGATTACGCCCCACGTAAGTCCCAGTTTCATGCTCCTTATCTTTTGGGGTCTTAAACGGTTAAGACACACATCCAACTTTCAGATCTGACCACCCCTAAGCCTCATAATCCATAAAGTTGGTGAATTTAAGCCTTTGCATGGCTGTGAGAGTCACCAACACCCAATCTTTCCATTTTCAACACTCTAAAGCCCTGAACTCCAACATGACTTCCTAATGACGACCAGACTGGGATTTTTTTGGATCAACATCACACATAACACTGAAATGGGACAGATCTAGGTCCATGGAGCCCCTCTTGCTCATAAAGTCCTCACCTTTGGGACTTAAACCCTAGAAATGGACCACATAACACCAAACCCAAATAAAGAGGAAAGTTCTGAGGTTTTTAATGCTAAGTGAAGCTCCTTCCTTTGAAGAACTCAGATCCAAGCCTGAACACCAAACCTTAGTCTCCACAAGCACCCCTCCTTCTTCTTCACTAACACACAAAGGCACTTTTAGCTCAAAACACTCACACACAAGCTTTAGGACGATGGAAATGCTCTCTTAGGGTTTCACTCTCTAAAATGGTGGCTGAGGATAAGGCCTTAGCATTCCTTTTATAGTGCACAAGCCATAAATTAGGATTTTCATCTCGGCCCACAACGCCAAGCGTAACCCTGGGTACGCCCAGCGTACCTAGGCGAGTCTGTGTCTAATTAAGGCGCATGAGTACGCGCATCGTACTCTTCAGGACGCCCAGCGTACTCATTTTCCTTAATATTTCAATTAAGGGCTTAACTTGACAACCTTGGAAAAAGGACAAGGTTTTAAGAGACACACCTGAAATTCGGGATGTTACACAATCAGACCGGACTAGAGGGTCCAACTAGCTATGACCAGACCGGAGGGTCCAACGAGCTACGAGACTGGAGGGTCCCGCTGAGACACATCGACCGGAGGGTTGTACTGGGATATAGCATTGAGTGGCGTATGTGTTGTATGTGGTATTTCGGGGAATTCACTAAGCATTTATGCTTACCGTTTGTGTGATATGTGTTTCAGGTACCAATGAGGATCGTGGGTAGGCGCCGACATGATATGTACACACTGGAAGAAGAGTTGCTTGGGATTCTGGGATTTGTTATTATTATGAGTTATGACATTTGACATTATGAGATTTTGAGAACTATTATATGAGTTATGATTGTTTTTAAAAATGAAATATTGTTTTAAACTTTTACGTCGTTACAAGTTGGTATCAGAGCCTTGGTTTGAGGGATTCGGATGCACCTTTGGGTGTATCTGAACTCAAGCTGAGGATTTGAGAAAGTTTTCATAAAAAGTAACAATTTTTCTAAAAGAGTAAAAGACCTTGAGCAAAGCAGAAAGGAGCAGTCTGTACGATCAGCCAGCACCCGAACTGTGATTTCCCAAAATACCTTTACATTATGTGTTATTAGATATTATATTATGCTGTGTATGTTAGAGTAGGCTTGGTATTCATATTTAGGAATAGAGTGGCCTGATTTGTGATGCCTTAGCCTAAGAGATTATTGCTGCTATGAGATGCTTCGAGAGTGAGTAGGTAGCAGTAAGGAGCTTATGAGAAGTCTACAGAAGGGTAGCCTATGCTTAGCGAGATGTAGAGTACTTTTGATCTGGGATCCCAAGAGGAGGATTTGGAATGAATGCTGATGTGGTGTGGAAGGTAGGACAGGGCCCGTCCTACTAAAAACACCGGATCAGTACGCAGTCCATGTAAGAATCCTTAGGGTACTAGGGAACAAGTAGGGTTGAGTTATCGAGTGCAAGTATACTCGAGCGAGTCTTTGATATTTTTATGTTATATTTCAGAGACATCATGGTTGGGACACGCCACAGACCAGAGACCAGCGGCATGAGTGACAAGGAGCTTCGTCAGATAATCCATGATGTGGTGGCTGCGGCTATCCGTGCAAAGATACCGAAGATGTTTGGGTCTATGAGGACCACCCTGATTGAGAAGTTTGACGAGAGATATGCAGCGGTTACTGAGGCTGCAGCTGCTGCTAGACCTCAGGGGGGTGACTCGTTGCTGTTACGGGAGTCCAGCAACATGAAGCCACCAGAGTTTGATGGGAAGCAGGATCTGATTGCTGTGATGAGATGCATTTCTGATATCGAGGGATGCTTCTACACCTGTTCGTGTTCGGAGCATCTGAGGGTTCGATTTGCACTGAAGCAGCTTCGCTTGGGAGCGAAGGAGTGCTGGAAGTTTGTAACGACGGATTTTACTACTGCGGAGATTTCGACGGTAACCTGGGAGAGGTTCACCACCATATTCAGGGATGAGTATGTTCCCCCGATGGAGAGGGAATGGTTGGCTCATGAGTTCTTGTCCCTCAAGCAGGGGATGGAGTCCGTGACGGTGATCACATGGATGTGTCACGAGAGGGTGTTGTTTTGCCCTAAGCACGTGTCGTATGAGCAGGCACGCATGAGCCGATACTTGAGCATACTGAGGAGGGACATTCGTGAGTTCATGGCGAACTCGTTATACCGGACATTTGCTGAGCTCCAGGAAAATGCCCGGAAGAGGGAGATTGAGTTGGAGACTCAGGTAAGGGAGGAGGCCGAGTCTCAGATGAGGAACAGACGATCGGTGCAGGCTCATCCGGCCGCCAAGCAGGCAAAGCCCGCTGATTCGAGATCTTGAGGTCTGAAGGGCCGCACTTGTGGGAAGTGTGGAAAGAGTCACGAGGGAGTGTGCAAAACTGGGTTGTGTTAAAACTGTAGGAAGGAGGGGCATTTTGTGAGGGATTGCCCCAAGGGATTCTCGGTTTGCTTTCATTGCAACTAGAGCGGCCATCGGAAGGCCGAGTGCCCACTGCTGCGGCATGGATCGACACAGGGATCTGCATCTGCTGCCCGAGCTATGGAGATCCGGCCAGCGAAGGCCGAGACGCCGAAGGCTCGTGGGAGAGCCTTCCAGTTGACAGTGGAGGAGGTCCACGCAGCGCCCGATGTCGTGGCAGGTATGCATGCTTTCATTATTTATTTTGAGTTTTAGATATTATGCTTATATTATGATATGCATAGGTACTTTTCTTATGAGTTATGTACCTGCTTTGGTGTTATTTGACTCAGGTGCGAGTCGATCTTTCGTTTCTTTAGCTTTTACCCAGAACATCTGTATCCGTTCAGAGGCATTGAGTCGACCTCTTCGAGTTTCCATAGCCGACGATCAAGCAGTTTATGCTACGGATAGGATCCGAGGGTGTATACTCGAGATCTTCGATGTTGAGTTTCCGATAGATCTGGTCTCGATCGCGATGGGTGACGTTTGTGTCATTGTGGGAATAGATTGGTTGAGCCGATTTGGAGTTGTTATAGATTGCGAGCGCCAGTTGGTGACGATACGAGACCCTAGTGAGGGAGTACTTACGGTGTATGGCGAGGGTACCCGATCGAGGTCAGCTTTTTGTTCGGCTGACATAGTGAGATAGAGTTTACAACAGGGCTGTAAAGGATTAGTAGCCTATGTGATGGATACCTGAGTGGCTGCAAAGAGGCTGAGCTCGGTCGATGATGTACCGATAATGAGTGAGTTCCCGAATGTTTTTCCTAAGGAGTTGCCGGGTGTGCCTCCCGGAGGCAGGTGGAGTTCTGTATTGATTTGGTTCCAGGGGCAGCGCCTATCGCGAAGGTGCCCTATGCCTTGCGCCACTAGAGATGCATGAGTTATCCTCACAACTTCAGGAGCTGTTTGGGAAAGGATTTATCAGGCCGAGTAGCTCACCATGGGGAACGCTGATCCTTTTCGTCAAGAAAAAGGATGGTTCATACCGGATGTGCATAGATTACCGGGAGATGAACAAGTTTATGGGCAAGAACCGTTATCCACTATCGAGGATTGACGACCTGTTCGATCAGTTACAGGGAGCATCTTGGTTCTCCAAGATAGACTTGAGGTCTGGATATCATCATATGAGAGTACTTGATGAGGATATCCAGAAGACGGCGTTTTGGACTCGTGACGGGCATTACGAGTTTGTAGTGATGCCATTCGGTCTCACCAACACGCCAGCAACGTTCATGGATCCCATGAACAGAGTATGCAAGCTGATTTTGGATAGATCGGTGATCATGTTTATCGATGATATTCTGGTGTATTCGAGATCTAGAGAGCAGCATGAGGAGCATCTAAGGGAGATTCTCATGGTATTGAGATCGGAGAGGCTTTACGCCAAATTCTCCAAGTGCGATTTCTGGTTAGGAGTGGTCCAGTTCTTGGGGCATCTCGTCAACCAGAATGGGATATTAGTCGATACGGCCAAGATTGAGGTTGGGGTGAGGAAGGAGGTGCCGAGATCCCCCACCGAGATCATAAGTTTTCTGGGATTGGCCGGCTACTGTCAGAGTTTTATCAGGGATTTCTCCAAGATTGTCGTTCCTATCACCAGGCTGACCCGGAAAGGCGTGACTTTTAGTTGGGGTCTAGAGCAGCAGGCATCATTTGAGATGCTTTGCCAGAGATGGAGAATTTTTTGGTGTATTGCGACGCATCGATATCGGGATTGGGTGTGGTGCTTATGCAGAGAGGGCACGTGATAGCATATGCATCGAGGCAGCTGAAGCCTTATGAGATGAGGTATCCCACCCATGATTTAGAGTTGGGGGCAGTGGTGTTCACCCTCAAGATATGACCTCATTATTTGTATGGGGTTCGGTGTACCATATACACGAACCACAAGAGTTTAAAGTACTTAATGGATCATCCTAACCTAAACATGCACCATAGAAGATGGTTGGATGTGGTAAAGGATTATGACTGTGAGATCCTGTACCACCCGAGCAAGGCTAACATTGTAGCCGATGCCCTGAGCCGTAGGGCGGAGAGTGCCCCAATACGAGACATTTGTATGAGGATAACGGTGATGGCTCCGGTGTTGGATACCATACGAGGGGCCTGGGCAGAGGTGGTTAGACTGGAGAATCACAAGAGAGAGTGGGTGATTAGGCAGCTATCTTAGTTCGTTACCGATAGCCGAGGGCTTTTGACCTTTCAGGGTCAGATTTGGGTACCGTTTGCGGGCGGGGCACGTATCATCCTGATGGAGGAGGCGCAAAAATCGAGGTTCTCGATCCATCCAGGGCCACTAAGATATATTTGGACATGAAGAGATAGTATTGGTGGCCCTATATGAAGAGGGATGTGGCGTTGTTTGTTGAGAGGTGCTTGAACTATCGTAGGGTTAAGGCCAAACACCAATGTCCGCATGGAAAGTTGCAACCACTTGAGGTTCCCCAGTGGAAGTGGGAATAGATTTATATGGATTTCTTCACCAAATTGTCGAGGATCGCGAGGGGTGTCGATGAAATTTGGGTGAACGTTCCGTGAGAGCTATTCCGCGAAGAGGCTGGCAGAGATATACGTGAGGGAGGTGGTGTCGCGATATGGGGTGCCAATCTCGATTGTGTCAGATCGAGACGTGCGTTTCACTTCCAGGTTCTGGAAGATGTTGCATGAGGAGTTGGGTACAAGGTTGCATTTCGGCAGTGCTTACCACCCACAAACGGACGAACAAATTGAGCGGACGATTCAGACGCTTGAGGACATGTGTCAAGCATGTGTGTGGGACTTTGGAGGAAGTTGGGACACATACCTACCATTGGCTGAGTTTTCCTATAACAACAGCCACCATTCGAGTATTGGTATGCCTCCCTTCGAGTTTTTGTATGGGAGGAGGTGTCGGACTCCCATCTGCTGGGGGGAGATCGGGCAGTGAGTGATGGGTAGCACTAAGATAGTGCTCCAGACGAATGAGCAGATACAACAGGTCTGACAGAGGTTACTGACAGCTCAAAGTCGTCAGAAAAGCTATGAAGATAGCTGACGAACCGAGCTCGAGTTTCATGTTGGTGACTTCGTTCTCATGAAGGTATCTCCTTGGAAAAGAGTGATTCGATTCAAGAAGTGAGGCAAGCTGGGGCCCCGATACAATGGTCCATTCAGGGTGACCGCGAGGGTGGGCAGGGTAGCGTATCGTTTAGAGCTACTTGCGGAGTTGAGCCAGATACATGATACCTCCCACGTGTCTCAGTTGAGGAAGTGTATAGCCGACGAGTCGGCGGTAGTGTCACTAGAGGATATACAGGTGGATTTGAGCCTGAATTTTGTTAAGAGGCCAAGCGTGATCTTGGATCGGAGGATCAAGTTTATGAGGAACAAGGAGGTGCCCCTGGTTTAGGTCCAGTGGCAACATCGGAGAGGGTCCGGGCTGACTTGGGAGCCGGAGTTGGAGATGCGGGAGCAGCATCCAGAGTTGTTTACAGAGCGAGACTTCGAGGGTGAAGTCTGATTCTAGTGGCGGAGAATTGTAACATCCGGAATTTTAGGTATCATATTTTAATTATTTGCTTTTGTCAAAAGAGGGACTCGATGAGTTGACGCTTAGACTCGTCGAGTAGGATCTCGATTTGCTGACTAGATTTAATGAAGGGACTCGACGAGTCGGGGAGTCAACTCGAAGAGTCCGCATTGTGGGCAAAAACCCTAAATCCTCGGGCCTGTGCCCTATTTAAGGGATCTTATGGCCCTCATTTGGGGCCACCTTCACCCTTGAGAGCACCAGGGAACCAGAGAGTGTAGAGAGAGAGAGAGGAAGTCATTTTCTTCATCTCCAGTGTGATTTTGCAAGGAAGAAGGAAGGAGGGCAAGCTAGACGGCTTAAGGAGCTCAGATCTGCTACCATTTTATCAGAAGAGGCTAGTAGAGGTATCCATCCATGCTCAATCTCGTGTTTATGATGATCTACTAGAATCTAGGGTTTTCTTTCCCCTTCTTTAGCTTGGATTCGAACCTTTTGTGGTCCCAAGGTGGAATAATTCTTATAAATGGACCTCAGGAGGTCCAGAGAGTCCCAACCATTCTGCTTGATGTTGTTCTATTAGAGTTATGAGCCTAGGGTGCCATTTTAGAATCTATTTCACCAAAATAAGCATTATGGACGTTGCATGAGTGCCAAGATTGGACCTTTACGTGATTATTGAGCATTGGGAAGTCAGATCTATAGGTTAGAGAAATAGATCTGACCTCAGAAGGTCATTTGAGCATGGCTATGGTAGAAACTCGCCGAGTCCATAAGAGGACTCAACAAGTCGAGTCGGGGTTGCCATGCGATTCATGCCCAGTGGTAACCCGTCGAGTGAAAGTTTCAATCGACGAGTCGAGTGATGCCTTAGAAGGATTCATAGGACACGCTTGGACTCGTCAAGTCACCCATGTGCACTCGACGAGTCTAGTCAAAGTTTGACCGTTGACGAGAGTTGACCATGGGGTTTTGGTCAAGATGATTCAAGTGAGGCCATAGAGGGGTAGAATGGTCTTCTACCCATTATTAGAGATGAGGACATGAGAGGATTTTGGTTAGAGATGTTATCCTGTTGATAGGAGGAGGCTAGGTCGGGATATTCGAGAACGAGAGTTTATCCGACTTCATACGAGGTGAGTCTTCTCACTGTACATTACCTAGAGTGGTAGCTATGTGCAGACTGGAAGGTCTTATATGTTATGTGTATGTTATAGATTATGTGCATTGTGCTATATGTATGTTATGTGTTATATAGACCAGACCAAAGTGTAACATCTGAATTTTCAGAGGTATTATGGTGTAACTTAATCTTGTAATTAAAGGATAGACTCAATGAGTTGAGGGCCAAATCGCCGAGTCGAGTCGGGTTTCTCCCGTGGATTTAGTGAGTGGACTCGACGAGTCTTAGGAGGGACTTGCCGAGTAGGTGTTGGGCAGAGAGAACCCCAATGTTCGGGGTTTGGGACATATTTAAAGGCACTTATAGCCTTCTTGGCCCCTTCCCAACAGTGTCTTCGTCCCTTGAGAGAAACCCTAGAGTTATTTATGATCTAGAGAGGAAAGGGGCTTCTTGGAGGTCATTTCCTTGAGAAGAAGATCAAGGGATTTGCAAGGATCTCAGAGGAGAGTTAGTGGATAAGTCTCATCTTCATTTCAAGCTTCAGATCTAGTACAACTCTTGCATCCCTTGTGTTTGAGTAGATTTCCTTGGTTGTAAAGTTAGGCTTCTATCCTTATTGATGGGGTTTTGGGTGCATCCAAACCCTTTTTCGAGTCAATTGTAGATTTGGACCTTGTGAGGTCCAGAGATCCAGAAGTAGGCAACCATGAGTGAGTAACCTTGGAGCTTTAAAGCTATGGAGCTTCAATTGAGTCAAAATGGTGTATAGAGCAAAATACACCATGCATGAGCCTCAAGTTCAGACCTTTGCGTGACTTTTGGGTAGTAGGAAGTTAGATCTATGAGTTTGGGTTGCAGATCTGACCTCAAATGGCTGAATGAGAAATCTATGGGAGCCAACTCGCCGAGTCCATGGGTGACTCGACGAGTCGTAGCGGGTTTGACCGAGTAGTCTTAACCTAGTGTTGGCTCACCGAGTTGGGAGTCAACTCAACGAGTTGAGTGAGTCCTAGGTAGATTCCAGTTGATGTGAGGGGACTCGGCGAGTCGCATGGGTGCACTCATCGAGTAGGGTCAAATGTGGACGGTTGACTTGAGCTTGACTTCTGTTGACTTTGGGGTATTGGTCAATATAAGTAATAGAGGCATTGGAAGGGTAAAGTGGTATTTTAACCACTTTAGAGAGTTAGAAAGAGAAGGAACCGCCTTCGATTATCTGAGTCGTGAAAAAGACTTATTATAAGAGATATTCATCCTATGTGTTAGGCGGTGGCGAGTTCGAGTTTTAAGTGTGAGGATAGCTGTTTTCTGCTTGCCAGGTTCTCAGGATAGCGGGACGGCACCGATTGATTTTACACAACAGAGAAAGAGTTATGAGGATCCTGGATTATTAATTTCTAAAACATGGAGTTATGTTTTGTGAATTGAACAAATGAGATTTTAATAAAATGTGTCATGAGGATTTATATAATTTTAAATGAAAATTTTCTTTTGGAAATTTACGTTGTAACACAGAGGGTCCGATGACTCATGAGGCCAGAGGGTCCTCAATCAGACCGGACCGGAGGGTCCAACGAGCTATGACTGGACCAGAGGGTCCAACAAGCTATGGTACTAGAGGGTCCTGCTGAGACACATCGACCGGAGGGTCGTACTGGGATATAGCCTTGAGTGGCGTATGTGTTGTATGTGGTATTTTAGGGAACCCACTAAGCATTTATGCTTACCGTTTGTGTGATATGCGTTTCAGGTACCAGTGAGGATCACGGGAAGGCACCGACATGATCTGTACACACTAGAAGAAGAGTTACTTGAGATTCTAGGATTTGTTGTTATTATGACATTTGACATTATGAGATTTTGATAAGTATTATATGAGTTATGGTTGTTTTTAAAAATGAAAAATTGTTTTAAACTTTTTCGTCGTTATATTTGAAACATACTAAGTACATTACATTAAAATACAATAGGAGTATATTAGGTGCTATATAAATAACTTATATGATGACTTAAAAGACCGTTACGGATAGGTCTATAATATTCCAATGTATACTCCTAAGGTTTTATATAATTGAGATTTTATGGACTTAGAATTTATGATCTATGCTTCACTACCTGTTACTTGTTTGGTTATGGTGTTGGAGTAGGATCACTTATTTGAAGGCATATTTAATCTTAAATTATATAAAACTTGTATATATATTGTACAAATTATAAGAGGACTCTGTAAGGATCACCTCATAAAGTTACCCTAAATCTCATAGATTCTGTAGTCACATCCATTCTCGCACGACAAATCCATATAGATGTAACCACTTCCTCATAGCAGTCAACAGAAGAGTCAAGGAGGAACAAGAGTAAGTTCAAGAGAAGTTTTCAAGGAAGGATAAACCGAAGTAACGACAACGTCATATACGTCACATTAATAAATAATAATCTTGATTAACTTAAAGAGTTAAGTGGTAACACTGCTCACATTATGTGTTAGAATTATTTTCTTACATCCAACTAGTAACAGTTATTCAGGTAGCAGATATTCATTTGAGGATACCATTCCAAATTCATAAATTTTATTAGGTAGAGACTCTTTTATGAATTGTTTCCGGAACCCTGTGGAAGTCAGGACCCAATACAATCAGAACTAGGATAACCTTGTCTTTCAGCTTTCGGCTTCTATCCATTGCTATTGACTTTTTCCCATCTCATCTTTGTATTCTTTTAGCAAAGATGCCTCCTCGCAGATCAAACAGACGCACTACCCCGATAACTCCAACTCCAACACCTCAATTCGACTCTGTTGCTCTACAAGTAGCGATATCATCCGCAGTGGCAACTGCTGTAGCTCACTTCGCTGAAAGTGGTACCTTCAGATCTAGTAACGGTACCCACTTAGGCAATCCCAGAGCTACTCACGGACACCCAAGAGAGTGTTCATATAAGCACTTCTTCAACTGCAAACCCAATTCGTTTAATGGAAATGGTGGAATCATCTCTCTGGTGCGATGGTTCGAGAAAACAGATTCGGTGTTCGCAATCTGTTCTTGTCCAGAAGGGAGCAAAGTGAAGTTTGCTGCCTGCACCTTCTCTGACAAAGCCCTGACATGATGGAACAATCATGTTAAGTCACCGACCCTATCAGTTGCTAACTCAATAGGTTGGGAGAACCTAAAAGGTTTAATGCTGGAAGAATACTACCCGTTGGGCGAAGTTCAAAAGTTGGAACAACAACTATGGGAGCTCACTATGGTCAGGTCAGACATAGTGGCCTATACAAACAGATTTAGTGACTTAGCAGCACCATGCCTTAGGATGGTTACCCCGAAGAGAAAGAAGATAGAAAGATACATCTGGGGTCTAACTGCCTCGATCCAAGAAGATGTACTGTGTTCTAACCCAGCCACATTCGATAGTGCCAAACGTCTGGCCCATCGACTCATTGACCATGGAGTCTACCATGGTATTGAAGTCCCAGTGCCACAAACGAGTACTATGTATGCCGCCACAACACCTGCTACTCCAGAACCTACCAGTCGATATGCTGGAACCCTCCCGAAGTGTGGAAAGTGCAACTATCACCACACCGGAGTATGTCGGGAATTGCAGTGTCTAAACTACCACAGAAAGGGACACACAGTCCATTTCTGCAGGGCACCGGCTCAACCGATCTCCCAAGTCCCCGAAGTTAAAGAAAATGAAGCCTTCTATGGCTGTGGCGAAGCTGGACCCTACCAGATGGACTGCCCGATAATAAAGAACTATGGAGTTGATGGACGCATTCTGATGATCACCACAGGAGAATCAATCCCGAAGTTGCCTTGGAGCAGCGATGCGTCTTAGATATATGAATTACTTTAAAATTTAATTTATATTTATGTAAGATTAAAACTTGGGGGAAAACACTTAAATGTAATTATAATAACTAACATATTGAAATAGATCACAGTATTCAAGAGAACTAAAAGACCCATTCAGAGAAGCTATAATGGCTTAACATATACATCAGGGTTGTGCATAACTAGCATGTTGCAGACTTAGAGTGAGTGATTCCACCTTAATTCATGTTCCTTGTTTGGTTTTGGATTTGAGGCAGAGTTACTCGATCGAATGTCTTATTCATCTTAATTATTCATACCTTGTATATGACAGGCGATCATAGTGGTACCAAAGAGGAGCGTAGTTTAAAAGAACCAACACTAGTTATCAAAGCATTTTCATTGTATGTACTCGCACATAGCGGTACAATACGTAGAAGTATTAACATCAAAAGGAAAATAGAAAGCACTAGATCAGTTACAAAGAGTACATTGTCGAACACACTAGGAGTACATCATAGTATATCAGACGTTTCTTTCAAATTGGCCAAAACTTTTGTTCAAGTAAAGAGTCCGTTTCTATCATTCGTCATGAGTTGGCGTGGTCTTCACCATACTGAATTCACATGTTTCTATCGCTCTGACCGTCAAATTCCCGAAAACTTCATATTTCGTCACGACGGTTTGACCTAAACCTCAGTTTTGTCTTTCGTATTCTAAACCCCAAAGTACTCGTGCGAAGGGTTTTTTGTCCTCCGAAGCCTTGCCGTCGTAAGTTTCTCATACCTTTCCGAAATACCACCCGTCCAGCAGACCAAGTTCGACCACAGAGGCTAAGTACGAATATAGCCCACCTATTACTATTCAGTGTATACGCGAGGGTAGTATATGATTATGATTACGCAGATTTTGTATGTGTGTTTCCTCCCTGTCTCCTGTTCCTTGTTTGGTTGTGGACCTAGGGCAGAGTCGCATATCCGACCGTCTAACTAACCTTAATTATATACGACTTGTATACACGAGGTAATTATAGATGGACCAAGTACGAATCCTATCATGAACTCCATGGAAAAGTTGCCAGGTCTATGAGTGGGTATTCTACAAATCAGAGGAGCGCAACCCCAGTAGTACAACTAAGAAAGCTAATTTCAGGATGAAATTCCATATAACGTGGGGGATGATGTGACAACCCGAAAATTTTTACATTATAAAGTCCAACCATATAACTCAACTGAGTGTCAGACTCATTAGTAATGAGTTCTAGCCTTGTTAAAGGTCATTTTAAAGAGTTTTAGCCTAGTACACTTAAGGAATAAGTGTTAGGAAGTACCTGCTAAAGCCACAATACAAACATCAATCAAAAAACTCATTCAAGAGGAGTTTACGGCCAAGACAGCAAGAGTTTTCAGCCGTAAACTCAAGGTTTCCGTAAACTCACCCCTATATATGTAACACTTAGCCATTTCTTCATTCCTTTCCTTTCTTTGGCAAACTCTCTTCAACTCTCTCAAATATCATCGAGTTCATCATCTAAATCATCAAAAACATAAGTTTTCTTCCTTTGATTTGTTGATACATCTCATTATCTAGTAACACCGTCACGATTCATCCATCAAAACATCCTTTTCTTCTAGATCTTCATAATCTTCAACTTTCACCAAGAACACCAAGAACACACACTAGTGTTTTGGTCCGAAATCAACCCTTTCAAGCTTCAATATCGTTAATACTCCTTTCCTTAACTTGTTATCTAGTTAAAACACCTGATTAGAGCCTTGAAACCATCAAGAATGCAAGCACAAAAGGAGTTTACGGCCAATCAATCACCTTTGGCAGTAAACCCCTATAAGTGTGTCATTTTGGCCGAAAACCCTTCTTAAAGTCCAAGCCTTTGACCTTGAACCCTTAATGGATGTTGTAGGACCTTAAAACACACACTTTGGCATGATTAACCATGATTTTACTTCCGTAAACTCCCTTGGCCATAAACTCATGGCCGTAAACTCCATTGGTGGCCGTGAACACCCCTTAGTTCAATCACATGTGATTCCAACACTTGGACAAAGTGTTTCCTAGTCCCGTGAAGTGTTTTGTTGCATTTGGTTTCTTCTAAACACTACTTTTATGTCAATATATGTCATTATATGTCATTTAGGACTTGTTAAGTCTCGAGATTTCATTCGTGGAACTTCTTATCCTTACACGCATATTCATTTGAATCTCCCACATTAGGTGAGTTCATACCTCGTAATGAATCTTTTAAGGTGGGGAATACAAGTTGAACACAATGATAATTGTGTAAATGTTTGTTATAAACATCTTTCAAAATATTGCTTATGTCTTTTATAAGTGATCAAAACATTTCAAAAATTATTTTAAAGTAATGTTACTTTATTGTTTAACAAAACTCCATTTTTAAAGTACAAGCATAACTTAGTAGTAAAATGAGTCTTTTCAATAACCGTTCAAGTACAATACTAGAAGACTATAAGGGGTATAGGTTAGGGGATTTAGTTCAGACTAGATACTAGAGCATACTATAAAGAGAAACAGGGAGGTAGATACATTACATCAGAGAGACATACTATACACTATACATGATAACAGAAAGAACATACTAAGATACTATAACAGAATGAACTTACTAAGATGCTATAGCATAGAACAATTACAGGATCTAATTATACCAATGAATCACTAACTCATTGTTCTAAACAAGATGTGATAGTTAAATTGGGTATACATGATCACATAACTTTAATGTGGATTACACGGCCTAGCAACTGGTTTGCGGAGGTCGCGTTTGGTTCCCAGTGTCTCTTGTCAGGGAGAGCGTATAGTATGGGTACTAGCCTTCACATTATGACCTTATTAAAACAAACATGTTTTAAGGAAATCAATATGCCAGTATGTCAATTCAAAAGACAACTGAGTCCTTATATTTTTCCCATTATTTTCAAAAAGTGACAGTTCCACTTGGAAATTAATGCAATCTATTTTCGAGTCAGGATAGTTATAAACTAGGGAAAACTTACACATTTTACAAACGACAAACAGAACAGTCGGGTCTAGTACATTCATAGAAAGGGACCATAATGCTAACCTTATGATTCCTTAATATATATATATATATATATATATATATATATATATAAATAGGATCCGACAGGTAAGAGGATGTGTAATGTCTGCTTCATTTCTTGTTCCTTGTTTGGTTGTGGGCTTAGAGCGGATTCACCCAACCTATTATCCATTAGATCGTAGTTATATATATGTATCGTATACATTAAGTCATCATAAGAGGTACCAGGTATGGGTCAAGTCGTAGGACACTAACTCAATGGACACTTTTCTAGTACAAAACATACTCTTCAAAGAGAACTTTTGATACAAAACTAGAAACTTACCAGTAATGGGTTTAATCAATTTTTAAACCAAGTATAAACTTAAAATATCTTAGGTGGTTAGATCTATAATAACTTAGTTTATACATTAGGGTTATATATAAATTAATACCCGATAGGTAGTTGGATGTGTGCTTTCCGCCTCATTCCCTGTTCCTTGTTTAGTTGTGGGTTTAAGGTAGATTAACACAATTAACTATCTGCTCGATATTAGATTATATATAGCTAGTATAAAATAAGTGATTATAGAAGAAACCATTGTGGTTACTATTTTATTATAATAAATAAGGGTTTTTTTAAAGAATCTTTTATTCAAATATAAAGGAACTTTTACAGTTAACTCCAAGAGTACCAAGGGAATACACCAGGGTTATATACAACAAGGATCTAACAACCAATGGGATGTGTGCATCCGCCTCATTTCATGTCCCTTGTTTAGTTGTGGGTTTAGGGCAGATACACACAATCGATTGCTTGTTTACTCTGAGTTTTATATAACTTGTATCCACTTAGTACTCATAGAAAGGATTGTAGAGTCATTTTTACTTATCTTTCATCAAAGTAGGAAATATAGGATTTTTTGGAGGAACAGACGAACTTTTCTAAATAAAACTTATAATTTACTACAACTTACTAAGTTTTCTACAACTTACTCACATCACTAAAATATTATGATCTCACCAACTTAATTGCTGATCCACTCTTTCAAAATAACTTTTATTCTCAGGAAACTAATAGACATGTACTCGCGCTGGGAATTCAGAAGATGGAGTAGTATAGCTTCAAGTCTTGTTTTGTTATTTGTTTATGTATTCTATGTTTTGTGAACACTTACTTTGTAAACACTTTATTCTTAATAAAATGGTTGTTCATTACTTTGATTACTATGATGCATCTCTTGTGATACTAAACATGACGTCCTCCACCCCGAACGTTTCCGCCGTTCCGGTTTTGGGGTGTGACAAATATTCTTTGTTTGCGCAAGAATATAATTATTTAATTAAAATAAAACCTTTCAGAAATTTTTAATTTAATATTTATACATGAATGACCGATGTCAGTAGCAAAACAAAACATATAGTCACCCTATTCGTTTTATGAACCACCATCCTAGATTACTCGCGGAGTTTGGGAGCTCTCGATAGTCGTCTCAGGAGCAGAACCTGGGCCAATCGATGCACGATCGCGGGAGTTCATCTCATTGGAGAAAACTTGCAAAGTTTTGGAATGGAACTTGGTGGTCTTTCGTTCATCCAAGGAAGGGATTTTAGGAGCTCTTGATAGTCGGCTCGGGGCCTTTCGGGCCGAAATTGTCACAGGGAACTTAGGGGCTCATCTGGAGGCTCATCTGGAGCCTAAAGCCTATGGATCCATCGAATCCTTCAGGAAGGAGGATCCTACTATTAGTTCCTGTCATTGGGATTTGAAGGGTGCATTGCACTATCTCCTCAGGATGGTCGAGGTATCTTAGGAGGAGGTGGTCAGGATTCCTTTAGATGTTTGCGGGTATGTTATCTTTTGTCACTTCAGGTGGATTTTGAGAATTTGTATTCCTTTGGAAATTTGATTTAGTTTGAATAAATTAGATCTTGGGTTGGTTCTCTCCTGTTGTGTGAGTTATCACGGATTGTCATATGACATTTTGAATGTTGAGGAATCTTTGATGAATCTTCATATTGATGTATCTTGCGGAGTAGGTCCCGCGTGTACCGTTATTGTTTCAGGTCTTTGTCGAAATTTATTCAGGATTATTGCTGGGAGGATCTTTAGTCAGGAATTAGTGGGATGGATATCCAATATCGTCAGGATTCAGTGGTTTTAGTAACCACTATTGATTGGCTGATGGAAGCGCCAAAGGAAGTGGCTCGTTGCTAAGGTATTGGTTGGAGCATCTGTCTTTTAGTCTTCAAGATTTGTGTGTGGTATCATTTCGAGCATTAGGAGCTATCGGCTTCACAGGGATTCGGGAAGTGTCTATCTGGTCCTTAGAAGTTGTATGTTCTTTGGGGGATTGGTTAGTGATGGAGCACTAGTTGGAAAGTGCTAGTTGTCATCGGGGTCGATCATTGTAAAGTAAGAGAGATTGGGAATCCTTAAATTCTCGTGTGCTTTGGGAATTTAGTCGATTCAAAGTGGGGGAGAATCATTTACGTATTCAAGAGCAGGAGCGGTAATGAAACTAGGATGAGTTTCGCATCCCTGTCAAGGAGGAAGGTGATGGGTTTTGAGCACTATAACATCCCTGTGGTGCACATACAACCCTAATGCTTTGGATCTAAGTTTTCTCATGTTATACATGCAATTTCATTTTTCCAAAGCATATACCCTAGCTAGCATGCAGTTAGAGATATACAACATAAAAAGTAGTTAAATGAATACCTCTTTATTGTAGCTTGTAATTTTTGGCCTTTCAAGAGCTCAGTGCCTCAAGTGTGATACATCTAATAATTTACAAACATGAAAAGCAAGAGGAGGCTTATGAGAGAGAGGTTAGGAAGCACAAAATCGTCTAGGGTTCCACTTTAGAAGAGATAGGCCGATTTTGGGAAGCTAGGGGTTACATTTATAGTGTGGAATTCCTAGGGTTTCTTACATGTAAACCCTAATTCACCATCATTCTTCACATTTCATAGGCCCTTTGGACTAAACCTTTATGGAATCTCATATAGATTTAGTCCATACCTAATCAACATGGATCATTGGCCCAAACTATAAGTATTACCCATTTACCTAATCAGTCCCTGCAAAAGTAATCGGTCTCTTTTGATCACTAAATTAATTCCAAATTAATTCTTGATCAATACTAATTAAATAATATGATTTCTCAATTAATAAATTCTTCCTATAACATATTAATAAATCACAAATAACATCTTTCTTAAATATCCAATATATAAAATTGCTCCGGTGAAGGTAACTCAAAAGGACCATGCTACTATCGGGTCAATTACATACCGATTATGGTTATGGGCTTAGACACCTAATCCAACAGTCTCCCACTTGGATAAGTCTAATAACTATAATTTCCAATGTAACTTCAATATCCGATTAGCGATCCTATCTCTCAAAAGCTGCGATCGAATTCTCTTCAAATCAATGATGCGTCATTTAGATAAGGGATCATATGATCCTCTGTTCTTCAAGATATCGTGTAGACAAATACTTGGAACATAGTCATAATTATTGTCCAATAGTTAGTTTCCCAATTTCTGATTTGTTTGACGTAGAACTTAAATTGAACACATCAATTGAGTCCTGACCAGGACCGTCACATAAGTCAAAACAAAATCATTGAGGGGCCCAAGATATCGCTTTTAATCCTCTTAGGATAAAAGGGACATATAAACTTCGACTTAGATTCTTGTACTAATTACTTGTTAAACTATGCACAACAACATGTTTTATAACATCAAGGTATTGATGTGTTTTCGTACTATCAATGCATAACCAATTCGTAATCAACAACTCATATATCTTTGTTTGAAGACTATACGATATTCTCATCTCACAATCACTCGTGCTCAATTCCGTGATGTGATTCATGTGAGCGTGGGTTTAATCCAATACTCAAATCTTATTTCAGGACCACTCACGAATGTTGCAGCAACCCTTTGGTCTGTCTAAACGCCTTAGACAATCTACAATCCAATTCATTACAGTCTAAGTTCATAACCTACTTCAAAAGTATGATCGACTGTGGATGATTTGAATAATCATATTATTCTGGAAGTGCAAACATGGAAAATGCAACAATAATAAACAATTGACACAAGATAGTAACTTTAATCACAAATAAAACTCCTTTATTCAATAATCAAATGTAAATTACATTTAAACTGTTACAAGTTTCAAAACAACCTATCTAATCACTAAAACTAATATCGTCTATTAGGCCAATGCTCTTAGCATGCATCAAATGCTTAACCCTACTTAGTCCCTTCATAAGAGGATTTGCTGAGTTATCTTCTGACGATACCCTCTTCATTACGATGAGTCCCTTTTCTACTTGATGTCTTATGAATTGATATTTTATGTCGATGTGCCTGGATCTGCCATGATCCCTTGGTTCCATGCTTAAGGCGACAACACCGTCGTTGCCACAGAAAATCTCCAAAGGCTCCGTTACGGTTGGTACAACTCCAAGGTCTCTGATTAAGTTCTTTAGCCATATTGCCTCATTTGACACTTTGCTTGCTACTATGCACTCCGAGTCACACGTTGAATCAGCTACAGTCTCCTGTTTGGAACTTTTCCATGTTACTGCTAAAGGTTTTTGAGCATTCTAACACTCCTAAGGTGTACATGCAACCCTAGAAACCTTGGATCTATGTTTTACTAAGATACATGCAAATTTGATTTCCAAGGTTGTTATCCTAACTAGCATGCATGGGGAACTTTTAAACATAATAGCTAGTTGAAATACATACCTTTTGTTGTTTGGATTCCTTGAGAACCTTGTGAGCCTAGCACCTCAAGTGTGATTCCTCAAATGTCTCACACAACACTACAACAATTGGAATAACCTTGAGAGAAGTACACTTACACTCTAAAATCGGCAAGCCCTCTGTGTTGTACAAGTAGTGGCCGATTTTCCTAGACATGGGGCCTTTATATAATTGTGACAAAAGTAGGGTTACACCATGTAAACCCTAATATTCATGGCTCATATTCCATGATCCATGGGTTTTTAACCTCCATGGACTATTCATGGAGCACCTTATGGGTTTTAACCCAATCCATACAAACCATGGATCAGTAGCCCAACTATACAAGAATAGATGATTTACACAATCAACCCCATATATATATCTAATTAGTCTCTTTTTGATCACTTAATTAATTCTAAGTTAATTTTTGATCAATACTAAATAAATAATATTATTAAGATATCAAAACTTATAATATATTAATAAACCATAAGTGTTATTTCTCTCATTTAGTCTATCCAAGTGTTGCAATGCCATGCAACCCAAATGAACCATACTAACCGGGTCAAGTACATTCCAGGAATAGTTATCAAGTTAGACACCTAATCCAATAGTCTCCCACTTGGATAAGTCTAATAACTATAACTGCAAGAATAACTTCAGGAACTGGTCAGCAATCGTAGCTCTTTCAAGGTATCACGGAACTGAGATGATGATGATACGCCATTTAAGATAAGTGATCATATAATCGTTTGTTGTAGATATCAGCCTAAAAAAATACATGGAACAATGTCTTGCTTATTGTCCAACAGTTTGTTTCCCGATTTCTGGTTTTTTTTGACATAGAACTTAATCGAACACATCAATTTAGTTCTGACCGGGCCCGGTACATAGGTCAAAAAAATCAACGAGGGGCCTAGATATCACTTCTAATCCAAGAAGGAACAAATAAACTTCGACTCATATGCTTGTTCTACTAGTTTTTGAATTATACACCAAGGCACGTTTTATAACATCGAGTTACCAATGCATTTTCGTACAATCAATGCATTACCACCTCATAGGCAACAAGGCATATCTGAAGGTTTGAAGACTTATATGATATTACCGTCTCAAGATCACTCGAGATAAATTCCATGAAGTGATACAAGTGAGCGTGGGTTGAATCAAATACTCAGAACTTATGAGCACTCATGAGTATTGTAGCACCAGTTGCCATGTCCAACAACTTAGACATCTACAAGCCAACTCATGACAGTCTTGATTCATATCTACTTCCAACATATGACCAACTGTGGAGAATTTGAATAATATGATATATCATAACATAATTGTTCTAGAGGTCAAAACATGCAAAATGAAATAATAGTAAACCATTGACAAAAGATAGCAACACTTATACTTATACATAAACAACAACTTTTATTTCTCATCAAATGTCAGTTACACTTTACAAATTTCAAAGCTATCTAACTACTTAAACTAATATCATCCTGCAGCCTTATGCGCCTCGCATGCTGGAGATGCTTAACACTACCAAATCCCTTCGTGATGAGATCTGCTGGGTTCTCATCCGATGATACCCTCTTTGCAATGAGGACTCCTTCTTCTATACAATGTCTGATGCAATGATTTTTTCTGTCGATGTATCTGAATCTCCCGTGATCCCTTGGTTCCTTGGCTAAGGCAACTGCACTTTCAATATCACAGAAAATTTCCATAGACTCCTTTATAGTTGGTACAACTCCAAGGTCTCCAATGAAGTTCTTTAGCCATATAGCCTCCTTTGTTGCCTCGCTTGCCGCTATATACTCTGATTCGCAAGTTGAATCAGCCACTGTCTCTTGCTTGGAAAATTTCCAAGTAATTGCTCCTCCATTTACGGTAAAGACCCACCCTGAACGAGAGCAGAAATTATCCCTATTAGTCAAGAAGCTAGCACCAATGTACCCTACTACTCTCAAGTCATCATTGCTACCGAGGGTAAGGACCCAGTCCTTAGTCCTCCGAAGGTACTTGAGAATGTTCTTTACCACAGTCCAGTAAGCCTTGCCAGGGTTCCTCTGATATCTGCTTACTATGCTCAATGCGAAGGCCACATCAGGACGAGTACAAGTCATAGCGTACATGATCGATCCTACAGCGAAAGCATACGGTACTCAACTCATCTTAGCTATCTCAGCCTCTAAGTCTTACTCAGTCTGGTGTTACTCTAAATCGGTAATTCTCCTTTCTTGGAATTCTGCATGCTGAACCTATTCAACACCTTATGCAAGTAGGTACTCTGACTATGTCCAATTAGTCTTTTACTCCTATCTCTCAAAATCCTTATCCCTAGGATATAGGCAGCTTCTCCAAGGTCCATGATAGCGAAACACTTCCCAAGCTAGGACTTAACCTCCTACAAGGTTGGAATGTCATTTCCCACGAGTAGTATGTCATTCACATGCAGTACCAAAAACCTAACTACACTCCCACTAGCCTTGACATATACACAAGATTCATCTTCATTCCTTGAAAATCCAAACTCTTTGACTTTCTCTTCGAAACAAAGATTCCATCTGTGTGGTGCTTACTTTAATCCATAAATGGATTTCTCAAGCTTACACACTTTATTAGTGTACTTTGTACTGACAAAACCCTTTAGCTGACTCATGTAAACATCCTCAGCCAACTTCCCATTACGGAAAGCGGTTTTGACATCCATTTTCCATATTTCATAATCATGAAATGCAGAAATGGCTAACATAAGCCTAATAGACTTAATCTTCGCTACTGGTAGAAAGGTCTCATCATAATCAACTCCAGGAGTTTGAGAAAAGCCCTTTGCAACCAGTCTAGCCTTATAAGTGAGTACATTACCATCCATGTCAGTCTTCTTCTTGAAGATCCATTTGCACCTAACTGTCTTACGACCTGGTACATTGTCAACCAAGTTCCAAACTTGAATGTCATACATGGATTGTATCTCGCTGTCCATAGCCTCTTTCCATTTAGCAGCCTCAGGGCCTGCCATGCCTTCTTTGTAGCTATTAGGTTCATCCAGAACTATTAGTGTGTTATCACTGATAAGTGTATCACCTTCCGCAGTAATATGGAAACCATAGTAATGCTCAGGTGCATTCCTAACTCTCGTGGAACGCCTCAGAGGTACAAACTCATCAGTCAGATCAACAGGAGTTTCCTCCTCAGGTTGATTGCTAGGGTTAGAGGTTCCTTCACCACTTGAATCTTGAGTTTATTCAAGGTTAATTTTCCTCCCACTATTTCCTTGGCTTTTGAACCCTTTCTCTCTCTCTCTTGAAAGACTCCCCTACTTGCTACAAAGACCACATTATCACTGGGTCTGTAGAAGAGGTAACCGAAGGACTTATATGGGCAGTCGATGAAAATACACCTCTCACTTCAGGGTTCGAGCTTATCGAGAGTCTCGCGCCTCACAAAAGCCTCGCAACCCCAAATCTTGATGTGGTCCAGATTTGGGACATTTCCGGTCCATATCTCATGAGGTGTTTTGGCAAAATTTTTGGTAGGGACTAGATTAAGAATATGGGCAGCAACCTCTGAGGCATACCCCCAGAATGAGATTGGTAGCGAAGCTTGACTCATCATGGAACGAACCACGTCCAACAAGGTTCAATTACGCCTCTTAGACACACCATTAAGCTGTTGTGTCCTGGGAGGTGTCAATTGTGAGACAATCCCACATTCCTTAAGATAGTCAAGGAACTCTGCACTAAGATACTCACCACCTCGATCGGATCAAAGCATCTTAGTGTTCCTGCCCAATTGATTCTCCACTTCCTGCTTAAGCTCTTTGAACTTTTCAAAGTTTACGATTTATGCTTGATTAAGTACATATCCATATCTACTAAAATCATCAGTAAAAGTGACATAGTAGCGGGTTAGCATCCCTTGTGGCATTTCTGAAGGGTCCACAGATATCAGTGTGTACCGGATCCAACAAACCTTCACCCCTAGCACAGGTACCAATGAAGGGTGATTTTGTCATTTTTCCAAGTAGACGACATTCATAACTATCATCCGAATTTACATCAAATGACTCCAAGACTCCATCCTTTTGGAGTTGGCCTATGCGTTTCTTGCTTACATGTCCAAGACGACAATGCCAATATGATTCTTTATCCAAGTTAGTGGAAGAATCAATACACAATACATTAATTCCTAGGTTATCTACAATAGACACAACTTCATACACACTATAAGTCCTCAATCTGCTTGTGTATCAATTAGATCCAATTGATGGTGCGGAATCCCAATCACTTAGATGATGCCAGATGAAAATAGAAGAGAAGGAGAAGAAGAAGAAGATGAATCTTGAATGTATTGATTAGAACGAAGTTCCCTTACACAAGATTAACACACTTACACACATATGCTCCTTTCTCTCTCTGTTGGCCGTATACTCTCTTCTGTTCATCAATCCCTACTCAACCAGCTAACACCTATATATACTTGGGGAATATGGTCCATAATGGGTTTACGACCGTAAACACCCATTGGATCGTAAAAACAACTGCAAAAATATATTACACGACCCAATATTATAAACGCCTAGAAAAGTAAAGTATAAACAATATTTTTGAGCCAACAATCTCCCCCTTGGTTTATAGCTTTCTTTTCTTAGATGACCCAACACACACCATAACAAGGTAATGATTTAAAATAAAGAACATTATTAATGAAAGCATTAATACTACCATATTGATTATCAATAGAAAAGGTAAACCCTTGTTTGTACAAAGCATGAAAACAAATAATATTCTAATAATAACCCACTACTTAGCAACAACGTATAAACTCCAATCTTGGTGATATGTGAGGCTTTCCAATTCCCCATGATTAAGCTTATCTTCCCATGCTCCACATCCTCACTTCTTCTTAGTCCCTACAAGTCAGAACAATTATGAATACAACATCTGATATTAAGGACCCAAAAATTAGAATGGGGCGAGTTATTAGACAATATAGTGTAAATACCTCCATGGTTGGGATTCACTTTCCCATCCTTCACATCATGCAGATACTTTGGGCAGTTTCCCTTCCAGTGCAACTTTTCATGGTAATAGAAGCATTCAACCTCTTTAGGGTTAGTAGAAGGAGTGACGAAACCTTTCTTGGTTCCACTTGAAGAGGAGATTTCAAGGGACTTTCCCTTGGTGCCCTTCGTGGGGCTCTTCCTCTTCTTCCCTTTGCCTTGCCCGATTGCCAAGACCGAGGCCGCGGTAGGAGAAGGAGTGGCAACAACCGACTTTCCCTTCAAACCACTTTCCCTTAAAACTACTTTCGGCAGTTTTCAAGAGTCCTTGAAGTTTGCTGAGTGTAACTTTCTTCTTTTTCATGTGGTATGTCATTCGGAATTGATCAAAACAAGAAGGTAAGGAGTGCAAAATGATATCAATTTCCAACTCCTCGGGGAAGTTCACATTTAGCTTCAGTAACTGGTCCACATACCTTTGCATTTTCTGCAAGTGGCTGGTGATGGGTTCACCATCCTTTATTCGGGTTGTTATCATGGTGCAAATTATGTCATACCTCTCTTGGCGAGCACTTTGATGGTAGCGGTTCATCGAGTCTTGGTGCATCTCAAAAGGGTAATAGTCCTCATAGGACTTTTGGAGCTTGGCTGTCATCGTGGCCAGCATGATACATGCCACTTTAATGGCATATCTCTCATGAGTTCGAAATTCAGCGATCTCCTCAGGAGTATCAGACGACTCATCAAGTTCCTTCAGCTCCTTGTCGAGGACATATTCCTTGTCCTCATAACGAGTAACCATCACGATGTTCCAGATCCAATCCATAAAGTTGGAACGATCGAAGATGACTCTCCCACAGAGGTTCATGAGAGAGAAGGAGCCGGTAGGGTTTGAGCTAGAAGCAACATTGTCTGAAGACATCTGAAAAGGAAGAAAGACAATTTTAGATTAGATATAAAGATAGTCCTTATTAAAACACCCAAATGTAACATTAAGGCTAGGACCCAACATAATATTTTATAACTTAGAAGAGGGATGCCGTAATTCAAGCTATAAAATATGTGAAGGTAGGAGAATGACGATTCACCAATTTCCACCATGAAAAACGAAATAAATTATTAGGTTTTAGTTGGTTTTGAAACTCCTAGATTCATTGAGCTTTTAAATGGCATGTTTTAATCTCGAGTGTGCCCTTCACGTTTTGTGACTGGGATGACAAGGATCACAAAACAAGGTGTGAAGTAACCATGTAAATTACTTGGTACACTTAATATTTACCCCTCAATCGATGTGCCGGTTAACCACACGCGCTCCAACGATACTATGATAAACATTAAGTTACCCTTTGCCTACCTTGTTAAGTCTAAGTTAGTGTACCGGTTAACCACACACTCTCCATTAATGACTTAAACGAAGTGCAAAGTGTAATTTCATGGGTTAGCACCTTATTCACATTTTCCTTAAGTAACTAAGATTGGGAATTTATAAAAACATTTAGTTGCGTTAGTATCATTCTACTTTTAATGAGGATTAAAGTCATTGTCCCACCCATTCGGCTAACGACCCTCCACCAGCCAAGGAAGCGGTGGACGAGAGTGGACACCCATTAAGTTGCCATTTTATAGGCAACAACCTTATACCCCGGTTATAGACCGACTTCATGAATGAGGCCTACTAACGGTAAAACGACTTTTGTTCTTATACATACATATATATATATATATATATATATATATATATATATATATATATATATATATTAACTTATAATATTATAAAGTATGAGGGTTGAATTTTAACTTTTAAAATTCTAGGGGTTGGAACTAAAGTTTTTTTAAAGTTACTTTACATGTTCTAAAACTTGAGGGCAAGTTTTGGTAATCCATAACTTGAGGACAAATTATGGATTCCATTAAAACACAACAAGATCAAGAATTAAACAAACAAGCAAGTTACAAATAATTCCTATGATCTTCTAAACTCATAAGTTCATGAATGTTCATATCAACAATTTCAAGAATCATAAATAAACCATAAAAAACTTGAAATTTTGATATTAGCCATTGAAAATGGATTAGCATAACCATTACACCATCTAAAACAAGTTTTACAACACCAAAATAGTTTAGGGTAATGTTTCTAGTCCATTTCCTGCAGCAAAACTCGAAAATCTGCAGTGACGGGCTCCTACTCGTCGAGTGCATGAACCTAGTCGATGAGTAGGATGAATTATCACATGGACTCGTCGAGTCCCCCCATGGACTCGGCGAGTTCACACAGCAAATAGCAGTTTTCTTGAGTTTTTCGACAAGTTTGCATCAAGTATCAAATAAACAAGCTTAGGCTCTGATACCACTGAAGGGTTTTGAGCATTCTAACACTCCTAAGGTGTACATGCAACCCAATAAACCTTGGATCTATGTTTTACTAAGATACATGCAAATTTGATTTCCCGGATTATTATCCTAAGTAGCATGGCATGGGGAACTTTTAAACATAATAGCTAGTTGAAATACATACCTTTTGGTTTTTGTATTCCTTGAGAACCTTGTGAGCCTAGCACCTCAAGTGTGATGCCTCAAATGTATCACACAAACACTACAACACTTGGAATAACCTTGATAGAGTTACAATTACACTCTAAAATCGGCTAGCCCTCTATCTTGTACAAGTAGTGGCCAATTTTCCTAGACATGGGGCCTTTATATAGTGGTGACACAAGTAGGGTTACACCATGTAAACCCTAATTGTCATGGCTTTTCATATTCCATGATCCATGGGTTTGTAACCTCCATGGACAATCCATGGTGAACCTTATGGGTTTTAACCCAATCCATACAAACCATGGATCATTAGCCCAACTATACAAGAATAGATGATTTACACAATCAACCCCACATATTTAATTAGTCTCTTTTTCGTCACTTAATTAATTCTAAATTAATTCTTGATCAATACTAATTAAAAAATATTATTAATATATTAGAACTTATAATATATTAATAAACCTTAAGTGTTGTTTCTCTTATTTATGCTACCCTAGTGTTGCAATGCCATGCAACCCAAATGGACCATACTAACCGGGTCAAGTACATTCCAGGAATAGTTATGAGCTTAGACACCTAATCCAACAACTACATCTCTATTTAGGTTAAATATCCAGCCATAATGAGATGGTAAATTATCTCTGTCGGTTTGAAAACTGGCATCACTATACCCTGTTACCCTCAATTCATCCCTCCTGCCGAGGGTAAGGACCCAGTCCTTAGTCCTCCGCAGGTACTGAAGAATGTTGTTTACTGCAATCCAGTGTGCTCTACCAGGATTCCCTTGATATCGACTAACTATGCTAAACGCAAACGCTACATCAGGGCCGGTACATGTCATAACATACATGATCGAGCCAACAGCAGAAGTATATCATAGTCGACTCATTTCTACTATTTCGGCATTGGTACTCGGACTTTGAGTCTTACTTAGTTATGTATTGCTCTGGATAGGGAATTCTCCTTTCTTGGAATTCTCCATGTTGAAACGTTTCAACTGTTGGATTAGTGTCTAAGCCCATAACTATATTTGGTATGTACTTGACCAGGTTGTGCATGGTCCTTTTGGGTTGCCTTCACCAAAACAACTGGATAGGATGATTTATGGAGAGAGAGAGAGGTTATTATGGTTTATTAATATATTATATGAATAATATATTAAAAGAGAAATCATATAGTTTAATTAATATTGGACAAGAATTAATTTTGTGGTTAAAAGAGATTAATTAAATAAAGGGGACTGGAACTGTCAATTATAAGATAATTTATTTTGGGCTGTGAATTCTTATGGATATAAGGGGGGACGAAATTTAGAGTGGAAGCCCACTCTAATTTCGTCCAAGGGGCCTTATTCCAGAAGGTTCTTAAAGCTTCTTAGGGCCTAAGTCATCCAATTAGGGTTTTGAATTAAACCCTAGCAACTCAGCTATTTAAGGGACCCCATGGCTACAGATTTTGGTTAATCCAAGAAACCCTAGAGTTCCTAAGATCCGAAATTGTGCCTCTCTCATTCTCTCTTCTAAATAATCTTATTTCCTTGGTGTTTGGAAGCCATTAGAGGTATTATACTTGTGATACTAAGCTCTTGAAGATTGAAGACTCTTGCAAATTATTGAAAGGTATCATCTAAACATGTTTTATTATAGTTCTCATTTTTCATAGTATGCTTGATTAGGGTTCACAAGCTTTGGATAAATTTTCATGTATAATAGAGAAACCTAGATCCAAAGCTTTAGGGTTTTTCATGTGCACACATGATGTTGTTTTGCTCAAAACCCATCAGTGGTATCACAACCTTGCTTGGTTTCTATTGTATTTGATGCATGGTGTATTTACTCATTGCTTAAAATCAAATTTTATGATATATGCTTGACATACTCGTCGAGCTATATTAGTTACTTGACGAGTAGGATGAACTCGGCGAGTCCTGTAAGGTACTCGACGAGTCAGGCTGTCAGACAGACAAATTTTCGGGATTTTGGCTTGGTATAATTACTAAAAAAAATTTTGATTAATAAAATACGAATTTTATCGATTCTATGTGATTATCATAGTGAAAATAAAATATATTTATCATTTAATTAGATAATTGTTGTCTTATATGACAAATCTTAATTATTTGAATTATTTGATCAATTATCTTGCATGTAATTGGACTAGGTTAAAATTAGATAACCACCAATTAATAGTTTATTTGTTTTTTATTTGAATTTTGATCTAGATGGTTTTGAAATGTTTCAAAACTTGCCCTCAAATTTTGGAATTTGAATTTTGATTAAAAGTTTAATTCTAAATAATTAAATTCCAAACTTTAGAATTTTACAAGTTTAAAATTCAACCCTATACTATTATAATATTATAAGAATAACTATTATATATGTATAAGATAAATGCTAGTACCATTCGTATGCCTCATTCACAAAGCCTATCTATAATGGGGGTATAAGGTTGCTGCCTATAAAATGACAGTTTAGTGGGTGTCCACTCTCACCCACCGCTTCCATGATTGGTGGAGGGTCATTAGCCAAACGGGTAGGATAGGGCAACTAATTTCTCATTAAAAGTATAATGATTAATAAAGTAACTTAATGTTTTTATAAAATTCCCAATCTTAGTTACTTTAGGAAAATGTGAAAATGATGCTATTCCATGAAATTACACTTTGTACCCTTGCCTAGACGTTGGTGGAGCGTGCGTGGTTAACCGACACACTAATTTAGCTCTAAGAAAAGGTGGAAAAGGGTGATTCGATGTTTATCATAGATCAATGGAGAGTGTGTGGTTAACCGGCACATTGATTAGGAGAATGTAACATTGAGGGCACCATGTACATTTGCATTGTTATTCACACCCTATTTGTGATCCTTGGTATCCTAGTCACAAACTTGAGGGGCATATCGAGATTTAAACATGCCATTGAAAAGTTCAATGAATCTTAAAGAAACTAGGAGTTTCAATACATTTAAAATTTAATTGCTTTTGTTTTTCATTGTGGAAATTAGAGAATCGTCATTCACTTACCTTCGAATTATTTGAGGTTTAGATTAAAACATCCCTCTTCTAAATTGCAAATAATGTTGTTTGGTCCTAGCCCTAATTTCTCATTTGGGTGTTTAATTTGGGGATTCTTATCTAATCAACTTTTTCTCTTTTCCTTTTCTAATGTGTAACCTGAACAACAACGCTTCCGACTCAAGCTCTTCCGGCTCATTCTCAATCATGAACTTGTTTGGGAGGCTGATCTTCAATGGAAACAATTTTAACGATTGGATCCGCAAAATAAGGATGGTCACCTGCTACGAGGAGAAGGAGTATGTCCTAAACAAGGAGCTGAAATAGGTGGATGTAAATACTGCTACTCCGGAGGAGATCGCTGCCTTTGAGGCCCATGAGTGTGATATCACGAAAGTCCATTGCATCATGCTAGCGACCATGACTGCTGAACTCCAAAAGTCCTATGACGACTTCTATCCCTATGAAATGCATCAGGATTTACTTGACATGTACCACCAGAGTTCCAGGAAGGAGAGTTACGAGATCATCACATTGATGATTACGACCAAGATGAGAGTCTATCACTGCTTATCTACAGAAGATGCAAAGATATGTCGACCGCTTGCAGAAGTTAAATGTTAACTTTGATGAAGAGCTGCCAATTGAAATCATTCTTCATTCCTTGCCTTCTTGCTACAACCAGTTCCACATGACCTACCACATGAATAAAGAAGAGGTCATGTTGAGCAAGCTTCAAGGGCTGTTGAGGATTGATGAGAGCAACCTCAAGGAGAAATGTGTTGCACAAACTCCTACTCCTACTACTGCCCCAGTCATGGCTATTGTGCAAGGAAAGGGTAAGAAGAGGAAGGCTCCCTCAAAGAGCGACCGTAAGGGAAATTTCCAATATGGCACCTCTTCTAGTGGAACCAAAGTTGGTCCTACTGCACCAACTTCAAACCCAAAAGATGCAGAGTGCTGTCACTGCCACGACAAAGGGAATTGGAAACGAAGTTGCCCGAAATATCTGCAAGATATCAAGGATGGAAAGATCAAGTCGTCCTACGCAACTATTTATACTATTCAATCTAATGATTCATCAGATGCTATTTTTTAGGTTCTCGATATAGGGTGTGGTTTTCATGTTTCTTCTTATTTGTAGTGTAACGCCCCGTTCCTAAAAGTACTTATTTGTGAGTCCCCGAGATTTAAGAGGAAGGGTATTTTGGTCCCTTTGTGGGAAAAGTGGAAAAAGAGGACCAAATATGAAAGTTAGGACACACCGAGTACGCCCAGCGTAGGCTAGGTTACGCCCATCGTAATTGAGTAAGTGGACGCGAGTAGAAGGTTGAGTACGCCCAGCTTACTCTCAGAGTTCTAAAACCCTAAAATTAGGGTCAGCCACTATATAAGGAACATGTTGGTTCATACCCTAGCCTCCATAAGCTCTCTATTAACCTCAGAAACCCTAGATAGCCGTTCCACCTACATTGGTGGGTGTGTTTGGCCTTGGAAAGCTTATTTTAGCAAAGGAGAGGCTAGAAGAAGAAAGAGGATGTTGTCAAAGAAGGAATTGAGTGGCTGGAGCTTATAGATCTGGAAAGATATCATCCTTTGGAGCCTATCTGAGGTATAAAGCTTCTTGTTTGTCATTTATATTGCATAGATCTAAGTGTTGAGAAGTTTTGACATCATTCTTGTCCCAAAAGTCCTCGTCTTGATGCATGTTTTGAGTTGGTCGAGATTATCTGTCCTTTCAGACCTTTGGAGAGGTCTTGAGTGAGAAAAATGAGGTCCCAAGGGCTGTGGTTGCTCCATGTGTGAGATAAGTAGGTCTTAATGGATTAATACCTTGTTTGAGACTTTATGAATCTTAGGCATATGTGGCCTAAGGATCTGAAGTTTGGGCTTAAGAGCATAAACCATTAAGAAGTTATGTGGACTTAATAAGCAGCGAAGTTACACCCCACGTAACTTAGGAGTATGCCCCGCGTGGCGGGTCAATGCCCCGATCCCCAGTTGCGAATCAGTGTGTACGCCCAGCGTTCCAAGGAGGGTACGCCCAACGTACTCCCTCTGTTGGGTTTTTCATTTTGGGCCTTAGGGATTTGGCTGTTATTGGGCTGCTGGATTTTGGGCCGTGACTAGACATTATGGATAGAGTATTGTGGACCCATTAGTTGTTTTGGACCATGGGTCTAGGCTCATTTGGTGAGGTGGGCCCAATTTAGTAAATTGGGCCAATAGTGGGCTTTGCTTCAGACTTATGGACTTTGGGCCATTAGTGGGCTTGAGAGCTTATATAGTGTTAGGCAGGAATGAGTTAAGGGTAAATTGGTCAATTTATCCTTGGAAGGGTATTGTGCTTAGCCTAATGATTATTTGTACTATGTTGGCTAGTTCGGGATTTTCGGTGAGTCAGTGATTCGAGAATCTGCTTCTTCAGATCAGTTTCGGCAGTGGCAAGGTGAGTTATCCCCACTTTATCAACAGGGTCTAAGGCACCAAGGCCGGCCCTTTATCGGATTGAGATCCGGGTATTTGTTATTATGTTATTGCTTTGATATGGTTGCATCTTGGTAGCTAGGATGGTATATTTCAGAGACCTGGTTAAGGTCGGTATCTTGTTATGTAGGATGATGCTATGCTAGTGACCGGTTAGGTCGGTATCCTGGTTAGGATGATGATATGTTATGTGATCTGCTAGATCGGCTTGTTAACTATGAATTGTTATATGATTTTATGTTTATGTGCACATGGTTGTTGGACTGGGGTTGGGTTGAGGCGGGTCTTGCTTTGTGCTGTAGGCCAAGATACCCATGGCGGACCGGTTGTCCCGAAGGCCCGGTGAGCGGTCCGGATATGCTGTAGGCCCCAAGTGGGCGGACCAGACATGCCGAGGCTCGGAGAGTGGAGCAGGCCGACTGAAGGCCCGATGCAGGCGGACCAGTCATATTGTAGACTCAGAGAGTGGACCAAGTGGATTGAAGGCCCGGAGCAGGCGGACCAATGACACTGCATACTCGATGTATATGGCTAGATTCGGAGGGTGGACCAGGTGGACTGTTGGCCGGTGAGGCGGACCAGTCACACAGTAGCCCGAAGTGCATGGCTGTTCTGTGGTCGGATATGATATGGCATGTTATCCGTGTATGGTATATGTTGTTGGTATTTTGGGTATATCTCAATAAGCTTTCGGGCTTACAGTTGCGGTTTAATGTTTTCATGTTCTTCAGGAGACCGTGGCAAGGCAAAGGCATGATCGTACCGCTCCTCATGTTTATATTGTGATGTGATTCTGGGAATACTCTAAATTAATTGTATTGAAAACCTTTTTGTAATAATTTAATGAAATCGGGTTGTTTTTTCAAAAAGTTTAAATTGGTTGGAATTTTTTGGTCGTTACAAGTTGGTATCTGAGCCTTGGTTTGAGTGAATTGGAGGAACACTCGTGTGACTCCAGTCTCAAATCGAGGAGGGTTTTCAAAAGAGAATTTAAAATGGTTTTCAAAATGTGTAAAGGAGGATGCGGAGGTACGATCAGCCGGAGCCAGTAAGTAACCCCAAAATACCATACATGATAGTTGTTTTGAGCTTTGATAGAACAACATGCTAGTGCTAGGCTAGGGATCTTCAGGATTTCATGATAATGTTGCCTGATTTGTGATGCCTGTTAGCCTAGGGTTTCCTTGTGGGAGATTTCCAGCGTTCCTCTAGTAGTGAGGGTTGAGCGCTTGTTTTGTGTGTTTTTCTCTAGGGTGTTGTGGAAGTACATAATACAAATATGGGTAGGTTTGGAAGGTAGTATGGGCCCGTACTACAGAAAGCATAGGACACATACACGTATCAGGGAAACCATGACCTCTAGGGTTGGATTGGGAGTTGGTTCCCGGGTTTGTGGAAAGTATCTGAGATCCTGTGGTGTTTTTCAGTATGGAGATTCCGAGGCATGCTGGGAGTGGATCCGGGTTAGGATCGGAGTAGGAGAGGGAGTTCCGGGCGGGTTAGTACCGTCCGAGGTTATTGGTCAGATAAGCACGTGCGAGTTGGATGCGAGGATTCGTGAGATCCTACATGATGAGGTTGCTGCGTTGTTCCGAGCTGAGTTGCCAGAACTGTTTGGGTCGATCAAGACCGCCATGGTTGGGTATTTTGATGAGCGCTCTGCAGCTCTCATAGAGACGGCTGTCGCGGCGGCTACAGCGGCTGTAGCAGTGGCAGGGAGAGGAGCTGGTCGGGGTTTTTAGCATCAGGAATTCGATAATACGAAGCCTCCTACCTTCGACGGGGTCCAGGACCCGATTGTTGCTATTAGATGGTTGTCAGACGTGGAGGGTTGTTTCTTCATGTGTTCATGCCCTGTTGATCAGAGGGTGAGGTGTGCTCTGAACCTGTTGAGGCTCGGGGCGAAGGATTAGTGGAGATTGACCTTGGGGTCATATTCGGATGCACAGAGGGTTGCGGTTTCGTGGGATTAGTTTAGAGAAATGTTCAACACTCGTTATGTTCTGCGGGTTGATAGGGAGAGATTGGCTCAGGAGTTCCTTGAGCTGAAGCAGGATTCGGAGTCGGTGACGGAGATCACCAGGATGTTCACTAAGAGGGCGATGTTTTGCCCTGAGTTCGCTTCGGAGCAAGCTCAGATGTCCTGATATCTGAGTATGCTGAAGAGGTATATCAGACAGTTTGTGTCTACGCAGAGGTGCGAGACTCTGTTGGAGTTGCAGGAGGCCGCCAGGCGGCGTGAGTTTTTGATTGAGTTGTAGTTGCGAGAGCTAAAGCAGGCTCCGGTTCAGTCGCAGTCGGTGCCAAAACAGTCCAAGACCATTGATTCTATGGTAGGAGATCAGAGCAGCCACACTTGTGGAAAGCGTGGGAAGGGTCACACCGGAGTTTCTAGGTCCGGTGGTGCATGCCGCAAGTGCGGAAAGGAGGGGCACTATGCGAGGGATTGTCGGCAGTCAGCACCGATTCGGGATTTGAGGATTTGTTATCATTGTCATCAGGTTGGGAACTTGAGGGTCAACTGTCCACAGCTTGCTGCAGGACCGGTGCAGGCTCCAACACCGGCCACTTTGAGGATCACGGGTGGAGGTCAGGGTGGAGTGGAGCCCCTAAGGGCTGAGGGTCGTGCTTTTCAGCTTACATTAGAGGAGGTCAAAGCAGTGGCGGATGCAGCTGCGAGTATGTTTCTTTCTTGATGTTTTGTTATCTTGTGATTATTATGGAGTATTGTTTATCTGCTAGTCCCATTGTGTGGTTTTCGGTGTGGTATTCGTTGTTCTTTGAGGGTTTTGGTATGGTTATGGGTTAGTGTTGGGAATTTCGTTGGTTATCATTAATGAGGGTTATTAGTGGAAGTCTGGAGTTTGGTCTGAATGTCGGGTAGCATCTACAGTCTGAGGAAGGGTTAGCTGAAATCGAGTTTCTTTCGAGCTCGGGATGATCAGTGTTGATATGTGATTTTGTGAAGGTTGCTCGTGCTTGCGGGACGCAGTTCGCGTGTAAGTGTTTGTGTTGTGTAGGGTTGTTGAGGGAGGTTGGTGATGGCGACCAGTGGTTGATAGTCAGTGCTATAAGTGGGGGAGAATTGGAAAATTCTCCGGAAGATCGATGAGCATTGAAGATTGTTTAGCTGCTTGGGATTCAGCAGTGTTCTGTCAGCCAAGAGCGTAGGCTGGTATGAGTAAGTGGCAGGCATGCGGGGCGGGTTACAGACCAAGGGTATTTGATCGTGGAGGGCCTGGGATCAGGCCGGGATTGAGTGTGTATGATGGAGATAGAGTTCGAAACCCCTAGAGGGCTAGAACAATATGCATGGGAGGGTTTCCCGGAGAGATAACTCGGAAGGATGAAGGCTAGTTGAGCGGTCCGGGTAGACTAAAGGCCGGTAGGCGTACCAGTCAGGCCGAAGGCCCGGAGAATAGTCCAGCCAGGCTGAAGGCCCTGGAGGGCGGTCCAGGTTGGCTAAAGGTTCTAAGAGTGGTCCAAATTGGCTGAAGGCCTGGTAAGGCGGTCCAGTCATGCTGAAGACTCTGCAGGTATTGTTAGATCGGTTCGAGTAAATGGATTGAGTATGTCGCGATGTGTTAGCATTAGAAGGTCTAGCCCCGGGTATTGATCTCGATTAGTGGAGATAGTGCATGGACTCGAGAGTCCTTGCGAGCAAATATAGAGCATGTGTCTTGCATGGATAGCGGTTATGGAGAGGTGTAGCGTTGGGCGAGCATCGTGGCACTTGTCACGGTGACGAGGCGGCCAAGTGGATTTCCTTGATAAGGAAAGAGAGAGGAATGTAGCTCCGAGAGGGAGTGTAAATTCATAGAAGTGAAAGCGGCAGTGCAGAGTTATGATTGGAGTGATCCAATTATGGTCTTTGAGCACCGTGATTGCGGAAATGGTATGGAATCACATCCGGATGGGATGTCTTCTGAGGTTGCGGAAGGATTTCCGCGGGGGGTAGCGCCAAGAGGCTCGGAAAGGATGCAGGGATGGAGTCTTGGATTCCCAGTTTGAGTCTGATCAAGGAATTGTGTATGTAGTTGTGATTCATCCGGGGGGATGTTTGGAGGTGTCGTCAGTGTGACGGCTTTTCCCATCCCGAGGGTGCTAGAGATAGTTCAGCATGTGCATGCGATTGCAAGAGGAAAACTCATGGGAGTTGCTCTGAGGCTGAAGAATGTGTCATTTTGTCAGCATGGAATGGATAGAGTTGGACTCGGATCGGGAACCCGGTAGTTTAGGGTTATATCTAGCTCGTAAGAGTCAAGTGATTGTTGTGATCAGGATCGAGAAAAGTGTCATGGAATGGTACTCGGTTGATAAGTGTAGAATCTGATAAGTGTGGTTATCAAAGGGTGAAGCCGGTGGACGGCTTGAGGCGGTGGTCAGAACACCGCAAGAAAAGAGAAGGTTGAGTTTCGGATTTCGAAGGGTGTGTCTTAAGGAACCTGGTTTGGTTAATGCTAGGTGGTGCGTTGCGGGAGAAGTTCTGAAGTAGAGTTTCCGCAGGCTTCGAGGGCAAAGCCTAATTTAGGTGGGGGAGAATTGTAACGCCCAGTTGCTAAAAGTACTTATTTGTGAGTCGCCGGGATTTAAGAGGAATGGTATTTTGGATTTTGGGCCGTGACTAGACATTATGGATAGAGTATTGTGGACCCATTAGTTGTTTTGGACCATGGGTCTAGGCCCATTTGGTGAGGTGGGCCCAATTTAGTAAATTGGGCCAATAGTGGGCTTTGCTTTGGACTTTTGGACTTTGGGCCATTAGTGGGCTTAAGAGCTTATCCAGTATTGGGCCGGAATGAGTTAAGGGTAAATTGGTCAATTTATCCTTGGAAGGGTATTGTGCTTAGCCTAATGATTATTTGTGCTATGTTGGCTAGTTCGGGATTTTCAGTGCGTCGGTGATTCGAGAATCTGCTTCTTCAGTTCAGAGTTTCGGCAGTGGCAAGGTGAGTTATCCTCACCCTATCAACAGGGTCTAAGGCACCAAGGCCGACCCTTTATCGGATTGAAATCCAGGTATTTGTTGTTATGTTATTGCTTCGATATGGTTGCATCCTGGTAGCTAGGATGGTATATGTTCGAGACCTGGTTAAGGTCGGTACCCTGTTATGTAGGATCATGCTATGCTAGTGACCGATTAGGTCGGTATTCTGGTTAGGATGATGATATATTATGTGATCTACTAGATCGGCTTGTTGTCTATGATTTGTTATATGATTGTATGTTTATATGCACATGGTTGTTGGACTGGGGTTGGGTTAAGGCAGGTCATACTTTGTGCTGTAGGCCAAGATACCCAGGGCGGACCGGTTGTCCCGAAGGCCCAGCGAGCGGTCCGGATATGTTGTAGGCCCCAATAGGGCGGACCAGACGTGCCGAGGCTCGGAGAGTGGACCAGGCTGACTGAAGGCCCGGTGCAGGCGGACCAGTCATACTTTAGACTCAGAGAGTGGACCAGGTGGATTGAAGGCCCGGAGCAGGCAGACCAATCACACTACAGACTCGATGTATATGGCTAGACTCGGAGGGTGGACCAGGTGGACTGTTGGCTGGTGCGGCAGACCAGTCACATAGTAGACCCGAAGTGCATGGCTGTTCTGTTGTCGGATATGATATGGCATGTTATGCGTGTATGGTATATGTGGTTGGTATTTTGGGGATATCTCACTAAGCTTTCGGGCTTACAATTGTGGTTTAATGTTTTCAGGTTCTTTAGGAGACCGTGGCAAGGCAAAGGCGTGATCATACCGCTCCTCATGTTTATGTTGTGATGTGATTCTGGGAATACTCTAAATTAATTGTATTGAAACCTTTTTGTAATAATTTAATGAAATCGGGTTGTTTTTGAAAAATTTTAAATTGGTTGGAATTTTTTGGTCGTTACATGTAGTTCCTAAGAAGAAATAGGGATGTGGAGCACGGGAAGATAAACTTGATCATGGGGAACAGAAGAGCATCACCTTTCACCAAGATTGGAGTTTACTCTGTAGTGCTTAGTAATGGATTAGGACCAGATTTGAAGAACTGTTGCTATTCGCCAGAAATCGCAAGAAACATCATTTATTTTCACGGTTAGTATAGATAAGGATTTAGATATTCATTTGATAATGAAAAGGGTTCTATTAATGCTTATCTTAATAGTTTTTTCTATTTTGAAGCATTGCCTTGTAATGGAATATATGAAACTGTGATGGTTGTAGGAAACTTAGGAAATGATATGTTACATATCGATTCTTCCAATAGTTTTGACAAAGCATGCTTGTGGCATTTTCATCTTGGACATGTCAAGAAGAAACGCATAGCACAACTCCAAAAGGATGGAGCGTTGGAGTCATTTGACCTTAGGGACGATGACGTGTGCGAGTCTTGTTTGCTTGGAAAGATGACCAAGTCACCCTTCACTGGTACTTGTGAAAGGAGTGAGGGTTATTGGATCTCACACACACCGATGAGTGTGGGCCCTTTAGATCCAACACAAGGGATGCAAGCCGCTTATATATGACTTTTACCGATGATTATAATAGATATGGGTATATCTACTTAATCAAACACGACTCATAAACATTTGAAAAATTCAAAGAGTTTAAGAAGGAAGTGGAGAATCAGCTGCGCATGAAAATCAAGATGCTTCGATCTGATCGAGGTGGAGAGTACCTTAGTTATGAATTCCACGACTACCTCAAGGAATGCATAATCATTTCGCAATTGACGCCACCTAGGACACCGCCGTAGAATGTTGTGGCTGAGAGGTGCAATCGAAGCCTGGTAAACATGGTTCGTTCAATGATGAGTCATGCTTCACTACCTATATCATTATGGGGTATGACTTAGAGACTGCCGCCCATATCCTTAACTTAGTCCCTATGCAGAAGGTTGCGAAAACACCTCATGAGATGTGGACAGGGAAACCTCCCTCGTTGGCACACATCAAGGTTTGGGGATGCGAAGCTTTCGTAAGACGAGAGACTCACAACAAGCCCAAACCTCGTAGTGAGCGGTGTATTTTCATTGGCTACCCACCAAAGTCCTTTGGATATCTCTTCTATAGACCGAGTGACAATGTTTTCCTCGTTGCGAGGAGAGCGGTTTTCGGAGAGAGAGAACTCATAAGCTAAGGGGACAGTGGGAGACAAATCGATCTTGAAGAGCTTCAAGAATCGAACAATGAAGGAACCTCTGACACTGACGCTCAACCCGAGGAGGAAACTTCGGTTGAACCAATTGACAAATCCTTACCTCTTAGACGTTCCAATAGAGTTAGTGTTCCACCTATGTTATATGGTTTTAATATAACAAGTGAAGGTGATATGTTTATTAGTGACAGTACACTAATAAATTTGGATGAACATAACAGCTACAAGGAAGCCATGGCAGGCCCGGAGTCTGAGAAATGGAAAGAGGCTATGGATAACAAGACTCATTCGATGTACGACAGCCAAGTTTGGAATTTGGTTGAGAATATACCAGGTCGTAAGACTGGCGGGTGTAAGTGGATCATCAAGAAGAATACCGAAGTGGATGGGTAAGTGCACACTTATAAGGCACGACTGGTCTCAAAGGGCTTTACTCAAACTCCCAGAGTTGACTATGATGAGACCTTCTCACCAGTTGCGAAGATAACGTCTATTAGGGTGATGCTAGCCAAAGTTTTGTTTCATGATTATGAAATATGGCAGATGAATGTCAAAACCGCTCTCTTTAATCGGAAGTTGGCTGAGGATGTTTACATAAGTCTGCCAAAGGGTTTTGTCGATGTGAAACATTCTAATAGAATTTGTAATCTTGAGAAGTCCATTTATGGATTGAAACAACCATCTCGCAGATGGAATCTTTGTTTCGACGATAAAGTCAAATAGTTTGGCTTCCTGCGAAGCAAGGATGAGTCATGTGTATATGTCAAAGTTAGTGGGAGTATAGTTAGCTTCCTCGTATTGTATGTTGATGACATACTACTCATAGGAAATTACATCCCGACCCTGCAGGAAGTTAAGTCCTAAATTGGGAAGTGTTTCGCTATGAAGGACCTTGGAGAGGCTGCCTATATTCTGGGAATAAGGATAATGAGAAACAGGAGTAAGAGACTAATACGACTTAGTCAGAACACTTACTTGGACAAGGTACTAAAACGTTTTAGTATGGAGAATTCTTAGAAAGGGGAGTACCGATCCAAAGTAATGCCAAGTTGAGTAAGACTCAAAATCCGAGTACCGAAGTCGAGATAGCAGAGATGAGCCAAGTACCTTACGCTTCCACAGTTGGCCTGAGCATGTATTCTATGACTTGTACTCGCCCTGATGTGGCCTTTCCTTTGAGCATGGTCAACAGATATCGAGGGAAACCTGACAGAGCACATTGGACCGCAATCAAGAATATTTTTATGTACCTTCAGAGGACCAATGAATGGTTTCTAGTCCTCGGTGGGAGTGATGACTTAAGGGTACGAGGGTATTGTGATGCCAGTTTTCAAACCAACCGAGACAACTACCGTTCTTAGTCAGGCTGGGTATTTTCCCTGAATGGAGGAACGGTGACTTAGAAGAGTTCTAACCAAGAGATCTGGTTGATTCAACGTGCGAATCAGAGTATATAGCGGCGCGTGAAGCGTCAAAGGAGGCGATATGGTTGAAGAACTTCATTAGAGACCTTGGAGTTGTGCCAACAATAAATGAACCTATGGAAATTTTCTGTGATGATGAAGGAGCGGTTTCCCTGACCAAGCAACCGAGGGATCATGGCAGATCCCGACATATCGACATGAGATATCACTTTATTAGACATCGGGTAGAAGAGGGACTTCTTGTAGTGCAGAGGGTATCGTCAGAAGAGAACCCAGTAGATCCCCTTACAAAGGGACTGAGTAGGCTTAAGCACTTGCAACACGCTATGAGCATTAGGCTGAAGGACGATATTAGTTTAGATTATATACTTTCGAAACATGTAATAGATAAATTGTAATTGACATAAAATGATTAAATAAAGGAGTATTATTTATGAGTAAAGTTACTGTCTTATGTTAATTATTTACCTATTTTTTCACTTTGCATGTTTTGATTTCCTAAATAATAAGATTATTCGAACAGTCTACAGTCGCTTACACTTCAAAGTATGTATGAAAGAAGACGGTCATGAATTGGCGAGTACATTGCCTAAAAGCGTATTAGACATAGCAAAAGTTTGCTAGAACGTTCAAGAGTGCTTATGAAATAAGATTTGAGCAATTGGATTAAACCCACGCTTGCTGGTATCACTTCATGGAATTTATCACGAGTGATCGCAAGAAAATAATATCATATGGTATTGAAACCTAGATATATGGTTTATTTTTTTTCAAGTTGGTTGTGCATTAATAATGCGTAAACGCATCAGTAAATTGATGTTATAAAACGCATTTTTGTGCATGATTTTCTAAGTGAGTGGCAAATGCCTATAAGTCAAAGTTTCTTTGTACCTTTTATCCTAAGAGGGTAAAAGCCATATCTGGGCCCCTCGATGATTTGGTTTGACTTATGTGCCGGGCCCGGTCAGGACTGAATTGCTGTGTTCAATTGAGTTCTATGTCAGACAATCTGAGATCGAGAAACAAATTGCTGGACAATAATTATGACTATGTTCCATGTAATTTTCCACACAATATCTAGAACAGAGGACTATACGATCCCTTATCTAAAGGACAGGTTACTGATAAGATCAAAGTTCGACAATGTCTTTGAGAGCTACGATTGCTAATCAAATCCTGAAATCGTACATGCACTTATAGTAACTAGACTTATCCAAATGGGAGACTGGTGGATTAGCGTCCAAGCCCGTAACCATATTTTGTATGTACTTGACTCGGTTGTGCATGATCCTTTTGGGTTGCCTTCGCCAAAGCAACTAGAAAGGATGATTTATGGAGAGAGAGAGAGAGACACAGAGAGAGAGAAAGAGAGGTTAATATGGTTTATTAATATATTATATGAATAATATATTAAAAGAGAAATCATATAGTTTAATTAGTCTTGCTCAAGAATTAATTTTGTGGCTAAAAGAGATTAATTAAATAAAGGGCACTTGCACTGTCCATTATAAGATAATTGATTTTGGGCTGTGAATCCTTATGGATATAAGGGGGGACGAAATTTAAAGTGGAAACCCACTCTAATTTCGTCCAAGGGCCTTATTCGAGAAGGTTCTTAAAGTTGCTTAGGGCCTAAGTCATCAAATTAGGGTTTTAACTAAAACCCTAGCAGCTCAAATTTTTAAAGGACCCCATGGCTATAGATTTCGGCTAACCCAAGAAACCCTAGAGTGCCTAAGTGCCGAAATTGTGCCTCTCTCCTTCTCTCTTTTAAATCGTCTTCTTTCCTTGGTGTTTGTAAGCCATTAGAGGTATTACACTTGTGATACTAAGCTCATGAAGATTGAAGATTCTTGCAATTATTGAAAAGTATCATCTAACCTTATTTTATTATAGATCTCGTTTTCCGTCACATACTAGATTAGGGTTCACAAGCTTTGGATAAATTTACATGTACAATAGAGGATCGTAGATCCAAAGCTATAGGGTTTTGCATGTGCACATAGGATGTTCTTTTGCTCAAAACCTATCATCAAAACCTTGTCCTTCATAATGAAACACTTCCCAAGCCAAGACATAACTTCCTGCAAGGTTGAAATGTTGTTTCCTATGAGTAGTATGTCATCCATATATAATACCAGAAAGCTAACTATACTATCACTAGCTTTGACATATACGCAGGACTCATCCTTACTTCTCGAAAAACCAAAATTTTTGAATTTCTCTCCGAAACAAAGATCCCATCTGCAAGATGGTTGTTTTAATCCATAAATGGATTTCTCAAGCTTACACACTCTATTAGGGTACTTCACATCTCTAAACCCTCTGGCTGACACATATAAACATCTTCAACCAACTTCCCATTAAGGAAAGCGGTTTTGACATCCATCTGTCATATTTCATAATTATGAAACGCAGCTATGGCTAGCATAATAGATTTAATATTCGCTACTGGTGAGAAGGTGTCATCATAGACAACTCCAGGAGTTTAAGTAAAGCACTTCGCAACCAATCGTGCCTTATATATGTGTACTTTCCCATCCATGTTGGTCTTCTTCTGGAAAATCCATTTCCACCCAACCATCTTACAACCTGGAACATTTTCAACCAAGTTCCAAAATTGATTGGCATACATGGACTGAATCACGTTGTCCATTGCCTCTTTCCATTTAGCAGAATCAAGGCCCACCATGGCTTCCTTGTAGTTAGATGGCTCATCCAAATTTAGTAGTGTACTATCATTAATAAATGTATCACCTTCCGTAGTAATACATGTTGGATTAATGTCTAAGTCCATAACTATAATTGGTAAGACTTGACCCGACCCGGCATGGTCCATTTGGGTTGCATACCATCATGCACTTGGATAGACTATAATGAGAGAAATAAGACACTTATGGTTATTAATATATTATAAGTTCTAGTATATTAATAATAATAATAATAAGATTATTTAATTAGTATTGATCAAGAATTAATCTAGGATTAATTAAGTGATCAAAAGAAGACTAATTAAATATATGGGTTGATTGTGTAAATCATCCATACTTGTATAGTGGGCTAATGCTCCATGGATAATCAAGTTGGGCTAAAACCCATAGGATGGTCCATGGATGCTCCATGGTGTATTTGTACCCATGGATCATGGAAATGAAAGGCCATTAGGGTTTACATGGTGTAACCCTAACTATATAAGCATCTTATTCTTGACCAAAATCGGCCACTAGAGTGTGAAGTGAAAGGGCTAGCCGATTTCATTAGTTGTAGAATTCTCTCAAGCTATTCTAAGTGTTTTGGTGATTGTGATTCCACTTGAGGCTTCCACACTATTGGGGCTAAGCTCTTAAAGCTTGAAGACATCAAGCTACATCAAAAGGTATGTATTCTATCTTGTTACATTCATTATTATGTATGCTAGATTAGGATAATACCTTGGAAGTTCTTATTTGCATGTATAATAGAGAAAACATAGATTCAAGGTATTTAGGGTTGCATGTACACTTAGGAACTGTTAGAATGCTCAAAACCCAACAGTGGTATCAGAGCCTAGGCTTGCTTTCTCTTATACTTGTAATTAAAAGTTGAAAAAAAGTCAAAAACTTGCTGCCTGGCGAATGGACTCGGCGAGTCCATGGGGGGACTCGGCGAGTTCATGTGTATCTTCAACCTACTCGGCGAGTAGGTTCATGCAACTCGGCGAGTAGGGTCGACAGAGTGCAGATTTTCGACTTTAGTTGCTGGAAATGGATTGGAAACATTACCCTAAACTGTTTTGGTACTTGAAAAACTTGTTTTAGCTGGTGTAATGTTTTTGCTAATTCATTTACAACAACTAGTTATCAAAATTACAAAGTTTAATGTGATTTTGATTCTTGAAAGTGTTCATATTCATGTTCTTGTTCATATGAAGTTTAGATGATCATAGGGATTATTTGTAACCTATATGGTAGTTTAATTCTTGATCATAATGTGTTTTAATGGAGTCCATAACTTCTCCTCAAGTTATGGAAAACCAAAAGTCTCTTGGATTAAAAAAAAACCATTAAAAGAACACATGAGTTAGAAAAATGAAAAGTCCTCATTTTATTACTCTATTAAACTCATAAGTTACATGAAATGAAAAGTTTTGAATAGTTTCAAAACTTGCCCTCAAGTTTTGGAGTTTGTAAAGTTTTCACTTATGAATACTTTAATTCCAAGTTAGCCCTTAGAATTTTAAAAGTTAAAATTCAACCCTTATACTTTATAATATTATAAGTTAATAATATATATATGTATAAGAGTAAAGTCAGTCTTACCGCTAGTACGCCTCATTCACGAAGCCGGTCTATAAGGTGGGTATAAGGTTGTTGCCTATAAAATGGCAACTTAATGGGTGTCCACTCTCACCCACCGCTTGCTTGACTGGTGGAGGGTCGTTAGCCGAACGGGTTTGACAGGACTATAATTCTCCCTTCATTAAAAGTATTAATGAAAATACTAAGTAACTAAACTCTTAATAATACCCAATCTTAGTTACTTAGGAAAAATGTGAATAAGGTGCTAACCCATGAAATTACACTTTACACTTTGTCTAAGTCATTAGTGGAGCGTGTGTGGTTAACCGGCACACTAACTTGGACTTAACAAGGTAGGTAAAGGGTGACTTAATGTTTATCATAGTATCGATGGAGCGTGTGTGGTTAACCGGCACATCGATTGAGGGGTAAACACTTAAGGGTACCAAGTAATTTGCATGGTTACTTCACACCTTGTTTTGTGATCCTCGACATCCCAGTCACAAAACCTGAAGGGAACACTCGAGATTGAAACATGCCTTTGAACAGTTCAATGAATCTCAAAGATCTAGGAGTTTCAAAACCAATTAAAACCTAATTATACATTTCGTTTCTCTTGGTGGAAATTGGTGAATCGTCATTCACCTACCTTCAAATATTTTATAGCTTGGATTACGGCATACCTCTTCTAAGTTATAAAATAGTTTGTTGGGTCCTAGCCTTAATATTTCATATTGGGTGTCATATTAAGGACTTAAGATCAACTATCTTGAATATCTCCCAAAAAGATGTCTGGTTTAGAAACCTATGATCTTCCCAAATCTCTTGAAACAAGGTTTCCTAATGAAGATGATGTCCCATGGATATCATACTTATTTCACCTCCTCCAATTATTCTCCCTAACCCACAAGTTCTTGAAAATTTAAGGTCACTCAAGCCCTATTGGCAAGGCAAGGTCTAGGTGTGGTCACATCTTGGAGATGTAGTCACATATTGACAAGCCGGGAGAGTTGGGTGTCAAAGTCTTGAGAAAGTAGGTGGTTCAATCACTTTCTAAGTCACATAGTGAGTTCCCTTGGGACACCTATGAAACAGACTATGACAAGACCCTTAATGATCTTATCTATTTGTTAAGATCAACTTCCTTAAAAATTGATGGACATTGACAATAGTGACACAGGAAATCCAGAAAAGCATTCTCTTCCCAATGGAAAGGGATCGGCCATAGTCAACTCGGTTGACCAAATGGTAAAGAGAAAAGCTAAGTCTGTGATAGTCTCGTGTACCATTATCAAAGGGTCCATATGTTTATATTGCCAAAGGAAGGGGCACTGGTTGCGAAGCTGCCAAATTTACCTAAGGATGTTAAAGTCAATAAGTTTGACTCTACTTTAGGTAAATTCCACTATCTAACTCTGTTAAGTTTCTATTCTGAGATTCTTGATACATGATGTGACTGGGTCACATGGTGATGTTTTAAGAATCAAAGAAAAAGTGAAGAAACTTAAAGAAAGAATATGCTGAATCTGATCGCGTAGATGGATTTCTATCGCATAGCTTGAAAATCGGATTCTTGAGCTACTTCTTAGGAGTTATGATATTTTTTCTTAGGAATAGATAACAACAAGTTTTCATATGGATTGTAAGGACAAGTTCTTCCGCAAAGTTTTTAAAATAAAAGGAAAATTTTTGATTTTATTTATTTTAAAATATCCTTACAATGGCATTTGAGGAAAAATTGTTGCTTATATGATTCCATTAAGAGTAAGAGTGGAAATATGAAATTGATTCTTTCATTTGTGGTAATGTCTAGATTTACCAAATAAGGAAAGATTCTCATCAACCAAGTTTCAATTGGACCGAAACTTGGAATCGTGCAAGTTATATAGCATGATGAATGAGAACTTTCAAGTTTTGGAAAATTAAGACTAATTACTTGTTCACATGGATGTGTGAGTCAAGTAAAGGACTAAGGGATCGAGTACACATTCTTGTGCACTGATTAAGTCCACCACAAAAGATTGATAAAACTATTCGTCATAGTTTACTAAAGCTCAGTAAATATGATTATACTTACAAGCTTAAGTGTAACTCTGAGACATTGGAAAAGGTTCCAATGTATGGCAGAGCGAATAAGAAGAATCAAATAAGGCAGAAGGATAAAAGTTTCTCAAATCTGAAAAGATGGGAGAGTACTTTAGTATCAGTTTTGTGATCATCTGAATGATTAAGAAACCATATCAAAATTAGTTCTCTAAGGAAATCTTAGTGCATTCTTATGACTAAGAAGAGGAACTTGAATTGTTGAAATGGTTAAATCAAGTAGATGAGTCATACTTCGTTCCAATACAAATCTTAGAGTCATACTCCAAGATTGTAACTTGAGTGACATGTCTTAAAGAAGGTTTAAAACACTTGTCAAATGTAAGAGTAAAAGTTTTCTACTCTTGTACATTTGAAATTGGTAAGTTGTGATGTTTTGGTTAAAACAAAGACCAACTAAGGCCAATTGTGTGAAGTGTTTGTCTTGATTAGAATTCGCACTATATCTTGGATGTTTGACAAGGGAGTCTTATATGTCAAGAGGACAGTGGGAGTCTTAAAGGTCTTGAAAGTCTCAAGAACTAATCAAGAATAAAACCTGAAGTTCTTCACTAGCACACGACTTGAGGTTTATAACCTATCGTGTTGACATATTCTGTGTCCATTCCAGTTAAAGTTGGCTTTGCAAATGAGTTCTTAGAGTTCTCAATTGGTTGCACAACTACTTGGAAGCAATGGCAGGCCCTTGAGCTGCCAGGTGGCAAGAAATTAAGATTGAGTTCAATCCATATGAGTTTGGATTTGTCATTATCCTTGTCTTGTGGCTATGGTTTTGACAATTCACATGGATAAGAACACATACACCGTTAAATCTAAGTGTCATAAGGTTTCTCTCCGATTCATGAAAATGATGGTGAGGAAACACTTTCACTAAGTAGATTGTATCTAGATAGCAATTGTGATATTTGCATTCTCAAAGTCGTTAGTGGAGCGCGTGTGGTTAACCGGCACACTAATATGGACTTGTGAGAAGTGGCAAAAAGGTCTAACCATTATGATTACGGCATACCTCTTCATAATTGTTTAGATACACAAGTGTGCTATCTAAGGGAAGGTGTATGATTTTGATAAAGTCTTATCAAAACAATCTAGTATCAGAAATCTGAACTTTGGTAAGAAAGTCAATGAAGTATTGATTTCTAGAAGTCCAGGTGATTTCTGAAAACATGTCAAAGCTAGTGGGAGCATAAGTGTTATGCTAATAATCATCATGTTAGTGGGAGCATGATAATTATGATAAGTATTGCAAGTTAGCAATGTTAATTATAGAAAACAAAAGTTTCAATTGGGAAAAAGTTGTTTTGCTATAATTAAGGGAGATGAAATTATACTTCATCTCAAATCTATAAGCTTAGATCGTGAGGTTTTAATCATTTAGTCAAGGATATATCTATGAATTTCATGTTGGAAATTCTGTATATAGGTCCATTATTTGCGTTCTAAAATTCGATTATGATTACGGCATCCTTTTTCATAATCTGAATTACGAGAACTTGGCAAATTGTGAGTTTGTGCATAATCGTTACAAGAGTATCAATGCATATAAGTTTAGAATCTAACAGATTTCAGTAAATGGCATGAATTTGGAATTCTTGCATTTGCAGTAAGGATTTGGGAGTGTGAAAAGAGAATCATTGAAGTTATGTTCAATTGATCTAGTTCACAAAGTAAAGATCATAGACAAACATAGTATGCATACTTGGTGTGTGGCATGACTAGTGTTTAAGAAAACATAGTGTACATGCTTGGACCATGGGACAACTATTGTTTTAAATTCAAGAATAAAGTTGATAGCTGAAACAGTATACAATGAATAATGTGTAATCATATGGTGATAAATAAAAGGTGTTTTATTTATCATCAAAGGGTTGATACCATATTGGATTCAATTATTATTGTGTTTCATTTTGCATGTTTTGACTTCCCGAATAAACTGGGTTATTCTTTCGGAATGACTAAGTTATTCAAACCATCCACAGTCGGTCATATGTTGGAAGTAGATATGAATTAAGACTGTCATGGGTTGGCTTGTAGAGGTCTAAGGTGTTGGACAAAGGGCTACAACACTCATGAGTGCTCATAAGTTCTGAGTATTGGATTCAACCCGCGCTCATTGGAATCACTTCATGGATTTTATCACGAGTGATCATGAGACGATAATATCTTATATTCTTCAAACCTAGAGATATGAGTTGTTAATATGAGTTGATAGTACATTGATTGCACGTAAACGCATACGGTAACTCGGTGTTATAAAACGTGCCTTTGTGTATGATTCAACGAGTAGTAGAACAAGCCATATGAGTCGAAGTTTATCCGTTCCTTTTACCTTCGGGATAAAAGCGATATCTGTGGGCCCCTCGATGATTTGATGATGACAAATGGAAGTGCTCGGCCGGGTCAGGACTGATTTGATTTGTTCAATTAGTCAGTCGTCATAAATCGGAAATCGGTAAACAACAAATGGACAGAGAGAATGATTATAATCCATGTCTCAGTCCATATGATATCTAGAATGGAGGAATATATGATCCCTTATCTAATGGACAAGTCACTGACAAAGGTCAGAGTTCATCTACAAGGTCAGAGTTCGACAAAAGCTTTTGAGAGCTACGATTGCCGGTTGGTTCCTGAAGTCATACGCAATAATAGTTTTAGACTTATCCAAGTGGGAGACTGTTGGATTAATGTCTAAGTCCATAACTATAATTGGTAAGACTTGACCCGACCCGGCATGGTCCATTTGGGTTGCATACCATCATGCACTTGGATAGACTATAATGAGAGAAATAAGACACTTATGGTTATTAATATATTATAAGTTCTAGTATATTAATAATAAGAATAATAAGATTATTTAATTAGCATTGATCAAGAATTAATCTAGGATTAATTAAGTGATCAAAAGAAGACTAATTAAATATATGGGTTGATTGTGTAAATCATCCATACTTGTATAGTGGGCTAATGCTCCATGGATAATCAAGTTGGGCTAAAACCCATAGGATGGTCCATGGATGCTCCATGGTGTATTTGTACCCATGGATCATGGAAATGAAAGGCCATTAGGGTTTACATGGTGTAACCCTAACTATATAAGCATCTTATTCTTGACCAAAATCGGCCACTAGAGTGTGAAGTGAAAGGGCTAGCCGATTTCATGAGTTGTAGAATTCTCTCAAGCTATTCTAAGTGTTTTGGTGATTGTGATTCCACTTGAGGCTTCCACACTATTGGGGCTAAGCTCTTAAAGCTTGAAGACATCAAGCTACATCAAAAGGTATGTATTCTATCTTGTTACATTCATTGTTTTGTATGCTAGATTAGGATAATACCTTGGAAGTTCTTATTTGCATGTATAATAGAGAAAACATAGATCCAAGGTATTTAGGGTTGCATGTACACTTAGGAAGCGTTAGAATGCTCAAAACCCAACAATACGAACACCAAAAAATTACGGTGCCATCCTAACTTGAGAGGAATGTCGAAGAGGTGTGTATCATCGTAAATTTTCAAAAAAATTCATTTTCAAAACACGTAAAAACTCATGTCATATTTCTCAAAAACCACAATTGTCTCAAATGGAAAACACAAACCAACAAACTAAATAATAGTATCCCAGAAACCTTAAAACATAGTCTGTACAGATGTGTACATTCAATCCGACGCCTTCCTGCGATCCTGAGAAGTACTTGAAACACATAACACACAACACGGTAAGCACAGAGCTTAGTGAGTTCCCCAAAATACCACATACACAAATAATAAGCCTCTTATGGCTATAGCTCGGCATGGAACCTGCGGTAATGCATCTCGTTGAGGACCCGATCACCCTCGGGTCTCACGGCTAAGGTTGGACACTCCAGTCCTGGGTCTCAGTGAGGACCCTACGGTCTCACAGCTCGTGTTGGACCCTCCAGTCCTATGTCTCAGTGAGGACCCTCCGGTCTCAAAGCTCAGATTGGACCCTCCGGTCCGATCTCAAAATGCATAGAATAATATAGCATATATCAAAAAGAAAAAATGCATAATATCACATAACTCAAAATATGACCCTCCAGTAACTCAATACTACCACCCAGGTATGTATTGTGAGAAGACTCACCTCGGATGATAAACAGCTCCTATAAATGTTGTTGCTGTACACCGGCCTGTATCACTGAGCCAAAACCCACAACTCACCCAATTAGGATCTAAGACCAAACCCTCACTCATTAGGTATAAATATAGTCCACTACTCGACCCATAAATAACCCATGCCCATTGGGCCCACCAAGGACCAATACTAAATGGGCTCTCCTAAGGCCCAACTCTTAAACTGAAGTCCAAATGGCAAACACAAGGGCCCAAGACATATGTATATATATATATATATATATATATATATATATATATATATATATATATATATATGTATATATTTCTCTGATCAAAATCTCCAGTACAACAAGCCCAAAATGTAGGCCCAACACTTAAGGCCCAATATGAGATTTAGCCCAAAAAGCCCACAACGAGATTACGCGGGGCGTACCTCCCTTGGTACGCGCAGCGTATATAGGACTCTTGATCGGGGACACTAGATCAGTACTTGAGGCATACTGGGTTCATGCTCGGCGTACATTCAAACTTGTTTTTCCCACTCTCTTGGTCTTAACCTGGTAAGACCATAGCTATACTCTCATATTTGGACACCCTAAAGCTCATACTCCATAAAGTTCGTGACTTTAAGCCTTTGCATGGCTGAGAAAGTCCCAAACCCAAATACTCTTACTCTTTACTCCCCAAAAATGCTCATTTCTCATGCATTGGGTGGTTTTGACGTCCAATATGCCATTTTTATGAGTCCACTCCACTAGAACCATTTAAATGGACATATATAAGGCTACGGAGTTCAACAACTCATAAAGCATCAAGCTTTGGGACCAAAAACCCTTAAATGGACCATAATATGGTCAACTCAAAAAGGATGAGAAAGCTCTGAGCTTTATACCTTCTGATGATGCTCCAACCACAAAAAAACTCAGATCTAAAGCCTGGACTCCAAATCTATTCTCTTTAAAGCTCCTTGTTCACTCAAAGGATCCCATAAGAACACGTAGAAGCTCACAAATGGTCTCTCAAGATCAAGGGATGGAAATTAGGGTTTTGAAATGGTTGAGGGCTGGAAATGGTGGCCAAAAATGAGGCCATCATGTTCCTTATATAGGAACACACCCTACAATTAGGGTTTTCACTCTGAGCCTAGTACACCCAGCGTACCCTATGGTACGCCTAACGTACCCTCTGGTACGCCCAGCTAACTAGTGGCCTTCTCGTCCATATCAAGAACATGATTACACTGAGCGTACACACGTGTACGCCACGCGTACAACTGCCACCTTTTCTCAAATAAGGGACCAAACATGCCAAAACTTCAAACTATCTTAACTTTTTTGTTATAAGTCTGTTTCCAACAAATTCTTACATCCACAGGAAGATGGTGAGAAGCCATAGACTTCTAGTAAATCGTCGCAGCCTCAAAGCTTTCTCATTCTCGGGTTGCAGCCCCCGAACCCTAGATCACAGACGATCTGAAACATAATGTTATAATTCTCCCCCACTTAAATTTGATTTCGTTTGTGAAATCCCTCCTTATCTTTACTCAGATCTAATAAGTTAGCCCAAGACGCACAACCAGATTTTCGGAACATAAACGATCTCCCCAAGACAACCGAAACTCATCAGAACCCTCTAACTCGAAGAAGAACGAACCTTTCACCATTGCAGAACCAACTCTACCTCTCCAAAACTTTGAGTTTGTAGGGGTGTGTCTCCCCGACTGACCGCCCATGCGGTATATCCCCATGTCATTCGCTCTTTGAATGACATACTCGATAAAAAACCTCCAAGTCTGATTACTCTGTCACGACTGATGGAACAAGTCGTTGGCCATAAATAAAGGTTGAACACTTATGCCCGACATACCAGTCGACTCTGACCGAATGCCAATGAAACAGGGGTCATCTCGCACCAAGGACCAATCTCCGATACTACTAACAGAACCCATCTAAAGAGTAAACCTCAATACTCATTCATCAACACTAAATGAAGACCTGCCGATCCACATGGGTACCAAACCTCTACACTAGGTCCGACCTCCCGTCAGACATAATCATTTCACTCCCGACCCCAGGATGATGCAAATCTGGCCCTGAAATTAATGACCATGCCTGTCCGAACTATCCACTGATATCCGTAACCATAACTCCAGCTGTCTCTCAATTGTTGACACCAAATCTGGATACAAGATCGACTCCAGACCCATTAGTTTAATCTCCATGGCTACCCTAGTCCATTCGGCAATACAACTTCACAATCGTCCTATCCCGGCGACCTGACTCATCCAATCACACTAAACTCCACAATCACGAAGTTCTCTTTACCCCAAGCAATCACTACAACCGATTTGAAATCGCACCCCAAATGAGACCTTGGTTTCCCACTACTTTCTACTTCATGCGTGTCGCGATCCTTCTCAAACCAACGAACCGATTCACCCAAGTCTATAACATCAAATGATAAACACATCCCACTAATAATGAAATCCATCTAAAACTATGATATCCCAAACTGCTCGTCCTCCATACAGATAGAGTCAAACTCACCCACCAGAGTCAGGTCCGGCACAGAGTTGGAACCACTCGTCCCAACCTAGTACTCAACTCATGACCCATGTTCCACGAATCTACGCATGCATTACACCTCGATCCTTCGAATTTGCGACAACCCCTCTATAACTCAACACATAACGGTTTCTGACCATTCCTAAGACCCCAGTCTCCCCCTGGTTCGGCCACCAGGTTCCCACAGACTTATTTGGCAAAGCTGCCCAGGCCTAAGAGCCCTTCTGCGTTACACCCTAACGAGTAAAGGCTATGAATCCCTGCAGTTTTACAACACTCTATTACTGACTACAAGTGTTACGGCTCCCTGTAGTCCTATGACACTCTCTCACTTCCTCGCAAATGCTACGTCTCCCTGGAGTCTTACTATACTCTCTATCTCACGTTGACTCACGAATGCTACAGCTCCCAGCAGTCTTACGATACTCTCTCTCTCTTACTCACATATGCTACGGGTCTCTACAGTCACACAATACCCTCCCTATGACTCATGTATGCTATGGCTCACTGCAGTCATACGATACTATCTTATACGGCCTCGTGAATTCTATGGCTCTCCGTAGTCTTACGATATTCTCTCGTACTGACATCGTGAATGTTATGGCTCCCTGTAGTATTACGATACTCTCTCGTACTGACATCATGAATGGTATGACTCCCCGTAGTATTACGATAACCTCTTTTACTATCCATGGGATGAATCCATAGTCTCCCCTGACAGTCCTAAGTGATTACTCCCACCCAGATCCATTCACTCTCGTATCACTCCACAATCTCATCCTCAAGTTGTCACCACAATGAGTTCAATATCTAATACTCCATGTTCCATATAGTTAGGTGCACAGACGTACCCATATTATGCATCATTACTATTGGCTTAAGTTCTTGTAGACTGGGCACTTTCCTCAGTATAGTCACACACTTAAACAATTCTAATCTGGCAACAATTAGCTGATGATCTCACATCTGGAAATATAGGCGCTTGATGTTTCACTTGCCGTCTGACACACCCAAGTCTCATAATAATCCAACAACCTAGGGGATCATACTCAGATACCTCGATAAACCATTACGAAATCTCACAATGTCTTGGCATGACCACTGATCTTTCACTCACACCACTCGAAGCCTTGAAGTATTCTAAACCACAACTTGAAGCATGTAGGAATTGTCAATGACTGAGAACGTGTTAACAACACTCTAAAACATCCTATACTGATCAAGCCCATGCGAACTACTTATATCAACCCTATGGTTGATTGAAAAATCAACCGTTGCCCCTCCCAGAGTACAAATAACAATCTATATGCCGAGCTATAAGTCCCTGCGAAACATAATCTTGAACTTGGCAACCCAACTGTCTCGAACTCAAACGTTGGCACACCTAAAGAACACAGACCACAATCAGATTCCTGTTTAACGACCATTTGCCGTGAAGACACTCTTTCTCTCTTGAGCCTATGCAACATCTAGCCTCTTGCTCGTTACTTGCCTTGACTATCACATGACTCCCTTCTTATATACTCGGACTACAGATCGCCATAATCTAAACCTATATACCACATCAGATTGAGGATCCTCACTGCAGAATACCAAGTTATCCCCCACTTAGGGTTTGAACCATCGTCCCTTGACATAACAAACAAACCACACTACAAATTAGCTCCCAGATGAACCATTCCTAACTTATGGAATGTACCATGCAGCACTCGATGATCTTCCAGATAATGACCAAATAACTCCAAGTATCCCGTATCTCAGATAAAAGCCGTAAAATCCTCCCAATGTGACTGCCACCAGTCACCCAAAATCTCGTACCGATACGTCACCGAATATAACATCCTGGAATTCAGGTTTATCTCTTTGATCCTTTCTTTCCTCATGTTATCAAATTTAGTCCTTGAAAATATTTTATGGCAATTGAGTACGCTGGGCGTGCTGGAGGGTACGCTGTGCGAACTCATGAGTGTGTTCTTGATGCGGAGGCTACCCAGTACATCGGGCATACCATAGTGTACGTTGCGTGTACTAGGTTCAGATTGAAACCCTAATTATGGGTGTGAGCCCTATAAAAGGAACATATTGGCCTAACTTTTAGCCACCATTTCCAGAGAGTGAAACCCTAAGAGTGCCAAACCCTCGTTCTAGAGGTTGTGTGTGTGTGTGTATGTTTGAGCCTAATAATCTTCTTGTGTGCCTTTGAAGAGAAGAAGGTGCCATTGAAGAAGCTAGAGTTGGAGTGCAAGCCTTTGATCTGAGCTTTTCTGAGGTTGGAGCATCAGTTAGAGGTAAAAAGCTCAATGCTTTCTTAACCTTTTTGGATTTATGCATTATGGGCCATTTTTAGGGTTTTTGTCCCAAAAGTGGAGACTTTATGAGTAAAAAAGCTCCATAGAACTTGATCTGCCCCTTTTCAGTGTATATTTTGTTTTAGATCCATAAAAATCCAATCTTGGATGTTACGAGTGAACCATGCATGAGTTGTGAGCTTCTTAAGGAAGGAAGTGGTGTGATTTGGGTGTTGGTGACCTTCACAGCCTTGCAAACGCTTAAAGTCACCGACTTTATGGATTGAGATGCTTTAGAGTGACCCGATCTAGGATTTGAGCTCATGTCTTAACCGATTAAGAGCAAAATCATGATGTTGGTGAAATTGGGGCGTACGCTGGGTGTAATCGTAGTACGCGCAGTGTAGCGGTCGAGTATCCCCGATTATGTATAGCATCAGAGTACACCCAATATACAGAGCTTGTACGCACTACGTACTCCTTAGGGTTGACTTTCGTTGACTTTTAGGATTTAGACAACAAGTGGGCCTTTGGACCATTGGAGGGGTATAATGGTCTTTTATCCTTCTGAGTGAATATAGGAAGGGACTTGTCTAGCCTTTGAGAGTCGTTTTAATTAGAAGTGAATTTTGTATGCGTTTAGGCAGAGGCTAGATCAGTGTTTCGAGTGCGAGATCATCAGAGTTTACCCGAGGTAAGTCTTATCACTATACATTACCTGGGGTGGTATCTATGTGTGGACCGGAAGCTCATGCATGTTTACTTGAGATTATGTGTTTTATGATTATGTATGCTATGTGCTATTCTGACTATACCGGAGGGTCCAAAAATTTACGAGGCCAGAGGGTCCTCAACCAGACCGGACCGGAGGGTCCAACGAGCTAGACCAGACTAGAGGGTCGAATGAGCTACGAGACTGGAGGGTCCCGCTGAGACACATTGATCATACAGTTGTACTGAGTATAGCCTTAGTGGCAAATTGTTGTATGGGGTATTTTGGGGAAACTCACTAAGCATTCGTGCTTACCGTGTTATGCGTTATGTGTTTCAGGTACCTCAGAGGATCGCGAGAAGGCACCGGCATGATTGTACATACACTTTTGATTTGGAGCTTTATTTGTGGATCCTGGAATTGAACAATTGTTTAGAAAACTTTTTAATTTGTTTTCGGATATTTAATGTTGAGACATATGTTTTATGAATATTAAAAATGAAAAAAAAATTGGTTTGAAATTTCTTGTCATTACTAATTGGTATCAGATCCTTGGTTTGAGGGATTCGGATACACCTTCGGGCATATCTGGACTCAAACTGTGACAACCGTCAAATTCCAGTCAAGTCAAAGTCAACTAAAGTCAACAAGTCAAACCGGTCAACTCATCTAACCCTTGTATGCTAGGGTTTTCATTATGTTCCATATTAAAGAACTCGCACTCTTAATGCAAAGTATCACTTAGAATTTTCATGTGTTCGGAAACTCTAAAACCTAATCAGGGCAAGTGATGAAACTACTCGATAAAACATTTTTCCTTAACCCCCAGGGCATATGACAGTCATAACAAGACTTAACGAGGTCTACGAACCTTGCATTGCGAAGCCAAACACTCAAAAATGTCACAAAAGAAATCTCTCCCAAATCTCTCTTGTATGAGAAATCTCTCCAAGAATTTCAAATCTCTCCCAAATCTCCCTAAGTATGTGAAATCTCTCCCAAAACTCTCAAATTATGAGAAATCTCTCCAAGTATGTGAAATCTCTCCCAAGTCTCCCTAAGTATGTGAAATCTCTCCCAAAACTCTCTAAGTATGAGAAATCTCTCCAAGTGTGTGAAATTTATCCCAAGTCTCCCTAAATATGTGAAATCTCTCCCAAAACTCTCTAAGTATGACAAATCTCTCCCAAATCTCTCTCTGTATGTCAAATCTCTCCAAATATGTGAAATCTCTCCCAAATCTCTCTCTGTATGTAAAATCTCTCCAAGTATGTGAAATCTCTTAAATCTCTCTCAAAATCTCTCTCAACTCCTTATAATCACTCGGGGCATCCCGACCCTTAATTTAGTTGAAAACCGCTCGAAAACGGAAGTCTACGCGAAAAACAACCTTAAGGAACTGAAACCCTCTTAGGAACTGAAACCCTCTCAAGAACCGAAACCTCCTAGGAGTCATGATCCTCTCATCCAAAATGGACTGAGTGCTCTGTCTATTTCAATCCTCTGACAATTCTGAACCGAGACTCTCCCTTCTTACCTTCAGTCCGAGAAGACTTCTCACTTTCGGTCCGAGAAGAACATGCACAGCCGAACCCCTCCACTCTCGGTCCCTTCCGATGAGTAGCCTGCGAGACCTCTCGATTCCCATGCGCAACTGAGCCTCGCCTTCGGTTCTATGCTCCGATGGAGCCGAACCTACGCACCTTCAGTCCTAAAGTTCAGATTTCAGCAATTCATACCCGGTTTTCAATATTTTTAGCATTTTAAGCCCGTTTTTTCATAATTTTAACACGAGATTTTCACCCAAAATCATATTTTAACATATTAAACCCTAAATATTCATATTTTAACTATATTTTGGGGAAAATCATCACCTAAGAATAAAATCTATTTGGTAAGATGTTTAGGTGGAGTGTTAACTTATCCTTTGGACAAGGACACAAGCAACCTCCCCATACCTTCATAGTACAACCCCCAGTCACTATTAAACCATACCTAATCATTTCATAGTACTTTTCCCACCATTTTGCAGCCACACACTTAGTCAAGAGCTAGAAAACCCCCCTCTCTCCTCATATTACTCCATTTTTCCACCAAGTGACAACTTCATTCTCTCTCACTCCCTCTCTCTAAATTTTGAGATTCAAGGATTGTTTCCAAGCTTTCCTTCTACGTTTGGTAAGTATCTTCCTCCTACACTTATATATTCTATGATATTTCATCCAAATCATAGATTGCTTACACAAACATCGTCATATTTGTGTTAGATCTTCAAATCTTCGAGCACCTCTCAAGTGTTCTTGAGTTGAACACTTCTTTTCTCCATCATCCATCTACTGAAATCACTCAAGGTGAGTTCATACCCCTATCTTTTCATGTTTTTCTTAAGTTTTAAGGGGGGGGGGATACAATTTAAAACACCAAGAAAACAACTAAATTCATTTAACAACCTTCATTAGAAAAGTTCAACTTCAATCATCGACTGTTTTGGACAACCTAAACATTTTAGTTTTCAAAACTGTACAAGGTGCAAGTAGTTCAAGTCCATAGCTTTAAAATGGTTACTTCACATCTCCATACGATTTTTCTACGATTTATGGCGATTTTTACAAAATTGCCTATCATTTCAAACCTCAATCTGGACCAGTCTGTGATGATGGACTTTTTCACACAAGTTGGAGCTCATTAAAATTCATAATAAAAATTATGAAGAAACTAGACTCATTTCCCAAACTCTCAAAATTTACAGATTCTGATTTGGACCTTTGATGATTTTTGTATAAATTTTGTAAAAACAGCAAAAGAAAATGTTCACAACAGAAAAATGATATCAATTTCATTTCACCTTGTAACATGTTGAGCAAGGTGTATATCTTTATGTGAATATATGTTTTTGCAAATAGATGACATTTTGTCTTAGTATATAGTCATACATCAGAAAACAAATGGATTTTTACCTACAAAAGTATGGTAATTAATTAGTTGTTATATTGCATGTTGCTTCACTTTAGTAAAAGGTATATATATACATATCGGTAAACAAAAGGGTTTTTACCTTCACATATATAGTAGTTAACCATAATAAACAAAGTTATAACTATTACATTTAAACGTTTTGATAAAATATAATAGGTATGGTTTATGTTTCCATTAACACAACAACCACATTTTGGAAGGTTTTATTCCCATAGAAAAAGGTTTTACACTCACGCACACCACACGTAAACTTGTTAACTTAAATTGTGAGACATTCTTCTCAGTACACCTAGAGTACGGGTTAAAATTCCTGGTAGTTATAACAAGAGTCTCTTGTAGGGAGAACGTGATAGTTGTGTATAGATCTATATTGAGTTTGACACCCCACACCTTGCTGCTAGCTATAGTGGGACCTATAGGTCTACGGGTGACAAGTGTCATATCAGTTTTCGACACCTGAGAAACGTCGTGGCAGGTTCATTCAGTCATTGTATGATTATAGCGACTCACATTGGGAGTCGACAACAAATAAAGTTTATTGGAATTTTTATAAATCAAAAGGGGTTTTATGACGATTTAAAATCACTTTTTATATCAATAAGTACAAATATTACTGTACACTTTCGGTCTTGGTATTTAAGACTGCACATCATTCATTACGGGATTTTCCCTCAAATCAAAAACAGTTTTATGCCGATTTAAAACCACTTTTATATCTTTAAGTATGACAAATGCTTGTTTATTCTCGGTCCTGGGATTTAGGACCGCATAACTTTTATAAGGAAAATATTGGATTTTTCTTGGTAACACACAACACATTACAAAGAACGGTTTCCAAACTCTTTATCTAAAAAGCTTATGAACTCACCAACTTAATTGTTGACACTTTTTCAAAATTACTTGTATTCTCAGGAAATCAACGAAACCAAGTAACCATAAGCTTTTGAGGATGAAATGCTACGACGTTGAACAACTATTTTTAACGTCCGCCACCCTCGGACGTTTCCGCCATCCTTGCTTTGGGGGTGTGACAGATTAGTATCAGAGCATTGTTTATAGTGAACTAAGTATATCGAACCGCATAAGATATACAAACTATAAATGCATTGGGACTAAGGTATCTAATTTAACATTCTCAAATGACTATACTTTTAGAAATAAATAGTTTCTTATTAAAAGTATACATGCATGCATACATACTAAGGTCAACATAATTCTAGAACAAAACAAATGTAATGATTGTTGAATAGCACAAGTAGGCTTGGGGATGTATAGTCAGGTCTGGGGATGACATAGCCTGATCAACTATGTCTGACCCAGAAGTGATTAGCATATGCCCGGGAATGGTTCTGGCGTTGCAACAAGTCTAAAAACTTACCAATTCTATCTACAAACAAACATTGGAAAGCATAAGTCAAGCATTAAAATACCATAGGAGTATTTTGTAATACTATAACCAACTTATGTGAAAACTAAAGACCCCTATTAGTAGGTCCTTAACGACTGAGTGCATACGCCAAGGTTATACATAAGTGAAGATATTATAGACTATCACTATTGCTCTACTTTCTGCTCCTTGTTTGGTTGTGGATTTAGAGTAGAGTCATTTATTCAAAGGTGTGTTCTATCTCAGATTATGTGTAACTGGTATGCACTAAGTGATTATAGACATGACTGATCAGGATGATCCCCTATAAGTAATTAATCATAGACTTACATGCCTATTAATTATGTCTTCCACTCCTGTTCTCGCACGTATAACATAGCAAGATCCTAATTACCAGTTGACCCCAACTTTCCCAACCAGAGAAATGGTGGATGGTTATGAGAAGAATCAGAAGCGGAACCGGAGGTAATCAACCCTCCATGCATAGCCAGGGTTTCCGCGAACTGTTTCGACTACATCAGAACTGTGCCCCGTTGGGCAACCGTGATCGAGGGTTGAAGTCGACAGCAATGACAGCAACCACAATGTGGAGACCAAAGAGGGTGCTATGACCTCAACCACAGGGGACCGACTGACAGAGCCCTCCCAGAAAGGACCTGGCGAATCGCGAACATCGGGGATTAAGACAGTGTAGACACACGACATTCAAAGAGAGGATGATTGCAACCAAGCGTCAATTGGCAAAGCTGCTAGATGCATCGATTGTCGTGAGTAGAGTTCATACCACTCACAAGACTGTGTAAATTAAGTTCTTGAGTAAGCGTTCGTGCTACTCTATTCTAGGTGTAAGCATGTTACTACGATTTAAGCAGTTATACTAATCGAGAGATCTATTTGCTATCAAAACTTTTCCTTGCATGGATGTGAGGTATACCTGCGTCGAGGCCAAAAATGTTCGCTGAAACCACAATTACTAGAATCATAGTAACAAGATGGGCTTAGGACCTAGCTTGGGTCAAATTACAAGGTTTCACTTGGATACAGAACTACTAAAACACATGAGTTTATCATAAAAAGACTCTCATTATTAACTGTTTACAGAACACCCTTAACAACCGAATTTCGTTACAAATTGATATAAGATAAACATAGTTACAAAACTCGCGACGTATAGGCATTCTAAAGACTCATTTCCGTCTCAACTTTAAATATTTTGGTTGAGAGGTTCCTTCTTCGTAGACCTATAGGGTGCGATCATACGAGCACTAATACACCAAATCCCATCAAAGCTCCTCAGCTAAGTGTGTTTGGACATACATGATTCTAAGATGAGTAAACCTTAACGCCTGTATGAAACCTACTTCTACCCACTACCATACTCCGTCTTAGGGACGTTAGCAGAAACACTAAGAATAGTATAGTAATGTGCAAAAATTTATATATGTGAATATAAATCGTAAGAATGCACTTGAGATAATTATCCCCACTCACGAAGTCATTTTTCATCGTGAAACAGAGCTATGTCTTCACCAAGAGGCAACCAACCAACTAGCAAGGCGCCAAACTTGCAGATAGACTATGCTACTTTCAAGTTGTAGTCACGGCAGCCGTGGCAGCCGTCATGACGTAGCTCAATGCTAACCACACCAGCAAACACGGAGATGGTGTCAGAAATACCAACCGCATCATCAATCAAGAACACCAGCGGGCGTCTACCAATGAAAATGCCTCAGGCCACAAACCTACGAACAAGAAGAGGAAGTTTTGGAACAAAAAGGAGTGCAACCAATCTCAAAGACTCTCTAAAAGAAAACAACCCATGGCCACCCCTACAACTACGACAGCAGTCACAACACATGCCTCGACATCAGCCACAACATCTATCGCTCAGGCATCAGACAGGCAATATATGGGAGCACTTCCAAAGTGTAATAAGTGTAACTACCATCACACAGGAGCTTCCCAGCTTTTACACTGTAATAACTGCAACAGGAAAGGTCATACCGTCCGTTTCTGTAAGGCCCCGACTCAGCACATCACTTCAACCCCCAATACCAACGTTAGTCTAGTGTGCTTCCAATGTGGCGAAACAGGACACTGTAAAAGAGACTGTCCAACTGAGAGGAATGACGGGGGCGCCGGAGGAGTGTGACCAACGAAGCAACAAGGGTAACAAGGAATCTTATTAGGACTTTTGTAATGTTTCCAATGACAAAAACATTTAAGTACCATATGTTTGTAATGAATTTGGTATGCTTGCTAAAATCACCGTCTTTCTAAAAGTAGTTAAAATACTCTATCGTTCAAATCAAACCAAAGACACTCATATATGACCTTATGATCATTACCTGTAAGCTGTGATGACTTTGTGCATACATTGGGGTTAATTATAATCAAAATACTAAAGAGTTGAAACAAATAATTCCATCCTGACTCCTGCTGCATGTCTAGTAGTGGGATTTGAGTGGAGCCACCCACTCAACGATTTCACCAATATAAAATTACATACGACGTACATATACCGCTCGATCACAAAGTGACCTGTCAGTGATCATGATATCAAGTATCATTACTAGCTATCGAAAAACTCCCTAACAGTGCTAGACATTGTGGTATGAACCATATGCGGTAATAATAACATCGAGCAAAACGGAACACACTAAAAAGAAACACAAGCTACTGTATCACTCTAATGAGCACTTCTTATGAATACAGCTTAACACATGCTTTATATAAAAAGATACTGTTGTCACCATTCAATTTCGATTGGTATAGTCCTCATTTTCCCGATTTAACGGCTACGAAAGGACCCTTCACCTAACCCACCGAATATCAAAACCTTTGTCTCCCATAAACACATCTAGCACAGACCTTCGGGTCATCTCTCGCTGTGAAACCCCAAAACACTCACCAGAGGAGTGTTATACCTCCGAAACCTTATCACAAGTATTTCCATGAGACCCTTCGTGAATGTCACGCATACAGCAGAGAAGGTTCAAGCACAGAAGCTTGGGACAGATACGGTTAGTCTACCACTACTACGTGTATACGCGAGGATAATGTATAATTAGTATTCTACGGATGTTGGATGTGTACTTCTGCCCTATTTCCTGTTCCTTATCTGGTTGTGGACTTGGGGCAGAGTCACCCATCCAACTGTCTTCCAACCTTAAGTACATACGACATATATGCGCAAGTTAATGATATATGGACTAGGTACGAGTCCTTCCATGAACTTCGGGCCAAGGTTTCCCAGGAGTACGAGTGAACGTCCTACCATCCGAATAAGTCTAGTCGCGTAAACCAAACCCTCATGATTCCTACCGATCTAAGCAATCGAGGAACACTACACCAGACCCTATGCAGCGCTCTGAGGAAAAGTTATTACTTATGCCATAAGACGGCTAAAGACGTAAGAAGTTGTCTAGGTAACACATGACCTCGAACTAGGAGTGATAGTGTTCACCCTAGAGGTCTAGGGGTACCATCTCTACGACACGAAGCACACAATCTTCACCGATCATAAGAACCTAGAGGGTACGGACGGTGTAGCATGTTATCCCTTGAACCGGATCTGGACACCGAGGTTGATGGATTTAGAAATAATGTCACGAACGAAGCACACGAAAACTCACTACTCCCTTCATCCAGGCTTGGACAAGATGTGTCTGGACCTCAAAAAGTAACATCAGTGGATGAATAGGAAAGCTGACATCGCTATACATGTGGGCAAGTATCAGAATTGTGCCAATGTCAAGGTAGAATAAAGGAAGTCTTCGCGTCTCCTACAACAACCAGTGATACCTGAAAGGAAGTGGGAGAGGCTAACCGTGGGATTCATAACCAAGCTACCCATGACAATGGATGGTCTCGATACCATTTGGGTAACCGTCGACAGACGTGCCGAATCCGCACACTCCCTACTAATCAAAGTAACCGACAGGATGGAGGAATCAACTAGAACGTACGTCAAAGAGATTATGGGACCATATGGTCTATTAATATCTGTTATCTCTAACAAAGATAGTAGATTCATTTTGTGACCCTGGCAACCCTGTAGGGAACTAGGTTGGATTTGAGTATGGCCAACCAATAGCAAACCAACGGGAAGAACAAAAGGGACTGTTCAAACCTTGCGCAACATGTTAATAACTTAGGTGATTAACTTCGATATAGCGTGGAAGTGCCCCCTTACCACTTGGCGAAATCGAAATGAACGAGAGTCTCCACTTTGTACCGGAGAGCATAAAGACACACATAGAATACACTATCATTTCAAAACAATAACTCCTTTAAACCGACTTAGCTCAAGTTACAATAAGATATTCCAAGGTCGTCATTTAACATCAAGTGGATGGAACCCCGCCATACCAATTTCTTGTACACCGAAAAGTACCCACATCTCTTCCCGAACTCTTGAATCCCCAAACAAAATGCAAATTTCGGGACAAAATTCCCTCTAATAGGGGATGATGTGACAACCGTCAAATTCCAGTCAAGTCAAAGTCAACTAAAGTCAACAAGTCAAACCGGTCAACTCATCTAACCCTTGTATGCTAGAGTTATCATTATTTTCCTTATTAAAGAACTCGTACTCTTAATGCAAAGTATCACTTAGAATTTTCATGTGTTCGAAAACTCTAAACCCTAATCAGGGCAAGTGATGAAACTACTCGATAAAACATTATTCCTTAACCCTCGAGGGCATACGACAATCATAACAAGACTTAACGAGGTCTACGAACCTTACATTGCGAAAACAAACACTCAAAAAGGCCACAAAAAAAATCTTTCCCAAATCTCTCTTTATATGAGAAAACTCTCCAAAAATGTCAAATCTCTCCCAAATCTCCCTAAGTATGTGAAATCTCTCCCAAAACACTCTAAGTATGAGAAATCTCTCCAAGAATGTGAAATCTCTCCCAAGTCTCCCTAAGTATGTGAAATCTCTCCCAAGTCTCCCTAAGTATGTGAAATCTCTCCCAAAACTCTCTAAGTATGAGAAATCTCTCCAAGTGTGTGAAATCTCTCCCAAGGTCCCTAAGTATGTGAAATCTCTCCCAAAACTCTCTAAGTATGACAAATCTCTCCTAAATCTCTCTGTGTATGTCAAATCTCTCCAAGTATATGAAATCTCTCCCAAATCTCTCTCTGTATGTCAAATCTCTCCAAATATGTGAAATCTCTCCCAAATCTTTCTCTGTACGTCAAATCTCTCCAAGTATGTGAAATCTCTCCCAAATCTCTCTCAACTTCTTATAATCACTCGGGGCATCCCTACCCTTAATTTAGTCAAAAAACCACTCGAAAACAGAAGTCTACGCGAAAAACAGCCTTCAGGAACCGAAACCCTCTTAAGAACCGAAACCTCTTAGGAACCAAAACCCTTTCAAGAACCGAAACCTCTTAGGAGCCGAGACCCTCTCAACCGAAATGGACCGAGTGCTCTGTCTAATTTGGTCCTCTGACAATGCCGAACCTAGACTCTCCCTTCTTACCTTCGGTCTGAGAAGACTTCTCACTTTTGGACTGAGAAGCACCTGCGCAGCCGAAACCCTCCACTCTTGGTCCTTTCTGATGAACAGCCTGCGACACCTCTCGGTTCCCATGCACAACCGAGCCTCACCTTCGGTTCTATGCTCCTAAGGAGCCGAACCTGCGCACCTCTCGGTTCTCATAAAGTGTATCATAAATATCTCATAACACAAAAGTAGGGGTATTTTGGGAAATCACCGTTCGGGCTCTGGCCGATTGTACACATCGCTCTTTCTTGCTTTCTCTTTGAACTCTTATTCACTTTTAGAAAATCATTTCCTTGAAAACTCTTCTTACTTCCTCAGTTTGAGTCCAGATTACCCGAAGCTGCGTCCAAATCCCTCAAACCAAGTCTCTGATACCAACTTATAACATTGAAAATTTCAAAACAAAATTTTCATTTATAATAGTTTATCTCTTTAACACTTTTCATAAAAATATTCTTTTTGTTTTAATTACAATACATGACTCTTTTGTTCAATACATTAATAAACCAAGATCCTCAAAACAAACTCCTCCTCTGTTGTGTACAATCGAGCCGGTGCCGTCCCGTGATCCTGAGAAAACCTGAAACATATAACACAAAACACTGTAAGCACGAAGCTTAGTGAGTTCCAGAAAATACCACACATAACACGTACTAGCCACTCGAGGCTATAACTCTGCGGGCCCTTGAGCCCTAACTCTGTGGACCCTCGGGTCCTAGCTCTGTGAACCTTTTGGTTCTAACTCTGATATACTCTGATATACACCTGGCATAAATCACATAGAAATAATAAACCCAAACACATAAATAGCATACAAATACACTGCCACATCTAACTTTGTGGACCCTCTGGTCCTAGCTCTGTGAACCTTCCCGTTCTAACTCTAATATACTCTTATATACACATGGCATAAATCACATAGAAATAATGCAGTGCAACACATCAACTAAATAGCATACAATAACTCTGTCACATAACTCTGTTACCACTCAAGGTAAGGTATAGTGAGAAGACTCACCTTAGATATCTCGATAAATCTCTGACTCGGTAGAAATATGGCCTAGCCTCCGCCTGATCACATAAAGTAAATACTCTCATAAATATTACTCTCAAGACTAGATTCAAGTCTCTCTTGGCATCATCAGAAGGGTAAAAGACCATTTTACCCCTCCCTTGGCTTAAAGGCCACATTGTTGACCAAACCCTAAAAGTCAACAAAAGTCAACGGTAAAACTATGACCCGACTCGTCGATTGCACTTGGGCGACTTGGCAAGTCTACACGTGTCCACTAACTCTTTAGTCCTACTTGGCATGTCGAGTCCCCCCCGCCCCCTTGCTTGACGAGTCACACCTGGAATGAATCATGGGGCCACCACGACTCAACTCGCCGAGTCTCAAGAACAACTCGGCGAGTTCCGCCTTGAACTCTAGTCCTCTTATCCCCCTCTGACTCACTGAGTTATTTCCCCAACTCGGCAAGTCTACTCACTGAGCGATTTACGGGAAACACCAACCCTACTTGTCGAGTCTGATCTTTGGACTCGGTGAGTTCATGCCATGCACAAAGTCCATTGACCTCCTGAGGTTAGATCTATTCCTTTAATCCATAGATCTGACCTTCCCAAGCATGATAATCACATAAAGTTCAGACCTTGACACTTATATAACATCTAGATGGTTTCACTTGGTGATTTAGCCCCAAAAATAACATCCTAAGTTCATGGCTCCCAAAATAACTCATAAAGCTCCAAGGGTTAAGGTCTCTGGACCCCTTTGAGTCCATATCCAAAGCATAAACTCGAGAAGGGACCAATTGCTCCACATATCCATCCTCTATAGGGGTTAGAAAACCCTAACTCTAAGAATCAACACCAAAACTGAAGAAGGTCCAAATAAATACCTCAAGATGATGTCTCTGAACTTTGAAATCACCAGAATCACACCTCCTTTAGCCTCCTCTTGCCTTGGTCACCTCCTTCTTGCAATCACACCAACAAAATGATCAAAAATGGGCTCTTCTTCCTCACAAACGCTCTAGATCTCTTAGGGTTTCTTTCTGGGTTTTGGTAGCCGCAAATGACGGCCCTAAGTGCCTTTAAATAGGTCCCAAACCCTAGAAATTAAGGTTTCATTAAACAGCGTGGACTCATCGAGTCCACTCATGAACTCGCCGAGTCTAGCTATTACCCGGATCAGAATCTGCAACCATACTCGACGAGTCTAAGCACCAACTCGCCAAGTCCCTTCCCAACCTCCAAAAATAAAGGAATAAAATAATATACCTGGGAATCCGGATGTTACAATTTTGGGGAAAATCATTGCCTAAGAATAAAATCTATTTGGTAAGATATTTTGGTGGAGTGTTAACTTATCCTTTGGACAAGGACACAATCAACCTCCCCATACCTTCATAGTACAACCCCCAGTGACTATTACACCATACCTAGTCATTTCATAGTACTTTTCCCACCATTTTGCAGCCACACACTTAGTCAAGAGACCTGGAAAACCCCCCTCTCTCCTCACATTACTGTTGGGTTTTGAGCATTCTAACACTCCTATGGTGTACATGCAACCCTATAAACCTTGGATCTATGTTTTCTCTATTATACATGCCAATAAGAACTTTCCAAGGCTTTAATCCTAACTTGCTTATTATGATGTTCTTATACTACAAAGTACTAGTTAGATGACATACCTTTTGATGTAGCTTGATGTCTTCAAGCTTTAAGAGCTTAGCCCCAATAGTGTGGAAGCCTCAAGTGGAATCACAAATCACCAAAACACCTTGGAAGACATTAGAGAATATGGATACTTGGTTCTCTCTAGTGAAATCGGCTAGCCCTTCATAGTGTACCCCCTCTAGTGCCAATTTCACCAACCAAGGACATCTTTATATAGTATGGATACTAGGGTTAAACCCATGACCTTTCATTTCATAAGATCCATGGGTTAAACACTCCATGGACTATCCATGAAAGCTTAGCCCAAGCTAATTGAACTTGGCCCATTCCATATATATATATATATATATATATATATATATATATATATATATATATATAAGAGTCCATATTTAATTAGTTCATTTTGATCACTTAGTTAATTATAAATTAAAACTTGATCAATACTAATTAAATAATATGATTATATATTAATATATTATAACTTATAATATATTAATATAAATCATAAATATACTATTCTCAAAAGACTGTCCATATAAATTGTTTCGGTGAAGTGCAACCCAAATGGACCATGCCGGGTCGGGTCAAGTACGTACCAAATATAGTTATGGACTTAGACATTAATCCAATAGTCTCCCACTTGGAAAAGTCTAAAACTATTATTGAGTATGACTTCAAAACCTAACTGGCAATTGTAGCTCTTAAAGCCACTGTCGAACTCTGATCTTGTCAACGAACATGTTCATTAGATAAGGGATCATATATTCCTCCATTCTAGATATCATATGGACTGAGACATGGATTATAATCATTCTCTCTGTCCATTTGTTGTTTCCTGATTTCCGATTCATGACGACTGACTGATTAAACAAATCAAATCAGTCCTGGCTTGGCCAAGCACTCACATGTGTCATCATTAAATCATCGAGGGGCCCACATATATCGCTTTTATCCCGAAGGTAAAAGGAATGGATAAACTTCGACTCATATGGCTTGTTCTACTACTTGTTGAATCATACACAAAGGCACGTTTTATAACACCGAGTTACCGAATGCGTTTTCGTGCAATCAATGTACAACCAACTCATAGTAACAACTCATATCTCTTGGTTTGAAGAATATAAGATATTATCGTCTTATGATCACTCGTGATAAAATCCATGAAGTGATTCCAATGAGCGCGGGTTGAATCCAATACTCAGAACTTATGAGCACTCATGAGTGTTGTAGCCCATTGTCCAACATCTTAAACCTCTACAAGCCAACCCATGACAGTCTTAATTCATATCTACTTCGAACATATGACCGACTGTGGATGGTTTGCATAACTTAGTCAATCCAGAAGAGTAACCTAGTTTATTCTGGAAGTCAAAACATGCAAAGTGAAACACAAGAATAAATGAATCAAATATTGTATCAAACACTATGAATATAAATAAAAACTTTTATTTATCACCATACTGATTACTCATTATTCATTGTTTCAGTTTTATCAACTTTATACTTGAATTAAAAAACACTAGTTGTCCCATGCTCCAAGCATGTACACTATGTTTTTCTTAAACAATAGCTTTGCCATACACCAAGTATTCACTCTATGTTTGTCTATGATCCTTACTTTGTGACTTAGATCGATTGAACATAGCTCCAATGATCATCTTTTCACAGTCCCGAACCCTTACTGCAAGTACAAGAATTCCAAATTCATGCCATTTACCGAACTCTGTTAGATTCTAAACTTATATGCATTGATCCTCTTGTAATGATTATGCACAAATTCACTTGGAAACAATCATTACATAGTATTCCAAAGGAGATCAAATCCTTGGAAACATCCTTCTTGCATTAAGTTTCTTAATCTTACACAGATTTATTGAACAACTTTCTATCTTTGAACCATTTCCATATTCCATTTTGACTATCACTTCTGAACAAGAGTTGCCTCCTTACAGATTATGTCAATATGGTCTTTCCAGAATTAACACTATACTTCCAGTTTTCCTTGAGCAACCAATATTTGGTAAACCTTAGATTGTCCTTAACCATTGCTTAATCATTTTAGTCATATCCAATTCCAGACCTTTTCCCTTCTTAATACTCCAGGCATTTGGAAAATTTTAGAAAGGATAAATATAGCACATGTAATCGATCCTATATCCGATGCATATGGCACACGATCCATGATGTCTCACATAAAGACTAAACTAGTCTTTTGCTATAATATTTCCATTTCTATTTGCCAAGTTCTCATAATTCAGATTATGAAAAGGGTTGCCGTAATCATAATCAAATTTTAGAACGCAAATAATGAACCCATATATAGAATTTCCTTATGTTGAGCCATTCCAACATGAAATTCATATATATTCTTGACTAAATACGATTAAGACCTCAATCTAAGCTTTTAGATTTGAGATGAAGTATAATATCCTCTCCCTTAATTATAGCAAAACAACTTTTTCCCAATTGATGATTAATAGCATAGCAGTTATGCTCCCACTAGCTTTGACATGTACCCAAAAATCAACTAGACTTCCAGAAATCAATACTTTTTTGACTTTCTTACCAAACTTCAAATTTCTGATACTAGATTGCCTTGATAAGACTTTATCAAAATCATACACCTCTCTTAGATAGCTCAAAAATGTGTCTAAACAATTTCAGAACTATGAATAGGGTTGCCGTAATCATAGTCTCAATTGTTTAGACCTTTTGCCATTTCTCATAAGTCAATGTTAGTGTGCCGGTTAACCACGCACGCTTCACTAACGACTTAGAGAACTGCAAAAGTCACAATTGCTATCTACTTAAAATCTACTTAGTGAAAGAGTTTCCTTACCATCATTTTCATGAATCTAAGAGAAACCTTATGACACTTAGATTTTATGATATATGTGTTCTTATCCACGTGAATTTGTCAAAACAATAATCACAATACTAGGTTAGTGACAAATCCTAACTCATATGGATTGAACTTGTGCAATCTTAACTTCTTGCCACCTGGCAGCTTAAGGGCCTGCCATTGCTTCCAAGTAGTTATGCAATCAATTGAGAACATGTAGAACTCAAATGTATAGCCAACTTAACTTGAATGGGCACGGAAATGTCAACACGATAGGTTATAAACCTCTAGGTGTGTGCTAGTGATGAAATACAAGTTTTTTTTGTTCTTGATTACTTCTTGAAACCCTTTCAGGATCTTTTAGACTCCCACTGTCTCCTTGACCTATAAGACTTTCTTGCCAAATACTCAAGAGATAGTGTGGATTCTAATCAAGACAAACACTTTACATAATTGGCCATAGTTAGTCTTTGTTTTATCCAAAACATCACAACATACCAATTTCAAATGTACAAGAGTAGAAAACTTTTACTCTTACATTTGAGAAGTGTTTAAAACCTTCTTTGAGATATGTCACTCAAGTTACAATCTTAGAGTATAACTCTAAGAATTGTTTTGAAACGAAGTATGACTCATCTCCTTGATTTGACCACTTCAACAATTCATAGCTCCTCTTCTTAGCGATCAGAATGTACTTAGATGATGAATTGTGATAAGGTCTCAAAATCATTAAGATGATCTTAAAACATGATACTAAAGTACTCTCCCATCTTTTCAGATTTGAGAATTTTTATCCTTCTGCCTAATTTGATTCATCTTATTCGTTCTGTCATACATTGAAAATTTTACAATGCTTCAGAATTATACTTAAGCTTGTAAGTATAATCATATTTACTAGACCTTAGTAAATCATGATGAATAGTCTTATCCATCTTTTGTGGTGGACATTGACAAGTGCACAAGAAAGTGTACTTGATCCTTTAGTCCTTCTCTTGACTCACACATCCATGTGAACAAGCAGTTATTCTTAATTTTCCAATGCTTGAAAGTTCTCATTCATCATACTATACAACTTGCATGATTCCAAGTTTCTATCCAACTGAAACTTGGGAGATGAGAATCTTTCCTTATTTGGTAAATTTAGACACTACCACAAATGAAAGAATCAAATTCATATTTCCATTATTGCTATCAACGGAATCATATAAACAACATATTTTTTTTCCAAATGCCATTGTAAGGATATTTTAAAACTTTGCGGAAAAACTGATCCTTACAATGCAGATGTATATGAAAACTTGTTGTCATCTATTCCTAAGCAATCTATCATAACTCTTAAGCATGTGCTCAAAATTCTGATCACCAACCATGCGATTGAAATCCATATTCACGATCAGAATCAGCATATACTTCCTTTAAGTTTCTTTACTTTTTCTTTTATTCTTAAAACATCAACATGTGACCCAGCCACATCATGTAATAAGAATCTCCAAGTAGGAACTTAATAGAGTTAGACGATGGACTTTACCTGAAATAAAGTCAAACTTATTGACTTTATCATCCTTAGGTAAGTTTGGCAGCTTCATAACCAAAGCCCCTTCCTTTGGCAATAGAGACATATGGACCCTTAGGTAATAGTACATGGGACTATCTCAGACTTAGCCTTTCTCTTTACCATTTGGTCAACCAAGTTGACTATAGCCAATCCCTTTCCATTGGGAAGAGAATGCATTTTTGGATTTCCTGTGTCACTATTGTCCTTGTCCATAAAGTTTTGGGAAGTTGATCTCCTAATCAAATTTGCTTTACAAGTACACAAAATCATTTCTGATTTAGCAGCACCAAGCAAATAGATAAGATCATTAAGGGTCTTGTCATAGTCTATTTCATAGGAGTCCCAAAGGAACTCACTATGTGACTTAGAAAGTGATTGAACCACTAACTTTCTCAAGACTTTGACACCAAACTCTCCCGGCTTGTCAGCATGTGACTTCATCTGCAAGATGTGATCACATCTAGACCTTGCCTTGCCAAAAGGGATTGAGTGACCTTGAACTTGTGGGTTAGGGAGAATAATTGGAGGAGGTGGAGGAAGTGAAGTTCCAAGATATTTGGGAAGATCATAGATGTCTGAACTTGACATCTCTTGGGAGATATTCAAGATAGTTTATTTAATGTCCTTAATATAACACCAATATGAAATACTAAGGCTAGGACGCAACAAACTATTTTATAACTTAGAAGAGGGATGCCGTAATCCAAGCTATACAATATTTGAAGGTAGGTGAATGACGATTCACCAATTTCCACCATGAAAAACAAAATAATTAATTAGGTTTTAATTGGATTTGAAATTCCTAGATCTTTGAGATTCATTGAACTTTCAATGGCATGTTTCAGTCTCGAGTGTGCCCTTCAGGTTTTGTGACTGGGATGCCGAGGATCACAAAACAAGGTGTGAAGTAACCATGCAAATTACTTGGTACCCTTAAGTGTTTACCCCTCAATCGATGTGCCGGTTAACCACATACGCTCCATCGATACTATGATAAACATTAAGTAACCCTTTGCCTACCTTGTTAAATACGAGTTAGTGTGCCGATTAACCACACACGCTCCACTAACCGACTTAAACAAAGTGCAAAGTGTAATTTCATTGATTAGCACCTTATTCACATTTTCCTAAGTAACTAAGATTGGGTATTATTAAGAATTTAGTTACTTAGTATTTATCATTAATACTTATAATGAAGGGAGAATTATAGTCATGTCAAACCCGATCGGCTAACGACCCTCCACCAGTCAAGGAAGCGGTGGGTGAGAGTGGACACCCATTAAACTGCCATTTTATAGGCAGTAACCTTATACCCAATTATAGACCAGCTTCGTGAATGAGGCCTACTAACGGTGAGACTGACTTTACTCTTATACATATATATATATATATATATATATATATATATATATATATATTATTAACTTATAATATTATAAAGTATAAGTGTTGAATTTTAACTTTTAAAAATCTAAGGGCTAACTTTGAATTAAAGTATTCATAAGTGAAAACTTTTCAAATTCCAAAACTTGAGAGCAAGTTTTGAAACTATTCGAAACTAATTAATTCCATAACTTATGTGTTTAAAGTAGTTTTAATCCAGAAACTCTTCAAGTTCCATAACTTGAGTACAAGTTATGGAAGACTTTAAACTAATAAAAGAATTAAGTTTTCTTTATTTTATAACTTATGGAATTAATTAAGGTTACATATTTTATTACTTAATGAAGTGACTCATGAACTTCCATAACTTGAGGACAAGTTATGGAGTAATAAAACTATTCCATGAGACAAGACTCTTTATTTTGTAACATTTGCCAACTTTCATGAGTTTTATGAAACTTAAATGTGACTTTTCATATAACTTGAGGACAAGTTACAAAAACACATTTTAGAATCAACTCTTAGATTAATTTGGATTGAAAACACATAATCAATTAACTTTTCTATTAATCTAAGAAACTCATAAGAACAAGATAATTCAAATCAAACTTTATCATGTAATTAGTCTAAACCTTAAACTAATACAAAACATGAATCTATTGACAATTAACTTTGAAATTGGATTAGCATGAACATTACCACATCAAAAACAAGTTTATAAGTCCAAAAACATCTTAGGGTAATGTTCCTATTCCAATTCCAACCAAAAAAGTCGAATTTATGCTGTCTGGGGGTCCAACTCGTCGAGTGCACGAACCAACTTGGCGAGCTGGATGCATTTTGTCTTGGACTCGGTGAGTCCATTCATGGACTCAGCGACTCTGCTGGGCAGACAACATCAAAACTCGATTTTTCAGCTACTTTTGCAAGTATAACAAGAAAATAAGCCTAGGCTCTGATACGACTATTGGGTTTTGAGCATTCTAACACTCCTATGGTGTACATGCAACCCTATAAACCTTGGATCTATGTTTTCTCTATTATACATGCAAATAAGAACTTTCCAAGGCTTTAATCCTAACTAGCATATTATGAAGTTCTTATACTAGAAAGTACTAGTTAGATGACATACCTTTTGATGTAGCGTGATGTCTTCAAGCTTTAAGAGCTTAGCCTCAATAGTGTGGAAGCCTCAAGTGGAATCACAAATCATCAAAATACCTAGGAAGACTTTAGAGAATATGGATACTTGGTTCTCTCTAGTGAAATCGGCTAGCTCTTCATAGTGTACCCCCACTAGTGTCAATTTCACTAACCAAGGACATCTTTATATAGTATGGATACTAGGGTTAAACCCATGACCTTTCATTTCATATGATCCATGGGTTAAACACTCCATTGACTATCCATGAAAGATTAGCCCAACCTAAATGAACTTGGCCCATTCCATATATATAAGGTCCATATTTAATTAGTTCATTTTGATCACTTAATTAATTATAAATTAATTCTTGATCAATACTAATTAAATAATATGATTATATATTAATATATTAGAACTTATAATATATTAATATAAATCATAAATATACTATTCTCAAAAGACTGTCCATATAAATTGTGTCGGTGAAGTGCAACCCAAATGGACCATGCCGGGTCGGGTCAAGTACATACCAAATATAGTTATGGACTCAGACATTAATCCAACAATTACTCCATTTTTCCACCAAGTGACAACTTCATTCTCTCTTACTCCCTCTCTCTAGATTTCGAGATTCAAGACTTGTTTCCAAGCTTTCCTTCTACATTTGGTAAGAATCTTCCTCCTACACTTAGATATTCTACTATATTTCATCCAAATCGTAGATTGCTTACACAAACATCGTCATATTTGTGTTAAATCTTCAAATCTTCAAGCACCTCTCCAGTGTTCTTGAGTTGAACACTTCTTTTCTCCATCATCCATCTACTGAAATCACGCAAGGTGAGTTCATACCCCTATCTTTTCATGTTTTTCTTAAGTTTTAAGGGGGGAATACAAGTTAAAACACTAAGAAAACAACTAAAATTATTTAACAGCCTTCATCACAAAAGTTCAACTTCAATCACGGACAGTTTTGGACAACCTAAACATTCTAGTTTTCAAAACTGTACAAGGTGCAAGTAGTTCAAGTCCTTACCTTTAAAATGGCTACTTGCACTTCTCCATTCGTTTTTTCTATGATTTATGGTGATTTTTACAAAACTTCCTATCATTTCAAACCTCAATCCGGACCAATCGGTGATTATGGACTTTCTCACACAAGTTGGAGTTCATTAAAATTCATAATAAAAATTATGAACAAACTAGACTCATTTCCCAAACTTTCAGAATTTACGGATTCTGATTTGGACCTTTGATGATTTTTCTATAAAGTTTCTAAGAACAGTACAAGAAAATGTTCACAACAGAAAATGCTATCAATTTCATTTCACCTTGTAACATGTTGAGCAAGGTGTATATCTTTATGTGAATATATGTTTTGCAAATAGATAACACTTTGTCTTAGTATATAGTCATACATCAGAAAACAAATGGATTTTTACCTACAAAAGTATGGTAATTAATTAGTTGTTATATTGCATGTTGCTTCACTTTAGTAAAAGGTATATATATACATATCGGTAAACAAAAGGGTTTTTTACCTTCACAAATATAGTAGTTAACCATAATAAACAAAGTTATTACTATTAAGTTTAAACGTTTTGATAAACTATAATAGGTATGGTTTATGTTTCCATTAACACAACAACCACATTTCGGAAGGTTTTATTCCCACAGAAAAAGGTTTTACACTCACGCACACCACACGTAAACTTGTTAACTTAAATTGTGAGACATTCTTCTCAGTACTCCTAGAGTACGGGTTAAAATTCCTGGTAGTTATAACCAGAGTCTCTTGTAGGGAGAACGTGATAGTTGTGTATATATCTATATTGGGTTTGACACCCCACACCTTGCTGCTAGCTACAGTGGGACCTGCAGGTCTACGGGTGACAAGTGTTATATCAGTTTTCGACACCTGAGAAACGTCGTGGCAGGTTCATTCAGTCATAGTATGGTTATAGCGACTCACATAGGGAGTTAACAACACATAAAGTTTATAGGAATTTTTATAAATCAAAAGGGGTTTTATGATGATTTAAAATCACTTTTTATATCAATAAGTACAGATATTACTGTACACTTTCGGTCTTGGTATTTAAAACTATACATCATTCATTACGGGTCTTTCCCTCAAATTAAAAAGGGTTTTATGTCGATTTAAAACCACTTTTATATTTGTAAGTATGGCAAATGCTTGTTTATTCTCGGTCCTGGGATTTACGACCACATAACTTGTATAAGGAAAATATTGGATTTTTCTTGGTAAGACACAACACATTACAAAGAACGGTTTCCAAACTCTTTATCTAAAAAGCTTATGAACTCACCAACTTAATTGTTGACACTTTTTCAAAATTACTTGTATTCTCAGAAATCAACGAAACCAAGTAACCACTAGGTTTTGAGGATGGAACGCTATGGCGTTGAACAACTATTTTTATATCATGTCGTGATCAATCATTGAAATATGTAATACTTGTAACCATGTAATTCTTTCCTGATCACATTTATGATTGGTTGTATTTACTTTGAGCACTATTATACTCGTTGTTGTGATACTATACATAAAGTCTGCCACCCCCGGGCGTTACGACCATCCTTGGTATGGTGGTGTGACAGATTGGTATCAGAGCATTGTTTATAGTGAACTAAGTATATCGAACCACATAAGATATACAAAGTATAAATGCATTGGGACTAAGGTCTCTGATTTAACATTTTCAATTCACTATACTTTTAGAAATAAATAGTTTCTTGTTAAAAGTATACCTGCATGCATACATACTAAGGTCAGCGTAATTCTAAAACAACACAAAAGTAATGAATGTTGAATGGCACAAGTAGGCTTGGGGATGTATAGTCAGCTATGGGGATGACATAGCCCGATCAACTATGTCTGACCCATAAGTGATTAGCATATGCCCGGGAATGGCTGTGGCGTTTCAACAAGTCTAAAAACTTACCAATTCTATCTATAAACAAACATTGGAAAGCATATGTCAAGCATTAAAATACTATAGGAGTATTTTGTAATACTATAACCAACTTATGTGAAAACTAAAGACCCCTATTAGTAGGTCCTTAACGACTGAGTGCATACGCCAAGGTTATACATAACTGAAGATATTATAGACTCAGAACCTATGACTATTGCTCTACTTCCTGTTCCTTGTTTGGTTGTGGATTTAGAGTAGAGTCATTTATTTGAAGGTCTATTCTATCTCAGATTATGTGTAACTAGTATGCACTAAGTGATTATAGACATGACTGATAAGGATCACCCCTACAAGTAATTAATCATAGAGTTAGACGCCTATTAGTTATCTCTTCCACTCCTGTTCTCGCACGTATAGCATAGCAAGGTCCTACTTACCAGATGACCCCAACTTTCCCAATTAGAGAAATGGTGGATGGTTATGAGAAGAATCAGAAGTGGAACCGGAGGTAATCAACCCTCCATACATAGCCAGGGTATCCGCGAATTATTTCAACCACATCACACCTATGCCCAGTTGGGCAACCGTGATCGAGGGTTGAAGTCGACAGCAATGACAACAACCACCATGTGGAGACCAATGAGGGTGCTATGACCTCAACCACGGGGGACCAACTGACAGAGTTCTCCCAAAAAAGACCTAGTGGATCACGAACATCGGGGATTAAAACAGAGTAGACACATGACATTCAAAGAGAGGATGATTGTAGCCAAGCGTCGATTAGCAAAGCTGCAAGATGCATCGACTTTGCCTCAGGCATCACAAGGGACGGATTGTCGTGAGTAAAGTTCATACCGCTTACAAGAATTTGTAAATTAAGTTCTTAAGTCTGCGTTGGTGCGACTCTATTCTAGGTGTAAGCATGTCACTGCGGATTTAAGCGGTTATACTAATCGAGAGATCTATTTGCTATCAAAACTTTTCCTTGCGTGGATGTGAGGTATACCTGCATCGAGGCCAAGTATGTTCGCGGAAACCGCAATTACTAGAATCATATTAACAAGATGGGCTTAGGACCAAGCTTGGGTGAAATTACAAGGATTCACTTGGATACAGAACTACTAAAACACATGAGTTTATCATATAAAGACTCTCGTTATGAACTGTTTACAGAACACCCTTAACAACCGAATTACGTTACAAATTGATATAAGATAAACTTAGTTAGAAAACTCGCGACGTATAGTCGTTCTAAAGACTCATTTCCGTGTCACCTTTAAACATTTTAGTTAAGAGGTTCCTTCTTCGTAGACCTATAGGGTTCGATCATATGAGCACTAATACACCGGATCCCATCAAAGCTCCTCAGCTAAGTGTGTTTGGACAAACATGATTCTAAGATGAGTAAACCTTAACGCCTGTACGAAACCTACTTCTACCCACTACCATACTCCATCTTAGGGACGTTAGCAGAAACACTAAGAATAGTATAGTAATGTGCAAAAATTTATATATGTGAATATAAATCGTAAGAATGCACTTGAGATAACTATCCCCACTCACGAATTTGTTTTTCATCGTGAAACAGAGCTATGTCTTCACCAAGAGGCAACCAACCAACTAGCAAGGCGCCAACATTGCAGATAGACTCTGCTACTTTTCAAGCTGCAATTACGGCAGCCGTGGCAGCCGTCATGGCGCAGCTCAATGCTAACCATACCAGCAGAGACAGAGATGGTTTTAGAAATACCAACCGCATTATCAATCAATAACACCAGCGGGCGTCTACCAACGAAAATGCCTCAGGTCACAAACCTACGAACAAGAAACGGAAGTTTTAGAAAAAAAAAAGGAGCACAACCAATCTCAAAGACTCGCTAAAAGACAACAACCCATGGCCACCCCTACAATTACGACAACAGTCGCAACACATGCCTCGACATCAACCACAACATTATCGCTCAAGCATCAGACAAACAATCTATGGGAGCACTTCCAAAGTGTAATAAGTGTAACTACCATCACGCAGGAGCTTGCCAGATTTTACACTTTAACAACTGCAATAGGAAAGGGCATACCGTCCGTTTCTGCAAGGCCCCGACTCAGTACATCGCTTCAACCCCCAATACCAATGTTAGTCCAGTGGGCTTCCTATGTTAGTCATAGTATGGCTATAATGACTCACATAGGGAGTCATCACATAAATTTTATGGGGATTTTCTAAAATCAAAAAGGGTTTTATGTCGATTTAAAATCACTTTTTATATCAATAAGTATGGATATTACTTGTACATTTCGGTCTTGGTATTTAAAAATACACATCACTCTTGTAAGGAAAAGATTGGATTTTTCTTGGTAACACACAAATCATTACAAAGAACGGTTTTCAAACTCTTTATCTAAAAAGCTTATGAACTCACCAACTTAATTGCTGACACTTTTTCAAAATTACTTGTTTCTAAGGAAATCAATGAAACCAAGTAACCACAAGCTTTTGAGGATGGAACGCTACGACGTTGAACAACTATTTTTATATCATGTCGTGATCAATCATTGAAATATGTAATACTTGAACTAGGTAATTATTTCCTGATTATATTTATGATTGGTTGTGTTTACTTTGAGCACTATTATACTCGTTGTTGTAATACTATACATGAAGTCTGCCACCCCCGGACGTTTCCGCCATCCTTGGTTTGGGGTTTGAGACAAACTGAGGATTTGAGAAATGTTTTCAAAAAGAGACAATTTTTCTAAAAAGAGAAAAGGGTTTCCAGAAAGAGCGGAAAAGAGCAGTGGGTAGAATCAGCCACCTCCCGAATGGTGATTTCCCAAAACACCTTTTTGTTATGTGTTATGTTGTTTTGTGTTATGTTGTTATGAGATGTGTTATGCATGATAGAGTAGGCTAGGTAAATCATATCTAAGGACTAGGGTGGCCTGATATGTGATGCCTTAGCATAGGAGCTTATGCTGTTGTGAGTTGCTTTGAGTGCATGTAGGTAGAGAGTAGGCTTTATTCAGGGTGGTATAGAGTACTTGCGAGTTGGGATCCAAGGTGGAGGACTTGGTTTGGATATGGATAAGGTTTGGAAGGTAGTATTGGGCCTTTACTACTAAAAGCACTAGATCGGTAAGCATTCGAAGTAAAAATACTTAGGGTGCTAAGGAGCAAGTAGGAACGGTTAATCAAGTGTGAGTAATCTCTGTCGAGTCTCTAATTATTATATGTCGTATTTCAGAGGCATCATGGTGGGAACGCACCACAACCCAGGAGGCAATGGTACTAGTGGTACTAGTGATGAGGAGATTCGTAGGTTGATTCACAAGGAGGTGGCTGCAACCATTCGAGCTGAGATACCGGAGATGTTTAAGTCTATCAAGACCATGCTGATTGTGACATTTGAAGAGCGATATGCTGATCTGACTGAGGTTGCTGCTGCTGCAGCCACCGCAGCTGTCTCTGCTGCTAGGCCACATGGGGGTGACTAGTTGCTATACCGAGAGTTCAGCAACACGAAGCCACCAGAGTTTGATGGGACGCTGGACCCGATTGCTTCTATGAGATGAATCTTTTACATTAAGGGTGTTTTTACATTTATTCCTGCCCAGAACATTTAAGGGTACGGTTCGCGCTGAACCAGCTTCGCTTGGGAGCGAAGGACTGGTGGAAATTTGTGACAGCTGACTTTTCTACTACAGAGCTTACCGTAGTGAGTTGGGATAGATTCACCGCTATGTTTCGAGATGAGTATGTTTCTCCAGTGCAGAAGGAGCGATTAGCCCAGGAGTTCTTGTCCCTCAAGCAGGGGATTGAGTCTGTGACTGTGATCACACGGATGTTTCATGAGAGGGCGTTATTTTTTCCCTAAGCACGTGTCTACTGAGCAGGCACGTATAAGCCGATATCTGAGCATACTAAGGAGAGACATTCGTGATTTCCTGGCGAACTCGACATACCGGACATTTGTTGAGCTCCAGGTGAATTCTCGGAAAAGGGAGATTGAGTTAGAGACTCAGGCCAGGAAGAAGGCGGAGTCTTAAAGGAGGGATAGGCAGTCGGCACAGTCTCAGCCGGCGGCCAAGCGGGCGTAGCCCGCTGATTCGAGATCGGAAGGTCAAAAGGGCCGCACTTGTAGGAAGTATAACAAGAGACATGATGGGATGTGTAGAGCAAGTGTGTGCTACAAGTGCGGGAAGGACAGACATATAGCAAGGGATTTCCCTAAGGGATTTTCGGTTTGCTTTCAGTGCAACCAGACTGGCCATAGGAAGGCCGAGTGCCCGCAGTTTCTTCAGGGATCAGCATTGGGATCTGCACTTTCTGCTGCTTGAGCTATAGAGAGTCAGCTAGTGAAGGCCGAGGCACCGAAGGCTCGCAGTAGAGCCTTCCAGTTGACTACGGAGGAGGTTCGTGCAACACCCAACGTTGTGGCTGGTATGTGATCTTTTTCTTATTCTTTTGATATATATATATATATATATATATATATATATATATATATATATATATATATATGATGCCTGTTGTGTTGTGCTTAGGTACTTTCCTTGTGAGTTATGTACCTGCTTTAGTCTTGTTTGACTCGGTCCTTTATATCGCTAGCATTTAGCTGTTACATCAGTATCCGACGAGAGGCAATGAGTCGACTCTTGAGAGTCTCCATAGCCGATGAGCATGTTATTTTTGTGTCTAATGTGATCTGGGATGTGTGCTTGAGATTTTTGGAGTGGAGTTTCCGATAGATTTAGTACCTATTGTGATTGGGGATGTATGTGTCAATGTCGGAATGGACTGGTTGAGTTGATTCAGAGCTGTGATCGACTGTGAGCGTCAGCTGGTGACCATCTGAAACCCTAGCGGGGGAGTACTTACAGTGTTTGGCGAGGGTACTTGGTCTGTGTTAGCATTTTGTTCGGCTGCACGAGTGAGGTAAAGCTTGCAGCAGGGTTGCATGATTTTTATGGCATATGTGGCGGATACACATGATGTTACGGGGAGACCAACTTCTATCGCTGAGTGAGTTTCCGGATGTTTTACCCGAGGAGTTAACTGGTTTTCCTCCCGAGAGGCAGGTGGAGTTTCATATTGATTTACTTTTGGGGGCGACACCTATCGCCAAGGCACCCTATCGCCTTGCGCCGCCAGTGATGTAGGAGTTATTCTGGCAGCTGCAGGAGCTGTTGGGAAAGGGATTTATCCGGCCGAGCAGCTCGCCGTGGGGAGCACCGATCCCTTTTGTCAAGAAAAAGGATGGTTCACACCGGATGTGCATACATTATCGGAAATTGAGCAAGCTGACGATCAAGAACCGTTATCCCCTCCCAAGGATCAACGATATGTTCGATCAGTTGTAGGGTACATCTTGGTTATCCAAGATTGATTTGAGGTTTGGTTATCATCATATGAGGGTTCGTGAAGAGGACATTCAAAAGACAACATTTAGAGCTCATTATGGATATTACGAGTTCATGGTGATGCCTTTCGGGCGTACTAGGATTACACACGACTCTGGATCGGGGACAGTAGATCAGTACTCGGGGCGTACTAGGATTAGACTTGGCGTACATTCAGACTTGTTTTTCCCACTCTCTTGGTCTTAACATGTTAAGACCATAGCTATACTCTCATATCTGGACTCGCTAAATCCCCTGCTCCATAAAATTCATGACTTTAAGCCTTTGCATGGTTGAGAAAGTCCCATACCCAAATACTCTCACTCTTTACACCCTAAAAATGCTCCTATCTCATGCATGGGGTGGTTGGACGTCCAAGATCCCATTTTATGAGTCCACTCCACTAGAAACACTTAAAGCGAATAATTTAAGGCTCTGGAGTTCAACAACTCATAAAGCTTGAAGCTTTGGGACCAAAAACCCTAAAATGGACCATAATATGATAAAATGAAAATGGATGAGAAAGCTCTGAGCTTTATAACTTCAAATGATTCTCCAACCACAACAAAGCTCAGATCCAAAGCCTGGACTCCAACTCTATTCTCTTCAATGCTCCTTTTCCAATCAAAGGATCCCACATGAACACTTAGAAGCTCACTAATGCTCACTCAAGCTGAAGGGACGGAAATTACGGTTTTGAGAGGGTTGTGGGGTGGAAATGGTGGCCAGAAATGAGGCCATCATGTTCATTAAATAGGAACACACCCCACAATGTGACAACCCGAAATTTCCATTTGTACGAACAATATCTATTCAATAGAAGTCAGTCCAATTTCAGTGATTTTCAGACTTTTCCGAACAAGTTAGTGTACATTAGGGTTTACACTTTAGGAGATATCAGGAGAGTGGATGCTCCTGGGTTTGTGAAATTTGAACATTTCAAGTTTCATAAAGTTACAGTCCAAGTTCAAGAATAAAAATATTTTCTGTCAAAACATTTCAGGACTATAAATAGTTTTCTGAATTAATTTAATTCATTATTCACAATTCCAGCTAGAGAAAAGCCATTTTCTCTCTGACAGATCTTCGGTTTTTTATCCCAGATTATGAGTAACTCTTTCTAGTAGTGTTAGAATACATATTAGATGCTTATAACATGATTTAGTTGGCTAAATCAATAGATCTAGGAGTTTACTCCCCAAGGTGTTCTTGGGCGGTAAACTCCCAAAACAAAGCCAAAACTGACATTGGTGCTAGGATAAGACCATAGAACATTAGGTATACATGTAAGGGACATGAAAACACACACAAAACCACCCAAGATTGGGAGTTTACGGCCCAGAACTCTCTTAGGCCGTAAACTCAATTTCCTAGCCCTAAATGGTGATTTGAGGACTTAAGGACTTTAAGGCTTGCATCTAGGTTATTCTCCCAAGTAGCTTAAGGTCTTAAACACATCAAATGACACAAGTGAAAGTGATTTTATGGCCCAGAACTCTCCTAGGCCGTAAACTCCATGTAAATGGTCACAAAGGGTGTTTTCATGACACCTAAGGCCCTAGACCTTTACAAGAAATTGTACCCACTAAATGGAAGGACCAAACCACACCAAAATCACTTAAACAAGTGAGTTTACGGCCAAGACATGGTTCTTGGGCCGTAAACTCCTAAAGAGGGCACTAAGTGGTGCCTAATACCTTCATATGCTAGGATTAAAAGTCTAGAACACATCCCACTAGTACAAGAGGCTTGAAAGCAACCAAGGAATCACCCCAAGGGAGTTTACAGCCGTAAACTCCAAGGTAAAATGCCTTGAGGCCGTAAACTCCCATTTGGAGTACTTCTAGACCTTAAACCCTTCCAAGAACATAGCCACTAGGTTAGAATAATTCTAGAAAGCATTTTGGACTTCAAAACACACCAAACACACATGTTTGGGAGTTTACGGCCGTAAACTCAAGAGTTTACAACCGTAAACTCCATGTGTGATGGTTTATGGAGAGTAAACTCTCATATGGGGTCCTTTGGAAACCCTAAACTCAAGTACCCTGTCCCACAATAGCTTAGATGGAGTCCTTACGACTTAAAACACTTACATAAAGTGTTATCTATGTCTAGGATGTCTTAAACATTATCAATTAGTCTTTTGTGTCAAATTGAGTGCATATATGTGTGATTATATGTTCATTAGGATCGTAGTGTGTGCACAAGTCCTCGCTTGACACCTAGCGATCTGATACCGTTCAGTTCATTCCAATCACCAACTACAGGTGAGTTCATACCCCGTAATCAATGTTTTAAATGCTTTAATGGGGGGGGAATACAAGTAGAAAACAGTAAGTTATTAAATCAGTTTCATGTATTTTATAACTGTGTTTTCACTCAGTAGATTTCACATATTTCAAAAGGAGTCACGTGAAATGGTTTTCTATCTTAAAATACTTGGACAACAGAAGTATTAGTTTTGAAATGTATAATGACTTCAAGTCACTTTAAATTATTGTTCAAAGCTCCTAGATACCTTGCATAAACCTACTTGAACAACCACATACTTTCCAGTTAGCTATCATGGGGATAGTCAGAAGATATCAAACAAGAGTCAGTTCATTCATGAGTCTATACTAATGCATTACATGATACATGAGTACACGTACTTAGGATTATATGATACATGAATATGTTTACATATACTTACCTGTTACATGAACACACTTACATGAATACTATACAGGGACACTTCTTCATAGGTGCATTATCCTGTACTTACTTACCTTTGATACTTGAACTTAGATCTACGAGGATGATTTATTAGTATTTACTGTGTAAATTGTCTTTCCTATCCCCGTTCAATGGGATGTTTCAGCGGGACTTACCATTCCGAATCTCACTGATTAGCACCAGTGGTCGATGATGTCTACGGATGTCTAAGGTAGTCGCTTGACTAGTGGTCAGTGATGAGACTAACTATCCCTCCGTCCGCTGTTGCAACAGTGGATGAGATGTGAATCTTCGGAGGATCATTAGGTTGACGATCTACGTCAAGAGATCGATGCATGGACTAACCCTCCTTCCATCCTGCTGCTGCTACAGAGGATGAGGGGACACTCTTCGGATGTTCCTTAGGGTCTATCTTTCGCTTCAGCGATGTCGTGTTTGTCCTGGTAATCCAAGACAATAACACTTACATGATTATATTTTCCCTATTTACTTTATTTTGTGATTACTTTCACATAAACGAGGAGTTAGACTAAGTGCTCTAGTACTAGTCAATAGAAAGGAAAAACTATCATTTTACATACAAAACATTCGAGTCTTGGTAGAAGACTACACTTCATTCATACAAAACATTTGAGTCTTGGTAGAAGACTACACTTCATTCACACAAAACATTCGAGTCTTGGTAGAAGACTACACTTCATTTATACAAAGCATTCAGGTCTTGGTAGAAGACTACATTTCATACTTATAGAAAATAAGGGTTTTTCTAGGGATTTCAAACTTACCTCAACATTTTCACTTAAAGGTTTTCATGGCATTCATAGCAGATTTTCACAAACAAAGCAATAACACTTATATACTTATGAATTCACCAGCTTTAAAGCTGATACTCGCTTTCAAAATAACTTGTATTCTCAGGTCGCCAGTAGACAGGTACGGAGGACAGGTTTTGAGAAGACGGAGCAGTCGAGTCTCGTCTTTTATTTTGATTGTATATTTTTGGTGTCTTATTACAATGAAAGAACACACATGTATAAAACTTTACTTATAATGCAATGGATGATGTTGTTGCTTGTTTATTATAATACACTGTTGTGATATTGTACATGATGTCCTCCACCCCTGAACGTTTCCGCCGTTCGTGGTTTTGGGGTGTGACACACAATTAGGGTTTTCACTCTGACCGTTAGGGGTGAGCATAATAACCAATAAACCGAACAAAAACCAAATTAACCGATATAACCGAACCATAGTAACCAAACCATTTTAAAAACCATTGGTTCAGTTTCTAATTTTTGTTAACCGATAACTAACGGTTCGGTTATGGTTTTATAGGTTAACCGAACAATTATTAACTGAACCACCAACTTTATATTTTAATATATAAAAATTATAGATTATATATAAAATATATATTCAAACTTATTTAAGATCCATTAAGATATTGAAAATATAATTCATTAATCCTCACTTATTAGCAGGCAAACGAGCAATCAAACCATCAAAGGTTGATCACGCAGACATACATAATCTTCCAATCATGCATTGAGTTAGATTATTGATTAATGTTGTAATTCCTAATCGGCTAATTCTACAATGTGTAAACATTACTCACAATTAGTTTAATCTTTACACGCATAATCGTAATCGAAGGCTTCTCACACCGTTAATCATAATCAAAGATTGTTTTGACTTTATAGTCCTATTCGAAGGATTTTTTTGACTTTATAATCAAGACTTCTAGGTAAGTTAAGTTTTTGGTTCTTCTTGACTCTGTAATATATTAAGAATGTATGTTTTTGGCTTTTTTTTTTATTTATTGTTTTTGACTTAATCACATTGAATATATAAGAGTGATTGTTTTTTTTTTAATCCAATAGCACATAATATGAATGTTTGGCTCTTTTATTTTATAGTTTTTGGTTTAATCGTATTGAACGTGTATGAATGTTTGACTTTATCTTAATATTAATATAAATGATCAATATATGAGATTATTAATGTCAATTCTTTTTATTTTTTTATATCTTTATTGAATGTTTTTTATTTTGAATGTGACTATGTGTTATCTCACTCTAAATATTAAAGGCACACATTTTATTCTATTACTATAAGCTAGATTACAAACATTGACGTCGATGCCTTTTTGGTATTCTATTTTCGTTTTTTATGCCAATATACTTTCGTCATTTATATTATTTTGAACATTATGGTTAACCAATATTAACCATTAACTAAAACCGTTAATCGATAAAAACCATTAACCATAACCAATTTTAACCATACCCAATGGCTACCAAAATGCATTAACCAATCATAATGGTTATGGGTCGGTTTTAACCAATAACCAAACCAAACTGCCCCATACATACTCCTACTGACCGTAGTACGCCCAACATACCCTCTCGTATGCCCAGCGTACTAGGTGGCCTTCGCATCCATATGATGCACATAAGTACGTTGAGCGTACAAATGCGTACGCCTCTCATACTCGGCTGGCACCTTTTCTCAAATAAGGGACCAAAAATGACAAAACTTCAAACTATCAGAGCTTCTTCGTTATAAGTCCATTTCCAATGAATCCTCACATCCATGGGAAGACGGCGAGAAGCCCTACGTTTCCGGTAACTCTTCATAGTCTCAAGGATTTCTCATGCCCGGGTTACAGCCCACGAACCCTAGATCACAGACGATCCAAAACAGGATGTTACAAGGTAATGACTCGTCAAGTGGTTCAACTGGAGTTTCCTCCTCAGGTTGGGCAATAGCGTTGGAGGTTCCTTCAATACTCAACTCTTGGAGCTCTTCAAGGTCAATTTGCCTCCTATTATCCTCTTAGCATATGAGTTTTCTCTCTCGGAAAATCCCTCTCCTCGGAACGAAGACAACATTGTCACTCGCTCAACATAAGAGATATCCAAAGGATTCTTGTGGATAGCTGATAAAAATACAACACTCACTATGAGGTTCAAGCTTGTCGTGAGTCTCTTGTCTTACAAAAGCCTCGCAACCCAAAACCTTGATATGTGCTAACGAGGGAACTTTCCATGTCCACATTTCGTAAGGTGTTTTGGCAATTTTCTTAGTTGGGACTAGATTAAGTATATAGGTGGCAGTCTCTAAGTCATACCGTAAGAATGAGATATGTAATGAATCTCGACTCATCATGGAATGAACCATGTCCAACAGGGTTTCAATTGCGCTTCTCAGCCACACCATTAAGCTGTGGTGTCCTAGGCGGCGTGAATTGTGAAATAATTCCACATTCCTTAAGATAGTCATGGAACTCGATACTAAGATACTTACCACCTCGATCAGATCGGAACATCTTTATCTTGTTCCCCAATTGATTCTCCACTTCTTGCTTGAACTCTTTAAACTTATCAAAGGTCTCCGACTTGTGCTTGATTAAGTAGACATATCCATATCTACTATGATCATCAGTAAAGTTTACATAGAAGCGGTTAGAATCTCTTGTGGTGGATCTAAAGGGTCCACACACATCAGTGTGTATGAGATCCAATAAACCCTCACCACTTTCACAAGTACCAGTGAAAGGTCACTTGGTAACCTTTCCAAGAAAAAATGATTCGCACATGTCATCTAACTTTAAGTGAAATGACTCCAACACTCCGTCCTTTTAGAGTTGGTCTATGCGCTTCTTATTGACATATCCAAGACGACAACGCCACAAGCATGCCTTGTCCAAACCATTGGACGAATCAGTATGAAATGCATTGTTTCCTAAGTTGTCTACAACCATCACAATTTCATATATATACCATTACAAGGAAATGCTTCAAAATAAAACTTGTCATTATAGAAAGCATTTATAGACCCAATTTCATTATTAAACGAAAATCTAAAACCATGTTTATACAAACAATGAAAAGAAACAATGTTTCTTGCCATATCTGGCGAGTAGCAACAATTATTCAACTCTAAACCTAACCCATTACAAAGCAATAAATAATAAACTCCAATCATGGTGACATGCGACACTTTCCTATTTCCCATGATCAAGTTCATCTTCTAGTGCTCCACATTCTTACTTCTTCATAGACCCTGCAACTCAGAACAAATGTGAAAACCACATCCTGTATCAACGACCCAAGAACTAGCATGTGATGAGTTATTAGATTGAATAGTGGAAATACATGCGACGGTGGGCTTTATCTTCCCATCCTTAATGTATTGCAAGTATTTAGGGAAACTTCGCGTATAATGCTCCTTTTCATGACAATAGAAGCACTCTGCTTCCTTTGGATAGGACGAGGAACCAACAGAACCACCTTTGGACGCACTTGAATAGGATCCATCATGAGATTTTCCCTTGTGATTCTTGAAAGGATATTTCCTTTTCTTCCCTTTCCCATGTCCAATTACCAAGACTAGGGTCGTAGTTGTAGTAGTAGGTACAACAGACTTGCTTTTAAACTAATTTCAGCAGTTCTCAGAAGGCCTTGAAGCTTGCTTAGAGTGACTTCCTCCCTGTTCATATATTAAGTCAAACGAAACTGATCATAACAAGGAGGTAAAGAGTGTAAGATAATATCAATATCCAACTCTTAATCAAAGTTGACATTCAACTTCAGCAAGCGGTCTACATATCTTTGCATCTTTTGCAAGTGGTCCGTGATGGGCTCTCCATCCTTCATTTTTGATGGAATCATGGAGGCAATGATTTCATACATTTCTTGTCAAGCACTCTGATGGTACCTTTCCATCAAGTCTTGATGCATCTCAAAAGGCCTGAAGTCCTCATAGGATTTCTGAAGCTCAGAAGTCATAGTGGTTAGCAAGATGCACGACACGTTTGTCGCATCCTTCTCATGTGCCCTATACTCAGCCAGTTGCTCAGGAGTAGCAGTTTCTTCATCAATCACCATTAGCTCTTTGTCAATGACATATTCCTTTTCCTTGTATCGAATAGCAATGCGAATTTTTCAAATCTAGTCTCTGAAATTACACCCATCGAAAATGACACTCCTACATTAGTTCATGATGGAGAAAAAGACAGAAGCCTTTGAGTTTTAAGCATTGTTTAAAGTAGAAATCTAAAAAGAAAGACAAGTTTCATTAGATAGAAATTCCTTAATATAACACCGAAATGAAATATTAAGGCTAGGATCCAAACACAATATCTTACAATTCGGAAGAGGGATGTCGTAATCCAGTTGCAAAATATTTGAAGGTAGGTAAATGACAATCTACCAATTTCACCACCCAAAACTATTTTTTTAAGTTTTATGAAATTACCAGTTCTTTGAGATTCATTAAACTTTTTAATGACATGTTTAAATCTCGATTATGCCCTTCAAGTTTGTTACTGGGATACCGATGATCACAAACAAGGTGTGAATAACCATGCAAATTAGCTTGGTACTCTCGAGTCATTTACCACCAAATCAATGAGCCGGTTAACTACAAAGACTCCATTGATCTATGATAATTCTCAAGCTACCCTTCACCACCCTTCTTATTCCAAGTTAGTGTGCTGGTTAACTATACACACTCCACTAACGACTTGCCAAGGTGCAAGTGCAATTTCATGGAATAGCATTATTTTCACATTTTTCCTAAAGTAACTAAGATTTGGAATTTGAAAAACATTTAGTTACTTTATAATTTATCATTATACTTTTTAGTGAGAATTAATGTCCTATCCTACCCGTGCGGCTAACGACCCCCCACCAATCAAGGAAGTGGTGGGTGAGAGTGGACACCCATTCACCGCCATTTTATAGGCAGTTTTCTTATACCCCCTTATAGATCAGATTCGTTAATGAGGTCTACTAACGGTAAGACTAGATATATATATATATATATATATATATATATATATATATATATATATATATATATATATAAGTATTAATCTTTTAATATTATAATAGTATAAGGGTTGAATTTTAGACTTTTAACATTCTAGAGTTTAGAATTTAATGTTTCATAATTAAGATTTTTCAAATTCCAAAACTTGAGGAAATATTTTGAAACCTTTCAAAACTTTTTTGGATCAATTTGATAACTATTAAATTGACCTAATTTAATTACATATAGCAAGATGATTCAAATCAAATTCTACAAATAACTAGTTTTTCATAAAATCAAGTAATTTTATTCAAATTTGACAATCATCATTTAATTAGATGAGGACAATCATTACCTTATCAGAAAAATCAAAGTTTACCAATCAAAAACAGTTTGTGGTAATGATCCTAATCCAAAGCTGGTCAAAAACTCGAAAAAACTGCAAACAGAGGATCCAACGCCTCGAGCCAGGCAATTGACTCGTTGAGTTGGCTCAACTCGGGCTCAACTTGTTGAGTTCTTTCATGGGGCTCATCGAGTTCAGTAGTCAGTGGTCAAAAATGAAATTTTCCAGTTTTGAAAATAACATAATTGCACAATATAATAGAAAACACCCTATGCTCTGATACCACTGATGGGTTTTGAGCACTATAACATCCCTATGGTGCATATACAACCCTAACGCTTTGGATCTTAGTTTTCTCAAGTTATACATGCAATTTTATTTTTCCAAAGCATATACCCTAGCTAGCATGCAATTGGAGATATACAACATAAAAACTAGTTATATGAACACCTCTTTGTTGTAGCTTGTAATCCTTGGACTTTCAAGAGCTTAGTACCTTAAGTGTGATACCTCTAATAAGTTAGAAACAACAAAAGAAAAAGGAGGCTTATGAGAGACAGGTTAGGAAGCACAAAATCGGCTAAGGTTCCACCTTAGAAGATATAGACCGATTTTGCGAAGCTAGGGGTTACATTTATAGTGTGGAATTCTTAGGGTTTCTTACATCTAAACCCTAATTCACCATGACTCTTCACATTTCATAGTCCCTTTGGAATAAACCTTCATGGACACTCACATAGATTTAGTCCATCCCTAATCAACATGGATCATTTACCGAAACTATAAGTATTATTGATTACCTAATCAGTCCCTGCAAATTTAATTAGTCTCTTTGGATCACTAAATTAATTCCAAATTAATTCTTCATCAATAATAATTAAATAATATGATTTCTTAATTAATATATTATTCATATAATATATTAATAAATCATAAACAACCTCTTTCTCAAACATCCATCCTTTCAAATTGCTCTGGTGAAGGCAACCCAAAAGAACCATGCTACAAGTGGATCAAGTACATAGCAATTATACTTACGGGCTTAGACACCTAATCCAATAGAAGGTGGCCCAAGTGGCTGTTTGGTTTGAGAGTTGTGTGAGCTGGGAGTTTGGTAAAACTCCCCAGTAGGTGAATCGTGTCTTCTTGGTTCTTGATAGCAAAATTTGGGGAATCTCGTTGAGGTTCCAGTCATGAATTGAGTTCAGTTTGGGTGTTCATTCGAGTGTGTGCTTGACTCTGTGCACATTCGAATTGATAGATTAGGGGTAAGGCATTGGTCTGCGGTTGTGTTAGGGAGAAAGTGTTGTAATACTATGGGGGATCCGTAGCATTCACTAATGGTCAGTTAGGACGACAGTGTGGTAAGACTGCGGGGGAGCCATAGCATTCACTAATGGTCTGTTAGGGAGGAAGTTTTGTAAGACTACGGAGGAGCCGTAACATTCAATAGTAGTCAGTTGGGGTGAATGTGTTGTAACACTATGGGGAGCCATAACATTCACTAGTAGTCAGATAGTGTGGGAAGCGTTGTAAGACTTTAGGGTAGCCATAGCACTCACAAGCGGTCAGATAGTTTTGTCAGACTGCGGGGGGTAGCGTAGCATTGAAAAGCGGTGAGATAGTATGGGAAGTGTTGTAATACTTTGGGGGGGCATAGCATTCACAAGCGGTTGGATAGTATGGAAAGTGCAAAAAAAATGCAGGGTAGCCATTACATTAATGAATTCACTCAGATGACTTAGGCCAGGGTGAGCTAGTTCGCTAGGTTTTGAGTAGGTCACAACATAATTGGAATCGGGAAATGTTAGGTTGAAGGAGGTTGTCAGCCTATCATGGTCAAAGGAGGTTGTTAGCCTATCATAATTAGAATTACGAAAAGACATGATGTAAGACTACAGTTATACTGGTAGCATTCACCTATTTGTGTCGGATTCAGTGGCAACAGGTTGTTAGCCTATCATGATCGGATGGATCAAAAGGATTTAAGGAGCCATGAGTGGCGGCATAGATAGGGCAGTTATTGCCAGATGAGGTATCCTTCAGAGCTCAAGTGGGGCGAATGCAAGGTTGCTTATTGGCTCAGAAACCGGGCAAGAATCCGATATTTCAGATAGTGGCGGACAAGATTGGGATCTAGGGAATTCAGAGTTTCTATGGAATGAAGCTAGACGACGATATGGTATTCCAAGTAGCGGCAGTGATTGGGATCGTTATGTGAAATAGTTATTGACCTGGAGATGCTAAGCCACTCGCAGTCGGATTAAATAATCTCAGAGTAATCGATTTAACTTTGTTGCACATCTCTCGTCTGAGTCTAACCGTTGCAGAGATGGAACCTCAACTCGAAGGATTGTTTGGACTATCTGTTAAGACGGGCCTGAAGTGGTTGTTCGATCAGTTATCTATGAAGAAAAATTGTACAGTACGGTTCCAGTGTAGCAGGTCTGTCGAGGAGTTAGACCAATGTGTGGTCTAAGGATCTGGGGAGACAAGAATAGTTTCTTGCATGACGAAGGAGTTATCCTTCATTAGGATTAGAGAGAGTCTGGTTTGGTTGGTTTTGCTTAACTTGGGAAGGCTATGGTATTCATCGGATTGTGTCCGTGTTGCTTAGGTTGTCTGGTATGCCGGGAATGGTAGTTGTAACGCCCTGTTCCTAATCAATTCCTAATTCAAGGCTATGACCCGAAGAGCAGTCATCATGAGGATTAGGGCCCTTAAAAAGGTAAGATTTAGGCCCATTTGGATGTGGGCAATGTAGATATATGACCTAATAGTTCGGTTTGCAGTTTGGAGTCAAAGGGTAAAATGGGAGTATAGTGTTTCAGACTTATTTTATTTATTATGTATTTCAGTTCAATGTGTTTTCAGTAAATAGTAATTAAATAGGGTTGTAGAGATCCTCAATACCTTTCTGGGGATATAAAGAACGTCAAAAACGGAGTTAGAACGAAGAAGTTATGACCGTTTGAAGTTTGGGTGGTTTTGGACCAAGCTGAGTACGCTTAGCGTACAAAAATGAGTACGTTGGGCATACTAATGGAATCCTGAGTACACTGGGCATACGTAATCAATGTCTAAACCCTATTTTCATGGTTTAAGCCCTATTTAAGCTCCTTAACTCCTCCAAAACAACTCCATTCTCAGCCTCCACCCCTCCAACACCCTTTCTTGAAACCCTAACCTTAGATGACCATTTTGATCTGAAAGAAGGTGATTTTGAGTGCTTTGTAGTATTCTTGGTGCACCTTGGAGAAGAAGGAACTTCTTGTAGAAGTGTTGGTTGCATTGGAGCTTGTAGATCTGGACTTTGTTCACCTTGATCTGTCTTCTAGAGGAATGGAGTTTGAATCTTGATGATGCATTTGTTAGATCTAGCTAGTTTTTGATGTTTTCTTTTGGTCATTTTAGTGCATAAAGTTTAGATCTTGAAAGTTTGTGACCTTGTTATTGATAAAGTTGGAAACTTTATCCATTTAAAATGATGTTGTGGGACTAGATTTGAGTGTTGGATGAAAAGATTTAAGAGATTAAGCACTTAATGGAAAAGGGTCATTTGGTCGGGTACGCCGGGCGTACCTTCGAGTACGCCGCACGTACTCTTATGGGGTCCCGATTATGGTTGGTAAGTACGCCATGCGTACAAGCTGAGTATGTTGGGTGTACTCGGCCTGAAGTTTTACTTGTTGACTTTGATTTCCGTTGATCGTTAACTTTTGACCAAGTTTGACCTTGGGCCAAACTTAAGGGTTTTGTCCTATTAACTAAGATTTTATCTGGTTCTGGTATTCATAGCTCAGGAAGTCGGCGGGGAAACAACTAGGGATTCTTCCAGGAAGCTTCTACAATTAAGGTGAGTCTCCTCACCATACCAATGGGTCGAAGGCACCAAGGCCGACCCATTATGTGCTATGTGGAATGCTAGTTGATTACGTGTTATGTGGTATGCTAGTTGTCTTTCTGATACTTAAATAAAATACCTTGTGGGGGGGGGGGGGGTTCCTGAGGGTATCCATGACATCCTTAGTAAAGTACTTAGGGTGTTCCCGAGGCACTTGGGTGTAAAACCTTGGAGAGTTTCCATTACATCCTAAGTTAAGACCATGTGGGGGTTCCCATGGCATTAGGCTAAGAGCATATGGGGTTCCCATGACACCCAGAGTAAGACCTTGGAAGGTTTCCAAGTGACGCAGAGTAAGACCTTGGAGGGTTTCCAAGGCATCCTTATATGTTAGTATGCATGCCTTGTATAACTTATATGACTGATATGGTTTATGTGATTATGTAGATTGTGTGGGGTGTGTTACGGGCAACTCACTAAGCTTCGTGTTTACAGTTTCTTTACGGTTTCAGGTATCAATGGTTTAGAATGGAAGGGCCCGACTCGATCGCAGCCCACTCACCCATGTTTTCCGCATTATGTGATTTTGGGATGTAACTCTAATAAGTTTTTTAATTAAGCAATGTTTTTGGAATGCTTGGATTTAAATGATTTATATGTTTTGATTATAATAAAATGAAATTTTTACCCTGGATTTTTGGTTGTTAAATTATGGAATATTTAAAGTTGTGTAAATTTTATACAAAATGTATATTGATTTATGTATATAAAAAATAACAAAATAGTATAAAAAATAAATTCTACAATTTTGATTATTTTATAGACGACTTTAAGTTGTGTAAGCTGTATATAAACGTATTCTAATTTCTATATATAGCGAATAAAAAATAGTATGATAAAAACTATAATATTTAATTACATAAAATCACTACAACATTTACTCTAATATTTAAATCAAACAAAAATTATTAAACTCTTATAAATCATACAAAAAAGGAAAACTGCAATAAAGAACTTACATATTGGTATTATAATCGATTTAGTCATTATATTTTTTTTATTCAATTAAGTCCTAAAAAACGGTAACCGTATTCAATTTCACCCTTGTACTCGGTCAACAAGTTATCCAAATTTCAAAAATTACATTTTTAGCCCATATTTCAAAATTTATTACGAATTTGGTCCAAAATTTACAATTTTGACCTAAATTTTGAATATTATTACAAATTTGGTCCAAAATTTACCCTATTGGCCCAAATTTTAGAGTTTTGTTATGAATGCAGCTAACTTTAAATTATGTTTCAAATATGTTTTTTCTTTGTAAAATCGTATTTAGACAAAAAAGGAAATACAGTTTCACATAAAAAAATCTTATATTTTCTATATAAAAACTTTTATTTAAAAACTTTTTTGTATATGAAATATCTATTTATAAAAATAGGTATTTATTAAGCACATAAATATATACAAATTCGTTTTTGTAAAAAAAATATATAAAAACATGTATTTTACAATATATATATATATATATATATATATATATATATATATATAGACAAACACCTATTTTATTATAAATACATTTGTATACAAACTCATATTTATAAGAAAGTAATAAACGTGTTTGTGTGTGTGTATATATATATATATATATATATATATATATATATATATATATATATATATATATATATATATATATATATATATTGGGTCGTTAGATTATGAGATATTTTAAGTTGTGCAAATTTTATATCAAATATATGGTAATTTATGTATATAAAAAAATAACAAAATAGTATAAAAAAATAAATACTACAATTTTTGATTAATTTATAGAAGGCTTTAAGTTGTGTAAGTTGTATATATACGTATGCTAATTTCTATATACAGTAAATAACAAATTGTATGATAAAAACTAAAATTTTTAATTACATAAAATCACTACAACAACTTCTATAATATTTATAGCAAACTAAACTTATTAAACCCTTATAAATCATACAAAAAACGGAAAACTATAATAAAGTTCTTAGATATTGAATTTAATCGATGTAGTCCTTATATCTTTTTTTATTAAATTAATTCCAAAAAAACGGTATTCATATTCAATTTAACCTTTTTACACGGTCAACAAGTCATCCAAATTAAAAATTACATTTTTGGCCCAGTTTTCAAAATTTATTACGAATTTGGTCAAAAAGTTACAATTTTGCCCAAATTTTAAATTTTATTACAAATTCGCTCCAAAATTTACCGTTTTGGTCAAAATTTTAGAGTTTTGTTAACAATACATCTTAACTTTAGTTTTCGAATGTGGGCCTAGAAGCATTAGCCGAGTCTCTGAATATTCCCGAGGGTTCTCAGGATAAAGACAGCCTTAAGGTGCTAAATGGAGCTTCCATGGTCTCAGTCCATGAAGGTGCTTGCTTTATTGGTTGGCAGCTTGGTTATAGTTGTAATGAAGAAAGGGAAGCGCTAGCATCGATAGACGCTCAAAAACCATCGGCGGAGGGGGTCCCCCTTTTCACCAAGGAAGGGACGAGTCGCATTGACGATGAAGAAAAGGTAACACAAAAATAGAACATCGGGTCTTTCTTTTCGGTCTTTACTGAAACGGATACAAACCAATCGAAGGAGATGAGAAGGTATCGTAGATTGGGGTAGCAGTAGCTGGTCGTAGTTACTTTATATAAAAAATGGATCCAAAATAAAAACATCTTTCAACTATGTTTCATAAGTGAGTCCCTTGCCAGCTTTTTTTCTTTCTTTCGAGCTACGGGGCTTGCTAAAGAAATGTTTACCAATGCCGAAACCGCTGATGTTTTCTAACAGAGAGATTTGAATGACTATATTCACTACTAGTTAATGCAGAAAAGAGATTCTTAACTGAACTCATCATTTCAAGTTTTCAATTTTTTTCTTTTTATAGGTTGCCTTTATTCCCTCCTTGTCCAGGGTCCCGAAAGGAATGGCTGGTAGGATTGAAGGAATTCGGACTAAATGTCCACGGTCTGGTGTTGGAGGGAGAGACATAATTCATCTCATCGCATGGGAGAAGGTTCTCCGAAGCTTCGATTTCTGCCTAGCTTATCCACAGAGGCTCAATCTATTTTTTAAGATATCTCTCTAGATTCTGACATCCCACATAGACTAGTTTGGCATCATTCCCCTTCAGGTCTTTTCTCCTCTGCTTCCTATTGGCATTTTTCTAGAATTCATGGCCAAAAAAGTCCTTGGTGGTCTCTATTATGGAACCAGTGGCTTCCTCCTAAGATGGGTTTATTCTCTTCTTCTGGAGATTCCTCAGGAATGCTCTTCCTATGGATGACAAGCTCAGATACATGGGCTTTCAAATGCCTTATAAATTGAATTTCTGCATTAGAAGTCAACAAGATTCTTAACTTCATTTGTTTTGTCAAGGTGAAACTGCCTCTCAGGTTTGGTCTTATTTGAAAGGTGTTCTTAATGCTAGTTTTGTTCAAGATAGTATGTCTGCTTTCACTAAGACCTGGTTGCAAGGCAGTTCTATCAAATCTAAAATGGGATTTTTAGGGTAGTTTTATCTTCTCTGGTTGCTGGGAGATTTGGCTTGCTAGAAATGCATATGTTCATGATTTAGTTGCTATGTCTTCGTCATCTATTATCAATAAAGTCAAGAACTGGTGTAAGGATTTATTGCATTGCAGCTTGATTATCCCACTCCTTCTAGTTTTCATGATTCTATTTATTTCCAAGTAATGGGATCGATCAGAGAGACTTCTTTGATCTTTTACCTTATTATAGTAATTCATTGCTACCGAATCGCCTTCTAGACAAGGATAGTGAAATAGGATCCATCGCCTTGGAATAAGATCAAAGAGGATAGAGTGAGTGGAATATGTAGGCGGTGGTAAACTCCTCTTTTCGGTAGTAGAAGGGAAGCTCGTCCTCTTATTGTTTGTGTCAATACTCAACTTCGTCAGTCTGGTTGAATAGCCTCCCAAAGAGAGCGAGCCAAGACTTTGCTTGCTGTTTGTGTTTGTCCGCCACGACTGCTCAACCAACTGCTAAATCATGGGTTCTAATCCCATTTCCTCCAGAAACAAGCCTTGGCAACCCGATATTTAAGGAAGCACAACTAACCTAAGCGGGGGCAGAATCAATGACCCAAGGTTTAGGAGTCAAGGAAATGGAAGACAGACACGCGGTGGACTGACCTCTTTAGGCAAGAGAGGCAGTAGGAAGAGAGCCATTAGATAAGAAAGAAATTCAAAATGTTCCTAATGGAAGTGGCCATGGGTAGCTAAAGTGTGTGCACTTTGATTCCCTTCCCTGTATTGCCAATGTCAAGTGGTTATCCGAAGTGTTGGAATATGCTCTACCTACGGTACCTAACTAGTCTTTCTTTTCGGTAAGTAAAAAGTTGCAAACTTAAGTTCCGAAACTTTAGTCTTGACTTCGTTTAGTCAGAAGAACTTAGAATGGCGGTAGCAGGGCATGATTACAGCGAGTGTTCGCATGACTTGGGACAAACCTCTTGAGTCTTCTCCTCCTTGCCACTGCTGGTTAGGGGAAAACGAAAGACCTTTTCTGGTCCCCCCTTGAGCCGGGGGGTGCTTGTGGGAGGGGTGTGCCACGACGAAACAAGGGAATGAAAGGTCGCTTTGTGTTGGATGCTCTTTACCCTCCCCACAATGATGGCTCTATTGTCTTGGGGAGGGTTGAAGCTTGCTTCTTCTCTAGAGTCTTCTTGGTCATCAATACGACATGTCCTTAAAAGAACCGATCTTATTCTTTACAATGTTTTTCTCAAAATTCAGTTTTGAATATGTTTTTTCTTTATCAAATCATATTATACAAAAAAGGAAATCTAGTTTCACATAAAAAATCTTATATTTTCTACATAAATTTTCATTTAAAAACTGTTTTGTATACGGAATTATCTATTTATAAAGTAGGTATTTATTAAGTACATAAATATATAAAAATTCGTTTTTTTAAATGTATAAAAACACGTATTTTACAAAAAAATATTGTATACAAACACCTATTTTAATAGTAAACGTGTGTGTGTGTGTGTGTTTGTACATATCTATATATATATATATATATATATATATATATATATATATATATATATATATATATATATATATATATATTCTTTGGTTTTTAAGTTGAACTGAAATATATATTTAAATTGACATTGTAATGTTATAGTTAACTTAACCATTTAAGTATTTTGTCCAAACAGTTCAAAAGTCGTAGCTTTAAACTGATAATGGTTTATATATTTCAACATCTTAAATCTAATAAATTAAATATAATATTTTAAAAGTTAAAGACATAAATTTATAAGTAGAAGTAATTATATTATTTTAAAATTGAAATTTATTTTATTTATTATTACATTTTAGGTTTTATATTTATTTAACCTTATTAAACAACTTATAATCATTATTAGAAAGACATTACAATTTATCACTTTTAACTATTTACAAAATAATCTTTGGGTTGTTTAAGTTAAACTAAAATTGTATATTTAAGTTGTCCCTAAGCTACTTATTTGAAAACTTTTAACGATTGTAAAGTATATTTTGGAAATATTTAGTTAAATTGAGATTACAATTTAGTTTTTGCATTTATCACTACAATTTATCACTTTTAACTATTTACGAAATATTCATTGGTTTTTAAGTGGAACTGAAATTTATATTTAAGTTGACATTGTAATGTTGTATTTAAGTTAACAATTTTAGTATTTTGTCTAAATTGTTCAAAAGTTGTAGCTTTAAACTGATAATGGTTAGCATATAGCAATTTAATCTAATAAATTAAGTATAATATGTTAAAAGTTGAAACATAACTTTATAAGTAGAACTAAAGATATTATTTGACAATTGAAATTTAGTTAATTTATGATTACACTTTAGGTTTGATACTTATTTAACCTTATTAAACAACTTATAATCATTATTAGAAAGACACTATAATTTATCACTTTTAGCTATTTACAAAATATTTTTTGGGTTGTTTAAGGTAAACTAAAATTTATATGTAAGTTGATCATATAATGTTTTATTTAAATTAATAATTGAAGTATTTTATACAAATTTTTCCAAAATTATATCTTTAAATTGATAATGGTTTATATCCAACAATATATAAAAACTAATAAATTAAGTATAATATGTTAAAAGTAAAAAAAAAAAGTAACATTATAAGTAGAAATAAAGATATTATTTTAATATTGAAATTTAGTTTATATATGATTACACTTTAGGTTTGATATTTATTTAACCTAATTAACCAAGTTATAATTATTATTAGAAAGAAATTAAAAATTAATGTGAGTTTCTGTCACACCCCCGAACTGGAATGGCAGAAACGTCCGGGGGTGGATGACATCATGTACAATATCTTAACAATTGAATACTAATGAAACATAGCAACCTAAACATTTATACATTGATATTACAAGTTTACATTGTTTACAACGCCTTTTCAAAAGTTAGATACAAATAACTATAAAGTAGTAATCATGAAACGACGACGCCGGCCCCCAAGAAGGGTTGAATACCTTTCTACTAGTTTCCTGAGAATACAAGTGATTTTGAAAAGTGTCTACGATTACGTTGGTGAGTTCATAAGTATTTTGTATGAAAAGGATTTGTAACGTTTTTGAGAAACCGATTTTTGTATACTTCTAGAAAATCCGATATTTTCTTTTAAACACAAGTTATAAGTCTTATACCCAAGACCAATAATGTATGTATTTTCTTTGTATCCCTTCCTTGTAAAATGATAATGTATGTTTCTAGAAAATCCAATATTTTCTTATGTATGAACTATAGATGTATGTATTTCCTTTGTATACGTTCCTTCTAATTGTGAAATGCATGTTCCCAGAATATCCAATATTTTCTGAAGTATGAAAAATGTAGTCTTAAACCCTAAGTCCAAAAATGTATGAGAGTTGTTGTACTGAAAAATAGTATGTAGTTATATCTTTCTAGAAAAACTAATGAAGTTTAAGCTTCGCATAAACTAGAATAGTATGTTAATCCCTATGTGAGTTCTTATAACCATAGTTTATTTGACTGATATGCCTGGATGACATTCTTCAGCCGTTAGAATCGGTAGACTTTTGTCACCCTAGATTTGCTGGTCTAACTATAGCAAACAACTGAGGTGTATGGTTGTCAATCCCGTATAGATTCATACACAACGGTCTCGCTTTCCCTCCAGGAGACTCTGGTTATAATGTAGGACTTAAGGTTGTGATAAGAAATAAGTAATTTACGTGAACTATGACTCCTTTTTGTTGTAATATGAAATAAGTAATTCTTTGAACAATTTTATGTATCTTCTAAAATGTAGGCGTTTTGTAACTTCCTGACTATACCAATTATTGCATATCTTGTTTGTTGGAAACTATTTATATAATCTTTCATATAAATATGAAAGTGTATTTTTTGCCTAGTACGAAAATATGAAACCAAATCATAATATTTTTGGGTTAAAACCCACTAAATTAGTAAGTGACTAGAATGTAATCACTTTTGCTAGAAAAGCTATCTTTTAGTAAAAGTTTCCAAAATATCAGGTAGTTTTATAATCATAAATTTTCTTATGGTTTTATATCATAGATTATGTCTATTTCTAACAACATGTATCTCACAAATATTTATGCCGAAAACTAGTATAAACCATGACTTATGCAAATAATATTTTACATTTAACATAAAGATGTAAACATGAAATTATTTGTGGGAGAAACAAAGTTTTACTTGTATCCCCCCCCCCCCTTAAAACATGAAAAAGCTTCAAAATGTGGGGGATATGAACTCACATGGGTTTGGTTTGGAGGATGATTTTAAATAACTAGACAAAGATTTCGAGCTTAGCACTTGATTGGAGTGGATGACCTTCTAAGAATGATTATTATCCTAACAATATCAACACACAAATACGTGTGTAAAAATAGTGGAACTAACATATAATCATATATAAACACTAATGTATTATGTAAACACTTACCAAAGAATTCTAGGGATAAACTTTGGGCTTAATTCCTTTGACACATGGGAATAGTTTTCTAGAGAGGAGGAGGAAATTAACAGGGAGTGAAATGAAGAAATGGTGAGGCTTTATGACTTTATTCTCGTTTAAATAAAATGAATGGTATTGATGTGAAGTTTGCTTGGATAACTGAAGGGTAATGTATGGATATTTGGAGGATAACATGTGGTTTATTGTGATCACACTGGAAATGGGGGTGAAATCACATCCTAAAGTCCATAATTTTTGTTTGTTTCCTCCTCTAGATCGTAAACCTCCTTGGAAACACTTTAGTGTGACCGAAATCACCCCATCCCTTAGGGGTTTTGGTCCTAATGGTTTTAGGATGGTGTTTACGGTCCAACCATGATTCACTAAGGGTGTTTACAGCCAAACTATGGCCCATTAAGGTAGTTTTCGGTTCATGCCTCTCTTTTAGTTTGTGTTTACGACCTTAGTGCTTTATGAGAAGGTGATTTTGGTTTTGATCCTTTTTGGGAGGTGATTGTGGTCTTGGGGTGTCCTAAGGTAGGTGGGATACTAGGCTAAATACTAATAATTTATGTTCTAAATTCATGGTCTCTATTCCAAGCATTTGACTAGTCTTGCCTTGTTAAAACTTATTTACTTTGAAGGGCTTGTTATAAATATGATTTCTAATATATAATATATATATATATATATATATATATATATATATATATATATATATATATATGTGCGTGTGTGTGTGTGTGTGTGTGTGAACTTATATACCTACCCATACCACTAATGCCCTTATGGCTTTCAAGAGTTTATTTGTAACAAGGTTATACTGTGAATTTACTTGCACATCTTGACAATCTGGACCTTGCATGACCAAAATATTTTGGGTTGTCACATCATCCCCCTGTTATAGGGAATTTCTGTCACACCCCGAAAACCGATGGCGGAAACATTTCCGGGGTTGACTCCACGTTGAGTATCAAATCCAATGCACATAGTAAGTAAAGTAAAACAACCATTACATTACATATAGAAAAGTTTACATTTGTTTCAAAAGTAGAGTTATACATGTGATACATAGTATATATGAACAAAATGAGACGAGTCTTCTACGCACTCCGTCTTCGCCAAAAGAGATCGTCGGGTACCTGTCTAATGCGGACCTGAGAATACAAGCGGTTTGAAAATTAGCATAAAGCTGGTGAGTTCATAAGCGGTTAGTTTTTCTGAAAATGTACGAGTTCCTTTAGTTTCCTGAAAAAGTGGTTATACAAGAAAATCCCATATTTTCTTAAAAGTTGGTTACCAAATCCAAAATGTAATGTAAAGGATGTACACTGAAAACATGATTGTTCTTATGCAATGTAAAATTTGGTATCTAAATTGTTACACGTTTCTGGTTACGTATTACTGTTACCCAGGAAAATCCTATATTTTCCTACATGCGTGCGTGTGTGTGTGAACTGTTACCAATTCTGATTATGTTCAGTGTTATCCCCAGGAAAATCCCATATTTTCCTGAATGTGTGTGTGTGTGTGCGAATTGTTACCGATTCCGATTATGTTCAGTGTTATCCCCAGGAAAATTCCATATTTTCCTGAATGTTTGTGTATGAATTCTCCTGAAAGTTTGATTATCCTAAAATATACATTAGTTTTATTACGTACATAAAACTAATAATTAAGTGTGAAGTGTTCATAATCTTGATTGCGAGTCCTTAACCATACTTGAGACTAGATATGACTCGGGCCAGGGCCAAAATTCTTTTTATGACTTTCGTCACCTTTGAACCTTTCAGTTCGGCTGTAGCTAGCAGCCAGGTGCGGGATTGTCCGTCCCGTATAGATCTATACACTCAAGTCACGTTCTCCCTCCTGGAGATTCTGGTTACAGGGGTAGTCCTCCACTCTCTCGTGCCAAGGAAGTGTTACATAGGACGTGTCTCCAATCTTTAATATTACTCTTTACTTCTCGTGCCTAGGGAAGTAGTATCTATGACTAACTAAGTTCTAATGGTGCCTGTCCTTTACACTCGAGCCTAGGTGTTTTATTAAGGACATTACAAATGTTTTATGGTTTCTAATGGTGTATGTCCTTTACACTCAAGCCTAGGTGTTTTATTACAGACATTAAAATGTTTTATGATCTCTATCAATATAAGTGTGAACAATCAGTTGTGAAACATAACAGTATATACTAAGAATTGAAATCGTTTGAACAAACAACTCTGCAAGTTAAAACAGTTTGTTAGTAGGTTCTCAATTCTTAAAAGTGTGCGAATTATGAAACCATTTAAATGAAATAATGAATTTACGTACAACATATCCTTGTACTTTTGCTTGTATCCCCCCCCCCCCTGAAAACATTGAAAAACCATTAAAAAAGGGTCGGGGTATGAACTCACCAGACGAGAAAACGCAACTGTTTCGGACACTAATCGTTGGTTTGGGGCTTGATTTCACGTAAGGTTCCTATGTAATATGAAATAATATCCAAATGTATCTAATTAGATTTAAAAATACGAATTAGATGGGATACTATAATCCAATGAACTAAAACACTTCGAAACAAGTGTTCGGAGTGACCCGGGTGACATCTACGGACGTGTATTGATGCGTGGAACTTGGGAATTGAGCTAACTCTTCAAGAGTAAACTCCTTAGGGAGTTTTCGGCCTCAAAAAACATACACACATGAGTTCACGGCCGTGAACTCATGTTTGGGTATTTTGGAGTGCTAAATGGATTGATTACTTATGGGAAATGATGGAATGGATTTTTCTAAAGCCTTGGAATGAATTGAATGTGCTTATATATTATTTATGGGAGTTCACGGTAGTAAACACGGAGTTTATGGCCGTAAACTCCCCCCAAGCTCAATCCATAATTATTTTGTGAGGCTAGGACAATCACATGTCATTCTAACTAATTTAGCAAGCCTTGGTATGAGTTTTGGGCATCATTTGACACCTATAGAGGTGTTTACGGCCCTGGGACTTATCCTTGGGGTGTCATGGCCGTTAAATCTCATTTGGAGGGTGTTTGATATGCTTAAAGTCCCCAAACAATTTTTACTAGTCTTGGTATGAATTTAGGGCACCTTTTAACATGTTTTTATGAGTTTACGACCCTGGAACTATTTCTTGGGAAGATTTGGCCGTAAACTCCTAAATGGAGGGTGTTTGACATGTTTAAGGTCCCCAAACTATTTTTAGATGATTCTAGGATTTATTTCAAGGCTATTGGTGGAGTTATATGGCTTTTAAACATGTTTAAATGAGTTTACTCCCCATGTTTGAGGGGTTTACCGCCCAAGCATATTCCTTGGCCATAAACTCTTATTTTCTCCTCAAAATTCATGTGTAGGGTGTTCTAAGTCCGGATTTGTAAGCCATAAGGTCGTATCTAAGTCCCAATGTTGGTTTGAAGGGTTTAAATTGCTCAAAAACCCATTTATTAAGTGTTTACGGCCCAAGCATGCTCCTTGTCCGTAAACACATGTTCCAGGTCCAAATTGATAGAATAAACACGAATTTGAAGGCCTAAGAGGTTAAACAACAAGTTGGCGATGTTACCTCAAAGATTTGGAGCCTTAATTCAATGTTTTGGACCTTGAATCTTTGGTTGAGGAGAGAGGTTAGAGATAGAGTTGTGAGATGAAGCAAAAGCTTCAAATGGAAGCTTGGATCACTTTAAATAGTGTCCAAGTTCGGGACACGGTGGAATTCTACCCGATACCGGCGTTAGACGGGGCTTTTGGTCGTACCCGATCAAGTTGCCGTAACTCGATATGGTTGATTCTAGAAAAGATCCGATCACTAATATGAGGTGTTAGAATGAGTTCTAAAGGTATTAGGACACTCATTAAGTCATAAAATACACATTAATGACTTAGTTAAATGCCGGAATCGGAAACGAAATTGGAAACGGCGATTGGATTATCGAAATGAGTTACGAAAAGGGGTACAAGCAATGATACGAAATTTTGGGTTGTTACATTATCCCCCCGTTAGAGGGAATTTTGTCCCGAAAGTCAAAGATTTGAACACAGATCGCGAAGTGAAAAGAGATATGAGGATGAATGTGTTGCTCCGGTTCTTCATGCTCCTAAGTGGAATCGGGTCTCCGCTTGACATTCCAGCGAACCCTCACTGTCAGGATGCGGCTTTGTTTCGTATGGTCAACCTATCAATCCATGATTCCAATTGTTTCAATCATGGAGGTTTGGACTTCCGATGATTTCGATCTCATCAAAGGGATTACTAGGGTTTCGTCAGGTCGGCACTCCTTACGAATAACGACGTGGAATTTCGAAATGGTTGTTGTTGAGTTCTGAAGATAACTTGGAGAGGGCTATGGAATCGATTCCTAACGAGGATCTCGAAGGGTCTAATGTTCCACGAGTTAAGTTTTCTGCACTTCCCAAGGCGTACTATGTCTTTCTAGAGTAAGACTTCCAACAAGAGGGCACATTTTCACATGGCAGAGTAGCTAAGGGTCTGATGGTTCTAAAGAAATTTCTAGGCGGGTTTGCAATAATAGTCGACGGGACCCAAGAGTTGACGGGTTTCTATGGGTACCTCCGATGCCGAATAATTCTTTATTGCCTTAGATTTTGGAAAGGTCCATGAGTATGACTGCTTTGCTTATCTACATAACCAGGAAAATGGTTTGACCGAAGGGCACCATTACTATCTCGTAGTGATCATATCAAGCCTTGGTTGCTGCCTTGGATACATCGTCCTCTCTGAGGTTTTGGATACGTGGTAATTTCATGGATTAGGTCAATGCGAGACTTGACTATGCTCGGAAGGAAATTCTCAGGAAATCTTTGGAAAAATGTATCGGGGAAAAAGTTGTAGACTTCTCGATTCTCGATGATCACGCGGACGAGGAATATATGGGAAAACTTTTTTAGCTTTGATGCACGAAGATCATGAGAGTCGGGTCGGAGGTAGGTTAAGACGAATGGCTTTCTTGAAACCAGGAATAACAGTATGAATGAGGCTCGGTAATTACATGCTAAAGATGACATCAAAGCATTTCATGAAAAGTTCGCCATTAGATCGAACAAAAAAGAATAATTGTTCGGATTGAGGATACAATCTACGAATATGACCTTTGCGTTCCATTCTCACTTGATAACCATCTCGATGGTATACATTTTCGATTACTCATGAACGAACGGGGTTAAAAGATGTTCAAATGGTTGGTTACCGAATTTCTTTCGGTGCTAGAATCGAAGAGAATCACAGGTATAAAATTTAACGAGGGGAAATATACCTATGGCAACGGTCGGATCGGTGGCTGTCTCCTCTTGTCCTATCGCTAGAACTCTTCCGGTGTTGCCAGATGTTATTTTTTTGGGGCATTTTCGCTTGTAATGCCCGACTTCTCCACAACCATAGAAGGCCTGACCAATGCCTGCTCCGAAAGCTTGACTGGTTGATTGGGTTGGTGTCTTACAGTTTTTCGCCATGTGACCCTTTATGCCACAACTGTTGCAAAACACCTTTATACATGGACTCGAAGGAAGATGATGATAGTTGCACTTGTCACAACTAGGAAGGGTTCCAGCATACCTACTGGCAGGTTTTCGAGTTGAGGATCCAACAACAGAAACAGTTGCAGGGGAAGTGGCAGCGTGCACTACCACCGTTTGCTGCCTCTTCGAAGACTCTTGCGATGTCTGACTTTTCTCCTTCTTCCCAATCTTTCTTTTCTCACCACTCCTCTCTGTCGGCTCAGGAGTAGTAGCTGTTTTCTCAGGGTCATCACTATGATCTATTAAGATTTGTGGTAAGCGTTTGGCGTTGTCGTATGTATCTGGCCTCGCAGCTATGATGTTTCCTTTCGTTGGCTGGGTCAACCCCCAGATGAATCTTTATATCTTCTTACTCTCCGGGGTAACCATTCCCGGGCAGAGTAATGTTAAGTCATCGAACCTGGAAGTGTAAGCGATGATATCAGAACCCTTCATCTTCAGGTTCCAGAGTTCGTGTTCTAACTTCTGCACTCCGCCCCGAGGGCAGTACTCAGCCATCAGAAGTTCCTTCATGGCTTCCCAACCCATGGCGTTGGCTACAGGTAAGGTTAGGGATTTGACTCGGCCATTCCACCAAGTCAGGGCTTTGTCGATAAAGGTGTAGGCGGCAAACTTCACCTTGTCAGATTCTGAGCAGGCGCAAATTTCAAGGATGGATTCGATCTTCTTGAACCATCGGGTGAGGGAAATGACACCTCAGTGCCATCAAAGGACGTGGGTTTTGCATTCATGAAATCATTATAGGAACCCTCTTTTCGGTGTCCCTGACTACTTTCTTGGTTTTGGGTTTGGGTACCACCTCCCGAACTACCGGAACCGCCAGAGTTCCGTTGAGACATGGCAGCTGCCACTGCGGCTGTAATAGCTGCCTAGAATACTACAGGATCAATTTGGGGAGGAGGTGGTGGTGGAGGGTTGTTGGTCTTAGAGCTGGATCTCTTTCTTGGAGGCATCTTGATCAAGGAAGAGAGGATGATAAGTCCTCTGAATTGAATCAAGAGATATGACAGATATATGCTAACAAGCGATAATGCAGGAAAATTATCGCTAAGGGGATGATCAAAGAACAATGCATGAACGAGGATTTCTACCAAGGATTAGCTTGAGAAATACTCCCATTGTATTTCATGATTCGTTACGACACTGGCTCGATGTTTGTGGTATTAGGGTAAGTTTTAAGCATGCCGCATACCACAGTCACTCCCAAGCACATGTTGGACGTGTCTCAAATGAATATAGTTGGCCAGGCTATATTGATCCTAGACACGACTACATAACTGCCCAAGATTAACCACAACATACGACACCTATTTACTTATGTTTTGTTCTACTTGTAGTTATGGATCTCGACGGTTCACTATACTTATATACTTTTGAAAATACTTATATTTTGAGGGATACTTTTAGTTTAGAGCACTTAGGCCCCTTAATGTTTATAGTTTTATACCATGTAAGGTTTGGTATACTTTATTCACTATAAGCAAGGGCTCTGATACCAATCTGTCACACCCCGAAAACCGAGGGCAGAAACATTTCCACGGTTGACTCCACGTTGAGTATCAAATCCAATGCACATAGTAAGTAAAGTAAAACAACCATTACATTACATATAGAAAAGTTTACATTTGTTTCAAAAGTAGAGTTATACATGTGATACATAGTATATATGAACAAAATGAGACGAGTCTTCTACGCACCCAGTCTTCGCCAAAAGAGATCGTCGGGTAACTGTCTAATGCGGACCTGAGAATACAAGCGGTTTGAAAATCAGCATAAAGCTGGTGAGTTCATAAGCGGTTAGTTTTTCTGAAAATGTACGAGTTCCTTTAGTTTCCTGAAAAAGTGGTTATCCAAGAAAATCCCATATTTTCTTAAAACTTGGTTACCAAATCCAAAATGTAATGTAAAAGATGTACACTGAAAACATGATTGTTCTTGTGAAATGTAAAATTTGGTATCTAAATTGTTACACGTTTCTGGTTACGTATTACTGTTACCCAGGAAAATCCTATATTTTCCTACATGTGTGTGTGTGTGTGAACTGTTACCAATTCTGATTATGCTCAGTGTTATCCCCAGGAAAATCCCATATTTTCCAGAATGTGTGTGTGTGCGAATTGTTACCGATTCTGATTATGTTTAGTGTAATCCCCAGAAAATCCCATATTTTCCTGAATGTGTGTGTATGAATTCTCCTGAAAGTTTTATTATCCTAAAATGTACATTAGTTTTACTACGTACATAAAACTAATAATTAAGTGTGAACTGTTCATAATCTTGATTGCGAGTCCTTAACCATACTTGAGACTAGATATGACTCGGGCCAGGGCCAAAATTCTTTTTATGACTTTCGTCACCTTTGAACCTTTCGGTTCGGCTGTAGCTAGCAGCCAGGTGCGGGATTGTCCGTCCCGTATAGATCTATACACTCAAGTCACGTTCTCCCTCCTGGAGATTCTGGTTACAGGGGTAGTCCTCCACTCTCTCGTGCCAAGGAAGTGTTACATAGGACTTGTCTCCAATCTTTAATATTACTCTTTACTTCTCGTGCCTAGGGAAGTAGTATCTATGACTAACTAAGTTCTAATGGTGCCTGTCCTTTACACTCGAGCCTAGGTGTTTTATTAAGGACCTTACAAATGTTTTATGGTTTCTAATGGTGTCTGTCCTTTACACTCGAGCCTAGGGGTTTTATTACAGACATTACAATGTTTTATGATCTCTATCAATATAAGTGTGAACAATCAATTGTGAAAACTAACAGTATATAATAAGAATTGAAATCGTTTGAACAAACAACTTTGCAAGTTAAAACAGTTTGTTAGTAGGTTTTCAATTCTTAAAAGTGTGCGAATTATGAAACCATTTAAATGAAATAATGAATTTAAGTACAAGATATCCTTGTACGTTTGCTTGTATTCCCCCCTTGAAAACATTGAAAAACCATTGAAAAAGGGTCGGGGTATGAACTCACCAGACGAGAAAACGCAACTGTTTCGGACACTAATCGTTGGTTCCGGGCTTGATTTCATGCGAGGCTCCTATGTAATATGAAATAATATCTAAATGTATCTAAGTAGATTTAAAAATACTAATTAGATGGGATACTACACTCCAATGAACTAAAACACTTCGAAACAAGTGTTTGGAGTGACCCGGGTGACATCTACGGACGTGTATTGATGCGTGGGACTTGGGACTTGAGTTTACTCTTCAAGAGTAAACTCCTTAGGGAGTTTTCAGCCTCAAAAAACATACACACATGAGTTCACGTCCGTGAACGAATGTTTGGGTATTTTTGAGTGCTAAATGGCTTGATTACTCATGGGAAATGATGGAATGGATTTTTCTAAAGCCTTGGAATGGATTGAATGTGCTTATATATTATTTATGGGAGTTCACGGCAGTAAACATGGAGTTTACGGCCGTAAACTCCCCCCAAGCTCAACACATAATTATTTTGTGAGGCTAGGACAATCACATGTGATTCTAACTAATTTTCCAAGCCTTGGTATGAGTTTTGGGCATGATTTGACACCTATAGAGGAGTTTACGGCCTGGGACTTGTCCTTGGGGTGTCATGGTCGTAAACTCTCTTTTGGAGGGTGTTTGATATGCTTAAAGTACCCAAACAATTTTTACTAGTCTTGGTATGTATTTAGGGCACATTTTAACATGTTTTTATGAGTTTACAGCCCTGGAACTATTTCTTGGGAAGCTTTGGCCGGAAACTCCTAAATGGAGTGTGTTTGACATGTTTAAGGTCCCCAAACTATTTGTAGATGATTCTAGGATTTATTCCAAGGCAATTGGTGGAGTTATATGGCTTTTAAACATGTTTAAATGAGTTTACTCACCATGTTTGAGGAGTTTACGGACCAAGCATATTCCTTGGCCGTAAACTCTTATTTGCTCCACAAAATTCATGTTTAGGGTGTTCTAAGTCTGAATTTGTAAGCCATAGGGTTGTATCTAAGTCCCAATGTTGGATTGAAGGGGCTAAATTGCTCAAAAACCTATTTATTAAGTGTTTACGGCCCAAGCATGCTCCTTGGCGGTAATCACATGTTCCAGGTCCAAATTGATAGATTAAACACGAATTTGAAGGCCTAAGAGGTTAAACAACAAGTTGGGGATGTTACCTCAAAGATTTGGAGCCTTAATTCAATGTTTTGGACCTTGAATCTTTGGTTGAGGAGAGAGGTTAGAGAGAGAGTTGTGAGATGAAGCAAAAGCTTCAAATGGAAGCTTGGATCGCTTTAAATAGTGTCCAAGTTTGGGACACGGTGGAATTCTACCCGATACCGGCGTTAGACGGGGCTTTTGGTCGTACCCGATCAAGTTGCCGTAACTCGATATGGTTGATTCTAGAAAAGTTCCGATCACTAATATGAGGTGTTAGAATGAGTTCTAAAGGTATTAGGACACTCGTTAAGTCATAAAATACACATTAATGACTTAATTAAATGCCGAAATCGGAAACAAAATTGGAAACGGCGATTGGATTATCGAAATGAGTTACAAAAAGGGGTACAAGCAATGATACGAAATTTCGGGTTGTTACAATTTCGTCCTGAAATTTGTATCTTGGAAGGGTTCTTGGTATGCCTAGGGAAAAGTTGCGGGTATCTCTGTTTCATCTGGTCTTTCCTTCGTTGTTGGCATTTAACCTTGTTCTTTTGGTTTCCCTTCCCATGATCCCCACATGTTCCTCTTCAGGGTGTAGGTTCTTGTTTACCTAGATTTCGTCGAGTAGGACACAAGGGTTTTGGCGGCCAGACACCGCTTAGGGTTGGACACATAGAATGCGGGATGTTCGATGCTGAGTTCTAGTGGTAACCAAGGTTTATAGGCTACTGGACCGATCCTGGCGAGGATTTTGAATGGTCTAATGAAGATTGTGTAATTGACGCCCTAGAGGTAGTGTCTCTAGGCCTTAAGACGAACACTATTCTTACCAAGGTTAAGGTTGCTTGTGGTGCCACTGGCCGTATGAATCTTACGCTGTATGGGGAGTTTCTTTATATGGAATTCTGAGCTAGTGGTATGTTGACCCTTGCTTTTTCATTGAATTTGGTTGAATAGGTCATGGATTCAGAATAAGGGATATTGATCCTTGACGATGGGTTGGTTTTACTTTTAGGAGTCAATGGTCCCACAAACAATTCACCCTTCCTCTTTACCAGTCAGATGGGTGCTCTATGAGGGTAGAGGCTTGGTCTGAAAATTTCCTTACTTATTAGGTCGTTCCATTTACCAATCATATCTGTTTTTGTTTTGGTGCTAACTGGTATTGGGGGTTTGGCTACGGGAATGGCTCCAAGAGTCGAGTCGATTACAAACTAAACTTGGCACATGGTTGGTATCACTAAAAGAACTTCTGGGAACACCTTGCGGAGGTTATAAATCTTGACAATACCCTTAATGTCCTATGCTTCTTGTTTCCTATTCCTGTTGTGGGTTAGGAAAGAGCATAGTACCTTTTACTTAGGTACTTATAAGTCTAGATGCAAGGGATGATTCAGGGGTTTGTCGTTATAGGTTGGAAGGGTTTCATTAATCGGTCGGTTATGGCGAAGGGTCTCTTCGTGGCACATGAAATTGGTATGGTGAGAATCAAGCCAATCCATGTCGAATGACGACCTTGGAATTTCTTATTGTGGTAGGTGTTAAGTTGATTTGGAAGATATGATTGTTTAAAAAAATTGTGCTTTCTATGTGTACGTCTTTAGTGCTTTCAGTTTTTATCCTTGTTATTACTACTACAAATATTTTGCACCGGGGTTATTGTGGGTTCTAGCAGCACGAGTTCTTGGATAAATTATGTTGAAATCTCGTAGTATGTTTCCTACTAGGTCTCTCTCTATAATAGTTTGGTGTAGTCTAGTCGTATATAATTACAATTGAAAAGACAGTCGTCTGAGTGGCCCTTCCATAAGTCCACAACGAAACAAGTAATAGGACGTTAGGCGGAATCACGTATTCTAAGTCTGTGGAATCTTAATTACATATGACCCTAACATTCACACTAAACCATCATGGCTCTCCTGCAAGGATCTTTAGTTCTTCTATGAATGATGTGATTTGTTCGGATGAGGGAGCAATTTATGATTATGTTATTAATTGGAAAAAAAATTGGGAAAATTCGATGCTTAATTTTTGTTGTTTAGAAACGTACCGAGAATCCTAGTAGGGTTCCTTGTTGCTTCGTCATGTCCTGTTTTTAAACTCCTTCCGCTCCTATGTCATTCATCTCTATTGGACAATTTCTCCTGAAATGCCCCGTTTCACCGCATGTGTGGCATATTGGAGTTACTTCAGCATCGGGGGTTAGAGTGATGTATTGGGTCGGGGTCCTACAATGACGAGCGGTGTACCCCTTCTTGTTGCACCTATTGAAATGCAAATCCTGGAAAACTCCATTATGATGGAAGCTGCACTTGCTGCATTTTGGGAGGTTTCCAGCATATGGTTTTCTCGGTGTTGAGGTAGTAGGGTCGGTGGGGGTATTGGCTGTTACAACTTGTTGCCTTTTGGTAGTTCCTTGAGTTGAACTACCTCCTTTCTCGTTTCAAGACTTTCGTTTCATGTTCTTGGTTTTGTGGTTTTGGGTGTCCTTGTAGGCAGCCACTCGATGGTTTCCTTGGTTATTACCACGATTGGAATTGTCGACACTAATACCATTTTCGTTTGTGTTGTTAGCGTTGAGTTGTGCCATGATGGCTGTCACTGCAGCCGTGACCACGACTTGGAAAGTAGTAGAGTCTATCTGCATGATTGGTGTTTTGCTTGTTGTCTTCTTATTTCCATGTGAATGTGTGATTTAGTTGTAGGGTAAGAAACAAGCTCGTAAGTAACTTTGGTCGTTTCTAGTTGTATATCATCTATATACATTTATGTATACACGTATAGAAGTCATATGTTTTGTTGCATCATTCCCAAAAGTTTCGCCCACATTCTTAAAATGTACTTATGGTGATAAGTAGTAGTAGGTATTGTAAGAATGTCAAGTTCACTAAAATAGAATATAGATATCAATACAATTTGTTGATTCGAATTACATGGGTTCTTGGAGGGCGTACCTCTCTTGATTTACTACTACTAGTTGTGATGAAATACATAATTTATGCGTATATAAATGCACTGGTTTTAGTCCTACTTTAAAGATGTAATTTAAACACACAAAGGCAGTGAACCTGTCTATTAGTTGTATAGTTGAGCAAGTACGGTATCGAACTCAAGGAACGGAAATTAAACTAATAACTAGCATTAACTAAACATAGTAATAAAAGTAAAATGTTTTCTCTAGTTTTTAAAGACTAGAAACTTTAACACACTAACTAACACACAATTTAAGTAACTAACAACTTAAAAAAAGTAAAAACCAACTATATTCATTAATAAAAAGGTTTCTGTTTAGCTGCGATTCATGTACTCCTATGGTTGATTTTATGGCAAGTGCAATGGACTAATTCTTATTAGTTACCGACTAAAGTGATTAGATTCACATTCGCTATTACAATCCTTAGGAAATAAATTAATTTAAGTCGTGATCAAGTAATTAAACTAATGAAGTTCCTAGTTTAATTATTCGGGTGAAATAAGACTTGTAGTTAGCTAATTAAATTAATAATTCAATTAACCTCTTGTTGATTACTTATCATACAAGCTTACACATTAATTTACCCATTTTCTAGTTAACCCTAGTTTAACATTCACTATTCCTAGGCACATAACAATGTTTTCACATAAATCACATGAGGTACCCAATTAAGAGATGTCCATGCAGCTTAATTACTTGTCACTTAAAAGAAAATAGTTATGGTTAATGCATAAGGTTCCTTAACAAGCTTAATTTAACAAAACTCACCAATAAACAATTAATCCAACCATAAATTAATCCATAGTTGTAAAATTATCTACCCTAAATAGAAACTATAAGATTTAGTTCATAATTACAGCAGATAACAATCCTTCAACCATAGTTCAATTAAGGAATAAAGTGAAAAGTAAACTTATGTTGCCTTGAATCTCCCTAGAATTTGAAGATTAGAGTTTCTCTCAAGATTTCCAGAGGTCCAGATACCTTCATATTCGCAAAGTAATTCCCCAAGGATTCCAGAGAGAGCCTCAATTCGGGAATTTGACTTCTATTTATAGATTTCAGAAAGCACGGTCAGCTTGTCGAGTAGATAACCGACTCACCGAGTCCCCTCTGTAGAGTTTGTGTACGGCAAGGACTTTGTGTTTTGCTTCGTGAACACTCATGGGTACTCGTCGAGTAGTCGTTCAGACTCGCCGAGTCCTTCAAGATTTGGTTCTTTTTCTTCTTTCTTCAGTTCCTGAGGTTCCGATTGCATCTCCTGCTTCCTTTTTCTTCCAAGCATATCTTTTGTGCTGAAAATATAATTAAAACACAATTAAGTACCTTTTGTCCATAAATTGCAAATAATTAGCCAATAAATCATAAAAATCTATACTAAATATATAGCTAAATATGCACATATAAAAATACCCCACACTTGACTTTTGCTTGCCCCCAAGCAAAAATAAATTTTAGAACACTAATATCACATATGACAATCCCAATTGAACCCAACCATTACGCCAAGACCGCAACACATGCATTTTTGCCAAAAAAAAACTTCCTAAGAATGAAAGAACATAATTTTGTGGTTTGAGCTAGGCATCATTTTGTATAGATGATAGTGTCATTTTGCAGTGATTGTGTGTTGTCGTGTAATGTGTGCTACCACACATGTGTGTGCGGCCGCACACATGTGTTTGGCTGCACACTCTTGTGCTGGTAGGAGGAGTACTATTTATAGCAACTGAGTTGTGTCAGTTTGTACTTTTTTGGCTAGGTGTCAGAACTTTGCAGTAGTTGTACTTTATCAAGATGTACTTGACATTTAATGGCAATAGATGTGTGCATGCTTGATTCTACTTCTTCTTTATCTCAATCTCAATCTAATTGCAATCAACTTCATTGATTACTAAATTGGATCCTTAGTTTTGGGACTAACAAAGGACCCCCTCAATTCTAAATACTCGCAATCCTCATAAACACTTGCCCACTTCTTTTGAACAATGCTCATTTTATGCATCCCTCCGAATCCATCCGCGGAAAACTTCCTAACCTCAAGGTATTTTTGGTTGAGCAACCCAAGCATACATAATCTAAAAAATTACAACTTTTTGATACCACTATGGTACTTTTGGAATTATTCACTTCTTTGATAGTTTAATCTTTAATCTCTTTGAATTCACCACCTTTATGATTTTTTGTATCTTCAACTTTTGATTTTTTTAGAACTCTGATCTTTTAATCTTCACTTTGACTGCTCCAAAATTCTTACAACTTTTCTTGTAATTCACTATTTTTTTTCACATGTAACTCACTTTTTTCTGCTCAAAACCTACATGCTTAAGCATGAACGCTCAACTTCAACCTTTATTGGTTAAAAATATTAGTTTTCCTGGATACATTTCAAGTACACGATGCTAAACATATTGCATCCCTCAAACTAAGCAAGGTTGTGTTTTTTCCCATGATTTCACTAGAATCAAGGAGGCCACAAATGCATTATAACGTATATAGGCTCAACTAAACATTTGGGTCTTCATGCAATCATCAAACATAACACTAGCATGGAATCCTAATTGTTTCACCAAAATTTTCTAAATTAATCCTAGTAATTTTAATGCAAAAATTTCAAAATTATACCTAAATTAGGATTAGTGTAACTAATATAATCAACCCTCTACCCCACACTTAATTTATGCAATGTCCCCATTGCATGTTATGCATGATAAAGAAAATGACAAAATAAAGAGGTAATTAGAACAAACTCTCCTGGGATAGTAGTGGCGAGGGCGATATTTATTCATGAAAATCTCCATCTTCAATTGACTTTAGACATGGGAACAACTCATCCATGCCTTGGGTGTCAAATCTTGTGTGGTACGTCTCCAAATATGAAGGAAAATAGTCCTGAAAATCTTCAGGAATTAATCCCAAAGAATATGAGTAAAGCCCGTATCAAATGTGGACAAAATGTAAGCCTTTAGAATGGAATATTGAGTGACTCGTCGAGTCAATATGACAAATCGACGAGAAGTAGTGTATCTAGCAGAAAAGTCACGGACTTGCATAGGGACTCATCAATCCCAGGGTATGCACTCGGCGAGTACAACGCCGATTGGAAAATTTTTTATTTTGCTTTGAATCCGTTTCTGAGGTGTTTGGAAATGACAATTTAGTATCCCTTCCTTATCTTTCTTCATTAAATAACACTCTTTAACCATTTTCACTAACAGACTCGATCATAAACTCAAAACTTCAACATCCTCATCTAAATCCAACTCTCACTTGGTTAGCTTCGACATCTAGACTCTTGCATGCTTCTTAAGCTTCAAACTAAAAAAATATAAACACAACCACAAGTGATTGATAACAATAAACAAACTCTAACATAAACCTAGTACTAAATGTTCAAGAACCACACAAAACACACAAAACAAATAAAAGTAGTTTTCAAAAAACCAAATAAAAACCACAAAACATCAATTTTCATCATCTTCTTCATTTCCTCCAGCTCCGCTACTACCGACTTGATTCCTTCTTTGATTCGCCCTCCCTTCCCAACTTAGAATATAGGGATATTCAGGTCCGGGTTTTGGTTCAATATTCATTTGTTCAAACAAGTAAACAAACGACTCGTTATAGTAATTCATACTCTGTCCAAGATTGTCTTGGTACCTTCTCATATCCACGTTGTACCAGTCCATTGGTAGCTCGTCATCCTCCGCTACTACCGACTTAATTCCTTCTTTGATTCGCCCTCCCTTCCCAACTTAGAATATAGGGATATTCAGGTCCGGGTTTTGGTTCAATATTCATTTGTTCAAACAAGTAAACAAATGACTCGTTATAGTAATTCATACTCTGTCCAAGATTGTCTTGGTACCTTCTCATATCCACGTTGTACCAGTCCATTGGTAGCTCGTCATCCACCGGACTGACCAGTGGGTCTTCTCGGACATGTTCCCTTCTTTGCTTCACCCTCCTTTATGGCTTCTCGAGTGCCAACACCTCATCCACATTTGGATTTCCAATATGCCCCCACCATAATCCTCAATGATCCTTGCCATCCTAAATATTGTGGTGCTAAAAGGAGGAGTAGGAATCATTGTCAATACCCTTGTCGCCCCTTAGTCCAAAATCCCATACGTCCTAGCCAGCTTCGTAACAAACATTCCACTGTTGATTTTGGAAGTAATCCTCTCCTTAGCCACCCCTCCTCTAAGTATTTTGCCATACAATATGGAAAATTGCAAAAAAACATTGCAGGTAACGATGCTCCACATGTAGAAGATATCGAAAGTAGGTACCTTGTCATCATCCTTTTGGATGTTAATGGTGCTTGCGATAAGACAGTGGATCAAGCAATGGATGGGCGAACTGATGACTCCCTCTTGAGCAGAAGAAGGAATGTAGACCCGGTTGGCAGTTGTGTTCCACCGGGTAGATGCAGCCACCTCTTTGGGAAAGGTCCGTGTAGCAGTGTTCAAGGAATGACTCACAATTTTCGGACATGATTATGTTTTGATCATAGATCCCTAGTCTCCGTGCAAGCTCCGTTATGCTGCATTGGTGCAGTTCCCCTCTAAGACAAAAGGTAAAAATGTCCGGATTATAGTAATCATTACCACCTCGGAAGGAGATGGTAAAAATGTGAAAGAACATAATTTTGTGGTTTGAGCTAGGCATCATTTGGTATAGGTGATAGTGTCATTTTTTGCAGTGATTATGTGTTGTCTTGCAATGTGTGCTGCCACACATGTGTGTGCGGCCGCACACAGTGTGTGCGGCTGCACTCATGTGTTCGGCTGCACACTCTTGTGCTGGTAGAAGGAGTACTATTTATAGCAACTGGGTTGTGTCATTTTGTACTTTTTTGCTTGATGTCAGAACTCTGCAGTAGTTGTACTTTATCAAGATGTACTTGACATTTAATGGCAATAGATGTGTGCATGCTTGATTCTACTTCTTCTTCATCTCAATCTCAATCTAATTGCAATTAACTTCATTGATTACTAAATTGGATCCTCAGTTTTGGGACTAACAATTGGTATCAGAGCCAATTTGGTATCATTTGAAGTTATTTTTGAGTGTGAGAGTGCAAAAATTTCACTGTTTTTAAGAATTTTGATCGAAGAACTGTTGAAGGTTTGCTGCTGATTATTGAAGGTTTGCTGGTTACTTTGAATGTTTGCTGATGACTTTGAAGGTTTGCTGTTAATGTGAGTGTGCGGTGGAGCGTGTCTGATTAAGTGTGTGCTGTTATTGTGTTTGCTGCTGATTAAGTGTGTGTTGTTATTGTGTTTGCTGCTGATTGAGTGTGTGATGTTACTGTGTTTGCTGTTTGCTGTGTGCGGTTGGTGTTTGCTGTTGAAGTTTGTGTTGTTGATATTTGCTGTGTGCAGTTGGTGTTTGCTGTTAAAGTTTGTGTGGTTGGTGTTTGCTGCTGAAGTGTGTACGGTTACAAGTGTAGTGTTTGCTGTTAATTTGTGTGTGGTTACATGTGTATGGTTGGAAAGTGTGTCCGATTAAGATTCGTTTGCGGTTGAGTGTTAGTGTGCGGTTGAGTATTAGTGTGCGGTTGAGTGTTAGTGTGCGGTTGAAGATTGCTCAAATGGAATCTCAAAGCATGATTGCTCGTAAAGATTTGGATGCAATTATGGGATCCGCTACTCGTATTCCTAGATTGCTATCAGCTGAAGGATTTCCTGAATGGAAATACCGAATTGAAAAATACATCAAAATGAAGGATTTCAAAATTTGGAGAAGCATTTTAAGAGGACCAATTAGGTTTACTTCTACTCTAGAAGATGGCACGGTAATTGACAAACAGATTGAAAATTACACTGATGATGACTTTGAAAGAGTTGAAGAACATGAAAAGGCACTTACCACACTCACTATGGCGTTATCTCCTGAGATTGCACAAGGGTTTCGTGAATATACATCAACAAAAGAATTGTGGGAAGCGCTCATAGAAGTCTATGAAGGAAATGAAGACATGAAAGAAAGTCGACAAGACATGCTCCGACAGAAATTCAACATGTTCAATTATGTATTGGGAGAAACATTGGAAAATCAATTGCAAAGATTTATCACACTAACCACTGAAATGAGCTCCGCAAGTGTGATGGTTACTAGGTCTGAAATCAACGAGAAATTACTAAATTGTCTTCCAAAATCATGGGACATGAATGTCTCGGTGATTAAAAAGACAAAAGACCTGAACCGTTTAAGCTTGTCTGAAACAATGGCAATCATCAAAGCTTGCGATCTTGATGATAAACAAGGAGAAATCAACCATGTCAATTCGTACTCTTCAGCCAATCTTGGAATTCAAAACAACAACACTGCTTTCTCAAGTTTCACCACCCATCAAAATACTCAAATCCAGGTTCCACAAGTTCAACCTTATGCAGCCCACCAAAACATACCATACAACATACCGAAAATGCAACAAACTCAAATCCCTCAAAACATATCTCAAGTTGGTTCTTGAGTTAGTTCTTCCACAAGTGTTTCAGTTCAATCTAATGAAATTGGTTCCCAAAGTTCATTTACAAAGGAAAAGGAGGAAAATATGGCTCTAGCTACTGGGTTGGTGAACTGCTATAATGCTTTTGTTGCTAGAGACCTCTCTCCACAACTCTCATTCACTGATCTTGATCAAATCCATCCTGAAGATGTGGAAGAGATGGATATTACTTGGAAAATGGCAATGGCAGTATTAAGGGCTAAACAATTCTCAAAAAAGACTGGAATGAACAATTGGGGTGTAAATTCAGATAAAAATATGGGTTTTAGCAAAGGAAAGTTACGTTGTTATAATTGTCACGAACCAGGACACTTTGCAAGGGAATGTCCAAAACCTAATCAGCGAGCAAACTCTGAAAGAACCATGGTGCCAGTAACTTATGTTCACAACAACAACAGAGGATCATCTTCAAACAATCAATCTGCAAAGATGGAAATGGTGGCTCAATCGTTTCATTGGGAAGATCAAGTTTAGGCCCTAAACATTTCGGGACCTAAAAAGGAAAATCTTGCTCAAGTCAAGGATGCAAGTGAAGAAATGGAAGCAGATCCAGAGGAAGAGATGATGAATTTGCAGTTTGCATTCATGGTACAGACCACTCCTGAACCAGTCAAATACGAGGTTAGTGAATTCGGCTGTTCTCAATCTTGTATTAAAACTGTTAAATTTTTTAGAGATCAAATTGAGTTAATCAAAAGAGAGAACGAGGACTTGAAATATGAGGGATATACTCTTAGGTAAAATCAAAAGCCCTTAAAAACTCAATTAGAAAATAAAACAAAAGACTTTAAAAAACTGCAAGAGGATTACAGCAACAAATGCGAGAACTATGATCATCTCAAAAGAAAACTTGCTGCTTTAACCAGGGAACTTGACACATTGAAAAATTGTTTTGAAAAAGCTGAATTTAATTTCAAAAAATACGATGGGTCAAGTGAAAAGATTGCAAAATTAATCAAAGGTCAATCACACTGGAGAGATATCACTCATGGTAATCAAATAAAAGTTGGATTAGGTTTTGAAAGTGTCCCTCCTCCTTTCAATCACAACTATACTGCTATTCCCCTGTCTCAAGAAGAAATTGACAGAGAACCTTGCATGGTGTATGGAAATTCAGCTTCTGAGTAGGAAATACAGTCTAGTTATGAGACTTTGCATACTAACGTTTTTACTTCAAGTGCAAATATATCAATAGTTCAGGGGGAGCATGCAGCTGAAAACTTTTGAGTTAAATAATGTTGTGATTGAGTCTGGTGTTAATTATAGTAATGAGTCTGTGTCAAAATCAAACACAAATGTTTTTGTGTCGGGTGGTATTTTATTTCAGTCTGACAATGTTGTTTCTAATAGTGTTGTTTCTGATCAAACTGCTAAACGTGATTTACATGTCTCTACATCTAACACATCTGTTACTAAATTCTATGATGGATCTTGCAAGTGTAAAAGTGTTAGAAATGGAAAAGCAAAGAATAACACTGTCAACAGTAGCGCCAAAGCTACTGATAACAAACAAATTTGTTTTAACTGTGGCACTGCTGGACACATTGCAAGAAATTGCATGAACCGGATGTTTGTATCTCATACAACAAAAAGAGGGGAGACTGAAAGAACATAATTTTGTGGTTTGAGCTAGGCATCATTTTGTATAGGTGATAGTGTCATTTTTTGCAGTGAATATGTGTTGTCTTGCAATGTGTGTTGCCACACTCTTGTGCTGGTAGAAGGAGTACTATTTATAGCAACTGTGTTGTGTTAGTTTGTACTTTTTTGCTTGATGTCAGAACTCTACAGTAGTTGTACTTTATCAAGATGTACTTGACATTTAATGGCAATAGATGTGTGCATGCTTGATTCTACTTCTTCTTCATCTCAATCTCAATCTAATTGCAATTAACTTCATTGATTACTAAATTGGATCCTCAGTTTTGGGACTAACAATTGATTACTAAATTGATTACTAAAAAGAGGGGAGAATGAATTTCAGGGACGATCTTTAACTAGAAAAATTCCCAAAACTCATTCTAGAAATGGAGATTTGAATACAACATTCAACAAAAAATTCAAAAGATTTCAAAAGAATAAACAGGTTTTTCGTAAGAACAACAAAAGTTTGCCAAAATCAACTCAGGCTAAGCCTAAGTCGAATTTGTCAAAGAGCAGGACAGGAGCTTCTAACTCTTCAAGTAGAAAATCCACCGGTTCAAAGCAAAATTACAAATTTTTAAAACCTAATCTTCAGTGGATTCCAAAATCTTTTTCAGATCAATCTCCATTACTCTCTAATTCAAAAGCAAAGAAAGAATCAAATGAAAAAGTTGTAAAAGGAAAGGGTCAACCCAGGATTGTGATGACCTGGGTCCCCGAAACTAACTAATTCTCCTTATCGTGCAGGGATAGTTGCGGAGGAATGTCGCCAGACCTTGGTATGTCGACAGCGGCTGCTCCCGACACATGACTGGAGACATATCCCAATTGCACGACATTCAAACTTTTAATGGAGGATATGTTTCTTTTGCGGGCGGAGAGGGTGGAAAAATTACTCAAAGAGAAACTGTTTCTAATTGAGTATTGAATTTTGAGAATGTTAACTTTGCTCCGGAACTGAAGCACAATTTACTGAGTGTATCCCAGATATGCGACAAGGGCTACTCTACGCATTTCACAGATAAGGAATGTCTGATCTTAAAGCCTGGCATTGTTATCCCTAAAGATTGGATTCTTGTACAATCTAAGCGGGATGGAAATGCCTACATTATAGACATGAATAGCAATTTCCCTGACGATATCACTTGTCTGTTCTCCAAAGCTTCTGAACAAAATGCGATGCTGTGGCATCGTCGTCTCGGTCATGCAAATGCAAAGAACTTGAATCGAATTGCAAAGAACGAATTGGTCCGCGGGCTACCCATCAAAGATTTCATTACTTTTGAAAAATGTGTTTCATGCGCTCAGGGAAAACAACATCGGAAACCACACTTTCCAAAGCAGATAAACTCCATAAGTCAAGTGCTCGAGTTATTGCATATGGATTTATTTGGTCCAGTTAATGTTCTAAGCATCAATCGCAACTCTTTCTGCCTTGTTGTGATTGATGATTACTCTCGTTTCACTTGGGTTTTCTTTTTGTCTAAAAAAGCTGAAATTGCTGACCTTATCAAAAGATTCATTGTGATGATCGAAAATCAAACTAAAAATCGAGTGAAAGCGATGCGTACCGATAATGGAACAGAGTTCAAGAACGCTGTTCTTGATCATTTTTGCGCTGAGAAAGGGATTGTGCGTCAATTCAGTTCTGTTCGAATACCTCAACAAAATGGGGTTGCCGAACGTCGGAATCGAACTCTAAAAGATGCTGCAAGGATGATGCTCTGTGATTCCAAGCTTCCTGTATTCTTCTGGGCAGAGGCGATTAACACCGCGTCTTATGTTCTATATCGTGTGCTAATCAACAAAGCCAGAATGAAGACACCGTATGAGATTTTATTTGGACACAAGCCATCTGTCAGTCATTTTTTAGTATTTGGCTGCACTTGCACCCTTCTCCACTTGGAATCCAATCCCAAATTCAATGCCAAAGCCGATGACTGTTACTTTGTTTTTTTATGCTACTTGAACTACGTACAGGGTTTACAATAAGAAGACTAAACAGATTGTAGAATCCTTTGATGTTCGTTGGCTTGAGGAAAATGAGACAGATGCAAGAGTGGATCCTGATTGGTTATTTGACTACACATCTCTTTTCAAATCATTCAATGTGTCTTCAGATAATCAAGAAGGATCTACTTCCAATTCGAAGGTTCCTAGTGAAGACGAAGAAGATGAAGTTGTCTATCAACCACCATTGATTTCCTCTGATCCTCCATTGGTACCCTCTGCTCATTTTGAATCTTCTGAGTCTCCTCAACAATCTTCTCCTGATGCTATTGTTACTCCTTTAACTCCGATGGAAAGAGAGTTCATGAACCATGAGACTTCCGTTGTAACTTCAAATCTAATGGAACTTCTCTTTCCAGAAAGTATTGCAGAAGATTTTGTAGCAGATTCTTCAAACGAACCTTGTTCATCCTTTACAGATCATACAGCAAATGATGGAGCGGTTAATATTCATAATCTTCCTGTTTCTGTCAATGATATTAGCTATCAGATCCCTACACGTATTCAGCGAGATCATCCGATAGAAAACGTCATTGGCCAGTTGGGCGACGGTGTTCAAACGAGAAGTAAAAGTGGGGATGTTAATACATGTCTCTACTCTTGCTTCATCTCTCAAATAGAACCTAAATCTGTTGAAATGGCTCTGAATGAGCCCAGCTGGGTTGAAGCCATGCATGATGAATTAAATCAATTTGAGAAACTCGGAGTCTGGAAATTGGTGGAGCTACCAAAAGGAAAGAAATCTCTTGATACTCGTTGGGTATTTCGAAATAAACAATACGATTCAGGTGTCATTGTGCGCAACAAGGCAAGATTGGTGGTTCGAGGGTTTCGGCAAATTGAGGGTCTTGATTATACAGAAGTTTACGCTCCAGTTGCTCATTTGGAAGCCATTCACATCTTCCTTGCCTATGCTTCCTACATGAACTTTACTGTATACCAAATGGACGTTAAGACGGCTTTCTTGTACAACAAGGTCAAGGAGGAGATTTACGTTGACCAACCACCTGGTTTTGTTAACTCATCTCTTCCAAACCATGTTTACAAGTTAGACAAAGATTTGTATGGATTGCATCAAGCTCCTCGAGCTTGGTATGCTACTCTTACTCAGCATTTGCTCAATCACGTCTATTCCCGAGGCACCATTGATCAAACCTTATTTCTCAAGCATGTCGGTCCAGATCAAATTCTCGTTCAAATTTATGTGGACGATATCATTTTCGGGTCGACAAGCCACCAACTTTGCAAAGAGTTTGAAGCGGTGATGAAGAAGCGCTTTGAGATGAGTTCACTTGGGGAAATGGCCACGTTTTTGGGGCTTCAGGTCAAACAATCTTCAACCGGAATCCTTATTCATGAATCAAAATATGTGAAAGATGTACTGGAGAAGTTCGGGTTTCGAGACGCAAAACCTGCTGTTACGCCCATGGCGGAATGGCCTCTTCTGACTCCTGATCTTGAGGGTGAATCCGTAGATCAAACTCATTATCGATCAATGATCGGATCACTCATGTATCTTACTGCTAGTCGCCCAGACGTCATGTTTGCGGTCTGTCAATGTGCTCGCTACCAGGCTAATCCTACACTCTCTCATTTAATTGCTGTTAAAAGGATTTTTCGGTATCTCAAAGGGTGCCCAAAACTGGGTCTTTGGTATCCGAAAAATCTCGAATTTGATCTTTATGCTTTTGCAGACAGCAATTATGGTGGGTGTGAGCTTGATAGAAAATCGACTACAGGAGGATGCCAATTTCTGGGAGATAGACTGGTGTCATGGCAGTGCAAGAAGCAGCACACAGTGTCAACCTCAACAGCAGAAGTGGAGTATGTTGCTGCATCTCCTTGTTGTTCTCAAGTCATTTGGATCCAACATCAGTTGTTCGACTACGGTTTGAATTTTCAATAAACCCCTATTTTTTGTGATAATGAGGCTGCGATCCAAATTGCCAAAAACCCGGTCCAGCACTCAAAAACCAAGCACATTGACATCAAGATTCATTTTATTCGAGAATGTTATGAGCGTTTGCTCATTCGGCTAGAATAGGTCCGCTCTGATAATAATGTAGCAGATCTGTTCACCAAGCCTTTTAACAAAGCTCGATTCGATGTGCTGGTTAATTTTCTAAAATGATTCGTTTTGAGGATTAATTGTTTTGTATAAATTTGCACATTTTATTTTATTTCATTTTTATGCACAAATTTAGGGGGAGAAAAATAGAAAATCCAAAAACATTAAAAAATAGAAAATCCAAAAACATTAAAAATAGAAAATCCAAAAACATTAAAAAATAGAAAATGCAAAAACATTAAAAATAGAAAATCCAAAAACATTAAAAATTAGAAATTATGTTTGAGGGAGATGTCTTGGGAAGTGATATGATAATGTGATAACAGGCAACCTGAGTCTGTGTAATGTACCCAAAGTTGAAGGGTCTATGCTCTGGTTTGATGTGCGGGTAGGCACGAAAGATTCTAAATGGACATGACTAGGTAGAATTGAACTTAAGAAATCAAATGACTTGACAAATCTTGACCTAGATAGTTCCATTTAGACTGATAATACGACGCTTGGACAGGTTGAGCAGGGAGATATATATATGGGAATCTACTCGTCACATTAATTGAACCCGTACTTGGAACCGTGGTATAACTTTTCCTCGATGTGCGGATTCTGTCCTTAATTCAGGTTGGATGGAGCGACTGGTAAATTCCGATAAATTAGGTCTGTAGAATATCATTTTCTTTCTTTCCGTCTGTTAGTCATATGTTGTCTCCTTTGCGCGACTTCCAATCCAACCTGGTACACAACATATGATGTCTCCTTTGCGTGACTTCTAATCCGACCTGGTACACAGCATATGCAACCTTCTACTTCTCAACCCCTCTGAAGAAATAAATAATAAGTAATAGAATTATGAATCTATCGTCTCTCTGAATGGTTGTCTGCTAACCCGGTGTAAGGTGTACTCTGGAAGTTCTTGATGGCTGGGCATATCAGGAAGCGGGAAACACGTTCTAGTACACTTAAAATTGAACACATACAGATTGTCTATAGATCTCGCTGCTCAATTTAGGTGGACAACCATATCCCTGGTCGTCGTCAGCTGAATGGTCCCTAAGATATAGTATCTAGTAACTTAGGATCAGATATAATATCTAGGAATTTAAGATCACATTGTCTTGTCACTTATAGTATGTCCTAATTTTGTCACAATTTTTCGTGTTTAAGCGGATAATGGTTGTCTAAAAACTTTGATCCCTAAATCTCAACAGGTTAAAACAATTTATATAGGTTTAAATTGATTCTTGTCATCAATAATATTTTCAATCTCATTTTAATTTTTAATTTTTAATTTTTTATTTAAAAATTTTTTTTTTGGAACTTTGAAATTAATATTTTATTAATCCTCAAAATAATTCATTTTTGAGAAAATTGTGAGTGAAAGGGGTTTTGGGATAAATAATTAAAGGACAAGGGAGAGGAAGTGTAAATTTTGTGCATATATATAGCGTGTGTGCGGTGAGCCTTTTTCACCGTCATTTACTTTTGCCTCAACCGCACACGCACGTTGTTTCTCTCTTAATCTCATTCTAAATTCAAAGCTTTGACTCGGTAAATTCTTATGAACTCGGTGAAAATTTTCAATGTTTGCTGTTGAATCTTGATTGTTTGCTGCTGGATCTTCATAACAAATTGTTTGTCTTCGATGATAACCGCACACGGTGAGTGCGGCCGCACATAGGCGTGTGCGGCTGACCGTGGGCGGCTGCATGATTTTCTGGATGTGCGGTTGCGGCCGCACACTTGCACGTGTGCGGCTGTGTGTATTCACGTGTGCGGTTGTGTGATATCTCCTGTGCGGCTTCAATTTTTTATTGTTTTGACCTAATAACTTTGTGTGTTAACTTTCAGATTAACATGGGAGACATGGAATTTGCTAAAGCTCATAATTCTGCAATTTTTCTCGAAGACCCTCCTACAGTTCACAATGACTTGAAATTCATTGTGGATGGCTTGAAGAAATCCTGTTTGGTTCATGCTCTAACTACAAGTCCTGATATCTACCAAAGTTTGATTATGGAATTCTAGAGGAATGCTGTTGTAAAGAAGAATGGTCAGGGAGAAAAATTCGTTGAAGCAACAATGGAAGACAAGAAAATTCAAGTAACAGAAAGCATTATTAGAGAATCTCTCCAAATTGAGGACATACCTGAGCACCCCATGGAGATTGATGTTCAGCAAACTCAGGAAGTATTAGAGCATATGGGATATGAGGGAACTTTTCCTCCTACAATTAAGAAGTTGCTTCCTCCTTGCTGGAAGTACTTGGCTCATGTGTTTGTGAGCTGCATTTCCGGCCGAAGATCAGGAGCAAACCCGATTTCTCTGGCCAACACTGGTGCCATTGCAGCATTGGCGGCAGGTTTTGAATTTAATTTCTCCAAATTCATAATGAATGAAATGATTTTAAATCTTGAAGGGAGCAAAAGGGACAAATTCTGGATGTATCCAAGATTTTTGCAAATCATCCTTAATGTGAATCACCTCGAGCTTCAGAGAGGAAATGATATCTTGGATGTCAAATCCATTGGTCCAAGTGCTTTTGGGCTAATGAAACAAAACAGAGGCAGGAAATTTGTATTTGAAGGAAAATTTCCATTGATAAAATTTGGAATTTTTAAAGAGGATGATAGAGAAGAATCAGAAGAACAACCTATGCCAATGGAAAATGAAGATATTCATCACTCTCCCTCCGAGCCTGAAGTGGAGGAGATTTATCACTCTCCCACAGCTTATGTAGCTGATGAGCATGATTATCAGAAAGCAAATGATTCAAAATCTTCTCGAGGGGATGATGACGATGATCTTTATGAAGATGTGGAGTTTTTGAAAGAAATCGACTTTACAGGAATCAATGACGACATTCCAACAAACATATAGTTTGATTTTGGTAATGAAGATTTTGATCCTTTTCTTGATATTCCCGGCAGCCGTGTAAATAAAGTCAATGAAGTTGCTTCTCTAGCAACCAAGACTAGAGATGAAGGAAATTTTCTCAAAATTCTACTCTCTACCTCAAAGCCCTTGGAAGTCACAACAAGCCAAGGAGATGTGACATCAGAGATTCCTCCCTCTGTGTCACTTGTCTCAACACCAGCTCCAATCATTTCTAACTTATCTGAACCTTAGAATTCTCAGACTTCCATAAGAACAAGCCAATCTCTTGAAAGTCTGAAGATACCTTCTGTAAAATGTGCTCCTCAAGTTATTTCAACAATCACTACAACCTCTGCTCACTCTCGTCCAAAGCAGACTAATGAAGGTCCAAGTACCATGTTCGAGACTGGTGGATCCTCTTTTATTCCAGAATATTCTCCAACTCGACCTTCTCTAGATGAAGCTTCTATCAGATTAGTAAGACATCTGGCTCAATCTAGTCCAACATCTTCACGCAGGAAAGGAATATCATTTAACAAGGGTCAAACAGATGATGACAAATTCTCTTCGTCTGATCTTCGAGAAGAAATTGGAGTTCTCCGCCAACAGGTCATTGAAAAGTCAATTCAAATGGATTAGCTTTCTGCATATATCTTTGAGCTCAGGGCAAAGGATGAAGAAAAGACCAAACAAATCAAAGATCTACAAACGAGTCTTGGATCTGTTCTAGCTAATTATTTCAATCTCAAGAACGTATTGTATGATGCTTTTGTTGAAAAAGTCAAAGCCCTCTTCCAACAGCCTCATGGAGTAGTGGATCCTCCTTCTGCTCAATCACCTCTTGCAACTGATGATCTACCTGTTGACCCACCTGCTCCAAGAACAACTACAATTGTCAACAGATTTGAAAATGAACCAGAAGGAAGCAGAACCAGAATCACAATCAAACAGGGCAAAAGAATTGTGACTGAAAATCAATGTGAAGGACTTTTATTCATGAAAAATGCCAATGAAAATCGGAAAGAAAAAGACCCTGTTCTGACTATAACAGATTTGAAAAAGAGAAAGTTTGGTGACGAGTATGGTGACAGATCTGGTATCCGTATGTGGGCTTTCGATCCATAAACGAATTTGTGGGTGGTAAAGCGAAACTCAGGAATATCTGAGTGTTACAAAAGCACCCGTGATTTCAATTCTTGGACTAAAACTGATCTAGCAGAATTATCTAGGGTCCCCTTTCACAATCCCTCGCAAGATCCAAGTACATCTAACTTTAAGAGGTTCCTTGATAGGCAGGTCAAAGAAAATTTTCCCAGTATGAAGACTGCCAAAGCCCTTTGTCGAAAGGAAAAGGATGTTCTCGACCCAGAAACAGGCAAACCTATGAAGATTATTTTATGGCCTGCTACAAAAAAGCAACAAGAAATTCCAATCCCTCAGCACTTCCAGGAGGGATATCTTGACAATATGGAATTTTGGGCATACGATGACGAAACTGCAACTGCTGCTAGCAAATTCAAGGATCAAGAACATGTTTTGAGGCTGATTAATGCAAAAGATCTTCTTCGTTTTTGAGAAAGGGATATTCTGACTCTGGCTCGTCACCAGATAATCTGTAGAAAAGACGTAATGGAAGTTGCTGCTAAAGAATACACTGCAATGGTGGCTACAATCATAAATGGAAGATTATGGATGGGATCGGTGGGGAGACCAGATATTAGGTTGTTTGAGAAGCCTGCTGAAGAGCCAAAGGAGTGAAGACAAGACTATGCTAGTCTCAAACCAAGGGGGAGACTGAAAGAACATAATTTTGTGGTTTGAGCTAGGCATAATTTTGTATAGCTGATAGTGTCATTTTTTGCAGTGATTATGTGTTGTCTTGCAATGTGTGCTGCCACACACGTGTGTGCGGCCGCACTCATGTGTTCGGCTGCACACTCTTGTGCTGGTAGAAGGAGTACTATTTATAGCAACTGTGTTGTGTCGGTTTGTACTTTTTTGCTTGATGTCAGAACTCTGCAGTAGTTGTACTTTATCAAGATGTACTTGACATTTAATGGCAATAGATGTGTGCATGCTTGATTCTACTTCTTCTTCATCTCAATCTCTATCTAATTGCAATTAACTTCATTGATTACTAAATTGGATTCTCAGTTTTGGGACTAACAAAAAGAATCCCCACCATAATTCTTGGTAGACGGGTTCTTGAATTTTGAACAATCGACTCCACCCATCACAAATTATTATCATCCCATTGTTTTCAAAGGACTTGAGCAAATAAGGAGTCAACTCCTCCTCCAATCCAGCTTGACCCATCCAGTGCCAGTCTATCTCATTGGGTACATATATCTCCTTGCGTTTTAGTGCTTCCAGCTTGTTTTTTGCACGGGCGAGTGAGGATTTGTAAATAATTTGTAGGAATTTTAGCCATGGGATGTCCCCATAACCGCCTCCTCTTGAGCTCGGACCACGCCTAGACATGTTTTCTGCAAAACAAAGAACACCACAAACAAAACACAATAAAATTAAAAATGTAAAAATTCTGGTCATCTGAAACATGGAGTCGCCGAGTCAAAGAACCGACTCGGTGAGTAGTATGAACTTCGCGAGTCCATTCCTGATTCGGACAAAATCAAACATCCAAATACACAAATTAGTCCAGGGGTTTTTCTTGGTATGTCTATTAAGCATAATTTTGCAAGAATTTTTGTCTAAAACAACCTAATTCGTCAGAAAAAATCAAAACCCCAGAATTGGAGTAAACCCCAAAATCCAGTTTTTCACAGATTATGGCCATAAATCTACCCAAGATATGAACTTTAACAACATTAAGTAGAAAATTGTTACCTTTTTAGACGGAATTGGAATGAATAACTAGAAAATGGAGATGAAAACTTGAGAGGAAGAGTTGCTCGTCGAGCGGGTGGTGGCTGCGTTTGTAATTGTGTTATACCAACTAGTGTTAAAACCCCTTATTTACAGAATGTGAAAATTAATTTTTTTTCGGGTAAATACGTGGACTCACCGAGTAGAGGTTCCTACTCGCCGAGTAGATACACGAATCCGTTATTTTTCGGGATTTCTCAAATGGACTCGCCGAGTAGGTACATGGACTCGACGAGTTTCTCATTTTGTTTGATAAAAATTTGAGTTCTTAAATTTTATGCCACCAACCCCACACTTGAACATTGCTTGCCCTCAAGCAATCATTTTAATCACAGAAGAAGATTGATAAAAGCAAATCCTAAAAAAAACGAAAATAAAATGAAAAAGAAACAAAAGCAAACTCTAAACTTGGGTTGCCTCCCAGAAGCGCTTCTTTTTGAGGAGTCGTTAGTTGGACTCCTTTTTGCTTTACGTTTCTGTAGTTTCTTCCAAATGCAGCCCTTCTCCAATTCCTTCATCTTTTGGGGTTCCTTCTTCATATTTTTTTTAAGCTATGCCCATTAACCTTGAAAGGAGTTCCATCTTTTGATATAAGCTCAATAGCTCCATATGGAAACACTTGTTTCACCACAAAAGGACCATCCCACCGTGTCTTTAGCTTGCCCGGGAAAATCTTTAACTTTGAAATGAAGAGTAACACCTTTTGTCATTCATGAAAATCCTTATTACCCTTTAGTCTTTTGTCATGCTGTCACACCCCCAAATGCAATAGTGATTTAAGCAAACACAACCAACATATATATAATTGAAAAAGTTACATCATTGTATGAATTACATGTTTCAAAATCAATTACAATATGTTGACAAAATATGAAATGTTTGACGCCTTAACGTCCCATTCTCAAAATGCTCTTGATTTCCTGTTTAGTGATTTCCTGAGAATACAAATTGTTTCAAAAAGTGTCAACACAAAGGTTAGTGAGTTCATAGGCTTTTGACAGTGAGAGTTTGAAAATTGATCATTGTAAAGAGATGTATGTTACCAAGAAAAATCCAATATTTTCCTTATAAAAGTCATGTAGTCCTAAATACCAGGACCGAAATGAATGATGTGTGGTCTTAAATACCAAGACTGAAAATATACCATAATATCTGTAATTATTGATATAAAAAGTGATTTTAAATTGACATAAAACCCCTTTTGATTTATGGAAATCCCTGTAAACTTATGTGGTTAGATCCCTATGTGAGCCACTATAATCATACTAATGACTGAATACACCTGCCACGATGTTTCTCAGGCATCGCGAAACTGAAATGACACTTGTCACCCGTAGACCTGCAGGTCCGGCTGTAGCTAGCAGCGAGGTGTGGGGTGTCAAACCCAATATAGATCTATACACAACTATCACGTTCTCCCTCCAGGAGACTCTGATTATAACTAGCAGGAATTAGATTCCGCACTCAGACGTACGAAAGAGAATGTCTCACAATTTAGGTTAACAAGTTTACGAGTGGTATGCATAAGTGTAAAGCCTTTTCCTTAGGTTTACAAGTTTACGTGTGGTATGCATAAGTGTAAAGCCTTTTCCTGTGGGAATAAAAGCTTCCGAAATGTGTTTGTTGTGTTAATGGAAACATAAACCATACCTATTATAGTTTATCCCAAAACGTTTGTAATGTATAAAAACTCTTTTATGAAAACGCTTTTGTAATGAATTTACACTTAACGTAACGAAAGTTCCCTTTTTGTACAGATGTACCCTTCTGAAAACATATTTGTATTTTGTAAAGTATCATAAACTATACCTATTATAGTTTCTCAAAACAAGGGTAGAAATAGTAAAGTACACAAACTATACTTAAGATAGTTTAATAATACATTTGTATGTAATGGGTGTACTTTAATTATAACACTTGGTTATTTCTATGTATTATCTAGTGAAAATTCATTTGTTAACTGGTGTACATCTAGATATGAGTACAAAAATGTCACATACTACAATAACACATAATCACATAATGATATATACCTTGCTCAACATGTTACAAGGTGAAATGAAATTTATAGTGTTTGAGATGATAGGCAGTTTTGTAAAAATCACCATAAATTGTAGAAAAATCGTATGGAGATGTGCAACTAGTCATTTTAAAGCTATGAACTAGAACCACTTACACCTAAAACAGTTTTGTAAACAAAAATGTGTAAGTTGTCCAAAACAGTCCGTGAATGGGGTCCAACTTTTCTGATGAAGGCTGTTAGAAAAGTTTAGTTTTGTTCTTGTTGTTTTACTTGTATTCTCCCCCTAAAAACTTCAGAAAACATGAAAATGTAGGGGTATGAACTCACATTAAGTGATTTCAGTAGATGATTGTTGAAGAATGGAAGTGTTTCACTCAAGAACACTTGGAGATGCCTTGAAGATTTTCGAGAATCTAGCATCATAGTTATGGAGTTTGTGTAAGCAATCAATGATTTGAATAGAATTAAGTGCAATAATCACACGGAGGATGAATTATACTTACCAAGAGTGGAAGAACACTTGATGATCAGCCTTGGGATCTTGAATTAGAGAGAAAAGTTGGAGGGAAAAGTTGGAGTTGGATCTTTGGTGAAATGAGAGTAATTGAAAGAAAGTGAGGAGAGATGTTGAGTGACCAGCCCTAAAAACGTGGGGATGGCTTGTGAGAGGGGTAAAAGTACAAGGAAGTGACAAGGTATGGTGGGGAGGAGTGTGGGTTAGGCATGGAGTGGGTATAGGGTTGCTTGTGTCATAAAATAAGGTAAAGTCAACACTCCACCTTTCTACTTCACCTACTCTCTTTTGGATAACGTTTTATCCTTAAAACGTGATTATTCATTACTTAAGGGGTCTTATATGTTAAAATAAAGTTTTGGGTGAAAATCCCGTGTTAAAACAATTAAAAATGGGCCTAAAATGCAACATTAGTCGAAAATCGGGAGAAAAGAGGCTTCCCAGCGAGACCTCTCGGTCCTGGCCGAGGTTCGGTCCTCCTGAGGCTGGGTTCGGTCCCTAATGCTGCTAGGCGCGAAGCGAAGGGGGCGAGGAAGCGAGAGGCGAGGGCTCGGTGTTATCAGAAGCGAAGGCTCGGTCTTCAGAAGAGAAAGTGATCAGACCCGAAATGTGCCGAAGGTTCGGGTTCGAGTGTGTAGGCGAGGTTCGGGCCCGAGAGGACCTTTCGAGTTCGGTTCAGCAGCCTTCGGCTCAGAAGGGTTCGGTTCCTAAGAGGACTTTCGGGTCCTAAGAGGGGTTTCGGTTCCTAATAGGGGTTTCGGCTCGTTAAGTCCGTTTTTCGCGTAGACTTCCGTTTTTGGGCTGTTTTCGCCAAATTCGAGGGTCGGGATGCCCCGAGTGATTATAGAAAGTTGAGAGAGATTTGAAAGAGATTCCACATTCTTAGAGAGGTTTGGGAGATATTTGACATTCTTGGAGAGATTTCTCATACATAGAGATATTTAGGAGAGATTTCACATACATAGAGAGATTTGGGAAAGATTTGACATTCTTGGAGAGATTTCTCATACAAAGAGATATTTGGGAGAGATTTCACATACTTAGAGAGATTTGGGAGAGATTTGACATTCTTGGAGAGATTTCTCATACAAAGAGATATTTGGGAGAGATTTCACATACTTAGAGAGATTTGGCAGAGATTTGACATTCTTGGAGAGATTTGGGAGAGATTTCACATACTTAGAGAGATTTGGGAGAGATTTGACATTCTTGGAGAGATTTCTCATACGAAGAGATATTTGGGAGAGATTTCACATACTTAGAGAGATTTGGGAGAGATTTGACATTCTTGGAGAGATTTGGGAGAGATTTGACAATAGAGAGAGATAGAGTGAAAACGACTGAGAGTGGTTTCATGTGTGACAATAGTGAGTGTTTGGCTCCTCAACGTAAGGTCCGTGAACCCCGTTAAGCCATGTTTTAGGATCTTACACACTCCCGATGAGTATGCAACATTGTTTTATTGTTCTTGTACATTGTTTAGTTCTAAGGTTAAGAAAAATTAAACACATAATTTTTCCAGGCGATGTTTTCTCATTAAGATAGTGAGTTATACTGAAATTACATAATACAAACCCTAATATACAAGGTTTAATTGAGTTGACCAGTTTGACTCGTTGACTTTGTCCGGCTTAGACTTGACCCGAATTTGACTATTGTCACATCATCCCCCCTGTTAGAGGGAATTTCGTCCCGAAATTTACGCTTTGGCCGGGACTTCAAGAGTTTGGGAAAAGATGCGGGTACTTTTGTTTCATTTGGTCTTCACGCTCCCAGGTGAACTCAGGTCCTCGTTTAGCGTTCCATCAAACCTTCACGATGGGAATACGACTTTGTTTTGTTCTTTTGACCTCTCGATCCATAATCTCAACTGGCTCCTCTACGAAGTGGAGATTTTCGTTAACTTCGATCTCGTCGAGAGGTATTACAAGTGTCTCGTCAGACAGACACTTCTTTAAGTTGGATACGTGAAATGTGGGGTGTATGTTATTTAGTTCTTGAGGTAATGGGAGTTTGTACGCCACAGGACCAATCCTGGCAAGGATTTCGAACGGTCCGATGTACCTCGGGTTTAGTTTCCCACGTTTACCGAAACGTATCATTCCTTTCCAAGGCGAAACTTTTAGTAATACTCGATCTCCGACCTGAAATTCTAAGGGTTTGTGTCGCTTGTCTGTGTAACTCTTTTGTCGATCACGAGACGCCTTCATTCTTTCCCGAATTTGAACAATCTTTTCTGTGGTCTCCCTTATGATTTCAGGACCAGTAAGGGTGCTATTAGGGACTTGCCCCTAGCTAGCTGAGTATCCCCCACTTCTGCACTTGCGACCATAGAGAGCTTTGAATCGAGCGACTTTAATGTTGGTGTGATAGTTGTTATTGTAGGAGAATTCAATCAGCGGCAAATGGTTATCCCATGCTTTACGAAAATCTATCACACATGCTCTCAACATGTCTTCTAATGTTTGTATAGTGCGCTCGCTTTGTCCGTCAGTTTGTGGATGGTAGGCTGTACTCATGTCTAGCCTAGTTCCCAAGGATTTCTGCAGGGACTCCCAAAATCGCGAAGTGAATCTACTATCTCGGTCAGAGATAATGGATATTGGTACACCATGTAGTCGCACAATCTCCCTGATGTATGTCATGGTTAACTTCTCCATCTTGTCGGTTTCCTTTATTGGCAGGAAGTGCGCAGACTTGGTCAATTTGTCCACGATTACCCATATAGTGTCAAACCCGCCTGAAGTCTTAGGCAGCTTGGTTACGAAGTCCATGGTTATCCGTACCCACTTCCATTCCGGTATATCAGGCTGTTGTAGTAGTCCCGAGGGTTTCTAGTATTCCACCTTGACCTTGGCGCAAGTCAGACACTTGCCCACATAAGTAGCAATCTCAACTTTCATATTCGGCCACCAGTATAACTTTTTGAGGTCTAGATACATCTTGTCTGACTATGGATGGATGGATTATTGAGTCTTGTGTGCTTCATTCATGACCACGTCTCGGAACCCGCCGAACTTCGGGGTCTAGATTCAGTTTATGAGATGACGAGTTCCATCATCCTTGACGTCTAAGTTTTTATCCATTACCCTTAATGCCTCACCTGCCACATTCTCTAGTTTCAAGGCTTCTAGTTGGGCTTCCCTGATTTGTATGGTCAGGTGGGAATGGATGGTCATTGTTAAGGATCTTACTCGGCGGCCCGAGTATTCCTTCCTACTTAGGGCATCAGCCACTACATTGGCCTTGCCCAGGTGGTAGCGAATTTCGCACTCGTAGTCGTTCAATAGTTCAACCCATCTTCGTTGCCGCATGTTGAGCTCTTTTTGATTGAGGATATGCTGAAGACTTTTGTGATCGGTGAAGATGGTACATTTTGTGCCGTAGAGGTAGTGCCTCCAAATCTTTAAAGCGAACACTACCCAGTTCAAGGTAATGGGTAGTGTAATTAACTTCATGTGTCTTAAGTTGCCTTGACGCGTAGGCGATGACTTTCCCTCTCTACATGAGCACGCATCTGAGGGCTTGATTTGAAGCATCGCAATATACCACGAAGTCATCAGTTCCTTCCGGAAGAGACAAGATTGGCGCGCTGCATAGAGCTCGCTTGAGTGTCTGGAAGGCGGCTTCTTGTTTATCTTCCCATTTGAACATCACGCCTTTCTGAGTTAGGGTGGTGAGGGTGTGACAACCCGATATTTCGAGACAATGTAATGTAAAACCAATCAAATTTAGGTCAAAATATAACTTTCCTAAAATCTTATTTGGGTTAAATAAAGTAGTAGGAATTGTATCAAGGTTTTCGTACATATAAAGAACCCTAAAATCCGAGTTATAACGAAGACGTTATGACCAACCGAAGATTCTCGGCAAAACCGGCAACACCGATTAAACGAAAAACGCGAATTTTCAATACAATAGTTTTTAGCCTTAAGTATCTACATGAAAGTTATAGATAACCTCAAACCGTGAGCGTACATAAAAAGAACGTCCAAATCTGACTTCATATGAGAAAGTTATGATTTTTCCAAGTTCAGCTTAGCAACAGACAGCTGAAAACTCGAATCGGAGATCGAGCGACTTTTGGCCGGAATGACCTAAACGAGAATCGAAGGTCTCGTCAATGGTATTTCAGCGGTAAAAAGTCTGGTGAAAACGGACGTTGGATAAAGAAGTTATGAATTTTTGAAGAAATTCCTTAATCACGTCATTTTAATAAATAAATAATAAAAATAATTTCATAATTTGCCAACGGAATCTAAATGAAAGTTGTAGATCTTAGTCTCACCTATGCGTGGATATAAAGAACATCGAAAACGGAGTTCGTATGAAGGAGATATGAATTTTAGAAGTTTATTTAAAATAAATATAAATTTAAATGTAAATTCTTGGTAATATCCGAAGGGGGAGTCGGCAGATAGGATCGGAGTACGCCCTGCGTACCCTCGTACGCCCCGCGTACTCGAATCAATGGTCTCGGATCGTCCACATCGCCTTATGCGAAGCTACCGATCCGCCCCATCCGACCCGCCCTCCCATCCGAAGTACGTAAGCGATGACGCCCTAGTACGCGCTGCGTACCCTCGTACGCCCAGCGTACCGAGGCGGTTCAGCACCCCTATAAAAGGGATGCGAGGCTTTCTAAAAATTTTGCTCATTCTCTCTCTTTCTCTCACGATCTTGCCTCGATTTTCGTGCCCGTTCAAACCCGAAGCTCTGGTCTTTTTGTTCAAGTCCCGAAGGAAGGTTTGTATTCCCGAGATTCCCAAGATTCCCGAGAATCCCGAGATTTTCCCTCGCTTTCAACTCTTCCTGTCGAAGTTCTGCTCGATTCTTCTCTAGACTGTTTCAAATCAACCACTTCAATCAAGTGAGTTCATACCGCTAATCAATGTTTTGAATAATTTTAAATGTTTTAATGGGGGGAATACAAGTAGAAACAAACATGTTATTAAATCATTGATATGTATTTTATAATTGTGTTTGTCATTTAACAGATTTCAGATGCTACAAAATGTGATGCATGAAATGGTTTTTACATCTTAAAGGCCCATTGTTACCAAATGTTTTATCTTTGAAATGTTTATTAAAATGACATCAAGTCATTGTTAATTATTGTTCAAAACCCATAGAATGTCTTACAAAAACCATTTTTCATTCTTGAACTAAACTATGCAGATACACTTATATTCTTACATATGTATTGATGTTATAGTTTGCATCTTTCCGTTAGTTTCCCATACCCTTGAGTAGTAAGAGTGGGTGAACTTACATGGTCAACCAGTTATATTACAGTAGATTATCATATGGATAATTTGAAGATATCAAACATTACTTCTATTACAAGGAGTCACACAAGAGTCAGTTCATTCATGAGTCTATACTACTACCTTACCTGATACTTGAGTACCTTTACATATGCTTACATGATACGTGAACACATTACATGAGTACCTTTACGTAGATACCTTTACCTATGTATACTTATTTGAATATTTGTATCACAAATTGCGAGGATAATTTAATTGTACCTTCTGTGTAAATTATCCTGCCTATCCCTAGTAGCTTGGGATATCTAGAATAGGACCCTATCCCCCAGTACCTCGGAATATTTAGACGGGACCCTATCCCCCAGTACCTCGGGATATTTAGACGGGACCCTATCCCCAGTACCTCAGGATATTTAGACGGGACTAACCATTCCGAAACCCATCTGATTAGCACCAGTGGTTGATGAACATCTACGGATGCCTACGGTTAATACTTATACTAGGAGTACCTTTACAGGGACTAACCATTCCTCCGCCCTACTGCTGCTACAGAGGACAAGTGGACAATCTTTGGATGTTCATTAGGTTATATGTAATATGTTAGCCCTAGTACCTCGGGTCAACATTTACATTCGTCTTGTTAGCACCAGTACCTCCGGCTAACACTTACATGATTATATTTTTCCTGCTTACTTTATTTTGTGATATCTTTCACATAAACGAGGAGTTAGACTAAGTACTTTGGTACTAGTCAATAGAAAGGAAAAACTATCATTTTACATAGTCATAACAAAACATTCGGGTCTTGGTAGAAGACTACACTTCATACTTACAAAACATTCGGGTCTTGGTAGAAGACTACACGTCATACGTACAGAACATTCGGGTCTTGGTAGAAGACTACATTTCATACTTATAGAAAATAAGGGTTTTTCTAGGGATTTCATACTTAACAAACATTTTCATTTAAAGGTTTATATGGCTTTCATAACAGATTTTCACAAACAAGGCAATGACACTTATATACTTATGAATTCACCAGCTTTAAAGCTGATACTCGCTTTCAAAATTACTTGTATCCTCAGGTCATCATAGACAGGTACCGATGCAAGGAGAAAGGAAGATGGAGCTTGTTCAAGACTTATCTTTCATTTTGATTTATGCTTTAGTGTTTATCAAAATTTGACAGAATACAATTGTATAATAATTATTTTATTAATGCAATGGATGATGTTGTTGCTTGTTTACTACTTTACATTGTTGTTGATATTATACATGACGTCCTCCGCCCGAGAATGTTTCCGCCGTTCTCGGTTTTGGGGTGTGACAGATTGGTATCAGAGCATTTTTTATAGTGAATTAAGTATATCAACCCATAAAAGATATACTAACTATAAATACATAAGGGATTAAGAATACTCTGACCAAGAGTTATACTTTAAATAGTAAAATATTTAAGTAAGTATACATGCTGCATTCATACTAAAATCAGTGTCACTAGGACAGTACAATAGAATTACGATTGTTGGGCAACACAAGTGGGCTTAGAGACATATGGTCACAACTGGGAAGATATAGCCTGATCACATATATTATCCGAGGGTTGACTGGCCTATGCCTAAGTTTATGTGTGTGGTTGCAACAATGCTAAAATCTTACCAACCCTACCACAATGAGAACAATGGAACATAACATTAAAAATTTAAAATACTATAGGAGTATTTGGTGTTACTATAAGTACTTTATACTTGAGAACTAAAACGGCATCTTCATTATTAAGTTGATAGTTTCTAAGTGGATACATGGAGGCTATATGTAATTAGGATGTTATAGACTTAGAATCTGTGATAATTTTGCCTTACCCCTATTCTGTGTGAATTTGGAATTAAGGTCACTTGTTCGAAGGTCTATCCTGTTTAGATTACACATAGCTGGTATGCACTTCACAAATAGAGATGTAACTAATGAAGGTTTTCTAAATAATTATCTAGATAGTTCGTCAAATAATTATCCTCTTACCCTAAATTCTCGCATAAAAATCATAGCTAGACTCCATCCCCTCAGCAACCAGTATCTTCCGAACGAAGTCATAGCTGGTTGGTTTGAAGAAGAACCAGTGAATGATCATCCTATCCCCTTGGATGATCACCATGATGAAGACTTTTCGTATGATGCTAACTCCGAACCAGAAGTTGAGAACCTACCCCGAGCAACTCCCATTCCAACTCTTAACCCTCGTCCGACTTTTCATGACCCGACCCCGAGTGAGTGGAATGCTTGGAAACAGGGAGCCAAGGACAAAATCAGTCTATGCCATTTGATGGCGACCAAATCTTTTGCAACTTGAACAATGGGGGCTCAGCAGATAGAGTCTTGCCAATCTTGGTCCGCAGACTGGCCTGAAATGAGATTCAAGGCAGGACAGCCTTACATCAGATTGCAGAAGTAGTCGCCTATGCTAGAATGCGTAGCTTCCACACCATTCATCTAGAAGATGCTCACAAGAGATCAGAGAGAAACCATGAAACCCTACTGCACGCACTGACTGAATCACGAGCCGAAGTCATAGGGCTCCGAGTACGCCAGATGGTGTGCAAAAGACACCTACGTGACATGGAACGTCAATTGGTTGAACTAAGCGTTCACCAGAGGGATGACCGTCGCCAGTAGTAGACGCTTTACTTTATTTCCTTATAAAGAGGAATCGTATTTTTCTGTCTATGCCTGATGTGGCATTTTCTATGAAATTATCTTGTACCGTAAGTACTTTAGTTAGGTCTTTATGCTGTTAGGAACTATCTCCTGTGGATATGATGTAAGACCTTTACAAGGTCATTTTCCTGAACCTTTACGTCGTAAATATCCAAGATAGTGTCAGCCGGCTAACTTTTATGTCATTTCCTTCATTCAAGTACTCTTATCATACTCTCATTGGAGTCTATCTGAAACCTACTTTAGTTAAGTCATTGGACCATAGCAAGTTAGATACGGAGACATTTCCAAGTCTCTTTCAGTGGTTGGATTTTGTTATTCACCAACCCACGATACCTCAACTTGTACAACAAACGTCTTGAGACAATTCTACGAACTTACCTCTACTCACTACTAGGACCGCATCATAGGGATGTAGGTCAAACCTTCGCGAACATACTTTCATTCTGTACTAGGACTGCATCATAGGGATGTAGGTCACACTTTCGAGAACACCGTCGTACTCTTTACATGAACAATCTAAGTACATCAGGGTCAACCAGAATCGCTCACAAAATCCTTACTTTTCGTGTTACAGAATCATGTCGTTATCCAGAAGCAATAAGTCGATCAGCGAAACCCCCACTTTTCCTATGGACGCCGCTACCTTTCAAACAACAGTCATGCCACCAATGCAGTGAGGTAGGGCACTTCAAGAAAGATTGCCCGATAACAAAGAACTCTGGCGCAGATGGGAAAATTCTCAGGATCACAGCTGCAGGAGAGCCTACTCCGGAACCACGTTAAATGTAATTAGGGCGTTTTGTTGTAACATACTTATAAACTATCTAGAACTACTGCAACTAGAGTCTTACCTTTTGCGAGATCCTGTCTGTATAGGAATTCTCGTGCTGCGTATACTTGTCTTTTGTAGTATATCTTATTCGCAGCAATAGTCTTGTGGTAAATCTAAAGTACTGTAACTCTGTTCATGGTTGCACAGTTGTGTTTTGTCTGTAATCGTCTATGTTTAATTCTAATGTCTTTAAAGTTTCTATATGATTCCGAAATTATCATACAATCAGATTCAATTTGATCGACGCCAAAACAACTTCATACGTACATCTCTTTCTTCTAGATCGTTTTTCCAGCGAAGCCGTCATATCAGAACACCGTAGTACTCATGCCAGGAGTACCACTTAGTTATTTTCTTTCCGAAGAAATCCCTGAAGTACCACTTGTGCAGTACGTCAAGTTCAATCCAAGGATTTATACGATTGATCTATCACTGAGAAATGTATGCATAAGAGTGATATATAATCAAGGTTCTACAGGTTTAGAATTGATGATTCCACTTTAACTTCTTTTCCCGGATGGGATGTGAGGGTAAGGAAGAATCAGTTATTCGACTACCTTTTCAATCTTAATTATATACGACTCGTATACACGAGATTGTGATCGTGAAGCCCTATATTAATTCTAAAATGGACTTGAGGACGGAGAACTGCCTAAGTATACGAGTAATCACATCGTCATGTGAACAAACTTAGAACCCAATACGACTCCCGAAAACAGATCGCCCTATAGTTTAAACACCCTCAGAGATACCAGAACAGTACAAACAACTTGACGAACTACACAGAAAGAGAATTAGAAGACTAGGCATCTCACCCTAGAGAACCCCGGTCATATTCTCGCAGAGATCGACGGATTGCAACGTATGTGCCTCGGATATCGAGGACTCCGTCAAGATTTTCATAGAAATCGTTATCTCTGCCTCGCATAGAAAAAATGGTTGAGCAAACGCAAGGAAAGAAACTACTTCTAGGAATGGATCTGGAATCCGAATATCACCAGTTCGAGTGTTAGGGGAGGATGTCCGGAAGTCTATCTCCTGAACTCGATGCGGACACTTCGAGTTCGTAGTGATACCTTTCGGATAGGACCAATACGCCCATAGTTTTCATGAGCTAAATAAATAGAGTTACGTCTTTCTTACTGGGATCAATCATCATTTCTCCATGTAATGACTTAATTATCTACCCTCGTAGTAAGAAGAAAGCCCATGGTAACAATCCTACAGAGGAACTTTTAGCAAAGTTCTCTAGGCACGAGTTTTGAAATTGAAGAGTCAAATTTCTAGGACACACTGTTAGTAATGTGAGAAATTTTTAGTACTCTTTCAATTTGTCAAAACCGTTGAGCATTTATCGACACCAGAGACGCCGATAGTTTTTCGCTAGATTCTAGGTCTTACCGACCTACCGCCTTAGTTCATTCAGAACTCCTCGCAAGCTACAGAAACTCGTACGACTCTGACCCAGCAAGGGGTGGCCTTTGACTGGGAAGTTACGCAAGAAAAGGAACCTTTGAGATTCCAAGTGAGTGACCAAGTTCTTTAGGATAACTCACTCTGGGAATGGCTTAATACGCTTCGTAAAGCGTGGAAAGCTAAATCCAAGTTAGACAGGACCTCCGAGATTCTTATTAGAATCGGTCATGTGCCTCACACAAACTTGACCTACTCCGCGAACTCAGTAACGTACTTTCTACTCTTCGCATCTCGATCGTGAAACCATACCTTTCCGTTAGGACTCTTCCAAGTCCACTCGTCGAGATCCTCGCCTTCGTATTAGAACCGTAGTGACCCTCGACCGAGAGGTCAAACGGACGAAGAAACGTCATCGCCAATTAGTGAAGGTTCGTTGGAATGCCAACCGAGAACCCATTATCACTTAGGTGCACTAGAACCAATCAATTAGGAAGTTTCCTCCTCACGACTCAATCATTCGTGCATACTTCCTTGCTTAAGTTCTAATTTCGGGACAAAATTCCTTCTAACGGGGGGATGATGTGACAACCCGATATTTCGAGACAATGTAATGTAAAGCCAATCAAATTTAGGTCAAAATATAACTTTCCTAAAATCTTATTTGGGTTAAATAAAGTAGTAGGAATCGTATCAAGGTTTTCGTACATATAAAGAACCCTAAAATCCGAGTTATAACGAACAAGTTATGACCAACCGAAGATTCTCGGCAAAACCGGAAACACCGATTAAACGAAAAACGTGAAGTTTCAATACAATAGTTTTTAGCAATAAGTATCTAAATGAAAGTTATAGATAACCTCAAACCGTGAGCGTACATAAAAAGAATGTCCAAATCTGACTTCGTATGAGAAAGTTATGATTTTTTCAAGTTCAGCTTAGCAACAGACAGCTAAAAACTCGAATCGGAGATCGAGCGACTTTTTGCCGGAATGACCTAAACGAGAATCGAAGGTCTCGTCAATGGTATTTCAGCAGTAAAAAGTCTGGTGAAAACGGACGTCGGATAAAGAAGTTATGAATTTTTGAAGAAATTACTTAATCACGTCATTTTAATAAATAAATAATAAAAATAATTTCATAATTTGCCAACGGAATCTAAATGAAAGTTGTAGATCTTAGTCTCACCTATGCGTGGATATAAAGAACGTCGAAAACGGAGTTCGTATGAAGGAGATATGAATTTTAGAAGTTCATTTAAAATAAATATAAATTTAAATGTAAATTCTTGGTAATATCCGAAGGGGGAGTCAGCAGATAGGACCGGAGTACGCCCTGCGCACCCTCGTACGCCCCGCGTACTCGAATCAAGGGCCTCAGATCGTCCACATCGCCCTATGCGAAGCTACCGATCCGCCCCATCCGACCCGCCCTCCCATCCGAAGTACGTAAGCGATGACGCCCCAGTACGCGCTGCGTACCCTCGTACGCCCAGCGTACCGAGGCGGTTCAGCACCCCTATAAAAGGGATGCGAGGCTTTCCGAAAATTTTGCTCATTCTCTCTCTTTCTCTCACAATCTTGCCTCGATTTCCGTGCCCGTTCAAACCCGAAGCTCTGGACTTTTTGTTCAAGTCCCGAAGGAAGGTTTGTATTCCCGAGAATCCCGAGATTTTCCCTGGCTTTCAACTCTTCCTGTCGAAGTTCTGCTCGATTCTTCTCTAGACTGTTTCAAATCAACCACTTCAATCAAGTGAGTTCATACCCCTAATCAATGTCTTAAATGATTTTAAATGCTTTAATGGGGGGAATACAAGTAGAAACAAACATGTTATTAAATCATTGATATGTATTTTATAACTGTGTTTGTCATTTAACAGATTTCACATGCTACAAAATGTGATGCATGAAATGGTTTTTACATCTTAAAGGCGCATTGTTACCAAATGTTTTATCTTTGAAATGTGTATTAAAATGACATCAAGTCATTGTTAATTATTGTTCAAAACCCATAGAATGTCTTACAAAAACCATTTTTCATTCTTGAACTAAACTATGCAGATACACTTATATTCTTATATATGTATTGATGTTATAGTTTGCATCTTTCCTTTAGTTTCCCATACCCTTGAGTAGTAAGAGTGGGTGAACTTACATGGTCAACTAGTTATATTACAGTAGATTATCATATGGATAATTTGAAGATATCAAACATTACTTCTATTACAAGGAGTCACACAAGAGTCAGTTCATTCATGAGTCTATACTACTACCTTACCTGATACTTGAGTACCTTTACATATGCTTACATGATACGTGAACACATTACATGAGTACCTTTACGTAGATACCTTTACCTATGTATACTTATTTGAATATTTGTATCACAAATTGCGAGGATAATTTAATTGTACCTTCTGTGTAAATTATCCTGCCTATCCCTAGTAGCTTGGGATATCTAGAATAGGACCCTATCCCCCAGTACCTCGGAATATTTAGACGGGACCCTATCCCCCAGTACCTCGGGATATTAAGACGGGACCCTATCCCCAGTACCTCGGGATATTTAGACGGGACTAACCATTCCGAAACCCATCTGATTAGCACCAGTGGTTGATGAACATCTACGGATGCCTACGGTTAATACTTATACTAGGAGTACCTTTACAGGGACTAACCATTCCTCCGCCCTGCTGCTGCTACAGAGGACAAGTGGACAATCTTCGGATGTTCATTAGGTTATATGTAATATGTTAGCCCTAGTACCTCGGGTCAACATTTACATTTGTCTTGTTAGCACCAGTACCTTCGGCTAACACTTACATGATTATATTTTTCCTGTTTACTTTATTTTATGATATCTTTCACATAAACGAGGAGTTAGACTAAATACTTTGGTACTAGTCAATAGAAAGGAAAAACTATCATTTTACATAGTCATAACAAAACATTTGGGTCTTGGTAGAAGACTACACTTCATAATTACAAAACATTCGGGTCTTGGTAGAAGACTACACGTCATACGTACAGAACATTCGGGTCTTGGTAGAAGACTACATTTTCATTTAAAGGTTTAAATGGCTTTCATAACAGATTTTCACAAACAAGGCAATGACACTTATATACTTATGAATTCACTAGCTTTAAAGCTGATACTCGCTTTCAAAATTACTTGTACTCAGGTCATCATAGACAGGTACCGATGCAAGGAGAAAGGAAGATGGAGCTTGTTCAAGACTTATCTTTCATTTTGATTTATGCTTTAGTTTTTATCAAAATTTGATAGAATACAATTGTATAATAATTATTTTATTAATGCAATGGATGATGTTGTTGCTTGTTTACTACTTTACATTGTTGTTGATATTATACATGACGTCCTCCGCCCCAGAACATTTCCGCCGTTCTCGGTTTTGGGGTGTGACAGAGGGGCTTAGCAATCTTAGAGAAGTTCTGTATAAATCTTCGGTAGTAGCCCGTGAGTCCCAAAAATTGTTGGATTTCCGTTTGCGTTGTGGGTGCTGCCCAATTTTCAATCGTCTTGATCTTTGAAGGATCCACATGTATTCCTTTCTTGCTTACCACGTGGCCAAGGAATCCCACTTCACGGAGCCAAAATTCACACTTTGAAAACTTGGCGTAAAGCTTCTAGGATCTTAGCGTCTCCAATATTAGTCTCAGGTGTCGCCTATGTTCTTCTTCGTTTCTTGAATAAACCAAGATATCATCGATGAATACGATCACAAATTTATCCAAGAAGGGTCGTCACACTCGGTTCATCAGATCCATGAACACCGCAGGCGCGTTTGTTAACCCGAATGGCATCGCTACAAATTCGTAGTGTCCATAGCGAGTTCTGAATGTCGTCTTGGGGATATCTTCTTCTTGAACTCGCAATTGATGGTAACCCGACCTCAAGTCGATTTTTGAAAAGTAGCTCGCTCCCTGAAGTTGGTCAAAAAGGTCATCGATTCGGGGTAGGGGATATCGATTTTTGATGGTAAGTTTGTTTAACTCCCTATAATCGATGCACATACAAAAGGATCCATCCTTCTTTTTCACAAATAGAACTGGTGCTCCCCAGGGTGAAAAGCTCGGTCTGATGAATCCCTTGTTTAATAGCTTGCTCAATTGACTAGATAGCTCTTGCATTTCTGCTGGTGCGAGGCGATATGGTGCTTTGGCTACAGGGGTAGCACCGGGAACGTCTTTGATATCCTTTACCCCTTGATTCTTATCTACGACGTGAGCTAAGAAGACGTGGTATTCCTTTCGGAGATACTTTCGGGCTTTGACACAAGAGATGATTTGTAGGTTCGCACTAGGTTTGTTTCCATAAACGGTGAGGGTGTTGCCATTCGGCAGATTGAGGCGGACGCCCCTTTCGTAACATAAAATGTCGGCACGATTAGGACCCAACCAATCCATACCAATGATGATGTCGAAACTTTTTATTGTGACTGGCATTAGATCGATTTTGAACAAATGGTTGTCTAGAGTGAGGGTACACCCTGTGTAAATATCGTTAGCGCGCTCAACCTTTCCGTTTTCCATTTCTACGACGTATGATTCTTTTAATGACTGGGAATTTTGCCTAAGTAAATGTTTGAATTGGTGGCTTACGAAACTTCTTTCTGCCCCACCATCGAAAAGTACGCATGCATAAGAGTTATTGAGGAGGAACATACCGGTAACCACCGAGGGGTCCTTGACTACTTCTCCGTGTCCCATCGTCAGGACTCTCCCTACACCATCGGCATTAGTGTTTCGTGCTTTTGGGCAGTTTCTTTTGAAGTGCCCTACCTCTCCATAACCATAACAGGCTTGGCTTGCCCCGGTGCTGGCGACAGGGGTGGCTTGAGTGGTGTTTTGGGTCGACCCTTTACAGAATCGTGCAGTGTGCCCCTTCTTTTTGTAGTTATTGTAGTGTAATTCCCGACAGACACCATTGTGGTGGAAGCCACATTTGTCGCACTTAGGGAGTGTCCCGACATATTGCTTCCTTGGGGCCGGAGTGGATGGAGTAGTAGCAGCATGGATCGCGACAGTTTGCTGTTTCTTGGAGGATCCTGGTGTCGACTGTTTCTTCTTGTTACTCCAGAACTTTCTTTTATTGTTATCTCCTTTTGTTTGACTGGGGGTGGCGATCACGGTACCACGGCTGGCCCTGTGATCGATGAGTTGCTGTGCCAATTCCTTGGCACACTCAAAGGTAGTAGGTTTCGAGGCCAGTACACTATCATGAATCTGGGATGATAGCCCCCAAAGGTATCGTTCTACCTTTTTCTCCTCCGGAGTGACCATTGTGGGACAGAGGAGTGCTAAGTCATTGAATCGGGCGGTATAAGCTTCGAGATCCGTCCCCGACATCTTGAGGTTCCAGAATTCTTCCTCCAGTTTCTACACTTCACCTCTTGGGCAATATTCCTTCAGCATTAAAGCTTTTAAATCCTCCCAGCTTTTAGAGTTAGCCACTGCAGGAGTAAGCGACTTAACTCTACCGTTCCACCAAGTTAGAGCTCTTCCGATGAAAGTTAATGCTGCATACTTGACTTTGCTCGCTTCGGGGCAAGCACAAATCTCGAAGACTGCTTCGGTTCTCTCGAACCATTGCATTAGTGCGATGATGCCCCCGCTTCCATTGAAAGAATCAGGTTTGCCATTTGTGAAGTCCTTATAAGTGCATTCCTTTGTGCGCCTTGAACTGTCACCCTGATTAGAGGGTGTAGCACCAGATCCGGATCCCCCATTACCGTTAGGGCTGATTTGTGACATAGTTGCTGCCACAACTGCCGTTACTGCAGCTGGAACATTGCTGGATCAAATTGTGGTGGCAGCGGAGGAGGTGGTGTTGTGCTACCGGAAGGTCTTAGTCTTTTCCTTGGTGGCATAGTTCTGTCATAATTATAAAATGACAAGTCGGTAAGAACTCAATAGTAATAACGAGTCGAGTGTTACTGGTTTCATCTCAATTGTATTCTGTCCCAAGTTTATTACTTTAGAAGGTAATTCATCGAAAAGTTTATGCAATTAAACTTATGAATTTAATAGTGTTGACCCAAGCAGAGTCATGTGTTTGTTTATGTCAACATTCTAGAAAGCAAAATACATGCCAAATCCATTGATAACTTGCTAGTACATATTGTTTTTGAAAAAGTTTGACCTCACAAGGGTCTACATTACATCATAATAAAGATAGAGTTTCGGTAGTACAAAAGCCCCTTTAACTAGTGTGATCACTTAGTCGCGAGGTCAGCCTATTCGCACTAAAGAGTAGCACCAATGCATACTCAAAATCCCAGATTTATAACAAAACATGAGTAGTGCGAACACTACTTGCAGCGGGTGGTATCCGGGCCATGGTGGCCCTGGGATGAGGTCGAGGCTCCCTGGAGCTCCGCGATCCGGCGTTCGGCCGCGATCACCATCTCCTCGAGAGCTGCGTGTCTCTCCTTGTACTCCGTTACCACCGCTCGAGCAGCGGTAAGGTCCTCGATGAGTTGGTTCACTGGATAGAAGTCCCTCTCCAAACCCCGGGTGCATGCATCGGTGGCTGCTGTAATAGCGCTGAGGTTTCGAACCTGGTCTGCCACTTCCCTACTCTGGTTCCCCAAGTTCGTGATGTGTTAGACCATAACGGGGAGAGCTCCGTCAACCGGTCCTCCATGGCTGAGGTCATAGTAACCTCGTTGGTTGCCATAGGGTGACCTTTGGTGTTGTTGTCGACTCCACCTCTCGATCATGGTTGCCCAACGGTGCTCAAGCCCGTTGTGCCCCCAGCGGTTTGCAGGTACCCTCACGATGTAAGGAGGGTTGAAGACTTCCTCCTCTGGCTCTTCTTCACCTTCGTCCTCATCCATGTCCACCACGTCGTCTTCATCTTCTTCTTCTTCTTCTTCGTCTACTTCCTCTTCTTCTTCTTCGGGTTCTTCTTCGGGATCCTCTTCAATCAGCTCTTCGGGCTCTTCCTCAATCCAGCCGGCATTTCCCTGGTTGGGAAAGTATGGGTCTCCTGGTAAATGGAATCCTGCCATGTCGTCAGCGCGAGAATAGGGGTGTAAGAAGCAGATAGTGGTTAATAATAATAATATTCCGATATAGCCACATACATATACTCCTATAGTATTTTAAATGTTTAGATTTGGTTCTTAGGGTACTCTTTGTAGGGTGAAGTTAGGTTATCAGATTTGTTGCCCTGTACGACTATCCCCCAATATGAGTAAGTTACTTCTTGGACAAATATAGTTGATCAGGCTATATCCTTCCCAGAACTGATTACTCATAACAGGGCATACTCGTAGCGTTCAACTCCTCTTCTTTTTAGTTTATGTTCTTCTAGTTATGACACTATGCAAGTATGTAATGCTTGTAGGTATACTTTTAAACAAGAACTATTCGTTTTCTAAAAGTATAACCTGATAGGATGTTTTAAAATCAGAGACTCTTAGTCCCAAATGTGTTTATAGTTTGTATATCCTATGTTGTTTGATATACTTAATTCACTATAAACCGTGCTCTAATACCAATCTGTCACACCCCCAAACCAAGGATGGCGGAAACGTCCGGGGGTGGAGGACTTCATGTATAGTATCATAACAACAAATGCAATAGTGATTTAAGCAAACACAACCAACATATATATAATTGAAAAAGTTACATCATTGTATGAATTACATGTTTCAAAATCAATTACAATATGTTGAAAAAATATGAAATGTTTGACGCCTTAACGTCCCATCCTCAAAATGCTCTTGATTTCCTGTTTAGTGATTTCCTGAGAATACAAGTTGTTTGAAAAAGTGTCGACACAAAGGTTGGTGAGTTCATAAGCTTTTGACAGTGAGAGTTTGAAAATCGATCCTTGTAAAGAGATGTATGTTACCAAGAAAAATCCAATATTTTCCTTATAAAAGTCATGTAGTCCTAAATACCAGGACTGAAATGAATGATGTGTGGCCTTAAATACCAAGACTAAAAATATACCATAATATATGTAATTATTGATATAAAAAGTGATTTTAAATTGACATAAAACCCCTTTTGATTTATGCAAATCCCTGTAAACTTATGTGGTTAGATCCCTATGTGAGCCGCTATAATCATACTAATGACTGAATACACCTGCCACGACATTTCTCAGGCGTCGCGAAACTGAAATGACACTTGTCATCTGCAGACCTGCAGGTCTGACTGTAGCTAGCAGCGAGGTGTGGGGTGTCAAACCCAATATAGATCTATACACAACTATCACGTTCTCCCTCCAGGAGACTCTGATTATAATTAGCAGGAATTAGATTCCGCACTCGGACGTATGAAAGAGAATGTCTCAGAATTTAGGTTAACAAGTTTACGTGTGGTATGCATAAGTGTAAAGTGTTTTCCTGTGGGAATAAAACCTTCCGAAATGTGTGTGTTGTGTTAATGGAAACATAAACCATACCTATTATAGTTTATCCCAAAACGTTTGTAATGTATAAAAACTCTTTTATGAAAACGCTTTTGTAATGAATTTACACTTAACGTAATGAAAGTTCCCTTTTTGTATAAATGTACCCTTCTGAAAATATATTTGTATTTTGTAAAGTATCATAAACTATACGTATTATAGTTTCTCAAAACAAGTGTAGAAATAGTAAAGTACACAAACTATACTTAACATAGTTTAATAATACATTTGTGTGTAATGGGTGTACTTTAATTATAACACTTGGTTATTTCTATGTATTATCCAGTGAAAATTCATTTGTTAACTGGTGTACATCTAGATATGAGTACAAAAATGTCACATACTGCAATAACACATAATCACATAATGATATATACCTTGCTCAACATGTTAGAAGGTGAAATGAAATTTATAGTGTTTTTCTATTTATAACATTTTCTGTAGCTGTTATCGGAAAATTTTTAGAAAAATCATAAAATGGCCAAATCAAGTTCTGTAACTTCTGAGAGTTTTTAAAATGAGTCTAGTTGGTTCATAAATTTTTCCATAATTTTTAGGGACCTCTAACTTGTGTGACCAAGCCCATAATCACAGACTGGTCCGGATTGGTGTTTGAGATGATAGGCAGTTTTGTAAAAATCGCCATAAATTGTAGACAAATTATATGGAGATGTGCAAGTAGTCATTTTAAAGCTAAGAACTGGAACTACTTACACCTAAAACAGTTTTGTAAACAAAAATGTTTAAGTTGTCCAAAACAGTCCGTGAATGGGGTCCAACATTTATGATGAAGGCTGTTAGAAAAGTTTAGGTTTGTTCTTGTTATTTTACTTGTATTCTCCCCCTAAAAACTTGAGAAAACATGAAAATGTAGGGGTATGAACTCACCTTAAGTAATTTCAGTAGATTATTGTTGAAGAATGGAAGTGTTTCACTCAAGAACACTTGGAGATGCCTTGAAGATTTTCGAGAATCTAGCATCATAGTTATGGAGTTTGTGTAAGCAATCAATGATTTGAGTAGAATGAAGTGCAATAATCACACGGAGGATGAATTATACTTACCAAGGGTGGAAGAACACTTGATGATCAGCCTTGGGATCTTGAATTAGAGAGAAAAGTTAGAGGGAAAAGTTGGAGTTTGATCTTTGGTGAAATGAGAGTAATTGAAAGAAAGTGAGGAGAGATGTTGAGTGACCAGCCCTAAAAACGTGGGGATGGCTTGTGAGAGGGGTAAAAGTACAAGGAAGTGACAAGGTATGGTGGGGAGGAGTGTGGGTTAGGCATGGAGTGGGTATGGGGTTTCTTGTGTCATAAAATAAGGTAAAGTCAACACTCTACCTTTCTACTTCACCTACTCTCTTTTGGATAAGGTTTTATCCTTAAAACGTGATTATTCATTACTTAAGGGGTCTTATATGTTAAAATAAAGTTTTGGGTGAAAATCCCGTGTTAAGACAATTAAAAATGGGCCTAAAACGCAACATTAGTCGAAAACCGGGAGAAAAGAGGCTTCCCAGCGAGACCTCTCGGTCCTGGCCGAGGTTCGGTCCTCCTGAGGCTGGGTTCGGTCCCTAATGCTGCTAGGCGAAAAGCGAAGGGGGCGAGGAAGCGAGAGGCGAGGGCTCGGTGTTCTCAGAAGCGAAGGCTCGGTCTTCAAAAGAGAAAGTGATCAGACCCGAAATGTACCGAAGGTTCGGGTTTCGGGTGTGTAGGCGAGGTTCGGGCCCGAGAGGACCTTTCGGGTTCGGTTCAGCAGCTTTCGGCTTAGAAGGGTTCGGTTCCTAAGAGGACTTTTGGGTCCTAAGAGGGGTTTCGGCTCCTTAAGTCCTTTTTTCGCGTAGACTTCCGTTTTTGGGCTGTTTTCGCCAAATTCGAGGGTCGGGATGCCCCGAGTGATTATAGAAAATTGAGAGAGATTTTAAGAGAGATTTGAGAGAGATTCCACATACTTAGAGTGATTTGGGAGAGATTTGACATTCTTGGAGAGATTTCTCATACAAAGAGATATTTGGGAGAGATTTCACATACTTAGAGAGATTTGGGAGAGATTTGACATTCTTGGAGAGATTTCTCATACAAAGAGATATTTGGGAGAGATTTCACATACTTAGAGAGATTTGGGAGAGATTTGACATTCTTGGAGAGATTTCTCATACAAAGAGATATTTGGTAGAGATTTCACATACTTAGAGAGATTTGGGAGATATTTGACATTCTTGGAGAGATTTGGGAGAGATTTCACTTACTTAGAGAGATTTGGGAGAGATTTGGCATTCTTGGAGAGATTTCTCATACAAAGGGATATTTGTGAGAGATTTCACATACTTAGATAGATTTGGGAGAGATTTGAAATTCTTGGAGAGATTTGGGAGAGATTTGACAATAGAGAGAGATAGAGTGAAAACGACTGAGAGTGGTTTCATGTGTGACAATAGTGAGTGTTTGGCTCCTCAACGCAAGGTCTGTGAACCCCGTTAAGCCATGTTTTAGGATCTTACACACTCCCGATGAGTATGCAACATTGTTTTATTGTTCTTGTTCATTGTTTAGTTCTAAGGTTAAGAAAAATTAAACACACAATTTTTCCAGGCGATGTTTTCTCATTAAGAGAGTGAGTTATACTGAAATTACATAATACAAACCCTAATATACAAGGTTTAATTGAGTTGACCGGTTTGACTCGTTGACTTTGTCCGGCTTAGACTTGACCCGAATATGACTATTGTCACACATGCCAATTCTTGTTCTTTTCTTTGTGTATCAAGGAATTTGTGTAGGCTTCATATCTATGTTCTTTAAGGGCATTCATTTGCATTAACCAGTTGGTATGAAGTTCAACCAACTCAAAATTACACATCTTTAAAGCCCAATAATATTTGTGCTCTATTTAAACCGGAAGATGACAATTCTTTCAATAAAATAACCTATATGGTGTAGTACCAATAAGTGTTTTGAAGGCTGTTCGAAAGGCCCAAAGTGCATCATCAAGTTTATCCAACCATTCCTTTCGATTTCCTCCAACCGATCTCTCCAAAATCCTTTTTAATGCCCGATTTTTCAATTCATTTTGTTCACTTGTTTGTGGATGATAGGATGTTGAGAACCTATGGTGTACCCCATATCTTTTCAACATTGTAGCTAATTGATCATTTGCAAATTGAGTGCCCCGGTCCTTAATAAGACCTTTAGGAACTCCAAACCTTATGAATAGCCTTTTTAGAAACCCCACCACCACCTGAGCATCATTAGTTTGTAATGCTTGTGCCTCCACCGATTGAGATACATAGTCAACTACCACCAAGATATATTTATTCCCTTTTGACATTGGGAAAGGTCCCATAAAGTCAATCCCCCAAATATCAAATATTTCACAAACTTGAATATTATGTTTGAGCATCTCGTTTCGGGATGATATGTTCCCCGCTGGTTGGCATGAATCACATTCTTAGACCTATTGAACAACATCTTTAAAAATTATGGGCCAATAGAACAGAATATCAAAAATCTTTTTAGCTATATAATGTTCTCCATGATATCCCATAGCGGACCCGCTATGGCAATGTTCCAAGATTTCCTGACTTTCTTTCCAGAATACACATCTCCGTATCATTTCGTCGGCGCAGCTTTGGAAAACGTATGGCTCGTCCCAAAAGTAGTACTTAATTTCAGAATGTATTCAGTTGCTAAGTAATTAGCTATATCCGCAAACCATGGCACCTCTCCTACTATTACTAAAAGATACTCATCGGGAAAAGCATCTCCAATCTTGTTTTCTTCCAACTTCTCCAAATACGGGTTCTCTAATCTTGACAAATGGTCGGCAGCTATGTTTTCCATTCCCTTTTTATCTTTTATTTCAATATCAAATTCTTGTAAAAGTAAGACCCAACATATCAATCTGGGCTTAGCATCTTGTTTAGCAAAAACATACTTTAGGGCAGAATAGTCTGTAAAAACTATTGTCTTGGATAATAGCAAATATGGTCAGAATTTATCAAAAGCGTATACCACTGCTAGCATCTCCTTTCCAGTAGTAGTGTAGTTCTCTCGAGTTGGGTTCAAAGTTTTGCTTACATAGTAGATAGGTTGAAAATGTTTATCAACCGTTTGCCCTAAAACAACTCCCACTGCATAATCACTAGCATCACACATTAGCTCAAAAGGAAGATTCCAATTTGGTGCTATCACGATAGGAGTAGTGGCCAATGGTTCCTTTAATAAATGAAATGCTTCATGACATTCTTTAGAGAAATCGAATGGAGCATCCTTCAAGATTAGTTGAGTCAAATGCCTCGTGATCTTTGAGAGGTCTTTAATAAAGAAACGATAATATCCCACATGGCCAAGAAAACTCCTTACCCCTTTTACATTTGTTGGAGGGAGAACTTAGCTATTTTATCCACTTTTGTTCTATCCACTTATATCCCCTTCCTTGAGACTTTGTGTCCAAACACAATTCCTTCTTTTACTGTGAAGTGGCACTTTTCCCAATTAAGGACAAGGTTTGTCTTCTCACATCTAGCTAGCATAAAATCCAAATTAGATAAACAATCTTCAAAAGATGACTCGAACACCGAGAAATCATCCATAAATACCTCCATAAATTTCTCGATCATGTCGTGAAAAATGGCCATCACGAACCTTTGGAAAATAGTTGGTGCATTGCATAACCCAAAGGCATGCATCTTTATGCGAATGTGCCACTTAGGCATGTAAAAGTGGTCTTCTCTTGGTCTTGTGGATCGACTGGAATTTGAAAATACCCTGAAAAGCCATCGAGAAAACAATAATATAGATGACCGGAGAGCCTTTCAAGCATTTGATCGATAAATGGAAACAAAAAGTGATCATTTCATGTGGCATCATTTAGTTTTCTGTAGTCGATGCAAACACGCCACCCAGTTACTGTTCTTGTTGGAATTAACTCGTTGTCTTCATTGATCACCACCGTAATTCCTCCTTTTTCGGTACCACTTGCACCGGACTTACCCATGGGCTATCGTAGATTGAGTAAATGATCCCAACATCTAGTAGTTTAACCACCTCCTTTTTCATAACTTCTTACATGTTCGGGTTAAGTCTTCTTTGGCGTTGAACTACAGCTTTAACTCTATCTTCCAAGTTAATCTTATGAGAAAAGTAAGGTAGACTAATTCCCTTGATATCGGTTATCTTCCATGCTATCGCACCTTACCTTTAAGTTCAGTTTTTGTGTTCTGAATGTTGAACACGTCAATTCCAGTGAGGGGAATCGTCGTGTCCTAGGTCAAATTCGCGACTGATCCGGTTTCTTCAAATGAACTCGTCGAGTTGGTAGATGCTACTCGACGAGTCGGGTGTTCTGCACTTATGATTAGATCATTATATTCACCTGCCTCGAGTAGTCTCTCTATCTCCAACATGTCTCTTTCAACATCAAATTCTTCTTCAAAGGTGATGGTGGGCTTGTTTGGCTCATCTTCTTTCCATTCCTCTATTAACTCTTCCAACATATCAACCACTAATGACGTGTCATCACTATTCCTTGCATGCTTCATAGCTTGATCAACTCTAAATGTCACTTATTCGTCTCCCATCCGAAGAGTAAGTTTAGAATCTTGCATGTCAACTATAGCACTTGCGGTGTTTAGGAAAGGTCTTCCAAGTATGATCGGGACTTGAGGGTCTACTTCCATATCTAATACTATGAAGTCTGCGGGGAACACGAACTTATCAACTTTCACCATTAAATCTTCGCATATTCCCCTTGGGAATGTAACCATTTTATTTGCTAGGTGAATTGCCATTCGAATTGGCCTTGGCTCCAGAAGATCTAATTTCTTGAAGAATGAGTACAACATGAGATTTACACTTGCCCCCCAAATCAGCAAATGCATAAATAGTAGCTAGGTTTCCAAATTGACAAGGCAAGGTTAAGCTTCCCAGGTCACCCTTCCTCTTAAGTAGTTTGTTCAACATGGCAGCTGAACAATTCTCATTTAGGACCACTTTCTTCACCTCTTCCATCTTCTTTCTATTAGTTAGAAGCTCCTTGAGGAACTTGGCATATTTAGGCATTTGTGCAACCGCCTCTATGAATGGCATATTAATTTGAAGAGCCTTTATGTGTTCCAAAAACTTCTGGTAGTAAACATCATTCTCTTCTTGTCTAGCTCGAGCTAGAAATAATAGTGGAGGCTAATATGGCTTAACATGAGGCTTGTTTTTCTGTTCAGGTGGGGGACTCATCGAGTCCGTAACGTCGACTCGGCGAGTCGGGTCGGGAATTTGTGATTCTTCATTTTCTGCTTCTTCCTCTTGCACCAACTTAGGGTCTTCTTTCGGAATAGGGCCAGAGGAGTTATAATATTCCCACTCCTAGTCGTCACGATATCTATATGCGTGGCTTTTCGGTTACTTTCGGTATTACTAGGAAGTCCACCCGGTCGCCTCTCGTTCACTTGTTGTGCAAGTTGGTCCAGCTGCTTTTCTATGTTGAGAATGGATGCTTGCTGATTCCCAAGCAGAGCTAGTTGATCTTTCATCATAATTTGGTGTTCTCTCAACATGTTTTGTTGATCATTTATCGCAGCCTCGGTATCGTTATGTCTTTTCTCGGACGCGGCTACGAATCTTGTAAGCATGTCTTCCAAATCTGATTTCTTTTCATGCACCGGTTACTCCTTTTGATAAAAGCGTCTATTTTTTTGCTTATATTTTTCCGCCTTTGTCTTTTTGTACTCATCATATGGTAGCCATTCTTTCTTGGGTTTTCGCCAATTGTTATTATACTTATCACCACTTGAATAACACACTTGTACTTTTTGGTTCGCGTTCTCATCAAGGTCACAATCTTTAGTAAGGTGGGGCCCTCTATAATTTTCACATCCCCACTACTAGAAAACAGCCCTTTAATGACGCGAAAACAATGACACGCAGTATTCTACAATACGCAAAAGTGTGTGCCCTAAAAATAATGTCATCTCTTATAAAATTTGAAGGATAGAGGACATGCATTTGTGCGTACCCTAAAATTTGTGTCAGAAAAGAAAAAAAAGAAATACGGAAGACGCCTATCATAAAATGTGTGTCGTGTAAGTGTGTCGCTTTATATTTTTTTTAATGAAACACACCTTTTAAGCGGGAAATGAAATCCCCAAAAATTAGAACCCCGCATATTCCTTGTGAAAAATTAAAACCTTCTTCCAACTAGAGAGAAAGAAGCGCGCCTAGGGTTTTCGTCTTCTCTCTCTCTCTCTCTCTCGCTCTCTCTCTCTCTAGCCTAAAACCCAACCTGCGATTTCAAGAAAGACCTCAAGCTCAACCACTCCCTCTTCAGTTCTTCACCATTCCTGTATGACTCTATGTATCTGGAAAACAAAAACAAGAAAAAGACTCTAAAATGCCTCCCTTTCTTCCACTCCCCCATATGTGAACCAGACCAGATGACGCGATGACACCATCTCCTGCCAGACTTTCATCTCCGACATAGATGCAGCCGTCGATTCCACTCCAGCCGGCGATTCCATCATAGGTAAGATTTTTGATTTCCATCACAGGTTTGGTTTTTGAACCATAATTTTCCTAGTTCGATTTTTTGAACGAGTTTACTTATGTTCTATTACACCTTAGGGTTCGATTTGTTGTATTTAATTAGTTACAAGAAGGTTACTCCATTTAGGGTTTGTCTGGGAGAACTGCCTCCTCGTTCGTTTGATGGTGCGATAGCAACTGAAGTGGATTCTGGCTCTTCGCCCTCGAAGCGTGAATTGAAATTGGAAAAGTTAAACTCCCTGATTCAATCCCCTGAAATGATTGTTCAAGGTAAGGTAGCTAAACCTTTATTTAATTAACTTTCCTGCCCTTTCTCCTAGCATTTCGAAAATCAATTTAGCAAATGAAATGGATATTGTTTTGCACCATATAACTGATCCTAATCAAAAATATGAATTCAATAAATGATGGAATGGGTTGCTGATGGTGCCAAGATAGAGTATGGCTCGGAAATTAAAATAAAAATAGAAATAAAAGAGGAATCGGCCTCAAATCCTCTTATTATCATAATTTTCATGTGGGAATTGCATACAGGGTCAAGGTTAATCATGAAAAAAGTTTTGAAAGTCGGTGTTTTCCCCTAAATCTAAAGCAAGACCTGCTGTCAAGATTATATCAGTTGCCAGGTGAAATATTGTTTTTCTTTTTGTTCACTTTGCTTTTTGAAAAAAAAAATCTTATATTCTTTTTTTTTGTTTGTATTAGAAACTTCTATTCCAAGCTAGACTGGGTGAAATTGAAATATTATCTCCATTTGAGTTTGTTGATCATTTAGACAGTGTCCAAAATCCATTAGCATCTTCAATTTACGACTTCTATGTTCTTATCGAGACAACCGGAAGCAATGAATCTAATGACAAGTAACTAAATTTTTTCTATTTTACTTTACCTATTTATATATTTATATATAATAATTATTATATATAATATCTATCTGAATTTTGTAGAGAGAATGTTAAAGGTTTTCTTGTGGATGCAATGAAAAGTGGTTTAGTAAGTGATGGAGCCATATCACATGATTTGAATCAAACATCATCATTTTGGCGAATTCGTGAGGGAATTCCAGAAGCATTGCAGAAAGCTAGAGTTGTATATAAATATGATTTGTCAATTCTAGTTAAGAAAATGTATGATCTTGTTGAAGAAATGAGGATACTTTTTAGTTAAAAGTTAAACTTTTTTTTTGATGAAAATTATTTCAATTTGTTATGATTTGCTAATTTTGGTTTTTAAAAAGAAAAACAAGTGGTAAAGCAAATGTAGTGGGATATGGTCACCTTGGAGATGGAAACCTTCATTTGAATGTGTCGGGCTCCCAGTATGATGATGTTGTAAGATTTTTTATTTTATTTTTCAAAAATATGAAATCAAATTTTATTCTAATTGTTACAATAAAAAAAATACAGATTTTGGTTGAAACTGAACCATTTGTGTATGAATGGACATCAAACAGTATGCGAGTATTAGTGTTGAACATGGATTAGGTCTTATGAAAGCTGAAAAGATTTACTATAGTAAGTCAACTGCAACTAACTGTATGTCTACTTTTGTATTATTATTATTATTATTATTATTATTATTATTATTATTATTATTATTATTATTATTATTACCTTTTAGTCTTTCACTAAGGTCTTGTTTTTGTTTTACTTAATGGACTTAATAGTTCAAAGCCTAAAAGATACAAATATATAGATTAGTTTTTTTTTTTTTTTTTTTTTTTTTTTTTTTTTTTTTTTTGTAAACTCTATGCATAAATCATATCTTAGTGGGTTATGACATCCACAATAGCATCAACTATCCCCATCTAAATAGGCAACACAAATAGTGTTATGATTATAAATTTATAACATAATACAATGTAGCTGAATATATATATATATATATATATATATATATATATATATATATATATATATATATATATATATATATATATAACTCTACTCTACACTGTTGAAGAATAAAAAGCTCTTAATAAGCCATATAAGACTATAATAAGAACATATGTTTTCTTGTTAGTTTTGTGAAATTTTTGAAATTAATTGTGTCATCAATGTCTTACCATAGAAGCTGCTTCGAATGCCCCATCAACTGTTGAAAAAACAACCATCCAGTCTCTTTGACAGAGAAAGGCATTGCAAAACTTGGTCCTCTTGTGGCAACAATGGCTGAAGTCGAACGCTTGGATGCTCATGAATGTGAAGTGCTCTTTTTAGATCTTGGATTTTTGGGTTAAAAATTACAATGAATGTTGTATTTATTATCCATATTTTGATTACTATCTACCAGACATAGAGGTGAGGATGCTGGTGATGGGAGGGGTACAGCCAATGACTTGTTGGAAAAAATAGCATCACTGGAAAGTGAGGCAGAAAAGTCTTTTATGCACAGGTTTACACTTGAAATCTCTCATTTTTACTTACATGTACAAGAGGAAATTTAACTAACAATCATCATGTGTAACCCAATTCCTTTGATCCTTGCTTTAGCTGTTACGATAATGGGATTTATCCAAGTGGATAAGATTACAGATTATAGTCTAAAATGTTAGTCTAAAATGTTAGTTGAAGATAGGGGTTTTTCTAGTACTAGGTTAATTTTTTTTAATCTTCAATAATATCCATATCATATTACATTATATTACTAAATTATGATTATAATTATGGGTTTGGTTATAGATTTCCATGGCATTGCAATGTATTAAATTTCTTTAAACTTATCTTTTTTTGCTAGGTTATTTTCGAGTTGCTTCTTAAAATTGAAAGATGCAATATCAGAACATGAATATTTCTGGTTAAAAGTTGTTTTAGATGCTCTTACAAGTAAGCATTCTCCTCCCTCATCTTTTACATTGTTTTAGTTGAAGGTTAAAAGTTGGTTTTAGTTGCTCTTTACAAAATCCAAATAAATTTGTTGGGATCGTTGGTTTATGTGAATCTAATGGTTGCATTATTCACATTTTCAAGTCTTGTTGATGTGTATACTTCTTCAGAAAGTTGATAACATGACTTATGTTTGTGATAAAATCGTCTAGATGTACAAACAAGCAAATAATCTAGATTTCAAGTATTCCAGCACCTTGATAATTATTACGTTGCTATGTTTCACATTTAACCCTGTTTTCTAATATTGTTTTGGTTGAACATGTTATTCCTCAAATTTTAACAGATTGTTGAATTGTGACTCACCCCTGTAGCTTTCTGAATGCAGGCTTATTTTGGTGCTGGATTAAGTGGAGTTCTGGCTTGGTGTGTACGAGTGGGAAGGAACCAACCCAATGCCCCCGGAGTTCTGGCACCTTCCATCTTTACTTCCTATGTATTCAGGTTAATCTACTCGTATTTATTCATGTCTCAAAGTGTGTATTCCAATATCAGGTATCATGATTTGTGTATTTATAAAATTTTGAAATAGGGTTTTGTTCAATGCTTTAGCTGTGTTTGCTCTAAGGGAGATCAACTTATCAATAGTAAGTTATTGTTTCACCCTTTTATTTAATATTTTTGTGATTGAATGAAAGTCTTAATGAAAGTAATTGACAACCCTTTCTCTGTAAATGATGTTGTGATTGTGGGAGAGGTGTTGTGTTTTTCTCTGTTGCTAGGTAACCTTCTCAACAACAACATTCTACTTAAGCAGGTGAGTAATCAAGATTAAGGGAGACTTGTAATCATGTTTGAAATTCCTTTCCAGTAAGAAACAGAGTTGTATGATTATTTGTTAGTTTTATAGGAATGTATAACCCATATTGGCAATGTATTATTTTTGTTTAACATTTGAATGATTCTTAGTATGACATTACAATTTGTGCAGTTTATTTTATTTTTTGAGTATGAAATTTTATTTTATATTATGCAATGGATTGTATTTTTAGTATATGGTATTTTATTTCTATTATGAGAAATTAAATGCAAATTTAATTTAAAAATTAATAAATATATAACTTTTTTTTAACATTTAAATTTACGATACGCAAAAATGTGTGTCATCTTCATTTATGACATGGCCTTTCTTGACAGGGGATTTCTTGATACGCATTGTGTGTCATTAACACGCACGTCGTAAGGTTACGACACGCGAATGCATGTCGTCTTCCTTTATGAAAGGTCCTTCCTTGATACGCATTATGTGTCGTAAACGCGCGTCGTAATTGCGCGTCGTAAATGAGCGTCGTAAATGCACGTCGTCTCTCTTTATGACAGGGCCTTCCTTGACATGCATTTGCGCGTCGTCTGTGCGCGTCGTAAAAGGTTGTTTTTCTAGTAGTGCCCACTCTAATGGCATGGATGGATTAGTCCATATTAGTCAGTCTTCGGTCCATGCTTTCCAATTTTGCCATCATTGCTGCCATGTCATCAGTAATAGAATTCACCGCCTCTCCAGTTAGGTCATTCAATGGGTTATGATATTATCTAGAGTGCTTAGAGAATTCTTCAATTAGCTCTTTTATCACCGGGGGAGGTTTCTTTGTGAGAGGTCCTTGCGAATCAAGGAGCTGCCTAGTTGTTACATTGACTCCATCATAGAAAATGGAGACTTCTTGTTGACTGTTGAGATCATGATGTGGGCAGTTCCTTAGTAAGCCCTTGTATCTCTCCCATGCCTCATAAAGTGAATCTTGAAATTGTTTTTCAAAATTGGCTATGGATTTCTTCAACTTGGCTATGTTTGAGGGAGGGCAAAACTGGCCTATAAATTCTTCTTTCATTTTAGCCCAAGTTGTGATGGATCCTGGAGGGAGTGATTTCAGCTAATCTTTCGCACCCCCCTTAAATGTGACCGGTAGCATACGAAGTAAAATTGTGTCGCGAGGTACATTAGGAACATTGAAGTAGTCGGCTACGTCGTTGACCTTGTCTAAATGCTTGTATGCGTCTTCATGATCATTCCCGTAGAATGGGATCTCCTTAAGTTGAGGAAGTATGTGGACCTTATGTTCAAAAGTGGCAGTTGCAGGAATTGCGGGTTGCAAGTGTCCTGGGCCGGTATCATCACATATTATTTTCTTCCATTCGCCAATGGTGACTTCATCGATGTTCGTCATGATGTTGTCGGGTTCTCCTTCTAGGTTGCTTCCTTCTTCGTATTCGGATTCGTAGTCGTACTCGAATTTAGTTTCTCTTTTATTATCTTCAAAACTCTCCAACTTGCTTTCTTCGCTCTTTTGACTACTAGACTCACCTGCCTTCTTGTTTTTCTTCTTTCCAAAGACTGATTTAAGGTCCTTGAAAGGTGATTTCTTTGGCGGGTTAGTGGTTTCAATAGTTTTGTCTTTGTTCTTTCTAAGAGCGGATTCCGGGTCTTCAAATGGAGGAACCAAAGGAGTGTTGGATCCTCGGGTCATATGATACCTGCAATCAAAACAAGAAACACGCGACAAAAAACAAAAAACGAAACTGAAAATCAGTTGTGGACTCGTTGAGTAGCCTCGATTGCACTCGGCGAGTTCAAGACTAAAATAGAAAAAAAGCTTTAACAAAAAATCTAGAAATATAGAAAATCATAACATAAGCTAATAACTAAATTACTAGAGCAGTAACCTTGTGCAAGATAGACCTCACATAAACGATCGATAACACTAGAAATAAGAACTAATTTTTGAACCGTTCCCCGACAACGGCGCCAAAAACTTGATGTGTATATAAATGTACTGGTTTTAGTCCTACTTTTAAGATGTAATTTAAACACACAAAGGCAGTGAACATGTCTATTAGTGGTATAGTTGAGCAAGTAGGGTATCGAACTCAAGGAACGAAAATTAAACTAGTAACTAGAATTAACTAAACAAGTAATAAAAGTAAAAGGTTTTCTCTAGTTTTTCAAAACTAGAAACTTTAACACACTAACTAACATGCAATTTAAGTAACTAACAACTTTAAAGAAGTAAAAACCAACTAAATTCAATAATAAAAGGTTTATGTTTAGGTTCGATTCATTTACTCCTATGGTTGATTTTATGGCAAGTGCAACGGATTAATTGTTATTGGTTACCGACTAAAGTGATTAGATTCACATTCTCTATTACCAATCCTTAGAAAATAAAATAATTTAAGCAGTCATCAAGTGATTAAACTAAAGAATTTCCTAGTTTAATTATTCGGGTTAAATAAGAATTGTAATTAGCTAATCAAGTTAATAATTCAATTAACCTCTTGTTGAATGCTTATCATACAAGCTCACACATTAATTTACTGATTTTCTAGTTAACCCTAGTTTCACATTCACTATTCCTAGGCACATAACAATGTTTTCACATAAATCACATGAGGTAACCAATTAATAGATGTTCATACAGCTTAATTATTTGTCAATTAATAGAAAATAGTTAAGGTTAATGCATAAGGTTCTTTAACAAGATTAATTTAACAAAATTCACCAATAAACAATTAATCCAACCATAAATCAATCCATAGTTCTAAAGTTATCTACCCTAAATAGAAACTATATGATCTGGTTCATAATTACAGCATATAACATCCAAAAACGAAGTCTAACAATTCAACCATAGTTCAATTAAGGAATAAAGTGAAAAGTAAACTTATGTTGCCTTGAATCTCCCTAGAATTGAAGATTAGGGTTTCTCTCATGAGTTCCAGAGGGCCAGATACCTTCTTAGTGGCAAAGTAATTCCCCAAGGATTCCAGATAGAGCCTGAATTCGGGAATTTGACATCTATTTATAGATTTCAGAAAACAGGTTCTACTCATCGAGTAGGTAACCAACTCGCTGAGTCCCCTCTATAGAGTCCGTGTACGGCAAGGACTTTTTGTTTTGCTTTGGGAACATTAGTGAGTACTCGTCGGGTAGTCATTCAGACTTGCCTAGTCCTTCAGGATTTGGTTCTTTTTCTTCTTTCTTCAGTTACCGAGCTTCTGATCGCATCTCCTGCTTCCGAGCATATCTTTTGGACTGAAAATACAATTAAAACACAATTAAGTACCTTTTGTCCATAAATTGAAAATAATTAGCCAATAAACAATAAAAATATATACTAAATATATAGCTAAATATGCACATATCAATAATAACCGTAAGACATAGTGCGAGTAGTGTAGTCACTAGCTCACTTAGCCATCCTAGTCTATCATATGCCGAAATTGCACACAAGGTGCCCATGCATATCACTCATTTTGCGAGTGGCCTCTTTTGCTCTTTGTTCTACTAGGGCTGCCCTAGCCTTAACTTCAATGATCTGTTGTCTTAGGGTGACCACTTCCTCCACTAAGGATTGTACACGGTTTGTAAGGTCCTCCTTCTCTGCTTGCTGATTCAGCATCGCTCCTGAATGGTGTCTTTGTTCTTCGTGGAGGCTTCGAATTCGCATTGTCGCATTACGAGCTTCACCTCCAATCTCCATTACTTCGTGATACAGAGCCTGAACCTGGGTACCTAGACGAGCCACTGGTGCTACTACTAGGGGAATGCTTGATTCGGTGAGGGTGCAGGTGCCCAAGGTGTGGTATTGTGGGCTCATGCCTAATGCGGATCGTCGGCCGTCTCCTATAGTCCAGGCATACTGTTGGGTTGCCCCTTGCGGAGGTGCATCCTAGACAAGGTAGATGTTAGCAATGAAGTTTGCCCTTGCTTGAGCAATATTTTTGGACTAGGTATGTTCATATCAATAGAACTTCTATTGGACTTCTAAGTACCTAGGAGGAGTAAGACGAAAGGGTTTCTTTTCTTCTCCTGACTGGGTAAGGCTCACTATGGATCTCTCCGGTGCCCTCATCCTCATCTGAATCCTCATCAGAATCCTCCCCCTCATAGTCCACCTCCTGGTATTCTTTAGGACCCACTTATCGGTTCCCCTCATGAACCTCTTCTGGCTCCTCCTCGATCCATCCGTCGACTATCATGGTAGGGTAGTGGGGGTCTTCGTGGTGAAATTCAGCCATGTGGGCTATGTGAGAATATAAGTATGAGAACTACATAGGGGTGTAAGTCTGTGGTTCTATTGTATCCTAAATTACTCCTATAGTATTTTAAATGTTGCGTTTGATTTTGGGTATCTTGGTGTTGGTAAGGGTAAACTCGTCGTTTACTATGACTATTTCCCAGCATATGCTAGTTACACCTAAGATAAATATACTTGATTAGGCTATATTTATTCAAGGTCTAATCACATATCCTGAGGCTTACCCGTAGTTTTCAACTCATCATACTACTTTTATTATGCCCTCTTTATGACACTGCCCTAACTTGTATATACTAATACTTAAAATAGTATTATATTTTTAAAAGTATATTTATAGTTAGAGTGATTTATCCCCATTGTATTTATACTTTTACGTCTTCTATGGTTCGATATACTAGTACTCCCCAACCAATGCTATGATAACAATCTATCACACCCCGAACCGGAATCGCGGAAATGTCCGGGGGCGGATGACGTCATGTACAATATCATAACCATTGAATAGTAATGAAACATAACAACCCAAACATTCATACATTGATATTACAAGTCTACACCGTTTACAACATAACAACTCAAAGATTCATAATAACTGAAAAGTTGTAATCATGAAACGACGATGATGCCCCGAAGAAGGGTTGAATACATGTCCATTGGTTTCCTGAGAATACAAGTGATTTTGAAAAGTGTCACCGATTATGTTGGTGAGTTCTTATGAATTTAGTACGAAAAGGATTTGTAACGTTTTTGAGAAACTGATTTTTGTATACTTCTAAAAAATCCGGTATTTTCTTTTAAAAACAAGCTGTATCTCTTATACCCAAGACCAATAATGTATGGATTTTCTTTGTATCCCTTCCTTGTAAAATGATAATGTATGTTTCTAGAAAATCTAATATTTTCTTATGTATGAACTGTATATGTATGTATTTCCTTTGTATACTTTCCTTTTAATAGTAAAATGCATGTTCCCAAAAAATCCAATATTTTCTGATGTATGAAAACTGTAGTCTTAAACCCTATGACCAAAAATGTATGAGATTTGATGTATTGAACAATAGTATGCCGTTATATCTTTTTAGAAAAACTAAAGAAGTTTAAGCTTTCCATAAACCGTAATAGTATGTTATTCCCTATGTGAGTTCTTATAACCATGTTTCATATGACTGATACGCCTGAACGACGTTCTTCAAGCCTCAGAATTGGTAGATATTTGTCACCCTAGACTTGTCAGTCTAACTGTAGCGAACAACTGAGTTATGGGGTGGTCTGTACATTTGTATACACAACGATCTCGCTCTCCCTCCAGGAGACTCTGGTTATAATGCAGGACGTAAGGTGTATGCTAGGTAGGTATGATGAAGAAACGTCTCATAATAGCATTAACTGATTTATGTGAACTATGACTCCTTTTTCTTATAAAAAGAAATAAGTAATTCCTTGAACAATTTTATGTGTCTTCTAAAATGTAGGTGTGATTTGTAACTTCCAGACTATACTAATTATAACATATCTTGTTTCTTGGAAACTATTTATATAGACTTTTTATAAATATGAAAGTGTATTTTTGCGTAGTACGAAAATATGTGTAACAACCCGAAGTTTTCTATCGCCGAAAACCCATTCTACCCGTATAACTCGTCGTATATCGAAATGTCCCGATATCGTTTTTGGGTTTAGTTAATTAAAATTTTATGTTTATTATCATCCAATGAGTGTCCAAACCCTTTAGGAACTCATGAAATTAGCCCAAAACATTTATTTCATAAGTTTTAGAAACGTCCGCGCCGGGTGACGGAAACTTAATCGGGTGCGACCTAAAGCCTCATTTAAGGCCGGTATCGGGTAGAATTCCACCGTGTCCAAGTTTTGGGAACTATATAAACATGTTAAACCTTTCATTTGAAGCTTTTTCCCTCTCTCTCTACTCTCTTTTAACAATTGGTAAAAATAGGAACGATCGTGCGATGCTATGTTTTGATTATTAAGCAATATGAGTATTTTATTAAGAATGGTTGAAGGAATTTAACCTCTTTTATTTACATAAGTTATTGTGAAATATAAAACAAGTAACTATTGATAAATTTGGTTATGATGTATGACTACAAACCATCACCGGTTTGTGAAATTAGCATATAATATCATTTAAATGCAACAAACTTAATTTTTGTATCAACATGTCTCTAGTTGATAAGTAAGTTAGGTTCTATGTAAAACGTTTGCTTAATAGATGTGAAGGATCTAAATTTGACAAATATACGAACCAAAGTGACAAAACGTGTTTAACGATATGGTTAACCGGTTAAATGTCACGAAATTATACATTGCTCAATAAATTTTATATTTAAATAAATTAAAATATAAAATGAATTATCATAAGGTATAATTAAAATTTATTTAAGTGTTTTTGAATAAAAAGAATAAAACATAAACATTAAAGTTCAAATACACAAAAACTACATTGTTATTTTATACTAAGTATACATGTATGTATTTGTATATATGTATTATTATCTAGTGAATGACTAGTTATGGGTCATGACTTAAAGTGATTTCATGTAAGTTTTATGATGTCTAAATCAATTAAGATAAGAGAATTGGTGGAGATAAGTGCCAACTTAACTAATAAGTGCTTAATCACTTAAGACATTTTACTAAGAATGCTTATTAATCCCTCTTCTAATTTTCGAGATTAAGACCTTCCCTCTCCTTAACTAGAACTCCTAACTAACTAAATAACTAGTAGTTAGTTAGTTAACTAACTCTATCTCTAAGCAACCAACCAAGCAAGTGGCTAGACAAGATCACATCACTTAAACTCACATCCCATCACAAGCTAGTCTAGGTTTTGTCCCCTTATCCTCTTCCACTCTTTCCTCCTTCAAAATCAAGAAATTTCATCTGCATTTTACCCTCATTTGACCAGCCAATACTCCAGGGAATTACTCTCAACCTTCTTCTCATTTTCAAGCACAAAAACTTCCTTCCAAAGCTATCAAAACCATGAACTAAAGGGCTGCTGTCCCTTTTGTGTTTCAGCCACCATTTCACCCATATATACCTTCCTTTTGCTTGATATTTTTACCAACAAATACCCCTGGAAGTTACTTGTTATGATACTCAAAATTATTGATTCAAAACAGTGAGTAAACTATCCTTTTTCTTGCTCTTTTGCTGTGAAATTTTCGTGACAGCAACATAGCCAAAAGAGTGGCTGTTTTGGAGCAGCAAACCAACAACCAAAAGTTCATCTTCAACCTTCCATTCTTCAAGTATTCACATAAGGTGAGTTCATATCCCCTACATTTTCATGTTTTCTTCAAGTTTTAAGGGGGGGGGGGGGGGTACAAGTTAGAACACTAAACATAACTTAAATTTAAATGACAGCTTTCTATAGAAAAGTTGAGTCCTGTTCACGGACAGTTTTGACCATCTTAAACTTAATATCATTCAATATTGTACAATATGCAAATAGTTCAAGTTTATACCTTTCTAATGACTACTCGCACGCGTTCATACGATTTTTCTACAATTTATGGCGATTTTTATAAAACTGCCTATCATTTCAGAAGTGATTTCGGACCAGTCTGTGAAGATGTTCATTTTCACTCTAGTTTGAGACTACTAAAAATCATAATAAAAATTAGGAACAAAGTAGACTCATTTTATAAACTCTCAGAGGTGACGGATTCAGTTTTTGACTTACGAGGATTTTTCTATGAGTTTTCTAAAAACAGGGACAGTAAAGGGTAAAACTGTCAAAAGTGGTTTATAGATTTATTAACACCTTCTAACATTTTTGAGCAATGTTTATACATTAAGGAAGTTAAAACACAATCATTTAAATATGTTTAATTACCATTTTTACAAAAGTGATAAGTACAAATAGGTCTTTAGTATCAAACTTAAGGATTATTTAATGCAAAGTTTCTAATAAAAACGTAAGAATATGAACAACAATTACGAAACATACCAAATCATCTTTTAAAATTTATATGTATATATAACCATATACATATATATGTTTTGTTTACAAACTTGTCTTCTACATCCAAAATATACATATATATGTTTTGTTTACAAACTTATCTTCTACATCCAAAATATACATATATATGTTTTGTTTACAAACTTGTCTTCTACATCAAAAATTACACTTTTCATAACAAGTGAACATTTTACTAGGGATTACTATGCAAACGAGACACATTTTTAGAAAACTATAATAGGTATAGTTTTACAAGAGCATTACAAACTTTTACATACTAGAAACACTATTTCAAGAAGTTTACTTTCATATACAAGAACAAACAAACATTTTTTCACGTAAATCTGTTTTATACTAAGTTTTGTGAGACATCAACTTCACGTACGTTCGAGTACGCATTTCAAGTCCTATATTATATACCAGAATCCCTTGGAGGGGGAGCATGGTGTTTGTGTATAGATCTATACGGGCTTGACAACCCGCGCCCTGACTGTTAGCTACAATCCACCATTTAGGGTGACAAACGTCAGAACATTCCAACGCCTGAAGAACGTTGTGTATAGGCATTTCTAGTCAATAACATGGTTATAAAACTCACATGGAGTATTGAAAACACATTGATTTACGAGGTTTTTCAGACATATTGGAAATTTTATACTTACATACAATTTTAGAAACAAACATTGGTCTTGAGAGAAGGCTACATTTATACTAGTAGAAAATATAGGATTTTCTAGAAGCAAACAAACAAGAACAAAACATTTCATTTCATACAAACATTGTCATTTAATACTTATGAAACTCACCAGCTTAAATGCTGATCTACTCTTTCAAAACTACTTGTATGTCCTAGGGATTCAGTAATTACAGGTAAAAAACAACTTTTGAAGAAGGGACGATGCGGCGCCAGTTTAAATTCATATTTTGGCATCATATTGTAATTGGTTTTGAACATGTACCTTTTAACAATGTAAAGTTTCAATTATATATATGATGGTTGTATTGCTTTCTTCACTATGTATTCATTTGTTACGTTACAACATGAAGTCATCCGCACCCGAACGTTTCCGCCGTTCCGGTTTGGGGGTGTGACAGATTGGTATCAGAGCATTGTTTATAGTGAGCTAAGTATATCAAACCACATAAGATATACAAACTATAAATACATAGGGACTAAAACTCTCCGACTTAAGAATTTCAAAACAGGAACATTAGGGGTCCTTTGCTGTTATGTCTATGTTTGCTAAGTGTATACGTTAAGGTGGTATATACTAAAAGTTTTATAGACATAGAATTTGTGATTTTCACTTTACTTCCTTTTCCTTGTTTGGATGTGGATATAAGGTAAGATCACTTATTCGACTGACTATTTAATCTTGACTGTATATGACCTGTATACACAAGGCAACCATAGAAGGACCATGAATGGACCGAGATTTCACGAAAAATGTAAGTGCATACAAACATACTAGTAAGGAGTCATATTGGCAACAAAACAAAAAGTATTAAGATAAGTTCAACACTGTGAGTAAGCCTCGAGGTATGTAATCATGTCTGGGATGAATATAGCCTGATCAACTATATTTATCCAAGAGGTGACCAACGTATGCCGAGGAATGGTCGTAGTGGATGACGAGTCTAAAACTTACCAACAAACCATACAAAGAAAACTTTAACATACAAATTTAAAATACTATAGGCGTATTTTGCATTACAATAGAACCACACACTTAGATTCTTCATATGCTTCTTACCCCTATTCTCGCATAGGCATATCAGCTAGACTTCATCTCCACATAGACCCCTACTATCCTGCTACCGAAGCCAATAGATGGATCAAGAAGGATCCAAAAGAACATTTCGAAGAGTACCAATAGATGAAATACGAGGAAGAAGATTTCCGAGAAGGGACCAGATGGAGAAAGAAGTTCGGGAGATACCTTCAATAAACCTTACCCTATCAAGAGGAGTGTGAGAACCTCCACCTCTCATTTCAGGAAGCAACCCGTAATTAACTACCTAGCCACACATATAGACTGGAGAGGACAACCGATGATCCACAACCGACATAAACTCACTACACCGTACTTAGGGCCATAGCACCCATACACTGGCAAGCAGATCAAGAGAACAATATAGATCACCTACACTCCTTAGAAAAGGAGATAGTCGTTATAGGACAAAGAACCCTTACAGCTACAACCTGGACAGTCATCACAGAACTGAGAATAGAGGAGGCCACTCGCGAAATAGAATCATGCCGACACATGAAGGTAATCAGCATACTGGTGCAACACTAGTTCTATAAATAGACCCTACACCATTTCAAATTGTGGTAACAGCCGCCGTGACAGCAGTCATGGCACAACTCGGCGCTAACAACAAAAACAAAAGCGGGAACGGGAACAGCGCCAAAAGTTTCAATTGTAATAACAACCAGGGACACCCCGAGTATGTTCCTGTAACGACGCCCCAAATCAAGGACCTACCAAAAGACAACAAACAGTGACATTCCACACCACCACCATCCCTACTACCTCAGTGCCGACAAGACCATATGTTGGAAACCTGCCAAAATGCACCAAGTGTAGCTTTCATCACAAAGGAAAGTGCAGGGAAATGCACTACAAGAATTGTAATGAAAAGGGGCATACCAAAAATTTCTATAGGGTGCCGGCTCAACAGACCGCCCAGAACACAAAAGTTGGGATGAGTCGGACTTGCTACAGATGTGGAGAAGTAGGGCATTTCATAAAGGAGTTCCCGGAGACTAAAAACAAAGATGTCAGGAGCGTCAGAAGTGTTTTAGCAACAGAGCATGGGAAAGCAGTAATAGACCCCGCTGAGATTCCGGTACGTTCATTCCCGATAGCACATATGCATGGATACTATATAATAGCAACGCGGAGAGGAGTATTGTGAGTCGTAGATTTAATCAATTTCTCAACCAAAAACCTCAAAAAAATTAAACGAAATATTTACAGTAGAATTGGAATAATCAAAAGCACTAGAGACGTGTACATAGGGTGCACTCTAACACTAAATCAACCAATTCATTCAAATCATCCTAAAACCGGTCACAATAAAAATTTACGACATTTTCATTTTAACAACGTATTAGTTAGTTTCCTCACCATACTGATATCATATATTACGAAAAGTCCATTCGCCTAAACCCATCGAGTAATAGGACCCTCGTTGTCTATGGCGACAAACCGGACACAATCCCCCAACTCACCTTTTACAACATGACTCAGAAGTACTTACACAGGAGGTACCACGCCGTCCTAGCCCATGCTGTGGATAAGAAACAAGAAGAGAAAGACATTATGGATGTTGAAAAAGCCCGTAACCTTCTCTATATATTCCGAGAAGATCTCCTGGGAATACCATCCGTACGGCAACCCGAGTTCAAAAATCAACCTAAGTGCAGTAGTTGTCGAAAAGGGTTGTTGTAAATGCCATCTCACCCAAGTTAATCACCCCACTCAAGTAGAGACTAGGGACCCATACTAGTGAATCTATGATTACTAAGTGTATATATTGGAGCCCTATATAATTAAGATTCTACGGACTTAGGGTTGGTAATTCCGCTTTAAATCCTTTTCCTTGTTTGGATGTAGGCTTAGAATAGAATCACCGATTCGACTGTCTTTTCAATCTTAATTATATACGACTTATAAACACAAAGAGATGATAGATGAATCAATTATGAGTCATACCATGAACTCCATGACAAGTTACCCAGGACAGTGGATGGACATGCTACCACTTGAGCAATCGTAGACAAATCAACCAAACCCACACACTTTCTACCGACCAAGGCTACAAAGAAAAATAGAAAAACTGACACGAGCATATCACAAGAAGATTGCGAGACTGCAGAGTATACTACTATCTATCATTTTGGATAAGGGACAGGTGATTCGCATCGTGTTTTCGATATTCATTAAAAAAGTCCTTAATATCACCCTCAAACTGACAGACAAAGTGGAAGAACCATTCATCGAATCCTTATACAACAACAACCATTACATTAACATCAAAGTCGCGTCATTCGAAGCTCTCTAAAGAAGCAAGTGTAGATCACCTCTGTGCTGGGCTGAGGTAGGTGACACGCAACTAGCTAAGGGACAAGTTCCTAACAACAGTCTCACCAGCCCCCGGATCATACGAGAAACTATAGAGAAGATTGTTCAAACCCGTGAACAATTGAAGGCATCCTAGGATCTGAAGAAGAGCTTGTGTGATGAGACTCTTGTTATTCCACTTAATGAAATTGAAGACAACGAGAGTCTAAACTTCATCAAAGAGCCGGTGGAAATCATGGATCAGGAGGTCAAAAGGACGAAACAAAGCTGCATACCCATAGTGAAGGCCCGTTGAAACGCCAAGTGAGGACCTGAATTCACAAGGGAACACGAGAATCAAATGGAAAAAAAAAAGAAACACCCCCAATTGTTTAGTGATATCCCGTCGACAAGTTGAATTTCGGGGCGAAATTCTTTTAACGCGGGGAGAATGTAACAATTGGTAAAAATAGGAACGATCGTGCGATGCTATGTTTTGATTATTAAGCAATATGAGTATTTTATTATGAATGGTTGAAGGAATTTAACCTCTTTGTTGGGTTGAAGATTCGTTTGAAGATTGCGTCAATGGGCTCGGCTGTTAGTCCATTTAATTTTGTATTCCGGTTTTGGGTCTGTCCATACCGTGAGCTTGCTAGGTTACTATATAAGTATATGCTTACATGCATATTAGGTTAATGATTTTACGATTGATCTAGACGATTACGATAGCATTACAGTTTCTTTTATCGTTCTTGTAAACCTCCAACCCTCTACAGTTGATGTTCTTTATCGAGCTCTTCTGAGGGTTATTTTATAATCATTCAACCTGTTTGATTCATCGTTGAGTTATTCTTTATTTTACATTCATTCTTACTGTTTAAATATTTATTCACCTGTTTAAGATCTAATCGATCTTCAAGATTAAGCATTAATCTCATCAATTGGTATCAGAGCAGGAGGCTGTGTAATCCATACACATCTTTTCTGTGAAAAGGTTTCAATTAGGGTTTTTCCGCAATTACTAATATTTATTGAGCCGTCATCTCATTATTGACGTATCTTGATATTTATTGTTTTGCCCTAATCTGAGTTATTACTAGTCTGATCTTTTAACAGGTTTTTTCGATCATAATGGACGAATCGCAATCAAATCCTATCAATATTTCCAACAGCATCGGTTCGACGACGAAGATTCCAATCCTATATACCCATGATTATGAAGTCTGGGCGCATCACTTTGAAGACTACGTTATAGGATCTGAGGATAATGGATACCTAATATGGGAAGCAATCATTAATGGACCTTTTTCTCATTCTACAACGTCAAGAATTGTTAAAACTCAAAAGGAGTATAACGATCTGCTGAAGGATGTCAACGATATTGCACAAGATGAAAAGGATAAATTCCAGTGTAATATCAAGGCGTTAAGATTGATAAGATTCGCCCTTCAGTCCGACACCTTCAGGTTGGTCAGCTCATGCATGACGGCAAAGGAAGTTTGGGATAGACTTCCCGAACTGTACTCTACAGACGAGGATCTCGAACATTCTATCCAAACCTTGCTCTTATCTGAGTTTGGAGAATTCAGGCAAGGAGCCGAAGAAACCATGACCCAGACGTTCGATCGCTTCAATCATCTTCTCAGCAGGATGATCAAACATGACATTGAAAGGAAGCTTATCGAGCAGAAGGTTACGTGCTTAAATGGTCTAAGGTCAGAATGGAGAGCAGTGGTGTCAACAGTCAAAGCCCATGAGCAGTTTAAATCATATTCTTTGGCGAAACTGGTGGGTATTCTCAAGTCTCAGGAGAAGATTGTATTGCAGGAAAAGAACGTTGTTTCAAGCCTAGGTTCTCTGGCCCTCCTGTCAAAAAGTAAAGCTGTGATGGAGGATGAAGACTTCAACTTGGAGGAGTATGACCTCACATCTGAGGATTATGCTATGATGGTGTCTAACCCCAAGAGGTTCATAAAGAAGAGATTCCCCAACAACAAAAACCGAAACTGGCAGGGGAGTTACAGTTCAGAAAAGGTTAATAATGAACCGAAGGTTGAAGAGCCCAAGAAGGAACCGAAGGCAGATGGTGATTCTGGAGTATGCTATTACTATTGTGGAGGGAAGAATCACTATGCTAATGATTGTGTCCTCAAAAAGATGGCTGAAAAGGACGAGGAAAAGGATGAGGAAGCCTTGTTGCAGAAAAGGCTTGATGATATGAGAAAGAAGAAATCTACCGCTAACCCTTCCATGAATGCTCTAATTGTGCAGGGTTCGGTTGCTGATGACGAGTTCGGTAGCGTGGAAGTTTGGTCAACCGACTCTGAAGACGATGAAGTGAGGAAGCCTACTCATGGAAAGGCTTATGTGGCAAAGGATGAGAGCAATGGAGGAAGGTGATTCATGGTGTCTGATGTATCTCAGATGAGGGGATACAACACTGATGGTGGAAGCAAGGAACCGAAGGAGCAGCACGACATGTGCTTTACGGCCAAACCACTCAGCCAGCAGTTCAATGAGCTCGATGAACTGATCAAGAAGGTACAATCAGTTTTCGTTTCATTTAAAGTACCACAATCCTCATATGAGAAAGAACTAAAAAATGTTAATACAAGAATTTCTTATCTAGATAGTAGTTTAACTCAAACTCGAGTCACCAATTCTAACCTAACTGATCAATTAAGCAGGGTGTCATCGAAGAGTGAGGAGCGGCGCATGTGGATCGAGTTGAAGGAGTCTGAATTAGCTAAAATAAAAGACGAAAACATTTATTTACAAAGAGACAATTTAAAGTTGTTAAAACAGCGGAATGTTTTTTGTTTAATTGCAAAACGTCTTTATTCTAATATTACTCAGCTTCACTTGGACTGTGAAATAGGCCAAAAGATCCATCGCATGATTTTGCCCTTCCTTGAGTTTAAGGAGGATGAAATCGATGCCGAAGCTTATAATTGTGAGAGTGTGATATCATCTGATGACGTCAATCCGACCTACATGTATGGATTGGACAAAATAGAATCTTTCATTAAATCCAAGGACCACAAGAACATGCTTAAAAATCTTTTGGATGAAAATGATAGACTTAAACTGAGAACCGAAACCATACAACAATTTGACTCTTTAAACGCCAACCTGAGCTCAGAAAACAAAATTGATGTTGAAAATGCATCTGAGCTTAATGAGGACGACAACATGAGTGAAATTTCTGTAGAGGACACGGTTGACTGCTCAGAATTTGTAAAAAACGAACCTGAAAACCACAAGAATCTAATTTCTGAAAATTCAGTAGAGTTCGCTCGATTGTCCCAACAAAAGTCCCCGATCTTAGTAGAGAAAGTGGTTGTATATCAAAAGGTCCAGACCACTCCAAATCAAGTGTACAAGGTCACTGGAGTAACCGAACATCAGACTGCTGAACTAACAGCTATTGTAAACGAAGACAATGCTGGTGGATGTGATGAGTTCTTCTGGTCAGCACCAATCGATAATGCAGATGAAATGGTAGGCTTGTCAGAAAGGACTTCATGGATTATTAAAGGTAGGTACATACCAGAACCTCTGAACAAGCCAGATAATTTCGATGTGCCAAGTACTAGTGGTACGAAAGACATTCCTCAAGAGAATGGAAGTTCGGCAAAAGAAGACATTCCTTCTAGTTCCTCATTTCAAAGTGACACTCCCACAGCTCAAAGTGAACCTGCTAAGGAGAAACCGAAAAGGAAAGCCAATATTCATCATCAACCGAAGCAGATGAGGAATCTGAAACGTGAAAGGAACCAGAGATACAGGAAAAATCTCTCTGAAAGGAAACAATTCTGGCAATCCCAGAATGCATATTTCTCACATCAAGACAAGAATCTGAAGTTTGAGAACAATCCTATCAAAAAGAATGAGAGCCATAACAACCGAAGGCCACGGTTCGGTTCAGAAGATAATAACACCCGAAAGCCAAGGTTCGGTTCAGAAGAGAATACCAACCGAAACCAAAGGTTCGGCTCTGAGAATGACTCCAACCGAAAGCATAGGTTCGGTTCAGAGAACTGCTTCAACCGAAAGCAAAGGTTCGGTTCTGAAGTTAAAAGAGATCAAAACTCTAAGGTCAGTCCCACCAATAATCAAAAGCAAAAGGGTCACCTAGAGTCTCCAGTCAAGAAGTCATCTCAATCTAAGTCCATTCCTTCTCATTCATCTAATTCTTCTAATTCTTCTAATTCTTCCAATTCATCTCCATCTGGCTCTAAAGCTCATTCTGTTCGATCTCAAAAATCTCATTCGTCAGCTGAACAAAAAGGCAAACAGAAGGTTGATGCATCCAAACCAGAATCTAAACCGAACGCACCTAATCCTAATAAAATCAAAGTTTTTACTATTAAAAGGAAAGATGAAACAACACTTATAAAACGAACATATCTTGTTGACATCTCTCTTACTATTCCTGTTCCCATGAAAAGCTCACGAGGACCCAAGAAACTTTGGGTTCCTAAATCTGCTTAACTTTTGTAGGTTATAAGTGACGAGCAGTTCGACGAAGAATGGTACATCGATAGTGGATGCTCGCGTCACATGACAGGGAGGAAAGAGGAGCTCCGGGAATACAGGTCTCTTTCAAATGGTGGCAACGTCAAGTTTGGAAACAATTCTTTCGGCACCATAAAGGGATACGGAATGATAACTAATGGTGATTTTACAATAAGCAAGGTGGCATATGTGGAAGGACTACAACACAACCTCATCAGTGTATCTCAGCTTGTTGGAGGTACAGGTCTCAACGTCTCACTCGACGATGAAGGTTCTGAAATTATTGAGAAGAAGACAAAGAAAGTAATTCTCAAGTCGGAGCGTAAGGGTGAAATGTTTCCTCTAAACCTTAAACCCATCAAAGGAAACCCAGCTATATGCTTGTTATCAAAAGCTCAATCTGATGAAAGCTGGTTGTGGCACCGAAGACTCTCTCATCTCAACTTTAAAGATATCAACAAACTTGTCACTGGAGGTCATGTTCGAGGCCTTCCATTGCTCAAGTTCGACAGAGATCATTTGTGTGCTGCATGCGAAATGGGGTAGCAGAGTCGTCAAAGTCATCCATCTATAATTAACAAAAAAGTTGTTGAACCACTCGAACTACTTCATATTGATTTGTGTGGTCCATCATCTATCAAAAGCATCGGTGGTAGCAAGTATATTCTTGTTATTGTTGATGACTTTTCACGATTTACATGGGTGTTCTTTCTAAAGCTCAAATCTGAAGCGACTCATAAGCTGAAAGTGTTCATCAAGCAGATTGAAGTACAGCTCAAGAAGGTCGTTCGCAACATCAGAAGCGACAATGGTCTGGAATTCAAGAACAGGGATTTTGAAGGATTTCTAGCAGAAAAGGGAATAAGTCACAACTTCTCAGCTCCCTACACACCTCAACAGAACGGAATTGTCGAAAGACGAAACCGATCTTTGTGTGAAGCTGCCGGAACTATGCTAAGTTTCGCTTCTTTACCTCTTTATTTTTGGGCTGATGCAATTTCTGCTGCTTGTTTTACACAGAACAGGTCTTATCTCAACAAACGATTCACGCTCACACCATACGAGATTCTCAACAGCAGAAAACCCAATGTGAAATTTTTCCATGTGTTCGGCTCACGGTGTTTCATGTTTAACTCTAAAGAACACCGCAACAAGTTCGATGTCAAAGCCAACGAAGGAATCTTTCTGGGTTATTCTCTCACTTCCAAAGCATACAGAGTCCTAAACAAGCGTTCGAGAAAAATCGAAGAGACCTATTATGTGACTTTTGATGATAGCTATGTCAAAAAGCTTCAAGCCAAAGAAGACACAGCTGCGGATATCTTTCCTCAAACTGGCCAAGTCACAGTCTCGATCGCTAATCTATACGAGAAGTTTCTGGAGCTCTTTGACGAACCAGAGAAAGCTACTTTCTCAGAAGCCGGTGCAGCAGACAACAAGGTAGACCACATGAAGCAAATTGTCGAAGAAGCTGCCAGGAGAATGAACGAAGGAGGATCGAATTCTGATGAACCTCCATCCAACGATACTTCATTCGAGGGGGAGACAAGCTCACAAGTCGAGGGGGAGCCAAGCTCACATGTTGAGGGGGAGCCAAGCACTACTACTGCTACCGAAAGCCCAACTGCAACCGAATGTGTTTCTCCAACCGAAGGTGCATCAATGCCTGAAAGTCCAGCACCACAAGAAACCTCTGAACCTCAAGTTTCTTATAGCTCATCAACCGAGGGGGAGCATGCTGATATGACGCTCGACTACGAAAGCCAATCTGAGCCAGAAGAAATGATCAACGCTGAACTAGATCCCACCTTTGATCCAAACTACCCTCCTCTCACCAAATGGACCAGAGATCATCCTATCTCTCAAGTGGTTGGTGATGTCTCCGAAAAGGTTTTGACCCGATCACAACTGAAGGCAAAACAGACATCCTTATTTTCAAAGGTTGAGTTTTGTATGTTTAACTCATTCGTATCAAAAGTTGAACTGAAGACAGTTAACACTGCACTCGATCACTCTGATTGGGTTCAAGCAATACAGGACGAACTGAACGAATTTGAAAGGAACAAAGTTTGGCGCCTCATTCCAACTCCTCCAGACACCTCGGTTGTTGGTCTCAAATCGGTCTTTAGGAATAAAATGGACAAGGAAGGGAATGTTATAAGGAACAAAGCTCGTCTGGTCGTAAAGGGTTATTGTCAGGAGGAAGGCATTGATTATGAAGAGACTTTTGCTCCTGTAGCTAGGCTGGAATCTGTAAGAATCTTTCTTGCTTACGCTGCCCACAAAAACTTTGAAGTTTTCCAAATGTACGTCAAATGTGAATTTCTAAATGGAGAACTCGAAGAACCCGTGTATGTGGAGCAACCTCCTGGGTTCGTAAACGAAAAGTATCCAAATCATTGCTACATTCTGGATAAAGCTATGTATGGCCTCAAACAAGCTCCGAGAGCCTGGTATCAAACACTAACTAAATTCTTAAAGATGTCCAAATTCAAACAAGGTTCGGTTGACCCAACCTTCTTTCGCAAAAAGGAAGGTAACCACCTTATGATAGTTCAAATTTATGTCGATGACATCATCTCTGGCTCTACGAATTCCAGCCTAACAGTTGAATTCAGAAAGCTGATGGAGACTGAATTTGAAATGAGCTCAATGGGTCCTATTAACTTTTTCCTTGGTTTAAATATTAGACAGGGACCCGAAGGCATCTTTATCAATCAGGAAGCTTACACAAAGACTCTCCTAGTAAAGTTTGGTATGATGGGAGACTCCAAAGTCAAAGTCCCAATGGCATTCGGCACCAAGCTAACTCCATCTCTAGACAAACCGGCTGTTGATATCACGCTCTATCGTCAAATGATAGGCTCACTAATGTATCTTACTGCTAGCAGGCCTGACATCATGTTTTCTGTATGTTATTGTGCTCGATTTCAGGCAAACCCACGCGAACCTCACATGCTTGCAGTGAAGAACATCTTACGCTATCTCAAGCGAACCACCTCCTTAGGTCTATGGTATCCTTCCAACTCAGGCTTCTTCGTTCAAGCCTATTCAGATGCTGACCTTGGAGGATGTGGACTCGACAGAAAAAGCACCACTGGTGGCTGTCAATTCCTTGACGGGAAGTTGGTCAGCTGGCAATCCAAGAAACAAACGTGCGTGTCGTTGTCTACTGCCGAAGCGGAATACATAGCCGCTGCATCCTACACCTCTCAAGTGATTTGGATCCAGAGTCAACTTCAAAAATATGAAATCAAATTTTATTCTAATTGTTACAATAAAAAAAAAATACAGATTTTGGTTGAAACTGAACCATTTGTGTATGAATGGACATCAAACAGTATGCGAGTATTAGTGTTGAACATGGATTAGGTCTTATGAAAGCTGAAAAGATTTACTATAGTAAGTCAACTGCAACTAACTGTATGTCTACTTTTGTATTATTATTATTATTATTATTATTATTATTATTATTATTATTATTATTATTATTATTATAATTATTGTTATTACCTTTTAGTCTTTCACTAAGGTCTTGTTTTTGTTTTACTTAATGGACTTAATAGTTCAAGGCCTAAAAGATACAAATATATACATTAGTTTTTTTTTTTTTTTTTTTTTTTTTTTTTTTTTTGTAAACTCTATGCATAAATCATATCTTAATGGGTTAAGACATCCACAATAGCATCAACTATCCCCATCTAAATAGGCAACACAAATAGTGTTATGATTATAAATTTATAACATAATACAATGTAGCTGAAAGTATATATATATATATATATATATATATATATATATATATATATATATATATATATATATATATATATATATATTTTAACTCTACTCTACACTGTTGAAGAATAAAAAGCTCTTAATAAGCCATATAAGACTATAATAAGAACATATGTTTTCTTGTTAGTTTTGTGAAATTTTTGAAATTAATTGTGTCATCAATGTCTTTCCATAGAAGCTGCTTCGAATGCCCCATCAACTGTTGAAAAAACAACCATCCAGTCTCTTTGACAGAGAAAGGCATTGCAAAACGTGGTCCTCTTGTGGCAACCATGGCTGAAGTCGAACGCTTGGATGCTCATGAATGTGAAGTGCTCTTTTTAGATCTTGGATTTTTGGGTTAAAAATTACAATGAATGTTGTATTTATTATCCATATTTTGATTACTATCTACCAGACATAGAGGTGAGGATGCTGGTGATGGGAGGGGTACAGCCAATGACTTGTTGGAAAAAATAGCATCACTAGAAAGTGAGGCAGAAAAGTCTTTTATGCACAGGTTTACACTTGAAATCTCTCATTTTTACTTACATGTACAAGAGGAAATTTAACTAACAATCATCATGTGTAACCCAATTCCTTTGATCCTTGCTTTAGTTGTTACGATAATGGGATTTATCCAAGTTGATAAGATTACAGATTATAGTCTAAAATGTTAGTCTAAAATGTTAGTTGAAGATAGGAGTTTTTCTAGTACTAGGTTAATTTTTTTTAATCTTCAATAATATCCATATCATATTACATTATATTACTAAATTATGATTATAATTATGGGTTTGGTTATAGATTTCCATGGCATTGCAATGTATTAAATTTCTTTAAACTTATCTTTTTTTGCTAGGTTATTTTCGAGTTGCTTCTTAAAATTGAAAGATGCAATATCAGAACATGAATATTTCTGGTTAAAAGTTGTTTTAGATGCTCTTACAAGTAAGCATTCTCCTCCCTCATCTTTTACATTGTTTTAGTTGAAGGTTAAAAGTTGGTTTTAGTTGCTCTTTACAAAATCCCAATAAATTTGTTGGGATCGTTGGTTTATGTGAATCTAATGGTTGCATTATTCACATTTTCAAGCCTTGTTGATGTGTATACTTCTTCAGAAAGTTGATAACATGACTTATGTTTGTGATAAAATCGTCTAGATGTACAAACAAGCAAATAATCTAGATTTCAAGTATTCCAGCACCTTGATAATTATTACATTGCTATGTTTCACATTTAACCCTGTATTCTAATATTGTTTTGGTTGAACATGTTATTCCTCAAATTTTAACAGATTGTTGAATTGTGACTCACCCCTGTAGCTTTCTGAATGCAGGCTTATTTTGGTGCTGGATTAAGTGGAGTTCTGGCTTGGTGTGTGCGAGTGGGAAGGAACCAACCCAATGCCCCCGGAGTTTTGGCACCTTCCATCTTTACTTCCTATTCAGGTTAATCTACTCGTATTTATTCATGTCTCAAAGTGTGTATTCCAATATCAGGTATCATGATTTGTGTATTTATAAAATTTTGAAATAGGGTTTTGTTCAATGCTTTAGCTGTGTTTGCTCTAAGGGAGATCAACTTATCAATAGTAAGTTATTGTTTCACCCTTTTATTTAATATTTTTATGATTGAATGAAAGTCTTAATGAAAGTAATTGACAACCCTTTCTCTGTAAATGATGTTGTGATTGTGGGAGAGGTGTTGTGTTTTTCTCTGTTGCTAGGTAACCTTCTCAACAACAACATTCTACTTAAGCAGGTGAGTAATCAAGATTAAGGGAGACTTGTAATCATGTTTGAAATTCCTTTCCAGTAAGAAACAGAGTTGTCTGATTATTTGTTAGTTTTATAGGAATGTATAACCCATATTGGCAATGTATTATTTTTGTTTAACAATTGAATGATTCTTAGTATGACATTACAATTTGTGCAATTTATTTTATTTTTTGAGTATGAAATTTTATTTTATATTATGCAATGGATTGTATTTTTAGTATATGGTATTTTATTTCTATTATGAGAAATTAAATGCAAATTTAATTTAAAAATTAATAAATATATATTTTTTTTTTAACATTTAAATTTACGATACGCAAAAATGTGTGTCATCTTCATTTATGACATGGCCTTTCTTGACAGGGGATTTCTTGATACGCATTGTGTGTCATTAACACGCGCGTCGTAAGGTTACGACACGCGAATGCATGTCGTCTTCCTTTATGACAGGTCCTTCCTTGATACGCATTGCGTGTCGTAAACGCGCGTCGTAATTGCGCGTCGTAAATGAGCGTCGTAAATGCACGTCGTCTATAGACGCGCAAAAGCGCGTCGTCTCTCTTTATGACAGGGCCTTCCTTGACACGCATTTGCGCGTCGTCTGTGCGCGTCGTAAAAGGTTGTTTTTCTAGTAGTGCCCGCTCTAATGGCATGGATGGATTAGTCCATATTAGTCAGTCTTCGGTCCATGCTTTCCAATTTTGCCATCATTGCTGCCATGTCATCAGTAATAGAATTCACCGCCTCTCCAGTTAGGTCATTCAATGGGTTATGATATTATCTAGAGTGCTTAAAGAATTCTTCAATTAGCTCTTTTATCACCGGGGGAGGTTTCTTTGTGAGAGGTCCTTGCGAATCAAGGAGCTGCCTAGTTGTTACATTGACTCCATCATAGAAAATGGAGACTTCTTGTTGACTGTTGAGATCATGATGTGGGCAGTTCCTTAGTAAGCCCTTGTATCTCTCCCATGCCTCATAAAGTGAATCTCGAAATTGTTTTTCAAAATTGGCTATGGCTTTCTTCAACTTGGCTATGTTTGAGGGAGGGCAAAACTGGCCTATAAATTCTTCTTTCATTTTAGCCCAAGTTGTGATGGATCCTGGAGGGAGTGATTTCAGCTAATCTTTCGCACCCCCCTTAAATGTGACCGGTAGCATACGAAGTAAAATTGTGTCGCGAGGTACATTAGGAACATTGAAGTAGTCGGCTACGTCGTTGACCTTGTCTAAATGCTTGTATGCGTCTTCATGATCATTCCCGTAGAATGGGATCTCCTTAAGTTGAGGAAGTATGTGGACCTTATGTTCAAAAGTGGCAGTTGCAGGAATTGCGGGTTGCAAGTGTCCTGGGCCGGTATCATCACATATTATTTTCTTCCATTCGCCAATGGTGACTTCATCGATGTTCGCCATGATGTTGTCGGGTTCTCCTTCTAGGTTGCTTCCTTCTTCGTATTCGGATTCGTAGTCGTACTCGAATTTAGTTTCTCTTTTATTATCTTCAAAACTCTCCAACTTGCTTTCTTCGCTCTTTTGACTACTAGACTCACCTGCCTTCTTGTTTTTCTTCTTTCCAAAGACTGATTTAAGGTCCTTGAAAGGTGATTTCTTTGGCGGGTTAGTGGTTTCAATAGTTTTGTCTTTGTTCTTTCTAAGAGCGGATTCCGGGTCTTCAAATGGAGGAACCAAAGGAGTGTTGGATCCTCGGGTCATATGATACCTGCAATCAAAACAAGAAACACGCGACAAAAAACAAAAAACGAAACTGAAAATCAGTTGTGGACTCGTTGAGTAGCCTCGATTGCACTCGGCGAGTTCAAGACTAAAATAGAAAAAAAGATTTAACAAAAAATCTAGAAATATAGAAAATCATAACATAAGCTAATAACTAAATTACTAGAGCAGTAACCTTGTGCAAGATAGACCTCACATAAACGATCGATAACACTAGAAATAAGAACTAATTTTTGAACCGTTCCCCGACAACGGCGCCAAAAACTTGATGTGTATATAAATGTACTGGTTTTAGTCCTACTTTTAAGATGTAATTTAAACACACAAAGGCAGTGAACATGTCTATTAGTGGTATAGTTGAGCAAGTAGGGTATCGAACTCAAGGAACGAAAATTAAACTAGTAACTAGAATTAACTAAACAAGTAATAAAAGTAAAAGGTTTTCTCTAGTTTTTCAAAACTAGAAACTTTAACACACTAACTAACATGCAATTTAAGTAACTAACAACTTTAAAGAAGTAAAAACCAACTAAATTCAATAATAAAAGGTTTATGTTTAGGTTCGATTCATTTACTCCTATGGTTGATTTTATGGCAAGTGCAATGGATTAATTGTTATTGGTTACCGACTAAAGTGATTAGATTCACATTCTCTATTACCAATCCTTAGAAAATAAAATAATTTAAGCAGTCATCAAGTGATTAAACTAAAGAATTTCCTAGTTTAATTATTCGGGTTAAATAAGAATTGTAATTAGCTAATCAAGTTAATAATTCAATTAACCTCTTGTTGAATGCTTATCATACAAGCTCACACATTAATTTACTGATTTTCTAGTTAACCCTAGTTTCACATTCACTATTCCTAGGCACATAACAATGTTTTCACATAAATCACATGAGGTAACCAATTAATAGATGTTCATACAGCTTAATTATTTGTCAATTAATAGAAAATAGTTAAGGTTAATGCATAAGGTTCTTTAACAAGATTAATTTAACAAAATTCACCAATAAACAATTAATCCAACCATAAATCAATCCATAGTTCTAAAGTTATCTACCCTAAATAGAAACTATATGATCTGGTTCATAATTACAGCATATAACATCCAAAAACGAAGTCTAACAATTCAACCATAGTTCAATTAAGGAATAAAGTGAAAAGTAAACTTATGTTGCCTTGAATCTCCCTAGAATTGAAGATTAGGGTTTCTCTCATGAGTTCCAGAGGGCCAGATACCTTCTTAGTGGCAAAGTAATTCCCCAAGGATTCCAGATAGAGCCTGAATTCGGGAATTTGACATCTATTTATAGATTTCAGAAAACAGGTTCTACTCATCGAGTAGGTAACCAACTCGCTGAGTCCCCTCTATAGAGTCTGTGTACGGCAAGGACTTTTTGTTTTGCTTTGGGAACATTAGTGAGTACTCGTCGGGTAGTCATTCAGACTTGCCTAGTCCTTCAGGATTTGGTTCTTTTTCTTCTTTCTTCAGTTACCGAGCTTCTGATCGCATCTCCTGCTTCCTTTTGCTTCCGAGCATATCTTTTGGACTGAAAATACAATTAAAACACAATTAAGTACCTTTTGTCCATAAATTGAAAATAATTATCCAATAAACAATAAAAATATATACTAAATATATAGCTAAATATATAGCTAAATATGCACATATCAGTAATAACCGTAAGACATAGTGCGAGTAGTGTAGTCACTAGCTCACTTAGCCATCCTAGTCTATCATATGCCGAAATTGCACACAAGGTGCCCATCCATATCACTCATTTTGCGAGTGGCCTCTTTTGCTCTCTGTTCTACTAGGGCTGCCCTAGCCTTAACTTCAATGATCTGTTGTCTTAGGGTGACCACTTCCTCCACTAAGGATTGTACACGGTTTGTAAGGTCCTCCTTCTCTGCTTGCTGATTCAGCATCGCTCCTGAATGGTGTCTTTGTTCTTCGTGGAGGCTTCGAATTCGCATTGTCGCATTACGAGCTTCACCTCCAATCTCCATTACTTCGTGATACAGAGCCTGAACCTGGGTACCTAGACGAGCCACTGGTGCTACTACTAGGGGAATGCTTGATTCGGTGAGGGTGCAGGTGCCCAAGGTGTGGTATTGTGGGCTCATGCCTAATGCGGATCGTCGGCCGTCTCCTGTAGTCCAGGCATACTGTTGGGTTGCCCCTTGCGGAGGTGCATCCTAGACAAGGTAGATGTTAGCAATGAAGTTTGCCCTTGCTTGAGCAATATTTTTGGACTAGGTATGTTCATATCAATAGAACTTCTATTGGACTTCTAAGTACCTAGGAGGAGTAAGACGAAAGGGTTTCTTGTCTTCTCCTGACTGGGTAAGGCTCACTATGGATCTCTCCGGTGCCCTCATCCTCATCTGAATCCTCATCAGAATCCTCCCCCTCGTAGTCCACCTCCTGGTATTCTTTAGGACCCACTTATCGGTTCCCCTCATGAACCTCTTCTGGCTCCTCCTCGATCCATCCGTCGACTATCATGGTAGGGTAGTGGGGGTCTTCATGGTGAAATTCAGCCATGTGGGCTATGTGAGAATATAAGTATGAGAACTACATAGGGGTGTAAGTCTGTGGTTCTATTGTATCCTAAATTACTCCTATAGTATTTTAAATGTTGCGTTTGATTTTGGGTATCTTGGTGTTGGTAAGGGTAAACTCGTCGTTTACTATGACTATTTCCCAGCATATGCTAGTTACACCTAAGATAAATATACTTGATTAGGCTATATTTATTCAAGGTCTAATCACATATCCTGAGGCTTACCCGTAGTTTTCAACTCATCATACTACTTTTATTATGCCCTCTTTATGACACTGCCCTAACTTGTATATACTAATACTTAAAATAGTATTATATTTTTAAAAGTATATTTATAGTTAGAGTGATTTATCCCCATTGTATTTATACTTTTACGTCTTCTATGGTTCGATATACTAGTACTCCCCAACCAATGCTATGATAACAATCTATCACACCCCGAACCGGAATCGCGGAAATGTCCGGGGGCGGATGACGTCATGTACAATATCATAACCATTGAATAGTAATGAAACATAACAACCCAAACATTCATACATTGATATTACAAGTCTACACCGTTTACAACATAACAACTCAAAGATTCATAATAACTGAAAAGTTGTAATCATGAAACGACGATGATGCCCCGAAGAAGGGTTGAATACATGTCCATTGGTTTCCTGAGAATACAAGTGATTTTGAAAAGTGTCACCGATTATGTTGGTGAGTTCTTATGAATTTAGTACGAAAAGGATTTGTAACGTTTTTGAGAAACTGATTTTTGTATACTTCTAAAAAATCCGGTATTTTCTTTTAAAAACAAGCTGTATCTCTTATACCCAAGACCAATAATGTATGGATTTTCTTTGTATCCCTTCCTTGTAAAATGATAATGTATGTTTCTAGAAAATCTAATATTTTCTTATGTATGAACTGTATATGTATGTATTTCCTTTGTATACTTTCCTTTTAATAGTAAAATGCATGTTCCCAAAAAATCCAATATTTTCTGATGTATGAAAACTGTAGTCTTAAACCCTATGACCAAAAATGTATGAGATTTGATGTATTGAACAATAGTATGCCGTTATATCTTTTTAGAAAAACTAAAGAAGTTTAAGCTTTCCATAAACCGTAATAGTATGTTATTCCCTATGTGAGTTCTTATAACCATGTTTCATATGACTGATATGCCTGAACGACGTTCTTCAAGCCTCAGAATTGGTAGATATTTGTCACCCTAGACTTGTCAGTCTAACTGTAGCGAACAACTGAGTTATGGGGTGGTCTGTACATTTGTATACACAACGATCTCGCTCTCCCTCCAGGAGACTCTGGTTATAATGCAGGACGTAAGGTGTATGCTAGGTAGGTATGATGAAGAAACGTCTCATAATAGCATTAACTGATTTATGTGAACTATGACTCCTTTTTCTTATAAAAAGAAATAAGTAATTCTTTGAACAATTTTATGTGTCTTCTAAAATGTAGGTGTGATTTGTAACTTCCAGACTATACTAATTATAACATATCTTGTTTCTTGGAAACTATTTATATAGACTTTTTATAAATATGAAAGTGTATTTTTGCGTAGTACGAAAATATGTGTAACAACCCGAAGTTTTCTATCGCCGAAAACCCATTCTACCCGTATAACTCGTCGTATATCGAAATGTCCCGATATCGTTTTTGGGTTTAGTTAATTAAAATTTTATGTTTATTATCATCCAATGAGTGTCCAAACCCTTTAGGAACTCATGAAATTAGCCCAAAACATTTATTTCATAAGTTTTAGAAACGTCCCCGCCGGGTGACGGAAACTTAATCGGGTGCGACCTAAAGCCTCATTTAAGGCCGGTATCGGGTAGAATTCCACCGTTTCCAAGTTTTGGGAACTATATAAACATGTTAAACCTTTCATTTGAAGCTTTTTCCCTCTCTCTCTACTCTGTTGTAACAATTGGTAAAAATAGGAACGATCGTGCGATGCTATGTTTTGATTATTAAGCAATATGAGTATTTTATTAAGAATGGTTGAAGGAATTTAACCTCTTTTATTTAAATAAGTTATTGTGAAATATAAAACAAGTAACTATTGATAAATTTCGTTATGATGTATGACTACAAACCATCACCGGTTTGTGAAATTAGCATATAATATCATTTAAATGCAACAAACTTAATTTTTGTATCAACATGTCTCTAGTTGATAAGTAAGTTAGGTTCTATGTAAAGCGTTTGCTTAATAGATGTGAAGGATCTAAATTTGACAAATATACGAACCAAAGTGACAAAACGTGTTTAACGATATGGTTAACCGGTTAAATGTCACGAAATTATACATTGCTCAATAAATTTTATATTTAAATAAATTAAAATATAAAATGAATTATCATAAGGTATAATTAAAATTTATTTAAGTGTTTTTGAATAAAAAGAATAAAACATAAACATTAAAGTTCAAATACACAAAAACTACATTGTTATTTTATACTAAGTATACATGTATGTATTTGTATATATGTATTATTATCTAGTGAATGACTAGTTATGGGTCATGACTTAAAGTGATTTCATGTAAGTTTTATGATGTCTAAATCAATTAAGATAAGAGAATTGGTGGAGATAAGTGCCAACTTAACTAATAAGTGCTTAATCACTTAAGACATTTTACTAAGAATGCTTATTAATCCCTCTTCTAATTTTCGAGATTAAGACCTTCCCTCTCCTTAACTAGAACTCCTAACTAACTAAATAACTAGTAGTTAGTTAGTTAACTAACTCTATCTCTAAGCAACCAACCAAGCAAGTGGCTAGACAAGATCACATCACTTAAACTCACATCCCATCACAAGCTAGTCTAGGTTTTGTCCCCTTATCCTCTTCCACTCTTTCCTCCTTCAAAATCAAGAAATTTCATCTGCATTTTACCCTCATTTGACCAGCCAATACTCCAGGGAATTACTCTCAACCTTCTTCTCATTTTCAAGCACAAAAACTTCCTTCCAAAGCTATCAAAACCATGAACTAAAGGGCTGCTGTCCCTTTTGTGTTTCAGCCACCATTTCACCCATATATACCTTCCTTTTGCTTGATATTTTTACCAACAAATACCCCTGGAAGTTACTTGTTATGATACTCAAAATTATTGATTCAAAACAGTGAGTAAACTATCCTTTTTCTTGCTCTTTTGCTGTGAAATTTTCGTGACAGCAACATAGCCAAAAGAGTGGCTGTTTTGGAGCAGCAAACCAACAACCAAAAGTTCATCTTCAACCTTCCATTCTTCAAGTATTCACATAAGGTGAGTTCATATCCCCTACATTTTCATGTTTTCTTCAAGTTTTAAGGGGGGGGGGGGGTACAAGTTAGAACACTAAACATAACTTAAATTTAAATGACAGCTTTCTATAGAAAAGTTGAGTCCTGTTCACGGACAGTTTTGACCATCTTAAACTTAATATCATTCAATATTGTACAATATGCAAATAGTTCAAGTTTATACCTTTCTAATGACTACTCGCACGCGTTCATACGATTTTTCTACAATTTATGGCGATTTTTATAAAACTGCCTATCATTTCAGAAGTGATTTCGGACCAGTCTGTGAAGATGTTCATTTTCACTCTAGTTTGAGACTACTAAAAATCATAATAAAAATTAGGAACAAAGTAGACTCATTTTATAAACTCTCAGAGGTGACGGATTCAGTTTTTGACTTACGAGGATTTTTCTATGAGTTTTCTAAAAACAGGGACAGTAAAGGGTAAAACTGTCAAAAGTGGTTTATAGATTTATTAACACCTTCTAACATTTTTGAGCAATGTTTATACATTAAGGAAGTTAAAACACAATCATTTAAATATGTTTAATTACCATTTTTACAAAAGTGATAAGTACAAATAGGTCTTTAGTATCAAACTTAAGGATTATTTAATGCAAAGTTTCTAATAAAAACGTAAGAATATGAACAACAATTACGAAACATACCAAATCATCTTTTAAAATTTATATGTATATATAACCATATACATATATATGTTTTGTTTACAAACTTGTCTTCTACATCCAAAATATACATATATATGTTTTGTTTACAAACTTATCTTCTACATCCAAAATATACATATATATGTTTTGTTTACAAACTTGTCTTCTACATCAAAAATTACACTTTTCATAACAAGTGAACATTTTACTAGGGATTACTATGCAAACGAGACACATTTTTAGAAAACTATAATAGGTATAGTTTTACAAGAGCATTACAAACTTTTACATACTAGAAACACTATTTCAAGAAGTTTACTTTCATATACAAGAACAAACAAACATTTTTTCACGTAAATCTGTTTTATACTAAGTTTTGTGAGACATCAACTTCACGTACGTTCGAGTACGCATTTCAAGTCCTATATTATATACCAGAATCCCTTGGAGGGGGAGCATGGTGTTTGTGTATAGATCTATACGGGCTTGACAACCCGCGCCCTGACTGTTAGCTACAATCCACCATTTAGGGTGACAAACGTCAGAACATTCCAACGCCTGAAGAACGTTGTGTATAGGCATTTCTAGTCAATAACATGGTTATAAAACTCACATGGAGTATTGAAAACACATTGATTTACGAGGTTTTTCAGACATATTGGAAATTTTATACTTACATACAATTTTAGAAACAAACATTGGTCTTGAGAGAAGGCTACATTTATACTAGTAGAAAATATAGGATTTTCTAGAAGCAAACAAACAAGAACAAAACATTTCATTTCATACAAACATTGTCATTTAATACTTATGAAACTCACCAGCTTAAATGCTGATCTACTCTTTCAAAACTACTTGTATGTCCTAGGGATTCAGTAATTACAGGTAAAAAACAACTTTTGAAGAAGGGACGATGCGGCGCCAGTTTAAATTCATATTTTGGCATCATATTGTAATTGGTTTTGAACATGTACCTTTTAACAATGTAAAGTTTCAATTATATATATGATGGTTGTATTGCTTTCTTCACTATGTATTCATTTGTTACGTTACAACATGAAGTCATCCGCACCCGAACGTTTCCGCCGTTCCGGTTTGGGGGTGTGACAGATTGGTATCAGAGCATTGTTTATAGTGAGCTAAGTATATCAAACCACATAAGATATACAAACTATAAATACATAGGGACTAAAACTCTCCGACTTAAGAATTTCAAAACAGGAACATTAGGGGTCCTTTGCTGTTATGTCTATGTTTGCTAAGTGTATACGTTAAGGTGGTATATACTAAAAGTTTTATAGACATAGAATTTGTGATTTTCACTTTACTTCCTTTTCCTTGTTTGGATGTGGATATAAGGTAAGATCACTTATTCGACTGACTATTTAATCTTGACTGTATATGACCTGTATACACAAGGCAACCATAGAAGGACCATGAATGGACCGAGATTTCACGAAAAATGTAAGTGCATACAAACATACTAGTAAGGAGTCATATTGGCAACAAAACAAAAAGTATTAAGATAAGTTCAACACTGTGAGTAAGCCTCGAGGTATGTAATCATGTCTGGGATGAATATAGCCTGATCAACTATATTTATCCAAGAGGTGACCAACGTATGCCGAGGAATGGTCGTAGTGGATGACGAGTCTAAAACTTACCAACAAACCATACAAAGAAAACTTTAACATACAAATTTAAAATACTATAGGCGTATTTTGCATTACAATAGAACCACACACTTAGATTCTTCATATGCTTCTTACCCCTATTCTCGCATAGGCATATCAGCTAGACTTCATCTCCACATAGACCCCTACTATCCTGCTACCGAAGCCAATAGATGGATCAAGAAGGATCCAAAAGAACATTTCGAAGAGTACCAATAGATGAAATACGAGGAAGAAGATTTCCGAGAAGGGACCAGATGGAGAAAGAAGTTCGGGAGATACCTTCAATAAACCTTACCCTATCAAGAGGAGTGTGAGAACCTCCACCTCTCATTTCAGGAAGCAACCCGTAATTAACTACCTAGCCACACATATAGACTGGAGAGGACAACCGATGATCCACAACCGACATAAACTCACTACACCGTACTTAGGGCCATAGCACCCATACACTGGCAAGCAGATCAAGAGAACAATATAGATCACCTACACTCCTTAGAAAAGGAGATAGTCGTTATAGGACAAAGAACCCTTACAGCTACAACCTGGACAGTCATCACAGAACTGAGAATAGAGGAGGCCACTCGCGAAATAGAATCATGCCGACACATGAAGGTAATCAGCATACTGGTGCAACACTAGTTCTATAAATAGACCCTACACCATTTCAAATTGTGGTAACAGCCGCCGTGACAGCAGTCATGGCACAACTCGGCGCTAACAACAAAAACAAAAGCGGGAACGGGAACGGCGCCAAAAGTTTCAATTGTAATAACAACCAGGGACACCCCGAGTATGTTCCTGTAACGACGCCCCAAATCAAGGACCTACCAAAAGACAACAAACAGTGACATTCCACACCACCACCATCCCTACTACCTCAGTGCCGACAAGACCATATGTTGGAAACCTGCCAAAATGCACCAAGTGTAGCTTTCATCACAAAGGAAAGTGCAGGGAAATGCACTACAAGAATTGTAATGAAAAGGGGCATACCAAAAATTTCTATAGGGTGCCGGCTCAACAGACCGCCCAGAACACAAAAGTTGGGATGAGTCGGACTTGCTACAGATGTGGAGAAGTAGGGCATTTCATAAAGGAGTTCCCGGAGACTAAAAACAAAGATGTCAGGAGCGTCAGAAGTGTTTTAGCAACAGAGCATGGGAAAGCAGTAATAGACCCCGCTGAGATTCCGGTACGTTCATTCCCGATAGCACATATGCATGGATACTATATAATAGCAACGCGGAGAGGAGTATTGTGAGTCGTAGATTTAATCAATTTCTCAACCAAAAACCTCAAAAAAATTAAACGAAATATTTACAGTAGAATTGGAATAATCAAAAGCACTAGAGACGTGTACATAGGGTGCACTCTAACACTAAATCAACCAATTCATTCAAATCATCCTAAAACCGGTCACAATAAAAATTTACGACATTTTCATTTTAACAACGTATTAGTTAGTTTCCTCACCATACTGATATCATATATTACGAAAAGTCCATTCGCCTAAACCCATCGAGTAATAGGACCCTCGTTGTCTATGGCGACAAACCGGACACAATCCCCCAACTCACCTTTTACAACATGACTCAGAAGTACTTACACAGGAGGTACCACGCCGTCCTAGCCCATGCTGTGGATAAGAAACAAGAAGAGAAAGACATTATGGATGTTGAAAAAGCCCGTAACCTTCTCTATATATTCCGAGAAGATCTCCTGGGAATACCATCCGTACGGCAACCCGAGTTCAAAAATCAACCTAAGTGCAGTAGTTGTCGAAAAGGGTTGTTGTAAATGCCATCTCACCCAAGTTAATCACCCCACTCAAGTAGAGACTAGGGACCCATACTAGTGAATCTATGATTACTAAGTGTATATATTGGAGCCCTATATAATTAAGATTCTACGGACTTAGGGTTGGTAATTCCGCTTTAAATCCTTTTCCTTGTTTGGATGTAGGCTTAGAATAGAATCACCGATTCGACTGTCTTTTCAATCTTAATTATATACGACTTATAAACACAAAGAGATGATAGATGAATCAATTATGAGTCATACCATGAACTCCATGACAAGTTACCCAGGACAGTGGATGGACATGCTACCACTTGAGCAATCGTAGACAAATCAACCAAACCCACACACTTTCTACCGACCAAGGCTACAAAGAAAAATAGAAAAACTGACACGAGCATATCACAAGAAGATTGCGAGACTGCAGAGTATACTACTATCTATCATTTTGGATAAGGGACAGGTGATTCGCATCGTGTTTTCAATATTCATTAAAAAAGTCCTTAATATCACCCTCAAACTGACAGACAAAGTGGAAGAACCATTCATCGAATCCTTATACAACAACAACCATTACATTAACATCAAAGTCGCGTCATTCGAAGCTCTCTAAAGAAGCAAGTGTAGATCACCTCTGTGCTGGGCTGAGGTAGGTGACACGCAACTAGCTAAGGGACAAGTTCCTAACAACAGTCTCACCAGCCCCCGGATCATACGAGAAACTATAGAGAAGATTGTTCAAACCCGTGAACAATTGAAGGCATCCTAGGATCTGAAGAAGAGCTTGTGTGATGAGACTCTTGTTATTCCACTTAATGAAATTGAAGACAACGAGAGTCTAAACTTCATCAAAGAGCCGGTGGAAATCATGGATCAGGAGGTCAAAAGGACGAAACAAAGCTGCATACCCATAGTGAAGGCCCGTTGAAACGCCAAGTGAGGACCTGAATTCACAAGGGAACACGAGAATCAAATGGAAAAAAAAAAGAAACACCCCCAATTGTTTAGTGATATCCCGTCGACAAGTTGAATTTCGGGGCGAAATTCTTTTAACGCGGGGAGAATGTAACAATTGGTAAAAATAGGAACGATCGTGCGATGCTATGTTTTGATTATTAAGCAATATGAGTATTTTATTATGAATGGTTGAAGGAATTTAACCTCTTTGTTGGGTTGAAGATTCGTTTGAAGATTGCGTCAATGGGCTCGGCTGTTAGTCCATTTAATTTTGTATTCCGGTTTTGGGTCTGTCCATACCGTGAGCTTGCTAGGTTACTATATAAGTATATGCTTACATGCATATTAGGTTAATGATTTTACGATTGATCTAGACGATTACGATAGCATTACAGTTTCTTTTATCGTTCTTGTAAACCTCCAACCCTCTACAGTTGATGTTCTTTATCGAGCTCTTCTGAGGGTTATTTTATAATCATTCAACCTGTTTGATTCATCGTTGAGTTATTCTTTATTTTACATTCATTCTTACTGTTTAAATATTTATTCACCTGTTTAAGATCTAATCGATCTTCAAGATTAAGCATTAATCTCATCAATTGGTATCAGAGCAGGAGGCTGTGTAATCGATACACATCTTTTCTGTGAAAAGGTTTCAATTAGGGTTTTTCCGCAATTACTAATATTTATTGAGCCGTCATCTCATTATTGACGTATCTTGATATTTATTGTTTTGCCCTAATCTGAGTTATTACTAGTCTGATCTTTTAACAGGTTTTTTCGATCATAATGGACGAATCGCAATCAAATCCTATCAATATTTCCAACAGCATCGGTTCGACGACGAAGATTCCAATCCTATATACCCATGATTATGAAGTCTGGGCGCATCACTTTGAAGACTACGTTATAGGATCTGAGGATAATGGATACCTAATATGGGAAGCAATCATTAATGGACCTTTTTCTCATTCTACAACGTCAAGAATTGTTAAAACTCAAAAGGAGTATAACGATCTGCTGAAGGATGTCAACGATATTGCACAAGATGAAAAGGATAAATTCCAGTGTAATATCAAGGCGTTAAGATTGATAAGATTCGCCCTTCAGTCCGACACCTTCAGGTTGGTCAGCTCATGCATGACGGCAAAGGAAATTTGGGATAGACTTCCCGAACTGTACTCTACAGACGAGGATCTCGAACATTCTATCCAAACCTTGCTCTTATCTGAGTTTGGAGAATTCAGGCAAGGAGCCGAAGAAACCATGACCCAGACGTTCGATCGCTTCAATCATCTTCTCAGCAGGATGATCAAACATGACATTGAAAGGAAGCTTATCGAGCAGAAGGTTACGTGCTTAAATGGTCTAAGGTCAGAATGGAGAGCAGTGGTGTCAACAGTCAAAGCCCATGAGCAGTTTAAATCATATTCTTTGGCGAAACTGGTGGGTATTCTCAAGTCTCAGGAGAAGATTGTGTTGCAGGAAAAGAACGTTGTTTCAAGCCTAGGTTCTCTGGCCCTCCTGTCAAAAAGTAAAGCTGTGATGGAGGATGAAGACTTCAACTTGGAGGAGTATGACCTCACATCTGAGGATTATGCTATGATGGTGTCTAACCCCAAGAGGTTCATAAAGAAGAGATTCCCCAGCAACAAAAACCGAAACTGGCAGGGGAGTTACAGTTCAGAAAAGGTTAATAATGAACCGAAGGTTGAAGAGCCCAAGAAGGAACCGAAGGCAGATGGTGATTCTGGAGTATGCTATTACTATTGTGGAGGGAAGAATCACTATGCTAATGATTGTGTCCTCAAAAAGATGGCTAAAAAGGACGAGGAAAAGGATGAGGAAGCCTTGTTGCAGAAAAGGCTTGATGATATGAGAAAGAAGAAATCTACCGCTAACCCTTCCATGAATGCTCTAATTGTGCAGGGTTCGGTTGCTGATGACGAGTTCGGTAGCGTGGAAGTTTGGTCAACCGACTCTGAAGACGATGAAGTGAGGAAGCCTACTCATGGAAAGGCTTATGTGGCAAAGGAGGAGAGCAATGGAGGAAGGTGATTCATGGTGTCTGATGTATCTCAGATGAGGGGATACAACACTGATGGTGGAAGCAAGGAACCGAAGGAGCAGCAGGACATGTGCTTTACGGCCAAACCACTCAGCCAGCAGTTCAATGAGCTCGATGAACTGATCAAGAAGGTACAATCAGTTTTCGTTTCATTTAAAGTACCACAATCCTCATATGAGAAAGAACTAAAAAATGTTAATACAAGAATTTCTCATCTAGATAGTAGTTTAACTCAAACTCGAGTCACCAATTCTAACCTAACTGATCAATTAAGCAGGGTGTCATCGAAGAGTGAGGAGCGGCGCATGTGGATCGAGTTGAAGGAGTCTGAATTAGCTAAAATAAAAGACGAAAACATTTATTTACAAAGAGACAATTTAAAGTTGTTAAAACAGCGGAATGTTTTTTGTTTAATTGCAAAACGTCTTTATTCTAATATTACTCAGCTTCACTTGGACTGTGAAATAGGCCAAAAGATCCATCGCATGATTTTGCCCTTCCTTGAGTTTAAGGAGGATGAAATCGATGCCGAAGCTTATAATTGTGAGAGTGTGATATCATCTGATGACGTCAATCCGACCTACATGTATGGACTGGACAAAATAGAATCTTTCATTAAATCCAAGGACCACAAGAACATGCTTAAAAATCTTTTGGATGAAAATGATAGACCTAAACTGAGAACCGAAACCATACAAAAATTTGACTCTTTAAACGCCAACCTGAGCTCAGAAAACAAAATTGATGTTGAAAATCCATCTGAGCTTAATGAGGACGACAACATGAGTGAAATTTCTGTAGAGGACACGGTTGACTGCTCAGAATTTGTAAAAAACGAACCTGAAAACCACAAGAATCTAATTTCTGAAAATTCAGTAGAGTTCGCTCGATTGTCCCAACAAAAGTCCCCGATCTTAGTAGAGAAAGTGGTTGTATATCAAAAGGTCCAGACCATTCCAAATCAAGTGTACAAGGTCACTGGAGTAACCGAACATCAGACTGCTGAACTAACAGCTATTGTAAACGAAGACAATGCTGGTGGATGTGATGAGTTCTTCTGGTCAGCACCAATCGATAATGCAGATGAAATGGTAGGCTTGTCAGAAAGGACTTCATGGATTATTAAAGGTAGGTACATACCAGAACCTCTGAACAAGCCAGATAATTTCGATGTGCCAAGTACTAGTGGTACGAAAGACATTCCTCAAGAGAATGGAAGTTCGGCAAAAGAAGACATTCCTTCTAGTTCCTCATTTCAAAGTGACACTCCCACAGCTCAAAGTGAACCTGCTAAGGAGAAACCGAAAAGGAAAGCCAATATTCATCATCAACCGAAGCAGATGAGGAATCTGAAACGTGAAAGGAACCAGAGATACAGGAAAAATCTCTCTGAAAGGAAACAATTCTGGCAATCCCAGAATGCATATTTCTCACATCAAGACAAGAATCTGAAGTTTGAGAACAATCCTGTCAAAAAGAATGAGAGCCATAACAACCGAAGGCCACGGTTCGGTTCAGAAGATAATAACACCCGAATGCCAAGGTTCGGTTCAGAAGAGAATACCAACCGAAACCAAAGGTTCGGCTCTGAGAATGACTCCAACCGAAAGCATAGGTTCGGTTCAGAGAACTGCTTCAACCGAAAGCAAAGGTTCGGTTCTGAAGTTAAAAGAGATCAAAACTCTAAGGTCAGTCCCACCAATAATCAAAAGCAAAAGGGTCACCTAGAGTCTCCAGTCAAGAAGTCATCTCAATCTAAGTCCATTCCTTCTCATTCATCTAATTCTTCTAATTCTTCCAATTCATCTCCATCTGGCTCTAAAGCTCATTCTGTTCGATCTCAAAAATCTCATTCGTCAGCTGAACAAAAAGGCAAACAGAAGGTTGATGCATCCAAACCAGAATCTAAACCGAACGCACCTAATCCTAATAAAATCAAAGTTTTTACTATTAAAAGGAAAGATGAAACAACACTTATAAAACGAACATATCTTGTTGACATCTCTCTTACTATTCCTGTTCCCATGAAAAGCTCACGAGGACCCAAGAAACTTTGGGTTCCTAAATCTGCTTAACTTTTGTAGGTTATAAGTGACGAGCAGTTCGACGAAGAATGGTACATCGATAGTGGATGCTCGTGTCACATGACAGGGAGGAAAGAGGAGCTCCGGGAATACAGGTCTCTTTCAAATGGTGGCAACGTCAAGTTTGGAAACAATTCTTTCGGCACCATAAAGGGATACGGAATGATAACTAATGGTGATTTTACAATAAGCAAGGTGGCATATGTGGAAGGACTACAACACAACCTCATCAGTGTATCTCAGCTTGTTGAGGGTACAGGTCTCAACGTCTCATTCGACGATGAAGTTTCTGAAATTATTGAGAAGAAGACAAAGAAAGTAATTCTCAAGTCGGTGCGTAAGGGTGAAATGTTTCCTCTAAACCTTAAACCCATCAAAGGAAACCCAGCTATATGCTTGTTATCAAAAGCTCAATCTGACGAAAGCTGGTTGTGGCACCGAAGACTCTCTCATCTCAACTTTAAAGATATCAACAAACTTGTCACTGGAGGTCATGTTCGAGGCCTTCCATTGCTCAAGTTCGACAGAGATCATTTGTGTGCTGCATGCGAAATGGGGAAGCAGAGTCGTCAAAGTCATCCATCTATAATTAACAAAAAAGTTGTTGAACCACTCGAACTACTTCATATTGATTTGTGTGGTCCATCATCTATCAAAAGCATCGGTGGTAGCAAGTATATTCTTGTTATTGTTGATGACTTTTCACGATTTACATGGGTGTTCTTTCTAAAGCTCAAATCTGAAGCGACTCATAAGCTGAAAGTGTTCATCAAGCAGATTGAAGTACAGCTCAAGAAGGTCGTTCGCAACATCAGAAGCGACAATGGTCTGGAATTCAAGAACAGGGATTTTGAAGGATTTCTAGCAGAAAAGGGAATAAGTCACAACTTCTCAGCTCCCTACACACCTCAACAGAACGGAATTGTCGAAAGACGAAACCGATCTTTGTGTGAAGCTGCCGGAACTATGCTAAGTTTCGCTTCTTTACCTCTTTATTTTTGGGCTGATGCAATTTCTGCTGCTTGTTTTACACAGAACAGGTCTTATCTCAACAAACGATTCACGCTCACACCATACTAGATTCTCAACAGCAGAAAACCCAATGTGAAATTTTTCCATGTGTTCGGCTCACGGTGTTTCATGTTTAACTCTAAAGAACACCGCAACAAGTTCGATGTCAAAGCCAACGAAGGAATCTTTCTGGGTTATTCTCTCACTTCCAAAGCATACAGAGTCCTAAACAAGCGTTCGAGAAAAATCGAAGAGACCTATTATGTGACTTTTGATGATAGCTATGTCAAAAAGCTTCAAGCCAAAGAAGACACAGCTGCGAATATCTTTCCTCAAACTGGCCAAGTCACAGTCTCGATCGCTAATCTATACGAGAAGTTTCTGGAGCTCTTTGACGAACCAGAGAAAGCTACTTTCTCAGAAGCCGGTGCAGCAGACAACAAGGTAGACCACATGAAGCAAATTGTCGAAGAAGCTGCCAGGAGAATGAACGAAGGAGGATCGAATTCTGATGAACCTCCATCCAACGATACTTCAGTCGAGGGGGAGACGAGCTCACAAGTCGAGGGGGAGCCAAGCTCACATGTTGAGGGGGAGCCAAGCACTACTACTGCTACCGAAAGTCCAACTGCAACCGAATGTGTTTCTCCAACCGAAGGTGCATCAATGCCTGAAAGTCCAGCACCACAAGAAACCTCTGAACCTCAAGTTTCTTATAGCTCATCAACCGAGGGGGAGCATGCTGATATGACGCTCGACTACGAAAGCCAATCTGAGCCAGAAGAAATGATCAATGCTGAACTAGATCCCACCTTTGATCCAAACTACCCTCCTCTCACCAAATGGACCAGAGATCATCCTATCTCTCAAGTGGTTGGTGATGTCTCCGAAAAGGTTTTGACCCGATCACAACTGAAGGCAAAACAGACATCCTTATTTTCAAAGGTTGAGTTTTGTATGTTTAACTCATTCGTATCAAAAGTTGAACTGAAGACAGTTAACACTGCACTCGATCACTCTGATTGGGTTCAAGCAATACAAGACGAACTGAACGAATTTGAAAGGAACAAAGTCTGGCGCCTCATTCCAACTCCTCCAGACACCTCGGTTGTTGGTCTCAAATCGGTCTTTAGGAATAAAATGGACAAGGAAGGGAATGTTATAAGGAACAAAGCTCGTCTGGTCGTAAAGGGTTATTGTCAGGAGGAAGGCATTGATTATGAAGAGACTTTCGCTCCTGTAGCTAGGCTGGAATCTGTAAGAATCTTTCTTGCTTACGCTGCCCACAAAAACTTTGAAGTTTTCCAAATGTACGTCAAATGTGAATTTCTAAATGGAGAACTCGAAGAACCCGTGTATGTGGAGCAACCTCCTGGGTTCGTAAACGAAAAGTATCCAAATCATTGCTACATTCTGGATAAAGCTATGTATGGCCTCAAACAAGCTCCGAGAGCCTGGTATCAAACACTAACTAAATTCTTAAAGATGTCCAAATTCAAACAAGGTTCGGTTGACCCAACCTTCTTTCGCAAAAAGGAAGGTAACCACCTTATGATAGTTCAAATTTATGTCGATGACATCATCTCTGGCTCTACGAATTCCAGCCTAACAGTTGAATTCAGAAAGCTGATGGAGACTAAATTTGAAATGAGCTCAATGGGTCCTATTAACTTTTTCCTTGGTTTAAATATTAGACAGGGACCCGAAGGCATCTTTATCAATCAGGAAGCTTACACAAAGACTCTCCTAGTAAAGTTTGGTATGATGGGAGACTCCAAAGTCAAAGTCCCAATGGCATTCGGCACCAAGCTAACTCCATCTCTAGACAAACCGGCTGTTGATATCACGCTCTATCGTCAAATGATAGGCTCACTAATGTATCTTACTGCTAGCAGGCCTGACATCATGTTTTCTGTATGTTATTGTGCTCGATTTCAGGCAAACCCACGCGAACCTCACATGCTTGCAGTGAAGAACATCTTACGCTATCTCAAGCGAACCACCTCCTTAGGTCTATGGTATCCTTCCAACTCAGGCTTCTTCGTTCAAGCCTATTCAGATGCTGACCTTGGAGGATGTGGACTCGACAGAAAAAGCACCACCGGTGGCTGTCAATTCCTTGACGGGAAGTTGGTCAACTGGCAATCCAAGAAACAAACGTGCGTGTCGTTGTCTACTGCCGAAGCGGAATACATAGCCGCTGCATCCTACACCTCTCAAGTGATTTGGATCCAGAGTCAACTTCAAAAATATGAAATCAAATTTTATTCTAATTGTTACAATAAAAAAAAATACAGATTTTGGTTGAAACTGAACCATTTGTGTATGAATGGACATCAAACAGTATGCGAGTATTAGTGTTGAACATGGATTAGGTCTTATGAAAGCTGAAAAGATTTACTATAGTAAGTCAACTGCAACTAACTGTATGTCTACTTTTGTATTATTATTATTATTATTATTATTATTATTATTATTATTATTATTATTATTATAATTATTATTATTACCTTTTAGTCTTTCACTAAGGTCTTGTTTTTGTTTTACTTAATGGACTTAATAGTTCAAGGCCTAAAAGATACAAATATATAGATTAGTTTTTTTTTTTTTTTTTTTTTTTTTTTTTTTTTTTTTGTAAACTCTATGCATAAATCATATCTTAGTGGGTTAAGACATCCACAATAGCATCAACTATCCCCATCTAAATAGGCAACACAAATAGTGTTATGATTATAAATTTATAACATAATACAATGTAGCTGAAAGTATATATATATATATATATATATATATATATATATATATATATTTTAACTCTACTCTACACTGTTGAAGAATAAAAAGCTCTTAATAAGCCATATAAGACTATAATAAGAACATATGTTTTCTTGTTAGTTTTGTGAAATTTTTGAAATTAATTGTGTCATCAATGTCTTTCCATAGAAGCTGCTTCGAATGCCCCATCAACTGTTGAAAAAACAACCATCCAGTCTCTTTGACAGAGAAAGGCATTGCAAAACTTGGTCTTCTTGTGGCAACCATGGCTGAAGTCGAACGCTTGGATGCTCATGAATGTGAAGTACTCTTTTTAGATCTTGGATTTTTGGGTTAAAAATTACAATGAATGTTGTATTTATTATCCATATTTTGATTACTATCTACCAGACATAGAGGTGAGGATGCTGGTGATGGGAGGGGTACAGCCAATGACTTGTTGGAAAAAATAGCATCACTGGAAAGTGAGGCAGAAAAGTCTTTTATGCACAGGTTTACACTTGAAATCTCTCATTTTTACTTACATGTACAAGAGGAAATTTAACTAACAATCATCATGTGTAACCCAATTCCTTTGATCCTTGCTTTAGCTGTTACGATAATGGGATTTATCTAAGTTGATAAGATTACAGATTATAGTCTAAAATGTTAGTCTAAAATGTTAGTTGAAGATAGGGGTTTTTCTAGTATTAGGTTAATTTTTTTTAATCTTCAATAATATCCATATCATATTACATTATATTACTAAATTATGATTATAATTATGGGTTTGGTTATAGATTTCCATGGCATTGCAATGTATTAAATTTCTTTAAACTTATCTTTTTTTGCTAGGTTATTTTCGAGTTGCTTCTTAAAATTGAAAGATGCAATATCAGAACATGAATATTTCTGGTTAAAAGTTGTTTTAGATGCTCTTACAAGTAAGCATTCTCCTCCCTCATCTTTTACATTGTTTTAGTTGAAGGTTAAAAGTTGGTTTTAGTTGCTCTTTACAAAATCCCAATAAATTTGTTGGGATCGTTGGTTTATGTGAATCTAATGGTTGCATTATTCACATTTTCAAGCCTTGTTGATGTGTATACTTCTTCAGAAAGTTGATAACATGACTTATGTTTGTGATAAAATCGTCTAGATGTACAAACAAGCAAATAATCTAGATTTCAAGTATTCCAGCACCTTGATAATTATTACATTGCTATGTTTCACATTTAACCCTGTATTCTAATATTGTTTTGGTTGAACATGTTATTCCTCAAATTTTAACAGATTGTTGAATTGTGACTCACCCCTGTAGCTTTCTGAATGCAGGCTTATTTTGGTGCTGGATTAAGTGGAGTTCTGGCTTGGTGTGTGCGAGTGGGAAGGAACCAACCCAATGCCCCCGGAGTTTTGGCACCTTCCATCTTTACTTCCTATGTATTCAGGTTAATCTACTCGTATTTATTCATGTCTCAAAGTGTGTATTCCAATATCAGGTATCATGATTTGTGTATTTATAAAATTTTGAAATAGGGTTTTGTTCAATGCTTTAGCTGTGTTTGCTCTAAGGGAGATCAACTTATCAATAGTAAGTTATTGTTTCACCCTTTTATTTAATATTTTTGTGATTGAATGAAAGTCTTAATGAAAGTAATTGACAACCCTTTCTCTGTAAATGATGTTGTGATTGTGGGAGAGGTGTTGTGTTTTTCTCTGTTGCTAGGTAACCTTCTCAACAACAACATTCTACTTAAGCAGGTGAGTAATCAAGATTAAGGGAGACTTGTAATCATGTTTGAAATTCCTTTCCAGTAAGAAACAGAGTTGTATGATTATTTGTTAGTTTTATAGGAATGTATAACCCATATTGGCAATGTATTATTTTTGTTTAACAATTGAATGATTCTTAGTATGACATTACAATTTGTGCAATTTATTTTATTTTTTGAGTATGAAATTTTATTTTATATTATGCAATGGATTGTATTTTTAGTATATGGTATTTTATTTCTATTATGAGAAATTAAATGCAAATTTAATTTAAAAATTAATAAATATATATTTTTTTTTTAACATTTAAATTTACGATACGCAAAAATGTGTGTCATCTTCATTTATGACATGGCCTTTCTTGACAGGGGATTTCTTGATACGCATTGTGTGTCATTAACACGCGCGTCGTAAGGTTACGACACGCGAATGCATGTCGTCTTCCTTTATGACAGGTCCTTCCTTGATACGCATTGCGTGTCGTAAACGCGCGTCGTAAATGAGCGTCGTAAATGCACGTCGTCTATAGACGACGCGCAAAAGCGCGTCGTCTCTCTTTATGACAGGGCCTTCCTTGACACGCATTTGCGCGTCGTCTGTGCGCGTCGTAAAAGGTTGTTTTTCTAGTAGTGCCCGCTCTAATGGCATGGATGGATTAGTCCATATTAGTCAGTCTTCGGTCCATGCTTTCCAATTTTGCCATCATTGCTGCCATGTCATCAGTAATAGAATTCACCGCCTCTCCAGTTAGGTCATTCAATGGGTTATGATATTATCTAGAGTGCTTAGAGAATTCTTCAATTAGCTCTTTTATCACCGGGGGAGGTTTCTTTGTGAGAGGTCCTTGCGAATCAAGGAGCTGCCTAGTTGTTACATTGACTCCATCATAGAAAATGGAGACTTCTTGTTGACTGTTGAGATCATGATGTGGGCAGTTCCTTAGTAAGCCCTTGTATCTCTCCCATGCCTCATAAAGTGAATCTCGAAATTGTTTTTCAAAATTGGCTATGGCTTTCTTCAACTTGGCTATGTTTGAGGGAGGGCAAAACTGGCCTATAAATTCTTCTTTCATTTTAGCCCAAGTTGTGATGGATCCTGGAGGGAGTGATTTTAGCTAATCTTTCGCACCCCCCTTAAATGTGACCGGTAGCATACGAAGTAAAATTGTGTCGCGAGGTACATTAGGAACATTGAAGTAGTCGGCTACGTCGTTGACCTTGTCTAAATGCTTGTATGCGTCTTCATGATCATTCCCGTAGAATGGGATCTCCTTAAGTTGAGGAAGTATGTGGACCTTATGTTCAACAGTGGCAGTTGCAGGAATTGCGGGTTGCAAGTGTCCTGGGCCGGTATCATCACATATTATTTTCTTCCATTCGCCAATGGTGACTTCATCGATGTTCGCCATGATGTTGTCGGGTTCTCCTTCTAGGTTGCTTCCTTCTTCGTATTCGGATTCGTAGTCGTACTCGAATTTAGTTTCTCTTTTATTATCTTCAAAACTCTCCAACTTGCTTTCTTCGCTCTTTTGACTACTAGACTCACCTGCCTTCTTGTTTTTCTTCTTTCCAAAGACTGATTTAAGGTCCTTGAAAAGTGATTTCTTTGGCGGGTTAGTGGTTTCAATAGTTTTGTCTTTGTTCTTTCTAAGAGCGGATTCCGGGTCTTCAAATGGAGGAACCAAAGGAGTGTTGGATCCTCGGGTCATATGATACCTGCAATCAAAACAAGAAACACGCGACAAAAAACAAAAAACGAAACTGAAAATCAGTTGTGGACTCGTTGAGTAGCCTCGATTGCACTCGGCGAGTTCAAGACTAAAATAGAAAAAAAGATTTAACAAAAAATCTAGAAATATAGAAAATCATAACATAAGCTAATAACTAAATTACTAGAGCAGTAACCTTGTGCAAGATAGATCTCACATAAACGATCGATAACACTAGAAATAAGAACTAATTTTTGAACCGTTCCCCGACAACGGCGCCAAAAACTTGATGTGTATATAAATGTACTGGTTTTAGTCCTACTTTTAAGATGTAATTTAAACACACAAAGGCAGTGAACATGTCTATTAGTGGTATAGTTGAGCAAGTAGGGTATCGAACTCAAGGAACGAAAATTAAACTAGTAACTAGAATTAACTAAACAAGTAATAAAAGTAAAAGGTTTTCTCTAGTTTTTCAAAACTAGAAACTTTAACACACTAACTAACATGCAATTTAAGTAACTAACAACTTTAAAGAAGTAAAAACCAACTAAATTCAATAATAAAAGGTTTATGTTTAGGTTCGATTCATTTACTCCTATGGTTGATTTTATGGCAAGTGCAACGGATTAATTGTTATTGGTTACCGACTAAAGTGATTAGATTCACATTCTCTATTACCAATCCTTAGAAAATAAAATAATTTAAGCAGTCATCAAGTGATTAAACTAAAGAATTTCCTAGTTTAATTATTCGCGTTAAATAAGAATTGTAATTAGCTAATCAAGTTAATAATTCAATTAACCTCTTGTTGAATGCTTATCATACAAGCTCACACATTAATTTACTGATTTTCTAGTTAACCCTAGTTTCACATTCACTATTCCTAGGCACATAACAATGTTTTCACATAAATCACATGAGGTAACCAATTAATAGATGTTCATACAGCTTAATTATTTGTCAATTAATAGAAAATAGTTAAGGTTAATGCATAAGGTTCTTTAACAAGATTAATTTAACAAAATTCACCAATAAACAATTAATCCAACCATAAATCAATCCATAGTTCTAAAGTTATCTACCCTAAATAGAAACTATATGATCTGGTTCATAATTACAGCATATAACATCCAAAAACGAAGTCTAACAATTCAACCATAGTTCAATTAAGGAATAAAGTGAAAAGTAAACTTATGTTGCCTTGAATCTCCCTAGAATTGAAGATTAGGGTTTCTCTCATGAGTTCCAGAGGGCCAGATACCTTCTTAGTGGCAAAGTAATTCCCCAAGGATTCCAGATAGAGCCTGAATTCGGGAATTTGACATCTATTTATAGATTTCAGAAAACAGGTTCTACTCATCGAGTAGGTAACCAACTCGCTGAGTCCCCTCTATAGAGTCCGTGTACGGCAAGGACTTTTTGTTTTGCTTTGGGAACATTAGTGAGTACTCGTCGGGTAGTCATTCAGACTTGCCTAGTCCTTCAGGATTTGGTTCTTTTTCTTCTTTCTTCAGTTACCGAGCTTCTGATCGCATCTCCTGCTTCCTTTTGCTTCCGAGCATATCTTTTGGACTGAAAATACAATTAAAACACAATTAAGTACCTTTTGTCCATAAATTGAAAATAATTAGCCAATAAACAATAAAAATATATACTAAATATATAGCTAAATATATAGCTAAATATGCACATATCAGTAATAACCGTAAGACATAGTGCGAGTAGTGTAGTCACTAGCTCACTTAGCCATCCTAGTCTATCATATGCCGAAATTGCACACAAGGTGCCCATCCATATCACTCATTTTGCGAGTGGCCTCTTTTGCTCTCTGTTCTACTAGGGCTGCCCTAGCCTTAACTTCAATGATCTGTTGTCTTAGGGTGACCACTTCCTCCACTAAGGATTCTACACGGTTTGTAAGGTCCTCCTTCTCTGCTTGCTGATTCAGCATCGCTCCTGAATGGTGTCTTTGTTCTTCGTGGAGGCTTCGAATTCGCATTGTCGCATTACGAGCTTCACCTCCAATCTCCATTACTTCGTGATACAGAGCCTGAACCTGGGTACCTAGACGAGCCACTGGTGCTACTACTAGGGGAATGCTTGATTCGGTGAGGGTGCAGGTGCCCAAGGTGTGGTATTGTGGGCTCATGCCTAATGCGGATCGTCGGCCGTCTCCTGTAGTCCAGGCATACTGTTGGGTTGCCCCTTGCGGAGGTGCATCCTAGACAAGGTAGATGTTAGCAATGAAGTTTGCCCTTGCTTGAGCAATATTTTTGGACTAGGTATGTTCATATCAATAGAACTTCTATTGGACTTCTAAGTACCTAGGAGGAGTAAGACGAAAGGGTTTCTTGTCTTCTCCTGACTGGGTAAGGCTCACTATGGATCTCTCCGGTGCCCTCATCCTCATCTGAATCCTCATCAGAATCCTCCCCCTCGTAGTCCACCTCCTGGTATTCTTTAGGACCCACTTATCGGTTCCCCTCATGAACCTCTTCTGGCTCCTCCTCGATCCATCCGTCGACTATCATGGTAGGGTAGTGGGGGTCTTCATGGTGAAATTCAGCCATGTGGGCTATGTGAGAATATAAGTATGAGAACTACATAGGGGTGTAAGTCTGTGGTTCTATTGTATCCTAAATTACTCCTATAGTATTTTAAATGTTGCGTTTGATTTTGGGTATCTTGGTGTTGGTAAGGGTAAACTCGTCGTTTACTATGACTATTTCCCAGCATATGCTAGTTACACCTAAGATAAATATACTTGATTAGGCTATATTTATTCAAGGTCTAATCACATATCCTGAGGCTTACCCGTAGTTTTCAACTCATCATACTACTTTTATTATGCCCTCTTTATGACACTGCCCTAACTTGTATATACTAATACTTAAAATAGTATTATATTTTTAAAAGTATATTTATAGTTAGAGTGATTTATCCCCATTGTATTTATACTTTTACGTCTTCTATGGTTCGATATACTAGTACTCCCCAACCAATGCTATGATAACAATCTATCACACCCCGAACCGGAATCGCGGAAATGTCCGGGGGCGGATGACGTCATGTACAATATCATAACCATTGAATAGTAATGAAACATAACAACCCAAACATTCATACATTGATATTACAAGTCTACACCGTTTACAACATAACAACTCAAAGATTCATAATAACTGAAAAGTTGTAATCATGAAACGACGATGATGCCCCGAAGAAGGGTTGAATACATGTCCATTGGTTTCCTGAGAATACAAGTGATTTTGAAAAGTGTCACCGATTATGTTGGTGAGTTCTTATGAATTTAGTACGAAAAGGATTTGTAACGTTTTTGAGAAACTGATTTTTGTATACTTCTAAAAAATCCGGTATTTTCTTTTAAAAACAAGCTGTATCTCTTATACCCAAGACCAATAATGTATGGATTTTCTTTGTATCCCTTCCTTGTAAAATGATAATGTATGTTTCTAGAAAATCTAATATTTTCTTATGTATGAACTGTATATGTATGTATTTCCTTTGTATACTTTCCTTTTAATAGTAAAATGCATGTTCCCAAAAAATCCAATATTTTCTGATGTATGAAAACTGTAGTCTTAAACCCTATGACCAAAAATGTATGAGATTTGATGTATTGAACAATAGTATGCCGTTATATCTTTTTAGAAAAACTAAAGAAGTTTAAGCTTTCCATAAACCGTAATAGTATGTTATTCCCTATGTGAGTTCTTATAACCATGTTTCATATGACTGATATGCCTGAACGACGTTCTTCAAGCCTCAGAATTGGTAGATATTTGTCACCCTAGACTTGTCAGTCTAACTGTAGCGAACAACTGAGTTATGGGGTGGTCTGTACATTTGTATACACAACGATCTCGCTCTCCCTCCAGGAGACTCTGGTTATAATGCAGGACGTAAGGTGTATGCTAGGTAGGTATGATGAAGAAACGTCTCATAATAGCATTAACTGATTTATGTGAACTATGACTCCTTTTTCTTATAAAAAGAAATAAGTAATTCTTTGAACAATTTTATGTGTCTTCTAAAATGTAGGTGTGATTTGTAACTTCCAGACTATACTAATTATAACATATCTTGTTTCTTGGAAACTATTTATATAGACTTTTTATAAATATGAAAGTGTATTTTTGCGTAGTACGAAAATATGTGTAACAACCCGAAGTTTTCTATCGCCGAAAACCCATTCTACCCGTATAACTCGTCGTATATCGAAATGTCCCGATATCGTTTTTGGGTTTAGTTAATTAAAATTTTATGTTTATTATCATCCAATGAGTGTCCAAACCCTTTAGGAACTCATGAAATTAGCCCAAAACATTTATTTCATAAGTTTTAGAAACGTCCCCGCCGGGTGACGGAAACTTAATCGGGTGCGACCTAAAGCCTCATTTAAGGCCGGTATCGGGTAGAATTCCACCGTGTCCAAGTTTTGGGAACTATATAAACATGTTAAACCTTTCATTTGAAGCTTTTTCCCTCTCTCTCTACTCTCTTTTAACAATTGGTAAAAATAGGAACGATCGTGCGATGCTATGTTTTGATTATTAAGCAATATGAGTATTTTATTAAGAATGGTTGAAGGAATTTAACCTCTTTTATTTAAATAAGTTATTGTGAAATATAAAACAAGTAACTATTGATAAATTTCGTTATGATGTATGACTACAAACCATCACCGGTTTGTGAAATTAGCATATAATATCATTTAAATGCAACAAACTTAATTTTTGTATCAACATGTCTCTAGTTGATAAGTAAGTTAGGTTCTATGTAAAACGTTTGCTTAATAGATGTGAAGGATCTAAATTTGACAAATATACGAACCAAAGTGACAAAACGTGTTTAACGATATGGTTAACCGGTTAAATGTCACGAAATTATACATTGCTCAATAAATTTTATATTTAAATAAATTAAAATATAAAATGAATTATCATAAGGTATAATTAAAATTTATTTAAGTGTTTTTGAATAAAAAGAATAAAACATAAACATTAAAGTTCAAATACACAAAAACTACATTGTTATTTTATACTAAGTATACATGTATGTATTTGTATATATGTATTATTATCTAGTGAATGACTAGTTATGGGTCATGACTTAAAGTGATTTCATGTAAGTTTTATGATGTCTAAATCAATTAAGATAAGAGAATTGGTGGAGATAAGTGCCAACTTAACTAATAAGTGCTTAATCACTTAAGACATTTTACTAAGAATGCTTATTAATCCCTCTTCTAATTTTCGAGATTAAGACCTTCCCTCTCCTTAACTAGAACTCCTAACTAACTAAATAACTAGTAGTTAGTTAGTTAACTAACTCTATCTCTAAGCAACCAACCAAGCAAGTGGCTAGACAAGATCACATCACTTAAACTCACATCCCATCACAAGCTAGTCTAGGTTTTGTCCCCTTATCCTCTTCCACTCTTTCCTCCTTCAAAATCAAGAAATTTCATCTGCATTTTACCCTCATTTGACCAGCCAATACTCTAGGGAATTACTCTCAACCTTCATCTCATTTTCAAGCACAAAAACTTCCTTCCAAAGCTATCAAAACCATGAACTAAAGGGCTGCTGTCCCTTTTGTGTTTCAGCCACCATTTCACCCATATATAACTTCCTTTTGCTTGATATTTTTACCAACAAATACCCCTGGAAGTTACTTGTTATGATACTCAAAATTATTGATTCAAAACAGTGAGTAAACTATCCTTTTTCTTGCTCTTTTGTTGTGAAATTTTCGTGACAGCAACATAGCCAAAAGAGTGGCTGTTTTGGAGCAGCAAACCAACAACCAAAAGTTCATCTTCAACCTTCCATTCTTCAAGTATTCACATAAGGTGAGTTCATACCCCCTACATTTTCATGTTTTCTTCAAGTTTTAAGGGGGGGGGGGGGGGTACAAGTTAGAACACTAAACATAACTTAAATTTAAATGACAGCTTTCTATAGAAAAGTTGAGTCCTGTTCACGGACAGTTTTGACCATCTTAAACTTAATATCATTCAATACTGTACAATATACAAATAGTTCAAGTTTATACCTTTCTAATGACTACTCGCACGCGTTCATACGATTTTTCTACAATTTATGGCGATTTTTATAAAACTGCCTATCATTTCAGAAGTGATTTCGGACCAGTCTGTGAAGATGTTCATTTTCACTCTAGTTTGAGACTACTAAAAATCATAATAAAAATTAGGAAAAAAGTAGACTCATTTTATAAACTCTCAGAGGTGACGGATTCAGTTTTTGACTTACAAGGATTTTTCTATGAGTTTTCTAAAAACAGGGACAGTAAAGGGTAAAACTGTCAAAAGTGGTTTATAGATTTATTAACACCTTCTAACATTTTTGAGCAATGTTTATACATTAAGGAAGTTAAAACACAATCATTTAAATATGTTTAATTACCATTTTTACAAAAGTGATAAGTACAAAAAGGTCTTTAGTATCAAACTTAAGGATTATTTCATGCAAAGTTTCTAATAAAAACGTAAGAATATGAACAACAATTACGAAACATACCAAATCATCTTTTAAAATTTATATGTATATATAACCATATACATATATATGTTTTGTTTACAAACTTGTCTTCTACATCCAAAATATACATATATATGTTTTGTTTACAAACTTGTCTTCTACATCCAAAATATACATATATATGTTTTGTTTACAAACTTGTCTTCTACATCAAAAATTACACTTTTCATAACAAGTGAACATTTTACTAGGGATTACTATGCAAACGAGACACATTTTTAGAAAACTATAATAGGTATAGTTTTACAAGAGCATTACAAACTTTTACATACTAGAAACACTATTTCAAGAAGTTTACTTTCATATACAAGAACAAACGAACATTTTTTCACGTAAATCTGTTTTATACTAAGTTTTGTGAGACATCAACTTCACGTACGTTCGAGTACGCATTTCAAGTCCTATATTATATACCAGAATCCCTTGGAGGGGGAGCATGGTGTTTGTGTATAGATCTATACGGGCTTGACAACCCGCGCCCTGACTGTTAGCTACAGTCCACCATTTAGGGTGATAAACGTCAGAACATTCCAACGCCTGAAGAACGTTGTGTATAGGCATTTCTAGTCAATAACATTGTTATAAAACTCACATGGAGTATTGAAAACACATTGATTTACGGGGTTTTTCAGACGTATTGGAAATTTTATACTTACATACAATTTTAGAAACAAACATTGGTCTTGAGAGAAGGCTACATTTATACTAGTAGAAAATATAGGATTTTCTAGAAGCAAACAAACAAGAACAAAACATTTCATTTCATACAAACATTGTCATTTAATACTTATGAAACTCACCAGCTTAAATGCTGATCTACTCTTTCAAAACTACTTGTATGTCCTAGGGATTCAGTAATTACAGGTAAAAAACAACTTTTGAAGAAGGGACGCTGCGGCGCCAGTTTAAATTCATATTTTGGCATCATATTGTAATTGGTTTTGAACATGTACCTTTTAACAATGTAAAGTTTCAATTATATATATGATGGTTGTATTGCTTTCTTCACTATGTATTCATTTGTTACGTTACAACATGAAGTCATCCGCACCCGAATGTTTCCGCCGTTCCGGTTTGGGGGTGTGACAGATTGGTATCAGAGCATTGTTTATAGTGAGCTAAGTATATCAAACCACATAAGATATACAAACTATAAATACATAGGGACTAAAACTCTCCGACTTAAGAATTTCAAAACAGGAACATTAGGGGTCCTTTGCTGTTATGTCTATGTTTGCTAAGTGTATACGTTAAGGTGGTATATACTAAAAGTTTTATAGACATAGAATTTGTGATTTTCACTTTACTTCCTTTTCCTTGTTTGGATGTGGATATAAGGTAAGATCACTTATTCGACTGACTATTTAATCTTGACTGTATATGACCTGTATACACAAGGCAACCATAGAAGGACCAGGAATGGACCGAGATTTCACGAAAAATGTAAGTGCATACAAACATACTAGTAAGGAGTCATATTGGCAACAAAACAAAAAGTATTAAGATAAGTTCAACACTGTGAGTAAGCCTCGAGGTATGTAATCATGTCTGGGATGAATATAGCCTGATCAACTATATTTATCCAAGAGGTGACCAACGTATGTCGAGGAATGGTCGTAGTGGATGACGAGTCTAAAACTTACCAACAAACCATACAAAGAAAACTTTAACATACAAATTTAAAATACTATAGGAGTATTTTGCGTTACAATAGAACCACACACTTAGATTCTTCATATGCTTCTTACCCCTATTCTCGCATAGGCATATCAGCTAGACTTCATCTCCACATAGACCCCTACTATCCTGCTACCGAAGCCAATAGATGGATCAAGAAGGATCCAAAAGAACATTTCGAAGAGTACCAATAGATGAAATACGAGGAAGAAGATTTCCGAGAAGGGACCAGATGGAGAAAGAAGTTCGGGAGATACCTTCAATAAACCTTACCCTATCAAGAGATGTGTGAGAACCTCCACCTCTCATTTCAGGAAGCAACCCGTAATTAACTACCTAGCCACACATATAGACTGGAGAGGACAACCGATGATCCACAACCGACCTAAACTCACTACACCGTACTTAGGGCCATAGCACACATAGACTGGCAAGCAGATCAAGAGAACAATATAGATCACCTACACTCCTTAGAAAAGGAGATAGTCGTTATAGGACAAAGAACCCTTACAGCTACAACCTGGACAGTCATCACAGAACTGAGAATAGAGGAGGCCACTCGCGAAATAGAATCATGCCGACACATGAAGGTAATCAGCATACTGGTGCAACACTAGTTCTATAAATAGACCCTACACCATTTCAAATTGTGGTAACAGCCGCCGTGACAGCAGTCATGGCACAACTCGGCGCTAACAACAAAAACAAAAGCGGGAACGGTGCCAAAAGTTTCAATTGTAATAACAACCAGGGACACCCCGAGTATGTTCCTGCAACGACGCCCCAAATCAAGGACCTACCAAAAGACAACAAAAGTGACATTCCACACCACCACCATCCCTACTACCTCAGTGCCGACAAGACCATATGTTGGAAACCTGCCAAAATGCACCAAGTGTAGCTTTCATCACAAAGGAAAGTGCAGGGAAATGCACTACAAGAATTGTAATGAAAAGGGGCATACCAAAAATTTCTATAGGGTGCCGGCTCAACAGACCGCCCATAACACAAAAGTTGGGATGAGTCGGACTTGCTACAGATGTGGAGAAGTAGGGCATTTCATAAAGGAGTTTCCGGAGACTAAAAACAAAGATGTCAGGAGCGTCGGAAGTGTTTTAGCAACAGATCATGGGAAAGCAGTAATAGACCCCGCTGAGATTCCGGTACGTTCATTCCCGATAGCACATATGCATGGATACTATATAATAGCAACGCGGAGAGGAGTATTGTGAGTCGTAGATTTAATCAATTTCTCAACCAAAAACCTCAAAAAAATTAAACGAAATATTTACAGTAGAATTGGAATAATCAAAAGCACTAGAGACGTGTACATAGGGTGCACTCTAACACTAAATCAACCAATTCATTCAAATCATCCTAAAACCGGTCACAATAAAAATTTACGACATTTTCATTTTAACAACGTATTAGTTAGTTTCGTCACCATACTGATATCATATATTACCAAAAGTCCATTCGCCTAAACCCATCGAGTAATAGAACCCTCGTTGTCTATGGCGACAAACCGGACACAATCCCCCAACTCACCTTTTACAACATGACTCAGAAGTACTTACACAGGAGGTACCACGCCGTCCTAGCCCATGCTGTGGATAAGAAACAAGAAGAGAAAGACATTATGGATGTTGAAAAAGCCCATAACCTTCTCTATATATTCCGAGAAGATCTCCTGGGAATACCATCCGTACGGCAACCCGAGTTCAAAAATCAACCTAAGTGCAGTAGTTGTCGAAAAGGGTTGTTGTAAATGCCATCTCACCCAAGTTAATCACCCCACTCAAGTAGAGACTATGGACCCATACTAGTGAATCTATGATTACTAAGTGTATATATTGGAGCCCTATATAATTAAGATTCTACGGACTTAGGGTTGGTAATTCCGCTTTAAATCCTTTTCCTTGTTTGGATGTAGGCTTAGAATAGAATCACCGATTCGACTGTCTTTTCAATCTTAATTATATACGACTTATAAACACAAAGAGATGATAGATGAATCAGTTATGAGTCATACCATGAACTCCATGACAAGTTACCCAGGACAGTGGATGGACATGCTACCACTTGAGAAATCGTAGACAAATCAACCAAACCCACACACTTTCTACCGACCAAGGCTACAAAGAAAAATAGAAAAACTGACACGAGCATATCACAAGAAGATTGCAAGACTACAGAGTATACTACTATCTATCATTTTGGATAAGGGACAGGTGATTCGCCTCGTGTTTTCGATATTCGTTAAAAAAGTCCTTAATATCACCCTCAAACTGACAGACAAAGTGGAAGAACCATTCATCGAATCCTTATACAACAACAACCATTACATTAACATCAAAGTCGCGTCATTCGAAGCTCTCTAAAGAAGCAAGTGTAGATTACCTCTGTGCTGGGCTGAGGTAGGTGACACACAACTAGCTAAGGGACAAGTTCCTAACAACAGTCTCACCAGCCCCCGGATCATACGAGAAACTATAGAGAAGATTGTTCAAACCCGTGAACAATTAAAGGCATCCTAGGATCTGAAGAAGACCTTGTGTGATGAGACTCTTGTTATTCCACTTAATGAAATTGAAGACAACGAGAGTCTAAACTTCATCAAAGAGCCGGTGGAAATCATGGATCAGGAGGTCAAAAGGACGAAACAAAGCTGCATACCCATAGTGAAGGCCCGTTGAAACGCCAAGCGAGGACCTGAATTCACATGGGAACACGAGAATCAAATGGAAAAAAAAAAAAAAAAACACCCCCAATTGTTTAGTGATATCCCGTCGACAAGTTGAATTTCGGGGCGAAATTCTTTTAACGGGGGGAGAATGTAACAATTGGTAAAAATAGGAACGATTGTGCGATGCTATGTTTTGATTATTAAGCAATATGAGTATTTTATTATGAATGGTTGAAGGAATTTAACCTCTTTGTTGGGCTGAAGATTCGTTTGAAGATTGCGTCAATGGGCTCGGCTGTTAGTCCATTTAATTTTGTATTCCGGTTTTGGGTCTGTCCATACCGTGAGCTTGCTAGGTTACTATATAAGTATATGCTTACATGCATATTAGGTTAATGATTTTACGATTGATCTAGACGATTACGATAGCATTACAGTTTCTTTTATCGTTCTTGTAAACCTCCAACCCTCTACAGTTGATGTTCTTTATCGAGCTCTTCTGAGGGTTATTTTATAATCATTCAACCTGTTTGATTCATCGTTGAGTTATTCTTTATTTTACATTCGTTCTTACTGTTTAAATATTTATTCACCTGTTTAAGATCTAATCGATCTTCAAGATTAAGCATTAATCTCATCAATTGGTATCAGAGCAGGAGGCTGTGTAATCGATACACATCTTTTCTGTGAAAAGGTTTCAATTAGGGTTTTTTCCGCAATTACTAATATTTATTGAGCCGTCATCTCATTATTGACGTATCTTGATATTTATTGTTTTGCCCTAATCTGAGTTATTACTAGTCTGATCTTTTAACAGGTTTTTTCGATCATAATGGACGAATCGCAATCAAATCCTATCAATATTTCCAACAGCATCGGTTCGACGACGAAGATTCCAATCCTATATACCCATGATTATGAAGTCTGGGCGCATCACTTTGAAGACTACGTTATAGGATCTGAGGATAATGGATACCTAATATGGGAAGCAATCATTAATGGACCTTTTTCTCATTCTACAACGTCAAGAATTGTTAAAACTCAAAAGGAGTATAACGATCTGCTGAAGGATGTCAACGATATTGCACAAGATGAAAAGGATAAATTCTAGTGTAATATCAAGGCGTTAAGATTGATAAGATTCGCCCTTCAGTCCGACACCTTCAGGTTGGTCAGCTCATGCATGACGGCAAAGGAAGTTTGGGATAGACTTCCCGAACTGTACTCTACAGACGAGGATCTCGAACATTCTATCAAACCTTGCTCTTATCTGAGTTTGGAGAATTCAGGCAAGGAGCCGAAGAAACCATGACCCAGACGTTCGATCGCTTCAATCATCTTCTCAGCAGGATGATCAAACATGACATTGAAAGGAAGCTTATCGAGCAGAAGGTTACGTGCTTAAATGGTCTAAGGTCAGAATGGAGAGCAGTGGTGTCAACAGTCAAAGCCCATGAGCAGTTTAAATCATATTCTTTGGCGAAACTGGTGGGTATTCTCAAGTCTCAGGAGAAGATTGTGTTGCAGGAAAAGAACGTTGTTTCAAGCCTAGGTTCTCTGGCCCTCCTGTCAAAAAGTAAAGATGTGATGGAGGATGAAGACTTCAACTTGGAGGAGTATGACCTCACATCTGAGGATTATGCTATGATGGTGTCTAACCCCAAGAGGTTCATAAAGAAGAGATTCCCCAGCAACAAAAACCGAAACTGGCAGGGGAGTTACAGTTCAGAAAAGGTTAATAATGAACCGAAGGTTGAAGAGCCCAAGAAGGAACCGAAGGCAGATGGTGATTCTGGAGTATGCTATTACTTTTGTGGAGGGAAGAATCACTATGCTAATGATTGTGTCCTCAAAAAGATGGCTGAAAAGGACGAGGAAAAGGATGAGGAAGCCTTGTTGCAGAAAAGGCTTGATGATATGAGAAAGAATAAATCTACCGCTAACCCTTCCATGAATGCTCTAATTGTGCAGGGTTCGGTTGCTGATGACGAGTTCGGTAGCGTGGAAGTTTGGTCAACCGACTCTGAAGACGATGAAGTGAGGAAGCCTACTCATGGAAAGGCTTATGTGGCAAAGGAGGAGAGCAATGGAGGAAGGTGATTCATGGTGTCTGATGTATCTCAGATGAGGAGATACAACACTGATGGTGGAAGCAAGGAACCGAAGGAGCAGCAGGACATGTGCTTTACGGCCAAACCACTCAGCCAGCAGTTCAATGAGCTCGATGAACTGATCAAGAAGGTACAATCAGTTTTCGTTTCATTTAAAGTACCACAATCCTCATATGAGAAAGAACTAAAAAATGTTAATACAAGAATTTCTCATCTAGATAGTAGTTTAACTCAAACTCGAGTCACCAATTCTAACCTAACTGATCAATTAAGCAGGGTGTCATCGAAGAGTGAGGAGCGGCGCATGTGGATCGAGTTGAAGGAGTCTGAATTAGCTAAAATAAAAGACAAAAACATTTATTTACAAAGAGACAATTTAAAGTTGTTAAAACAGCGGAATGTTTTTTGTTTAATTGCAAAACGTCTTTATTCTAATATTACTCAGCTTCACTTGGACTGTGAAATAGGCCAAAAGATCCATCGCATGATTTTGCCCTTCCTTGAGTTTAAGGAGGATGAAATCGATGCCGAAGCTTATAATTGTGAGAGTGTGATATCATCTGATGACGTCAATCCGACCTACATGTATGGACTGGACAAAATAGAATCTTTCATTAAATCCAAGGACCACAAGAACATGCTTAAAAATCTTTTGGATGAAAATGATAGACTTAAACTGAGAACCGAAACCATACAAAAATTTGACTCTTTAAACGCCAACCTGAGCTCAGAAAACAAAATTGATGTTGAAAATGCATCTGAGCTTAATGAGGACGACAACATGAGTGAAATTTCTGTAGAGGACACGGTTGACTGCTCAGAATTTGTAAAAAACGAACCTGAAAACCACAAGAATCTAATTTCTGAAAATTCAGTAGAGTTCGCTCGATTGTCCCAACAAAAGTCCCCGATCTTAGTAGAGAAAGCGGTTGTATATCAAAAGGTCCAGACCACTCCAAATCAAGTGTACAAGGTCACTGGAGTAACCGAACATCAGACTGCTGAACTAACAGCTATTGTAATAAAATCAAAGTTTTTACTATTAAAAGGAAAGATGAAACAACACTTATAAAACGAACATATCTTGTTGACATCTCTCTTACTATTCCTGTTCCCATGAAAAGCTCACGAGGACCCAAGAAACTTTGGGTTCCTAAATCTGCTTAACTTTTGTAGGTTATAAGTGACGAGCAGTTCGACGAAGAATGGTACATCGATAGTGGATGCTCGCGTCACATGACAGGGAGGAAAGAGGAGCTCCGGGAATACAGGTCTCTTTCAAATGGTGGCAACGTCAAGTTTGGAAACAATTCTTTCGGCACCATAAAGGGATACGGAATGATAACTAATGGTGATTTTACAATAAGCAAGGTGGCATATGTGGAAGGACTACAACACAACCTCATCAGTGTATCTCAGCTTGTTGGAGGTACAGGTCTCAACGTCTCATTCGACGATGAAGGTTCTGAAATTATTGAGAAGAAGACAAAGAAAGTAATTCTCAAGTCGGAGCGTAAGGGTGAAATGTTTCCTCTAAACCTTAAACCCATCAAAGGAAACCCAGCTATATGCTTGTTATCAAAAGCTCAATCTGACGAAAGCTGGTTGTGGCACCGAAGACTCTCTCATCTCAACTTTAAAGATATCAACAAACTTGTCACTGGAGGTCATGTTCGAGGCCTTCCATTGCTCAAGTTCGACATAGATCATTTGTGTGCTGCATGCGAAATGGGGAAGCAGAGTCGTCAAAGTCATCCATCTATAATTAACAAAAAAGTTGTTGAACCACTCGAACTACTTCATATTGATTTGTGTGGTCCATCATCTATCAAAAGCATCGGTGGTAGCAAGTATATTCTTGTTATTGTTGATGACTTTTCACGATTTACATGGGTGTTCTTTCTAAAGCTCAAATCTAAAGCGACTCATAAGCTGAAAGTGTTCATCAAGCAGATTGAAGTACAGCTCAAGAAGGTCGTTCGCAACATCAGAAGCGACAATGGTCTGGAATTCAAGAACAGGGATTTTGAAGGATTTCTAGCAGAAAAGGGAATAAGTCACAACTTCTCAGCTCCCTACACACCTCAACAGAACGGAATTGTCGAAAGACGAAACCGATCTTTGTGTGAAGCTGCCGGAACTATGCTAAGTTTCGCTTCTTTACCTCTTTATTTTTGGGCTGATGCAATTTCTGCTGCTTGTTTTACACAGAACAGGTCTTATCTCAACAAACGATTCACGCTCACACCATACGAGATTCTCAACAGCAGAAAACCCAATGTGAAATTTTTCCATGTGTTCGGCTCACGGTGTTTCATGTTTAACTCTAAAGAACACCGCAACAAGTTCGATGTCAAAGCCAACGAAGGAATCTTTCTGGGTTATTCTCTCACTTCCAAAGCATACAGAGTCCTAAACAAGCGTTCGAGAAAAATCGAAGAGACCTATTATGTGACTTTTGATGATAGCTATGTCAAAAAGCTTCAAGCCAAAGAAGACACAGCTGCGAATATCTTTCCTCAAACTGGCCAAGTCACAGTCTCGATCGCTAATCTATACGAGAAGTTTCTGGAGCTCTTTGACGAACCAGAGAAAGCTACTTTCTCAGAAGCCGGTGCAGCAGACAACAAGGTAGACCACATGAAGCAAATTGTCGAAGAAGCTGCCAGGAGAATGAACGAAGGAGGATCGAATTCTGATGAACCTCCATCCAACGATACTTCAGTCGAGGGGGAGACAAGCTCACAAGTCGAGGGGGAGCCAAGCTCACATGTTGAGGGGGAGCCAAGCACTACTACTGCTACCGAAAGTCCAACTGCAACCGAATGTGTTTCTCCAACCGAAGGTGCATCAATGCCTGAAAGTCCAGCACCACAAGAAACCTCTGAACCTCAAGTTTCTTATAGCTCATCAACCGAGGGGGAGCATGCTGATATGACGCTCGACTACGGAAGCCAATCTGAGCCAGAAGAAATGATCAACGCTGAACTAGATCCCACCTTTGATCCAAACTACCCTCCTCTCACCAAATGGACCAGAGATCATCCTATCTCTCAAGTGGTTGGTGATGTCTCCGAAAAGGTTTTGACCCGATCACAACTGAAGGCAAAACAGACATCCTTATTTTCAAAGGTTGAGTTTTGTATGTTTAACTCATTCGTATCAAAAGTTGAACTGAAGACAGTTAACACTGCACTCGATCACTCTGATTGGGTTCATGCAATACAAGACGAACTGAACGAATTTGAAAGGAACAAAGTCTGGCGCCTCATTCCAACTCCTCCAGACACCTCGGTTGTTGGTCTCAAATCGGTCTTTAGGAATAAAATGGACAAGGAAGGGAATGTTATAAGGAACAAAGCTCGTCTGGTCGTAAAGGGTTATTGTCAGGAGGAAGGCATTGATTATGAAGAGACTTTCGCTCCTGTAGCTAGGCTGGAATCTGTAAGAATCTTTCTTGCTTACGCTGCCCACAAAAACTTTGAAGTTTTCCAAATGTACGTCAAATGTGAATTTCTAAATGGAGAACTCTAAGAACCCGTGTATATGGAGCAACCTCCTGGGTTCGTAAACGAAAAGTATCCAAATCATTGCTACATTCTGGATAAAGCTGTGTATGGCCTCAAACAAGCTTCGAGAGCCTGGTATGAAACACTAACTAAATTCTTAAAGATGTCCAAATTCAAACAAGGTTCGGTTGACCCAACCTTCTTTCGCAAAAAGGAAGGTAACCACCTTATGATAGTTCAAATTTATGTCGATGACATCATCTTTGGCTCTACGAATTCCAGCCTAACAGCTGAATTCAGAAAGTTGATGGAGACTAAATTTGAAATGAGCTCAATGGGTCCTATTAACTTTTTCCTTGGTTTAAATATTAGACAGGGACCCGAAGGCATCTTTATCAATCAGGAAGCTTACACGAAGACTCTCCTAGTAAAGTTTGGTATGATGGGAGACTCCAAAGTCAAAGTCCCAATGGCATTCGACACCAAGCTAACTCCATCTCTAGACAAACCGGCTGTTGATATCACGCTCTATCGTCAAATGATAGGCTCACTAATGTATCTTACTGCTAGCAGGCCTGACATCATGTTTTCTGTATGTTATTGTGCTCGATTTCAGGCAAACCCACGCGAACCTCACATGCTTGCAGTGAAGAACATCTTACGCTATCTCAAGCGAACCACCTCCTTAGGTCTATGGTATCCTTCCAACTCAGGCTTCTTCGTTCAAGCCTATTCAGATGCTGACCTTGGAGGATGTGGACTCGACAGAAAAAGCACCACTGGTGGCTGTCAATTCCTTGACGGGAAGTTGGTCAGCTGGCAATCCAAGAAACAAACATGCGTGTCGTTGTCTACTGCCGAAGCGAAATACATAGCCGCTGCATCCTACACCTCTCAAGTGATTTGGATCCAGAGTCAACTTCGAGACTATGGACTCAATATGAAGAAGATCCCACTATATTGTGACTCTGAAAGTGCAATTAGGATCTGTCATAACTCAGTGCAACACTCTATAACCAAACACATAGCACTGAGGTATCACTTCATCAAAGATCATGTGGAAGATGGAAACGTCGAAGTTCACTTCGTAAGAACCACTGATCAACTGGCTGACGTCTTTACCAAAGCTCTTCCTGAAGCATCATTCAACAAAATTTTACAATGGCTAGGTATGATGGAATCAGAATCAGTACCTCAAACTACCTCTCAGCCTCAAACATAAGAAGCGAACTTGACCGAACGTTCAGGTTCGGTTACATAATCTGCCTCGCTCATCACTACAAAGGTAGTTTTCTTGGTTGTATATTTCTTGTACAAAGTTGTTTATTTTATTGTCAAAAGTATATTCTGATTGCATGTCTCAATTCATTGGTTTTCAAAAATTTTCTAAAACCGAAACCTACCAAACGCTCGGGTTCGGTTTTTCAAAATTTTCTTCAACCGAACGCATGGGTTCGGTTTTTCAAAATTTTCTTAAACCGAAACCAACCGAACGCTCGGGTTCGGTTTTTCAAAATTTTCTTCAACCGAAACCAACCGAACGCTCGGGTTCGGTTTTTCACATTTTTCCCAACCGAATTCAACCGATCGTTCGGGTTCGGTTTTTCAAAGTTTTCCAAAGTTTTTTTTCGAGTCTTATTTTCTTTGCTTACTTTTTACCTTTTATTTTTTCTTTTAATTTTTCTTATTTTTTTATTTATTATTATCTACTTCAAAAACTCCAAAAATATTTTTCTCTTTTAATTTCACTTGTGCTCGTTCGTTTATGGGGATATAATTGTTGGATTAGTTAAGTGTCCCTAGAAGCATGCTGCTGTATGTGTCCCAAGCCTCATAAGATTCTGAATAATCGCCTTAATGACCTGGTATAAACAAACCGTGTCTTCCCAATTAGGCTACTACATTTATTCTAATCGTGAGCTACCTCACTCTCTTTTCACATGAGTTAAGAGTTTTTCTGCTTGGTCCTTATTTTCGCAGCAGAGGTACTTTAATTTCTTACACCATCCTCATTACATTTCTCCACTATATTCGTTTCATCAACGTAACCCTTGAGACTCTCAGAAATTACCATTGAGGTTTATGGTTACACAACATCTGTGTTTGTGATCTTAGTTTCGTGTCACTACGAGCTCAGTGAAACCCAAAATTCAACACCTAACGAATTGACGGTGAACAATTAATTTGCTCAAGTTTTCACCAAAGAATTGACGGATGTACCTTCATGAAATCTCAACCTTTATTTTGTGTGATTCCTATGAAATTGTTAAACACCATAACATTTCTTCCCTTGGGATCCAGTTTTTAATTTTTTTTTTGAGATTTTATATTTTCCAAGCCAATTTAAAGTTAATTCCTACCTACTTGTTCAACAGACTACACCGGTCTCACAAGTACTTTGATCACTTTCTTTCTTATTTCAAGATTAGAATTGCTGAATCAAAGCGAAAGCCACCTTTACTTAGCCTCATTAAAAGAAGCCTTTCAACATTTATTCATAAATGTTTGATCGTAATTCAACGGGAATCCACATAAACACTTTAAGGTCTCTCTTGATCTTGAAGGAAGAGATTCGTGCCCGGGATCACTTGTTTCGTGTCTTTATTGACATCACATTTATTCCTTAAAAGAGTTGCTTTATTCCTTTTTTTTTACACTCTTAGCACGAAAATCTTTGATTTTCCAAAATTCTGTTAGTAATTACTACAGGCTGTATTATTGCTTTGGTGGTTAATTATGAAGTTGTGGTCAAAAATAATCCACGTGGGTATTTAATTCAAAAGATGTCGTTTAAAAGATAAGACGAAAGGTTGCTGACTTGGCGGGAGTTAAAAGGATTGAATTTCAAACGACGGTAAAAATAGGGCGCGTGTGGATTTGAAACGCCCATACTTTTACTGACATCATGGACGCGTGTGCGAATTTCAAGGGATTTCTCTCTGGCACTTAAAGGCGCGTGAGGATTTGAAACGGTTTTCTTCTGAAACGGCGCTTGTTGGGTGGCGTGATCCTAGGAATCTGACACTCTCTCTCCTACGTGATCATCGCATAGAAGATTTGAAACGATTTTTCTCTCTCCATTCCCTCACTATAAAAGGCAGTCTACACTCTCATTTACCTTTTTACTGCTTCCGGATTTTCTAGAGAGCAAAAACTCCCAAAAGCTTCACTGTTCATCTTCTGCTTCTACTACCTTCAACAATGGCGGAATCATCCTCAGTCCATGCTACCTCCCACATCCTTCCTATTCGTCCTCAACAATGCCTGGTAATCGATCTCAACCCTCTAGCGTACGACTCCTACATGTCGTCGATCATCGAGTGCCTGAAGTACTCCCAAATCGCTCCGGCTCTCTCCAGGATTGAGTCTGTGCCCATGGCTACTCTCTCGCAGGTTTATGCGACTGCCTATTACGACAAAGCAGTCGAGCGGGTGTTCTTCGAGGTTGCTGATCACAAGACCTCCATTTCTCGACAACGTTTCTGCACACTGCTAGGGTTGGCTGCTGACCCATCGAGAATTAATCCGGAGACGATTCCGGTTGGGCATCTGTATAGCATGTTTTACAATATGGGGTACATGGAGGTCCTCACCTCCGTCGCAAAGTTCAAGAAATCTTGCTTGCCGCCACAGTGGAACGGCATGTTCACAGTCCTTTTTAAGGGCTTGTCGGAACGGAGCTCAGGATCCGACGGTGCTAGTCGACTTTTCTTGTCGATCATGTATGCAGTTTACAACGGGGTCAACTTAGATTTTGGGTTGGTTCTCTAGCAACAGCTCATCCAGAGCCTTTCTTCCTTATCACGACATTTTGAGGTGTCGTATGCCCGGTTCTGGACTCTAATCACAAAGTGGGCAATGGACAGGTTTGATATTCCCACTGCTGCTGGTGCATCGATGTCTTCAATCGGTACGTTTCATACCAAGAAGATCATCGTCTCTGATGCATCTAAATTCTCGTTCATTGGCTCTATTCCGGAGACAATGTATGGCGACGTTCCCTCTGACAGCAGGCTAATCCGGACGATCAAGGAGTTCAGGGCAACTGGACCTAGGGACCTTACACCGGAAATGCTGAAGTCCATCCATGATGCTGACAAACCGGTGAACAGGGGCAAAAAGGCGGACAAAGGGAAGCAAGTGACCAAAGCTGCTAAAGGTACTTCTCCCAAGAAGAGGAAACAAACGAAACCTGCTCAGTCCCCGCAGCCGAAGAGGAGGAAGACTCAACCGAAGCAAAAGCTTATAATCCCTTCCTCTTCGAGTGACTCCGAAAACGAGAGTTCGGGTTCAGATGGCTCTCAAGGAGGCGAAACCCCTCAAAGAGGCAACACACCACCCCGCTCACCTACCCCAGAGATGGAACTTCATAATTCACCAGTTCCTTCACCTCCTCAAACCATCCCTACTTCCATTCCGACCATAATTCCCACTACCACTATTCCTCCAACCTCTTTCCCTATACCACCACCCATTTTCACAGATACCACCACAACCACTACAAAGGTTACAACCAACGTATCTGATACGGGGGTTCATACCACTACAACCGAAACACCACCCGTAACCGAACCACCTCAAACCGAAACCCAGCATACAACCGAACCTACCCATACTCAACCACCACCCGAAACTAACCCCACACCCACTCAACCTAAACCTACCAAAACCACCACACCCCCAGATTCACCACCCCCACCATCTCCAGATCATGCCTCTGATGGAGATAACCCGTTTCTTGGCGGTGAAAACATGACCTTCGATTTAGTCTATTTTAGTCCGTTTCAGGTTCAAAGTGACGAAGAGGATGATGCTCCAGTGACAAAGAAGCATCTTAAGGAGCTCAACGAGAAGGTTGACTTACTTCTCGCTTCATCTTCCAACAACCAGTCATCTCTCTCTGAAGCCGCTCTTCAGAAGATTGTTGATGCCTTCTCCAGGGCTCAGCATGATTCGGTAGCTTCAGCCACTGCCGCCATAGACGCCTCCACAAAAGCATGTGAGGCTGCAACCAAAAAAGTCGATAAACTATTCTCAGACGCTTCTTCCCTGTTGAAGTCCCTACAGGAGAGCGCTGATGCCACAAAGACAACTTTGGAACCAATAGTTCAGCAGTTGGCCAAGTTCGTCTCAACGGAGTTACAGTCATTCGCTTCACTTCACCAATCTATTAGCGATGACAACTCGGCCCTTCGTGCCTCCATTGATGAGCGCCTCGCTAAGCTTCAGGAGGATCTCGCAGCTGAAAACTCATTAATGGACGTTCTGGCAAGCAAAACCACCGCCCTAAAGGTCAAGAGCACTCAACTTTCAAACTCACAGCAACAGCTTGAAGCTCTTCGATCCGAACGGGAGGTTATCAAGACATGTGTTTCGGATGTACACGCTGCTCTATCTAACATCCTAGAAGCACACGATCCGATTCTAAACCATTCGGTGAGGTGAACCCTTGCTGAAAAACTTGCTCCTGCCTTAGACCTTCTCAGCAAAATCGAAGGTTTACCTAGTTTCGTGTCTGATCCGAAACAAGGGGGAGAAGTAAAGTCCGGATCGAAACCACCTCCTTCCTCCAAAGCTACTCACACAACCGAACCACCTCCGACTGGTCAAGCTTCGGGTTCGGGTGTGAAGGATAAAGGGAAACACATAGCTGAGGAAGAAGATGAAGATGAAGATGATGAAACCATTGCTGACATGTTGAAACGTAAAAACAGTCGCAATGTGGATGATAATGTCAATAGTGTGGCGCGAGAGGCTGAAGAAGCCGAATGCATGCAAAAGGAAGCCCACGATCTCCTCGAGAGCAGGAAGACTCTCTTCCCTGCATGGACTCGGGAGCGCATGATTAAAGAGGCCATAGATACTCCTAGCATCTTATGGCTCAAGCGGTGATTTCATTCGATTGCTATAATTTTGTCGATTCGCAGTTCGACATGCCGTTGACTCGAAAGGCGTTTATTTTCCACGCCTTCTCTAACATTTTTGAAGTCCCTCATCCGAACCCTGAGGTGGATAGGGAGTTGATCGAATTCTATCTGAAGGCTGCTCGTCCTCAGTATCAAACTTGGAGCGCCCAGAAGATAGTGAACGTTCGGGTCTTAAAGCCTTACACCGAAGGAAGGTTCATAAACGTTCGGTTAAAGGTGATTCGAGGGTCTGCGAGAACTGAACACCTTATATCTTTGGCACACTTACCGAATTTAAATCCTCATGATTGGATCGTCTTGCATAATATCCTTTTGACTGATGAAGCCGAATATGGTCCCATTATAGACCATCTCAAAAGGATGTTAGTCTGTTACATCATGGAGGTTGCCCTAATGGATCAGGAGGTTGCCACAGTCTTCAAGAAGAAACCGAAGATAGCTCCTGTGGGATCGGCCAGTGATCTTAATCAAATGCAAATGGGCAAGATCGACCCGAGACGTAATTCGGTTATGTTCACTAGAGCTGAAGGACAGAAATGTCTCTTCGCTTTAGCTGACAAACATCTTTACACCACTGCTTTTCTAGAGCATGTGTTATCGATCATTCGAAGGTCTAAAGAGAATGCAGCGGATGATGTTAAGTACTTCAACGACATGATCCAATGGTACATCAGGTTTAGGCAGACGATATTGGCTCTTATCTCTCGTCTGTTTAACACCGTGAAGAAGAAAGTACCCGCCTCCGCTGCTGGCCCAAGCAACAAGTGAAGATCTCGCTCCAATTGACGCAAAGGGGGAGATTGTTGGGTTGAAGATTCGTTTGAAGATTGCGTCAATGGGCTCAGCTGTTAGTCCATTTAATTTTGTATTCCGGTTTTGGGCCTGTCCATACCGTGAGCTTGCTAGGTTACTATATAAGTATATGCTTACATGCATATTAGGTTAATGATTTTACGATTGATCTAGACGATTACGATAGCATTACAGTTTCTTTTATCGTTCTTGTAAACCTCCAACCCTCTACAGTTGATGTTCTTTATCGAGCTCTTCTGAGGGTTATTTTATAATCATTCAACCTGTTTGATTCATCGTTGAGTTATTCTTTATTTTACATTCGTTCTTACTGTTTAAATATTTATTCACCTGTTTAAGATCTAATCGATCTTCAAGATTAAGCATTAATCTCATCACTCTTTTATTTAAATAAGTTATTGAGAAATATAAAACAAGTAACTATTGATAAATTTCGTTATGATGTATGACTACGAACCATCACCGGTTTGTGAAATTAGCATATAACATCATTTAAATGCAACAAACTTAATTTTTGTATCAACATGTCTCTAGTTGATAAGTAAGTTAGGTTCTATGTAAAACGTTTGCTTAATAGATGTGAAGGATCTAAATTTGACAAATATACAAACCAAAGTGACAAAACGTGTTTAACGATATGGTTAACCGGTTAAATGTCACGAAATTATACATTGCTCAATAAATTTTATATTTAAATAAATTAAAATATAAAATGAATTATCATAAGGTATAATTAAAATGTACTTAAGTGTTTTTGAATAAAAAGAATAAAACATAAACATTAAAGTTCAAATACACAAAAACTACATTGTTATTTTATACTAAGTATACATGTATGTATTTGTATATATGTATTATTATCTAGTGAATGACTAGTTATGGGTCATGACTTAAAGTGATTTCATGTATGTTTTATGATGTCTAACTCAATTAAGATAAGAGCATTGGTGGAGATAAGTGCCAACTTAACTAATAAGTGCTTAATCACTTAAGACATTTTACTAAGAATGCTTATTAATCCCTCTTCTAATTTTCGATATTAAGACCTTCCCTCTCCTTAACGAGAACTCCTAACTAACTAAATAACTAGTAGTTAGTTAGTTAACTAACTCTATCTCTAAGCAACCAACCAAGCAAGTGGCTAGACAAGATCACATCACTTCAACTCACATCCCATCACAAGCTAGTCTAGGTTTTGTCCCCTTATCCTCTTCCACTCTTTCCTCCTTCATAATCACGAAATTTCATCTTCATTTTACCCTCATTTGACCAGCCAATACTCCAGGGAATTACTCTCAACCTTCATCTCATTTTCAAGCACAAAAACTTCCTTCCAAAGCTATCAAAACCATGAACTAAAGGGCTGCTGTCCCTTTTGTGTTTCAGCCACCATTTCACCCATATATACCTTCCTTTTGCTTGATATTTTTACCAACAAATACCCCTGGAAGTTATTTGTTATGATACTCAAAATTATTGATTCAAAACAGTGAGTAAACTACCCTTTTTCTTGCTCTTTTGCTGTGAAATTTTCGTGACAGCAACATAGCCAAAAGAGTGGCTGTTTTGGAGCAGCAAACCAACAACCAAAAGTTCATCTTCAACCTTCCATTCTTCGAGTATTCACATAAGGTGAGTTCATGCCCCTACATTTTCATGTTTTCTTCAAGTTTTAAGGGGGGGGGGGTGGGGGGATACAAGTTAGAACACTAAACATAACTTAAATTTAAATGACAGCTTTCTATAGAAAAGTTGAGTCCTGTTCACGGACTGTTTTGACCATCTTAAACTTAATATCATTCAAAATTGTACAATATTCAAATAGTTCAAGTTTATACCTTTCTAATGACTACTTGCACGCGTTCATACGATTTTTCTACAATTTATGGCGATTTTTATAAAACTGCCTGTCATTTCAGAAGTGATTTCGGACCAGTCTGTGAAGATGTTCATTTTCACACTAGTTTGAGACCACTAAAAATCATAATAAAAATTAGGAACAAAGTAGACTCATTTTATAAACTCTCAGAGGTGACGGATTCAGTTTTTGACTTACGAGGATTTTTCTATGAGTTTTCTAAAAACAGAGACAGTAAAGGGTAAAACTGTCAAAAGTGGTTTATAGATTTATTAACACCTTCTAACATTTTTGAGCAATGTTTATACATTAAGGAAGTTAAAACACAATCATTTAAATATGTTTAATTACCATTTTTACAAAAGTGATAAGTACAAAAAGGTCTTTAGTATCAAACTTAAGGATTATTTCATGCAAAGTTTCTAATAAAAACGTAAGAATATGAACAACAATTACGAAACATACCAAATCATCTTTTAAAATTTATACGTATATATAACCATATACATATATATGTTTTATTTACAAACTTGTCTTCTACATCCAGAATATACATATATATGTTTTGTTTACAAACTTGTCTTCTACATCCAAAATATACATATATATGTTTTGTTTACAAACTTGTCTTGTACATAAAAAATTACACTTTTCATAACAAGTGAACATTTTACTAAGGATTACTATGCAAACGAGACACATTTTTAGAAAACTATAATAGGTATAGTTTTACGAGAGCATTACAAACTTTTACATACTAGAAACACTATTTCAAGAAGTTTACTTTCATATACAAGAACAAACGAACATTTTTTCACGTAAATCTGTTTTATACTAAGTTTTGTGAGACATCAACTTCACGTACGTTCGAGTACACATTTCAAGTCCTATATTATATACCAGAATCCCTTGGAGGGGGAGCATGGTGTTTGTGTATAGATCTATACGGGCTTGACAACCCGCGCCCTGACTGTTAGCTACAGTCCACCATTTGGGGTTACAAACGTTAGAACATTCCAACGCCTGAAGAACGTTGTGTATAGGCATTTCTAGTCAATAGCATGGTTATAAAACTCACATGGAGTATTAAAAACACATTGATTTACGGGGTTTTTCAGACGTATTGGAAATTTTATACTTACATACAATTTTAGAAACAAACATTGGTCTTGAGAGAAGGCTACATTTATACTAGTAGAAAATATAGGATTTTCTAGAAGCAAACAAACAAGAACAAAACATTTCATTTCATACAAACATTGTCATTTAATACTTATGAAACTCACCAGCTTAAATGCTGATCTACTCTTTCAAGACTACTTGTATGTCCGAGGGATTCAGTAATTACAGGTAACAAACAACTTTTGAAGAAGGGATGCTGCGGCGCCAGTTTAAATTCATATTTTGGCATCATATTGTAATTGGTTTTGAACATGTACCTTTTAACAATGTAAAGTTTCAATTATATATATGATGGTTGTATTGCTTTCTTCACTATGTATTCATTTGTTACGTTACCACATGAAGTCATCCGCCCCCGAACGTTTCCGCCGTTCCGGTTTGGGGGTGTGACATCTCTCTCTTAAAATCCAAGTTTAAGGGTCCAAAACTCAAATTTAAGGCTTCAAATCCCTAAGGTACCTTCCTAACTTCATTGTATAGCATATTTGGCTTCCAAATTCGAGATTTAAACATGAAATGGGACACAATATATGACTTTACGGCCCAAGAGGCTGCCTAGGCCGTAAACACCAAGTTTGAAGGGTTTTGAGCCCTTAAACCACTTCCTAGACAATTTTGCACTTTAGATATGGCTTAATGGCTTCATGAAATGGACTTATAACATTTAAAACATGGATTTTGATGGATTTGAAGGAGTTTATAGCCAAGGCACAAGCTTGGGCCGTAAACTCATATTTATGGGGTTTTCTTGACCTTAAACCCTTCCAAATCACTAATAAGGATTAGATATGAATTATAGAATATTGGTTTTAGCATTTGGACACTTGAAACATAATTTATGAGGGGTTATTATGAGTTTATGGCCAAGGCAAGAGCTTGGGCCGTAAACTCCTTAAAATATGGCAAAAAATCATTTTAAAGTGTTGTTTAGCCCCTATAACACCCCTAAAACCTTGGAATGAATTTTAGAAGTCCTTAAAAACAAGTTTTTGGCATTAAAACACAAGGAATTACCCTCTAAGAGAGTTTACGGCCATGAGAGGGGTCTCATAGGCCGTAAACTCCAAAAAGCTATTCAAAACATCAAGTAAATGCATGTGAGGTCTTGAAACAATTTTAGCAATCACATGTGATTTGTTTGGAAACCAAAAACACAATTTTTCTTGAGTATTTAGGAGTTTACGGCCAGGAGCCTATGCTAGGCCGTAAACTCCCATATATAAGTTATTTTGATGATTTAAATCCATTCCAAGCCTTTAAATCCAAACCTAGAAAAATTCCCTTAAGTGATTTAAGCCATTTTGTGCCATATCTCACCCCACCATGAGTTTACGGCCGTAAACTCATGGGGAGAGGGTCATGTGGCCGTAAACTCCCTATGGAGTGTTCCTTTGAAGTCCCAATTCATTATCCTAACTATATGTGTCCCTAAACACTCCATAGAGAGTTTACGGCCACATGACCCTCTCCCCATGAGTTTACGGCCGTAAACTCATGGTGGGGTGAGATATGGCACAAAATGGCTTAAATCACTTAAGGGAATTTTTCTAGGTTTGGATTTAAAGGTTTGGAATGGATTTAAATCATCAAAATGACTTATATATGGGAGTTTACGGCCTAGCATAGGCTCCTGGCCGTAAACTCCTAAATACTCAAGAAAAATTGTGTTTTTGGTTTCCAAACAAATCACATGTGATTGCTAAAATTGTTTCAAGACCTCACATGCATTTACTTGATGTTTTGAATAGCTTTTTGGAGTTTACGGCCTATGAGACCCCTCTCATGGCTGTAAACTCTCTTAGAGGGTATTTCCTTGTGTTTTAATGCCAAAAACTTGTTTGTAAGGACTTTTAAAATTCATTCCAAGGCTTTAGGGGTGTTATAGGGGCTAAACAACACTTTAAAATGAGTTTTTGCCATATTTTAAGGAGTTTACGGCCCAAGCTCATGCATTTGGAAGGGTTTAAGGTCAAGAAAACCCCATAAAAATGAGTTTACGGCCCAATCTTGTGCCTTGGCCATAAACTCCTTCAAATCCATCAAAATCCATGTTTTAAATGTTATAAGTCCATTTCATGAAGCCATTAAGCCATATCTAAAGTCCAAAATTGTCTAGGAAGGGGTTTAAGGGCTCAAAACCCTTCAAACTTGGTGTTTACGGCCTAGGCAGCCTCCTGGGACGTAAAATCATATATCATGTCCCATTTCATGTTTAAATCTCGAATTTGGAAGCCAAATATGCTATACAATGAAGTTAGGAAGGTACCTTAGGGATTTGAAGCCTTAAATTTGAGTTTTGGACCCTTAAACTTGGATTTAAGGAGAGAGGTTAGAGAGAGAGTAGAGAGAGAGGGAAAAAGCTTCAAATGAAAGGTTTAACATGTTTATATAGTTCCCAAAACTTGGACACGGTGGAATTCTACCCGATACCGGCCTTAAACGAGGCTTTAGGTCGCACCCGATTAAGTTTCCGTCACCCGGCGGGGACGTTTCAAAAACTTATGAAATAAATGTTTTGGGCTAATTTCATGAGTTCCTAAAGGGTTTGGACACTCATTGGATGATAATAAACATAAAATTTTAATTAACTAAACCCAAAAACGATATCGGGACATTTCGATATACGACGAGTTATACGGGTAGAATGGGTTTTCGGCGATAGAAAACTTCGGGTTGTTACATTATTTCAGTAAATCTTGCATTTAGGAATATATGGGATTTTCCTGGGGTTAACATATAATAACTGAACTGTAACGAAAGATAACCAAACTCACATTACATAAGAAAATATGGGATTTTCTTGGATAACAAACCTTTTCAGAAAACTAAAGGAAATCGATACATTTTCATAAAACAAAACCGCTTATGAACTCACCGGCTTTATGCTGATTTTCAAACTGCTTGTATTCTCAGGTCCGAGTTAGACAGGTACCCGGTGATCTCTTTTGGTGAAGACGGAGTGCGTAGAAGACTCGTCTCGTTTTGTTCATATGATATATGTATAACTTTTGTACAATTTAGTTTTGAACCAAATGTAAGCTTTCTTATATATGTAATGTAATGGTTGTTTACTATGATTACTATGTACATTGAATTTGATACACAACTTGGAGTCAACCCCGGAAATGTTTCCGCCTTTGATTTTCGGGGTGTGACAATATGAAACCAAATTATAATATTTTTGGGGTAAAACCCACTAAATTAGTAAGTGACTATAATGTAACCACTTTTGCTAGAAAAGTTATCTTTTAGTAAAAGTTTCAAAAAAAAAACCATGTAGTTTTATAATCATAAATTTTCTTATGGTTTTATAACATAGAGTATGTTTATTTCTAAAAACATGTATGTTTATTTCTTTTGAGTTGTCACAGTTTCAAATGAATGTGGTGAAAGGAAAAATACATAGGAGTTTCAAATGAATGTGGTGAAATGTAAAATACTTCCTTTATAAGTATATACTGATATAGAAAGATATAGATATAGATATAGCTAACTAGCTATGCAGATAATACGCCGACACTTGGTAAATGACTTAATAGGCAAGGCCAATTTTGAAAATCAACATTTCTTCTTTTATCTCATAACTATATACACCATTCAAAAAATACAAATGATGGGGTCATAGCAAGGTCAATGAAACATAAAGCATGTTAAATGAGAGCTAAGAAGCTTACCCGCAATTGCAATGTGAAACCAATTTGTTAACGATGACCCGAACATATTAACTCCTTATGAAACATATAAATGTTGTCAACGTTGACAATATATGGTTATAATAAAAAACGAAATGAATAACTTGGCTATTTCTTGCAATTAATCCTGAAAGAAAATAAATCGAAACATTGTTGACCGTTGAAAGATGACGGTGGCATATTCAGAATATATATCAACCGAGCTCCACCCCATAACTAAAAATATTCCCTTCCGGCGACAGTAGCCGAAGATCCCTTAGGCAACGGTGGCTTACCAACACATAAATTTAAAAAAGTATGATAAAACCATCTTATTTAGTCTGGTAAACGTCTACTTGCATGAAACTGCGAACTCACTAAACCCAAGGTTTACCGAACCATAAATTAAAACGGAAAATCAAAAAAAATTACATAAATAGTAGAGAAATATCAAATTATGAAGTTGACAAAGGAGTTCCACGGAGATGTAACATCTTGGAATACTCCACTCAAGGATTTTATTATAAGTTTATTTTTTCCAATGTATAAAAAATAATATTGAAGGTTAGAAAGTGATCTTCAGAGTTATTAAAAGTGATTTATGCTATCTAGTATCTTATGAAATGTTTGGGTGTTACGTATATTTGTTTATTAATTACACATTCAACAAAAATAATGAATAAATGGTCATTTAGTAATACTAGTTTTGAAAATAAATTTGGGTTACGAAAAAAATAAGTCGAACATTACTAAACTATTATCGTGTAGTTCAACGTAACATCAGTATTCCATGAAAATAGTTTATAACTATTAACTAATTATTTGATGGATTATAGAATATATATTCCTTCCAAGTGGATATTAAAACAATATTATTTTAATCATGACAACAACACTCAGATGGAGACCCTCCTTTACATGAACCCGTAACGAAAGCTAATTCTTGGCAAAGTTGTAAGCAGTCCATGTTGATTGCATCACACTGTCCAAGACATGCCAGTCCAAGAGATGTATAGATGTAAATTCAAAAGAGATGTTGCAACTATATGATGATTTATGATAAATTTTCCTAAAATACCAAGAAATAGAGGAATGATGTCATACCTAAAAGAGGAACACATGTCATGCAAATAAACAACACCAAAACCATCACGACAAAAGAACTTTTTTGTGTAGGCCATTTGTTTGATGAACAATATTTCTAGATTTTTATTGTAAGAATAGAATTAAGAAAGGATCATACTTTATGGTTGATTACCAATCCTTAAATAGTCATTCAAATGAAGCATAACAGTTGTTAACATCATTCAAGTTGATCATAACAGTTTATTAGCACCATTAATTAAAATCTTTAAATTTTGTTATTAACGTATGTTCATATTGAAATTTTATTAGCATGTAAATTATAGAGGTTACGTTATGTTTGAAATTACGTTAGTAATCAACGGTGCTAGCTAACAGGATGATCAACTTGAATGGTTCTAACAAGTGTTATGCTTCACTTGAATGACTATTTAAGGAGTGGTAATCCAAAATAAAATACGATCATTTTTTAATTCTATTCTTAAAATTAAAATCAAGAAAAATTTTTCATCAAACAAATGGCCTACACAAGAAAAAGCTCTCTTGTCGTGATGGTTTTGGTGTTGTTGTTTATTTATATGATATATGTTACAATTTTAGGTATGACATCATTCACGTATGTCTGGGTATTTGAGAAATTTTTTCCAGAAATCATGATATAATTACAACATCTATTTTGAATTTGAATCTATACAACTCTTAGACCAGCATGTCTTGGATCGTGTGATTTAATCAACGTGGACTGCTAACAACTTTTCCAAGAACTAGTTTTTGTTACGGGTTTATGCATAGCAGGGCCTTCATCTGAATGTTGTTGCCGTAATTAAATTAATACTCCGTTAATATCTACTTGTAAGGAATATATATTCCGTAAACCACCAAATATTGAGTTAATGGTTTTAAACTATTTCCGTGGAATAATAATGTTACGTTAAACTACATGATAATCCTATAAAGCTATTAAAGAAACATTTTAGTTTAGTAGTGTCCAACTTGTTTTTTTCGTTGCCCAAATATATTTTCAAAACTACTAATACTAAATAGCCAATTATTCATTTAATTTTTGAATGTGTGTTATTAATAAACAAATATACATAACACCCAAAAATTTGAAAAAATAATACATAGGCGAAGTCAGTTTTAATAAATCTCAAGATCATTTTCTAACCTTCAATGTTATTTTTTATACAAGGTAAACAATAAAGATATAATAAAATTCTTTAATGGGGGTATTCCAAGATCCTTTGTCGACTTTATACTTTGACATTACTACTACTACTATTTATGTACATTTTTCAGTTTTTCCATTTTTATATTTATCTTTGGGTAAACCTTGGGTTTAGTATGTTCGTTGTTTCATGCAAGTAGACGTCTACCATAGTAAATAATATGGTTTTATGATACTCTGTTAAATTTATGTTGGGGTATGCCACCGTTGCATATAGGATCTTCGACCACCGTCGCCAGAAGGGATTATTGTTAGTTATAGAGTGGAGCAAGATTTAAATTTATGTCGGATCTTACACTGTTATATATCAAAGGTTGCAACACTTCCATTTTTTTTTCTTTTGGGATTAATTGCTAGAAATAGCAAAGCAATTCATTTCTTTGTTTATTATAGCCATATCTTATTAGCTTTGACAAGGTTTTTATGTTTTATAATGAGTTATCATGTTTGGGTCTTGGTTAGCAAGTTGGTATCTCATTGCAATTTTGGGTAAGCTTCTTAGCAGTCATTTACCAAGTTTTATGTTTAATTGACCTTGCTATAACCACATCATTGGAGTTTTAGATAAAAGTAGACATATTGATTTTCAAAATAGGCCTCTCCTATTAACAGATTTACCAAGTTTTAGTGTATTATCTACATGGCTAGTAATTTAAGAATAAAAGAAGGAATTTTGATCCAATTACTAAAAAGTAGATTGATTTGAGTTGTCTTTTAGAGTTATGTACAAGAAAGAGCCATGCGTATTTATTAATTTGTGATATTAATGACCTTCATATGCAGTAATCATGATGCTAACGAAGATGTTGAAGCCAATATACATGAAACTATGATGATGATCGTTCAATCATACATATTTCACATATTATTGATATAAAAATATTATGATATGAAGGCATGAAAACCAAATGAAAAGGGAAAAAGAAACAACCACGAATAAGAAGGAAATAACTTCCAGTAGTGTTGCTTCTGTTAGTAGTAGATAAGGGATAGAATTAAGCTTATTAGCAATATGAGAAAAAAATTAAAGGAAAACTCAAGGCCTAAGTATCAAGTATACATGCGGTCTATACGAGAATAGAGGTATGAGAAATATGTAGGGGTGTAAGTGTGTGGTTCTATTGTATCCTAAAATACTCCTATAGTATTTTAAATGATGCGTTTGATTCTAGGTATCATGGTGTTGGTAAGGGTAGACTTGTCCTTTACTACGACTATTTCCCAATGTATGCTACTTACACCTCAGATAAATATAGTTGATTAGGCTATATTTATTAAAGGTCTCATTACATATCCCGAGGCCTACCCGTAGTTTCCAACTCATCATCATACTTTTATTATGCCCTCATTATGACACTACCCTAACTTATATGTACTAATACTTAAAATATTATTAGATTTTTAAAAGTATATTTATAGTCAGAGTGTTTTATCCCCATAGTATTTATAGTTTTACATCTTGTATGGTTTGATATACTAGTTCTCCACAACCAATGCTCTAATAACAATTTGTCATACCCCCGAATCGGACTGGTGGAAACGTCCGGGGGTGGATGACGTCATGTACAATATCATGACCATTTAAGAGTAATGAAACATAGCAACCCAAACATTCATACATTGAAACTACAAGTCTACATCATTTATAACACTTTACTTGTTCAGAAGTTAAATACAAATAACTGAAAAGTAATAATCATGAAACGACAATGTCAACCCCCAATAAGGGTTGAATACATGTCTACTGGTTTCCTGAGAATACAAGTGATTTTGAAAAGTGTCACCGATTACATTGGTGAGTTCTTAAGAATTTTGTATGAAAAGGATTTGTAACATTTTCAAGAAACTGATTTTTGTATACTTCTAAAAAACCGATATTTTCTTTTAAAAACAAGTTGTAAGTCTTATACCCAAGACCAAAAATGTATGTATTTTCTTTGTATCCCTTCCTTGTAAAATGATAATGTATGTTTCCAAAAAATCCAATATTTTCATATGTATGAACAATATATGTATGTATTTCCTTTGTATACTTTCCTTGTAATTGTAAAATGCATGTTCCCCGAAAATCCAATATTTTCTGATCGATGTATGAAAACTGTAATCTTAAACCCTAAGACCAAAAATGTATGAGATTTGATGTACTGAACAATAGTATATCGTTATATCTTTTTAGAAAAACTAAAGAAGTGTAAGCTTCCCGTAAACCGTAATAGTATGTTAATCCCTATGTGAGTTCTTATAATCATGCTTTATATGACTGATTTATGTGAGCTGTGACTCCTTTTTCTTATAAAACGAAATAAGTAATTCTTTGAACAATTTTATGTATCTTAAAAATGTAGGTGTGGTTTGTAACTTCCAGACTATACCAATTATTGCATATCTTGTTTGTTGGAAACTATTTATATAATTTTTTTTATAAATATGAAAGTGTATTTTTGCCAAGTACAAAAATATGAAACCAGATCATAATATTTTTGGGTTAAAACCCATTAAATTAGTAAGTGACTATAATGTAACCACCTTAGCTAGAAAAATTATCTTTTAGTAAAAGTTTCAAAAAAAACTATGTAGTTTTATATCATAAATTTTCTTATGGTTTTAGAACGTAGATTATGTTTATTTCTAACATGTATGTTTATTTCTTTTGGGTTGTCACAATTTCAAATGAATTTGGTGAAAGGAAAAATACATAGGAGTTTCAAATGAATGTGAAAATACTTCCTTTATAAGTATATACAGATATACAAAGATATAGATATAGATATAGCTAACTAGCCATGCAGATAGTACGTCGACACTTGGTAAATGACTTAATAGCTAAAGCAAATTTTGAAAATAAACATTTCTTCTTTTATCTCATAACTATAAACACCATTCGAAAAATACAAATGATGTGGTCATAGCAAGGTCAATGAAACATGAAGCAAGGTCAATGAAACATGAAGCATGGTAAATGAGAGCTAAGAAGCTTACCCATAATTGCAATGAGAAACCAATTTGTTAACAATGACCCAAACATATTAACTCCTTATGAAACATATAAATGTTGTCAAAGTTGACAATATATGGTTATAATAAAAAATGAAACGCATAACTTGGCTATTTCTTGCAATTAATCCCGAAAGAAAATAAATCTAAGTGTTGTGACCAATGAAAGATAACGGTGGCAGATTCGGAATATATATCAACCGAGCTCCACCCCATAACTAAAAATATTCCCTTCCGGCGACAGTAGCCGAAGATCCCTTAGGCAACGGTGGCTTACCAACACATAAATTTAAAAAGTATGATAAAACCATCTTATTTAGTCTGGTAGACGTCTACTTGCATGAAACTGCGAACTCACTAAACCCAAGGTTTACCCAACCATAAAGTAAACAATGGAAAAACAAAAAGAAAATACATAAATAGTAGAGAAATATCAAATTATGAAGTTGACAAAGGAGTTCCACGGAGATGTAACATCTTGGAATACTCCATTCAGGGATTTTATTATATCTTTATTTTTTCCAATGTATAAAAAATAATATTGAAGGTTAGAAAGTGATCTTGAGAGTTATTAAAACTGATTTCTGCTATCTAGTATCTTATGAAATGTTTGGGTGTTACGTATATTTGTTTATTAATTACACATTCAACAAAAATAATGAATAAATGGTCATTTAGTAATACTAGTTTCGCAAATAAATTTGGGTTACGAAAAAAATAAGTCAAACATTACTAAACTAAAATGTTTTTTAATAGCATCATCAGATTATCATGTAGTTCAACATAACATCAGTATTCCACAGAAATAGTTTATAACTATTAACCAATTATTTGATGAATTATGGAATATATATTCCTTACAAGTGGTTATTAAAACAATATTGATTTAATCATGACAACAACACTCAGATGGAGGCCCTCCTTTGCATGAACCCGTAACAAAAGCTAATTCTTGGCAAAGTTGTAAGCAGTCCATGTTGATTGCATCACACTGTCCAAGACATGCCGGTCCAAGAGCTGTATAGATGTAAATTCAAAATAGATGTTGCAACTATATGATGATTTATGGTAAATTTTTCTAAAATACCAAAAAATAGAGGAATGATGTCATACCTAAAAGAGGAACAGATGTCATGCAAATAAACAACACCAAAACCATCACGACAAAATAACTTTTTGCTGTGTAGGCCATTTGTTTGATGAACAATATTTCTAGATTTTTATTGCAAGAATAGAATTAAGAAAGGATCATACATTATGTTGGATTACCAATCCTTAAATAGTCATTCGAATGAAGTATAACACTTGTTAACATCATTCAAGTTGAGCATAACAGTTTATTAGCACCATTAATTAATATCTTTAAATTTTGTTTTTAACGTATATTCATATTGAAATTCAATTAGCATATAAATTCTAGTTGTTATGCTATGTTTGAAATTAATGATGTCCATTTGAACATACATTAATAATAAAATTTAAAGTTAGTAATTAACGGTGCTAACAAACTGGATAATCAACTTGAATGGTGCTAACAAATGTTGTGCTTCACTTCAATGACTATTTAAGGAGTGGTAATCCAAAATAAAGTACAATCATTTTTTAATTATGTTCTTAAAATTAAAATCAAGAAAAAGTTTTCATCAAACAAATGTCCTGGACAAGAAAAAGCACTCTTGTCGTGATGGTTTTGGTGTTGATGTTTATTTATATGATATATGTAACAATTTTAGGTATGACATCATTCATGTGTTTGGGTACAACATCTATTTTGAATTTACATCTATACAACTCTTAGACCAACATGTCTTGGATTGTGTGATGTAATCTACGTGGACTGCTAACAACTTTTCCAAGAACTAGTTTTTGTTACGGGTTTACGCATAGCAGGGCTTCATCTGAGTGTTGTTGTCGTAATTAAATTAATATTGTGTTAATATCCACTTGTAAGGAATATATATTCCGTAAACCACCAAATAATGAGTTAATAGTTTTAAACTATTTCCGTGGAATACTGATGTTACGTTAAACTACATGATAATCCTATAAAGCTATTAAAGAAACATTTTAGTTTAGTAATGTCCAACTTGTTTTTTTCATTACCCAAATATATTTTCAAAACTAGTAATACTAAATAGCTAATTATTCGTTTAATTTTTTAATGTGTGTTATTATTAAACAAATATACATAACACCCAAAAATTTCAGATAATAATACATAGTCGAAGTCAGTTTTAATAAATCTCAAGATCATTTTCTAACGTTCAATGTTATTTTTTATACTAGGGAAACAATAAAGATATAATAAAAGTCTTTAATGGGGGTATTCTAAGATGTTACCTTTCTCTGGAACTCCTTTGTCAACTTCATACTTTTATATTACTACTACTATTTTTTTTACATTTTTCAGTTTTTCCATTTTTATATTTATCTTTGGGTAAACCTTGGGTTTAGTAAGTTCGCCGTTTCATGCAAGTAGACGTCTACCATAGTAAATTATATGGTTTTATCATACTTTGTTAAATTTATGTTTGGGTATGCCACCGTTGCCTGTAGGATCTTCGACCACCGTCTTCGGAAGGGATTATTGTTAGTTATAGGGTGGAGGAAGATTTATATTTATGTTGGATCTTACACTGTTATATATCAAAGGTGGCAACACTTCCATTTTTTTCTTTTGGGATTAATTGCTAGAAATAGCAAAGTAATTCATTTCTTTGTTTATGGTAGCCATATCTTGTTAACTTTGACAAGGTTTTTATGTTTTATAACGAGTTATGATGTTTGGGTCTAGGTTAGAAAATTGGTATCTCATTGCAATTTTGGTTAAGCTTCTTAGCTATCATTTACCAAGTTTTATGTTTAATTGACCTTGCTATAACCACATCATTGGAGTTTTAGATAAAAGTAGACATATTAAATTTCAAAATAGGCCTCTCCTATTAACTGATTTACCAAGTTTTAGTGTATTATCTACATGGCTAGTAATTTAAGAATAAAAGTAGGAATTTTGATCCAATTACTAAAAAGTACATTGATTTGAGTTATCTCTTAGGGTTATGTACAGGAAAGAGCCATGCGTCTTTATTAATTTGTGATATTAATAACCTTCATATGCAGAAATCATGACACTAACGAAGATGTTGAAGCCAATGTACATGAAATTATGATGACGATCTTTCAATCATACATATTTCACATATTATTGATATAAAAATAATATGATATGAAGGCGTGAACACCAAATGAAAAGGGCAAAAGAAACAACGATGAATAAGAAGGAAATAACTTCCAGTAATGCTGCTTCTGTTGGTAGTAGATAAGGGATAAAATTAAGCTTAGTAGCAATATGAGAAAAAAATTAAAGCAAAACGCAAGGCTTAAGTTTCAATTATACATGTGGTCTATGCGAGAATAGAGGTATGAGAAATATGTAGGGGTGTAAGTGTGTGGTTCTATTGTATCCTAAAATACTCCTATAGTATTTTAAATGTTGCATTTGATTCTGGGTATCATGGTGTTGGTAAGGGTATATTTGTATTTTACTACGACTATTTTCCAACTTATGCTAGTTACACCTCAGATAAATATAGTTGATTAGGCTATATTTATTCAAGGTCTAATTACATATCCCGAGGCCTACCCATAGTTTTCGATTATCATACTACTTTTATTATGCCCTCTTTATGACACTGCCCTAACTTGTATGTACTAATACTTAAAATATTATTATATTGTTAAAAGTATATTTATAGTTAGAGTGTTTTATCCCCATTTTATTTATAGTTTTACATCTTGTATGGTTTGATATACTAGTTCTCCACAACCAATGCTATGATAACAAATTGTCACACCCCCGAACCGGAATGGCGGAAACGTCCGAGGGCGGATGACATTATGTACAATATCATAACCATTGAATGGTAATGAAACATAGCAACCCAAATATTCATACATTGAAATTACAATTCTACATCGTTTACAACACATTACTTGTTCAGAAATTAAATACAAATAACTAAAAAGTAATAATCATGAAACGACGACGTCGACCCCCAAGAACGGTTGAATACATGTCTACTGCTTTCCAGAGAATACAAGTGACTTTGAAAAGTGTAACCGATTACATTGGTGAGTTCTTAAGAATTTTGTATGAAAAGGATTTGTAACATTTTCGAGAAACTGATTTTTGTATACTTCTTAAAAATCCGATATTTTCTTTTAAAAACAAGTTGTAAGTCTTATACCCAAGAACAAAAATGTATGTATTTTCTTTGTATCCCTTCCTTGTAAAATGATAATGTATGTTTCCAGAAAATCCAATATTTTCTTATGTGTGAACTGTATATGTATGTATTTCCTTTGTATACTTTCCTTTTAATTATAAAATGCATGTTCCCAGAAAATCCAATATTTTCTGATGTATAAAAACTGTAGTCTTAAACCCTAAGACCAAAAATGTATGAGATTTGATGTACTGAATAATAGTATGTCGTTATATCTTTTTAGAAAAACTAAAGAAGTGTAAGCTTCCCGTACACCGTAATAGTATGTTAATCCCTATGTGAGTTCTTAGAACCATGCTTGATATGACTGATATGCTTGAACGACGTTCTTCAGGCCTCAAAATTGGTAGACATATGTCACCCTAGACTTGCTGGTCTAACTGTAGCAAACAACTGAGTTATGGGGTGGTCAATCTTGTATATAGATCTATACACAACGGTCTCGCTCTCCATCCAGGAGACTCTGGTTATAATGCAGGACTTAAGGTGTAAGCTAGGTAGGTAGGAGGAAGGAACGTCTTATAAGAGCATTAACTCATTTATGTGAACTATGACTCTTTTTTCTTATAAAATGAAATAAATAATTCTTTGAACAATTTTATGTATCTTCTAAAATGTAGGTGTGGTTTGTAACTTCCAGACTATGCCAATTATTGCATATCTTGTTTGGTGGAAACTATTTATATAATCTTTTTATAAATATGAAAGTGTATTTTTGCCTAGTACAAAAATACGAAACCAGATTATAATATTTTTGGGTTAAAACCCACTACATTAATAAGTGACTATAATGTAACCACCTTAGCTAGAAAAGTTATCTTTTAGTAAAAGTTAAAAAAAAACCAGGTAGTTTTATAATCATAAATTTTCTTATGGTTTTATAACATACATTATGTTTATTTCTAACAACATGTATGTTTATTTCTTTTGGGTTGTTACAGTTTCACATGAATGTGGTGAAAGGAAAAATGTCTCACCCCAAAACCAGAATGGCAGAAACGTTCTGGGGTGCAGGACGTCATGTATATCATCATAACCAATGTATAATAGCAATCATAGCAATGTAACCATTACATTGATTACTTAAATAAAAATGATTACATCAATTTGGAAATTGTCTGAAACTTGTTTGGATTTCATCGTACCGAATATATATAGAATATAAACATTAAACTCTTATTGCTCCAACTCCTCAAAAACCCAGTAGGTACCTGTCTACTGATTTCCTGAGAATACAAGCTGTTTAAAAATATCAGCATAAACCTGGTGAGTTCATAAGTAGTGGTTTGTAATGAAACTTGTTGATGAGCTAGCAGAAATGCTTGTATAGTTTTAAGAAAATCCGATATTTTATTTAATGAAAATGTAGTGTTATCAGTTCTGTAGTAAACCATGAATATCTATATGTTTCCAAGATAATCCGATATTTTCTTTAGTGAAAATCTAGCGTTATCGATTCCGTATAAAACCATTAATTTTCGTTAATGAAAACTGTAGTGATATGCGAAAATACTACCTCATGTGACTAGCTAAAGCTAATCATGATGTATAAGTATTTTGTATTTGAAGCCATTGCATAATTGGTTACGTTCGAAAAACCTGGCTTTGGCTAGTATACGTAGTGTGTTTTAGTTCTATTTAGTATAAATAAAACCGTTGAAGAGTGCCAGATTTTAGACTAAAGGTGATTTATACATAATGTGAGTCGTATAACCATACTTTATATGACTAGAGACCTTTCCAACGTTCTTCAAGCGTCGAGTTAAACGACATTTGTCACCCTGGGCATGCATGCCCAACTGTAGCTAGTAGTTCGGGTGTGGGATTGTCAGTCCCGAATAGATCTATTCACAAATCTAACGCTCTCCCTCTAGGAGACAATGGTTATATTATGATAGGATTTATCCTTGTACACCTAAGGGTATAGTAGTGAAGTAGTGCCTCACAGTATCGTAGAATCTAATTTACATGTAGTGTAGTAGCGTTCTATCGTAGTGAAAATCCGAATGTATATAGTTCGTAGAGATAATTACAGTTATGAATAACGTGATAGAGTAGTGGAGCAAACTGTAAACTATTCTTGTTCTTAGTGCATGCATTTAGTAGTGAATGTTTCTATACTTGTTATGTTTATAAAATTCCAAACTATAACGATTATATTTTGCATGAGTAACGTAGTGAATAGCGAATCCGAAAAACTATGAAATTTCAGTGAAAAACGACCGTTATGCTCAACACAGTAGAAAAGGGTTGAAGTATGATAATTTCGTGAGTTTTGAAAACATTTATGTTTGGCTTGTATCCCCCCCTGAAAACATTAAAAATATGGAAAAATGTAAGGGTATGAACTCACCTCGGATGATTTGAATGAAGGATCGATACGGAATGCGGGATGCTCAAGTGAAGCCTTGAACACGATATGGTATTTCACCACTAGATGTGACGAAGAACCATTCTAAGAACTTGGGACTACTTGCAATAAGTGTTAGGACCTCAAAGGATTGCATGAGTGAGGTGTAAGGCTACTTTAAAGGTGTGTACGGCCATGGGTGTGCGGCCCAAAGGGTGTGCGGCCGTACACTCATGATGGAAGGTGCCTTTGAGGTGTTTTTCAAGGTCCATACTTGCATCCATGAAGTGTCCTAAGCCCATATCTGGTTGTAGTACAAGTTTAGGGTCATAGAAATGGGTTTGTGGTCCTATAGTGTGTGTAGTCGCACAAATGTGTGTGCTGCCGCACACATGAGTGTATGGTCGCACACAGGAGTGTCCTGCCGAACACAGGAGTGTGCTGCCACACACATGAGTGTGTCGCCGCACTCCTTTAACGAGATGAAGAACATGACGAGACTTTCATGATTCATGGCCTAGATAAAGAGGTTCTTCATGCAAAACAAGTTAAGGGATGGATTACTCACATTTTTGATGATTTGGAGGGGTTCAAAGTTGGAGAAACTTGAGAGGAAATGATGTTGTGTGCTGCCAAGGTGCTAAAGGAATGAAAGGGAGGGGCTACCCTTTATATAGGGGTATAGGTGTTGCCCAAAAGTGAGTGTGCTGCCACGGGAGTGGGTGTGCGGCTGCACACCCATGCGTACGGCCGTACACTCCTCCAAGTGGTGTGCATGGCCTAATTTTTCACTATTCAACACTCCGAGTCATTCCTAAAGTCAACCTTGGTTATATATACAAGCTTAGAACACTTAAATGACCCCTTGAATAGCACTAGAAATCGACAAAACAAGTTTAATATTGATTGAATTGATTAAATGTACAAAATTGAAATTCCGGGTTGTCATATCATCCCCTTGTTACAGGGAATTTCGTCCCGAAATTCAAGGATAAAGTACAATCATGAACTTGGAAAGAGATAGGGGTACTTCTGCTTCATTGAATCCTCATGCTCCCAAGTGAATTCAGGACCCCGCTTGGCATTCCAGCGAAGCTTCATTATCGGGATGCGACTCTGTTTTGTACGCTTGACTTTCCGATCCATGATTTCGACAGGTTCTTCCACGAAGTGTAGCCCCTCGTCTAATTTGATCTCGTCGAGAGGAATCACAAGTGTCTAATCGAACAGACACTTCTTTAGGCTCGACACGTGGAAGACAAGATGGATGTTGTTGAGCGCTCGAGGTAACTAGAGTTTGTATGCTACGGGACCGATCCTATCAAGGATCTCGAATGGTCCAACGTACCTTGGGTTTAGCTTTCCACGTTTTACGAAATGTATCATGCCTTTCTAGGGCGAGACCTTCAGAAGGGCGCGGTCACCCACTTGGAATTCCAAGGGTTTTCGTCTCTTATCGGCGTAGCTCTTTTGTTTATCCTTAGATGCTTTCAGTCGCTCTCTGATTTGTACGATCTTTTTTGTTGGCTCTTGGATGATTTCAGGACCCGTGAGAGTGCTATCAGGGACTTAACCCTTGACTAACTGCATGTCACCTACTTCAGCCCAGCACAGAGGGGATCTGCACTTGCGGCCGTAGAGGGCTTCACACGGCGTAGCCTTGTTGCTAGTATGGTAGCTGTTGTTGTAGGAAAATTCAACCAAAGGAAGATGAGTGTCCCACGACGCGTCGAAGTCAATGACGCAGGCTCTCAACATATCTTCCAATGTCTGAATTGTTCTCTCACTTTGTCCATCAGTCAAAGGATGATAAGCAGTGCTCATATCCAACTTAGTTCCAAGTGCGTTCTGAAGCGATTGCCAGAACCTTGAGGTGAGCCTGCTATCTAGGTAAGAGATAATGGATATAGGTACCCCATGAAGGCGAACTATTTCTTGCATGTAGATCTGTGTAAGTCTCTCCATCTTGAAGTTTTCTGTGATTGGCAGGAAGTGGGCGGATTTAGTCAACCAATCGACAATCACCCAGATTACGTCGTGCCCACTCGGGGATCTAGGTAACTTGGTGATAAAATGCATTGCTATCATTTCCCACTTCCACTCAGGTATTTTTGGCTGCTGAAGTAAACCTGAGGGCATCTGATATTCCACCTTCACTTTGGCGCAAGTCAAGCACTTGCCCACAAAGGTTGCAATCTTCGCTTTCATGTTTGGCCACCAATAGAGCTGTTTGAGATCTAGATACATCTTATCTGAACCGGGGTTAACGGAGTATTTCGTCTTGTGAGCCTCATTTATGACAACCTCTCTGTACCCACCGAACTTTGGGGTCCAAATACGGTTCATGAAATAGTACACTCGGTCTCCCTTAACCTCTAAGTTTTTGTCCATTCCCCTTAATGCTTCATCCATTACTTTCTCTGGTTTCAAGGCTTCCTGTTGAGCCTCCCTGATTTGTGCAGATAGATGGGAGTGAACGGTCATTGTCAATGCCTTCACCATTCGCCCAAAGTATTCCATTCGGCTGAGGGCATCTGCTACCACATTGGCCTTGCCAGGATGGTAGGGAATTTCGCACTCATAGTCACTTAGTAGCTCTACCCATCGTCGCTGTCTCATGTATAACTCTTTTTTATCAAGGATGTGTTGCAAGCTCTTATCGTCGATGAAGATAGTGCACTTGGTTTCATAGAGATAGTGTCTCCAGATTTTCAATGCAAAGACAAGTGCTCCCAACTCTAGATCGTGAGTTGTGTAATTGACCTTTCCTCGCTGCATGAGCACACAACCTAGGCCCTGATTGGATGCATCACAATAGAACACGAAGTCTTTCCTCCCTTCGGGTAGGGACAAGATAGGTGCGCTACACAAGGCTTGCTTCAATTTTTGAAATGCATTGTCTTGCTTGACTCCCCAACTAAAGGTTACACCTATCTGTGTCAGGGTAGTTAAGGGCTTAACGATTCTAGAGAAGTTCTGGATGAACCTGCGATAATAGCCCGTGAGTCCCAAGAATTGCCGGATTTCTGTGGGTGTTTTAGGTGCAGACCAATTCTCTATTGCTTTGATCATGGAAGGGTCTACGTGAATACCTTCCTTGCTAACCACGTGCCCAAGGAAGTTTACCTTCCTGATCCAAAACTGGCACTTCGAAAACTTCGTGTATAGCTTTTCCGCCCTTAATGTTTCCAAGACCTGTCTCAAGTGGTGTTTAGGATCACTCTCACTCCGCGAATAGACAAGTATGTCATCGATGAACACGATCACGAACTTGTCAAAGAAAGGGCGGCACACTCGATTCTTCAGGTCCATGAATAATGTTGGTGCATTGGTCAGACCAAAGGGCATTACTACAAATTCCTAGTGTCCATAGCGAGTTCAGAATGCTGTCTTAGGCACATCATTCTCGTGGACTCGCAACTAATGGTACCCTGATCTTAGATCTATCTTTGAGAAATAACTAGCTCCCTGAAGTTGGTCAAAGAGATCGTCGATTCTGGGCAAGGGATATCGGTTCTTGATGGTCAGCTTATTCAGTTCTCGGTAGTCAATGCACATCCGAAAGGATCCATCTTTCTTTTTCGCGAATAAGATCGGAGCTCCCCAGGGTGAGGAACTCAGACTTATGAATCCTTTGTTGATCAGCTCATTGAGCTAGCTACATAATTCTTGCATCTCTGCTACCGCTAAACGGTTGGGAGACATACTTACAGGAGTAGCTCCGAGGATTAAGTCGATATGAAACTCGACTTGACGTTCGGGAGGAATACTAGGAGATCTTTAGGAAAGACATCAGGAATGTTGCAGACTTCCCATCAACAATATGAGCTAGAAACGCATAGCATTCCTTCCGTAGGTACTTTTGAGCTTTGATGCACGAGATGATATGAAGGTTAGAACTAAGTTTGTCACCATCAATCATGAGGGCTTCGCTAGAGGGAAGGTTGAGGCGAATAGCTTTTTCGAAGGAAAGGATATCAGCACGATTGGGGCTCAACCAATCGATACCGATAATGACGTCGAAACTCTTGATAGATACAAGCGTAAGATCGATAGGTAAGGAATGATCGCCTAAGGTAAGAGTACATCCTAGGAATATGTCGTTCACACTCTCTTTCTCTTCGTTACCCATCTCGGCAGTGAATGTTTCGGTTAAAGGTTGGGATTTACATTTGATTAGATGTTTGAATTCATGACTAACAAAACTCATTTCCGCACCAGAGTTGAAAAGAATGCATGCATGAGAGTTGTCAAGGAGGAACGTACCCGTAACAACGGTAGGATCAGCGACCGCTTCATTCTGGCATATTGCCAAAACTCTCCCTGTATTGCCACCGGTCGTTTCCTTGGGGCAATTTCTCCTGAAATGCCCAACCTCTCCACATCCATAACAAGCTTGACCAACACCTGCTCCCGCAGTCTGATTGGTGGTTTGGGTTGGCACCTTGCAGTATCGAGCTATGTGACCGTTCTTCCCACAGCCGTTGCAACTCAACTCATGGTAGGGTTCTTGATGATGGAAGTTACACTTGTTGCATAAAGGTAATTTCCCAACATAAACACCGGTAGGAGTTTAGGTGGTTGGAACAGTAGCTGGGGCAACAGCAGGAGCAGTAATAGCATGAACTGCCATTGTTTGTTGTTTCTTGGAGGGCTCCTGCGAATACTGACCCTTGCGTTTGTTCCATGATTTCTTCTTCCCACCACTTTCCTTCTGTGGCTCAGAAATAGCTGCCGTCTAGATCAACCCCATTATCGATCAGAATTTGTGCCAGATCCTTGGCGCTCTCAAATGTAGTCGGTCTAGCAGCCAAGACATTTCCCTTGGTGGGTTGTGTCAGCCCCCAGATGTACCTCTCGATTTTCTTGCTTTTCGGGGTGACCATTCCCGGACAGAGAAGTGCCAGATCACAGAATCTAGCAGTGTAAGAAGCAATGTCGGAACCCTTCATCTTCAAGTTCCAAAGTCCATGCTCCAACTTTTGCACCACGCCCCTCGGGCCGTATTCAGCCACCATGAGTGTTGGATTAGGTGTCTAAGCCCATAACTATAATTGGTATGTACTTGAATTGATAGCAGCACAGTCCTTTTGGGTTGCCCTCAAACCTAGCAACCGGACAAGGAAATTATGAAAGGAGAGATATTAATTTATTATAAGATTAATAAATTAATATAAATGAATTTATTAATATGTTAAAAGATTAATATATTAATAAGAAATCATTTTGTTTAATTAATTGTTAGCCAGAAATTAATCAGAATTAATTTTGGGGTTAAAAGAATTAATTATAAAGTGAAGGGACTAGTTTGCAATTATCTAATAGTTGAGTGGAAGGCTCCAGAACCTCCTTGGAAGGAGGTGGACGAAATCTATAGGGGAAACCCTAAGGATTTCGTCCAAGGGGGCTTGGATAAGGCCTTTGGCTTTGCTTAGGCCCTAAGCAAGGAGCATTAGGGTTTTTCCTAAACCCTAGATCCCTCAACTATATAAGGAGCCTCCTGGTTCACATTTTGGTCACTCTTTCATTGTAAGAAACCCTTAGGGCCGAAAATTGCATACTCCCTTTCTCTCCTTCTACTTTCCTTCTTGCTAGTTTGGGTGTGATTCCATTAGAGGCATTACACTTGTGGTGCTAAGCTTCCAAGAAGATCAAGATCAAGATCAAGGGAATTATCAATTGTTTACTATAACAATTGAAAGGTATGTAATTACTAAACGCAAGTTTGTTAATTTTGATATTAGCCTCTCTCCTCTAGGGTTCTTGTTTTGCAATTCAAAGTTGTATGTTCGGTAGATAAAACATAGATTCAAAGTAGGTTGCATGTGAACTTAGGAATTGTTTTTCTAGTTTATTTGTTTTACCTAAAACCCATCAGTGGTATCAGAGCCATTGTTGTTTTAAATTGAATTGCTATAATAGTTCAATTGCAAATTAGGGTTTATAGCCATTAAACCCTAAAGGCCAAAATTTTCGATTTTAGGGTTTTGGTGCAAAGGGTTTTCGAAAACCCTAGCCTCCATGAACCCTAGTCGAAATTAGGGTTAGGGTTTCCAAAACCCTAGCCTCCTCCACTTGTAAATTCGAAATATGCTCCCCCTTTTAAGGTTTCTTTGTTTTGGATAATAGTTGCCTTATTGGATAATTGAGATAAATAAGGAAATTATCGTATCCCCATATTTTCGAAATCTAGAAGGGATATGGATTAAGATTAAATTAAGTGTTTGATTTAATTAGATATTCCTTACTAGATTTAATTAATTAATTAAAAGTTAATTAATAAACAAATATTAAATCTAGTTATTTGGTTGAGAAAATTAAGGAAATTATCCTATCCCCATATTTTTGAAATCTAGAAGGGATATGGATTAGGATTAAGTTAATTGTTTAATTTAATTAGATAATCCTTAAAAGATTTAATAAATTAATTAAAAGTTAATTAATAGATAAATATTAAATCTAATTAATTGGTTTACTTAAATTTAAAATTTAATAGTTTAAATTTCGAAAAATTTATATAAACCCTTGGAGTTTTAAAATGTTTTAAAACACACCTTATATGTATATTATAATTAAAAGTTAAATATTATATATGTATAAGAATATGGTCAGTCAAATCGCTAGTATGCCTCATTCACGAAGCTAATCTATAAGGGGGGGGGGGGGGAAAGGAAACTACCTATAAAATGGTAGTTGAATGGGTGTCCACTCTCACCCACCGCTTCCTTGATTAGTGGAGGGTCGTTAGCAGAACGGATCTGATAGGACAACTACATCTCATTAAAAGTATAATGTTATTAAAGAAAGTACTAGAACATTATTTTACAAAATCCCAACTCTAGTTACTTTAGGAGAAATGTGAAGAGTATGCTAATCCATGAAATTGCACATTATGCTTTATTTGTCGTTAGTGGAGCGTGTGTGGTTAACTGGCACACTAAAAGGCACTAATAAAGAGTACTAATGGGTATCTCATAATTGTCATTTTGATGGAGCGTGTGTGGTTTACTGGCACATGAATAGTTAATGATAAAGACAATGAGGTTACCAAGCACATTTGCATGGTTATTCACATCTTGTTTGTGATCCTCGGCATCCTAGTCACAAATAGAAGAGCATAATCCGAGATTAAAACATGCCATTGAATAGTTTCAATGTATCTCAAAGGATCTAGTAGTTTCCAATACATTTAAAACTTAACTTTTTTGTTTTTCATGGTGGAAATTGGTAAATCGTCATTTACCTACCTTCAAATATTCTGCAAATTGGATTACGGCATCCCTCTTCCAATTTGTGGAATGTTGTGTTGGATCCTAGCCTCGATGTTTCATTTGGGTGTTACATCAAGGATTCTTATTAACTAACTTGAATTTTCTCCCGTTTTGTAGATGTCTGAATCTAACCATGGTCTTCCCGAATCTAAAGGAAAAAGTATTCCTGCTCAAAGTCTGTTCCACTATGAAGGTGAAAGATCAATCCCTACCATGTGGACTAACTTGATTCCACTTCCTCCACCTCCTCCCGTTGTTCTCCCAAACCTACAAGTTCGAAGGCTTGAAAAGTTCAAGCTCACTCAAGCCCTTTTGGCAAGTAAACACGAAGATGGGAAACTTGTGTGTGCACACGTCTTAGAGATGAAGTCACACATTGATAGGTTAAGCATGTTTGGTGTCGAGATTTCAAGTGACTTGGCTGTTGACTGGGTTCTTCAGTCACTTCCTGAATCATATAGTGAGTTCGTTAGAGAGTACTATATGTTGGATCACGATGTGACCCTCATTGATCTCACCTATTTGCTTATAGCTGTTGAATCGGAATGATTTGGCGTGCTGATCAAGCAAATTTGTCTGGTGAATCAAACTCCCAAACTTCAAGGGACATTGAAAATGATGACATTGGTGATCCAGAAAAGGTAAACTCTGAGATTGTTCCTTGTGTCATTCCAAAAGAGTCCATTTGCTTTTATTGCCAAGAGAAGGGGCATTGGAGACGAAGCTGCCCTATCTACCTGAGAGATCTAAGAAATGGGAGAGTCTAGTGTTATGACTCCTCCTTGGGTATAAAATCCACTATCTAACTCCATCAAGTTCCTATTCATTGATTCTTAATACATAATGTGATAAGATTACATTTGAATGTTTTGCAGGATGATAGAAAAGAGAGGAAGCTTGATCGAAAAGCAAGATGAGTCTGATCACGAAGAAATGGATCACCGTCGCATGGATTCGAAGATCAGATTTTGAGCTTAGAAAGTTATGATAGATTTGTTAGGAATAAATACATAGTTTTTCAGTTGATTTTGCATTGTAAGGACAAGCTTTCCGCTGCTTTTATGAATAAAATAAAATTTTTTGTTTGAATAATTTTATATATCCTTGCAATGAAGTCGTTATGAAAAATTGATGTATTGTTATCAATAATGGATTTGATTCTTAATTATGTCATTTTTGGAAGTGTCGAGAATTTGCCAAATGAGGAAAGATTCTCATCGCCCAAGCTTCAATTGGACAGAAACTTGGAGTCATGCAACTTGATTGCGTGATGAATGAGAAACTTCATATTTGGAAATTAGACTAATTCTTTGACAAAGTGTTAAGAGAAGGACGAGCAGATCAAGTACACTAGGTTGTACATTGATCAAGTTCACCACGAGAGTGATAAAGATATTCGTCATGATTTACTAAAGTTTAGTGAATATCGTTATGCTTATAAGATTAAATATAATTCTGAGTTGATTGAAAGAATTTCAATCAATGGCAGAACGAATAAGAAGAATCAAGTAGGCAGAAAGATAAAAGTACCTCTATTCTAAGAAGAAGGGAGAGTAACTTTTATTGTGTTTTATGATAAGTCTTAATGATTAGGAACCATATCTCAATTGATCCTCTAAGTAAGTCTTAGTACATTTGCATGTCTAAGAACAGGAATCAAGAATTGGGGAAATGGTTAAAATTAAGAAGTCAATCATACTTCGTTCCAACATCAAGTCTTAGAGTTATACTCCAAGATTGTGAATTGAGTGACAAGTCTCAAGAAGGTTTATAACACTCATCAAATGTGGAATTTGGAAAAGTTTTCTTATTCTTGCACATTTAAAATTTGTAAGTTGTGATGTCTTGGATAAGACAAAGACCAACTAGGACAAATTTTGTGAAGTGTTTTGTCTTGATAAGAACCACACTAACTCTTGAATATTTGTTTTGTCGAGGAAAGTTTCCTGACAAGAGAATCGTATATGTCAAGAGGTCAGTGGGAGTTTTAATGATCTTGAAAAAGGTTTCAAGAACTAATCAAGAATAAAGCTTATCGATCATCACTAGCACACAACTTGAGGTTTATAGCCTATCGTGGATTACATACTCCTTTTCTATGCCATTCTAATTGAATTAATTATGCAAGTGAGTTCGAAGAGTTCTCATGTGAATGCATAAATACATAGCACCTTGATCAATGGAAAGTACATTGATAAGTAAGGATGAGTTGATAAACCACTTGGAAGACATGGTGGGCACTCATGTTACCATGAGGCAAGAAATCGAGATTAAGAAAGTTTAGTCCATATGAGTTTGGATTTGTCACAAACTTTGGTTTTGACAAATTCACATGGATAGGAACTTATACACCACAAAATCTAAGTGTCATAAGATTACCTCCTTCATGAAAATGACTGTCAGGAAATGCTTTCACTAAGAGATATTTTAAGAAGATAGCAATTGTGGAAATTGTATTCTCAAATTCGATTATGGTTACGGCATCCCTTTCCATAGTTCGAATTATGAGATTTGACAATTAGTCTGAACATTTGGGACTTAGTGACATAAGTTCTGAATTTGTCTAGACACACATATGAGCTTTCTAAGGCAAAGGTGTATGATTTTAAGAAGCTTTGATAAAGGCTTATCAAAGCACTAGGTATTAGAAATATGAACTTAAGGAATTCAATAAGCATTGTTCTCTGGAAGTTTAATTGTTTTCTGAATACATGTCAAAGCTAGTGGGAGCATAAGTGTTATGCTGGTAAGAAAATAATTATCATGTTAGTGGGAGCATGATTATTATGGTAAAGTATTGCGAGTTAGCAATATTAATTATAGAAAACAAAGATTCACTTTGCAAAGTTGTAATGTTTGAAAAGTTGTTTTGCTATAATTAAGGGAGAGAATATTATACATCATTTCAAAATTCTAAAGCTTAGATCGAGAAATGTTAATAAATTTAGTCAAGGATATATAGTGCATTCTCAAATTCGATTATGATCACGGCATCCCTCTTCATATATCGAATTGTGGGAACAGGACACATAAAATATTATGGCAGAAGGATGATAAAGTATCACTTCTTTATGTGAGACATTATGCATCATGTCCAATACGCTTCGGGTATAGGATCGATTGCATATGCTGTAATATTTTACCATTCTAAAATTTTCCAAATGCCTAGAGCATTAAGAGGGAAAAAGGAAATAGAATCGTTTTTGACTAAAATAATTAAACAACTCTCAAAGGAAAATCTGAGGTTCACTGAGGATTTGTCGTTTGTGAGTAGTTAGAAGTATAGTACTGAATGGGCTATATTGACATTATTATGAATAGATAAGATTCTATTAAGAATAAGCTGTCATATGGCAAATATGGAAATGTCTCCATATTAGGAGTTGGATGTTGAGAGTCTGTGTCTAGATTAGAAACTTTTATGCAAGAAGGATATTCAAAGGAATGTACTTTGAATGTGAGACTTCACGTCTATGGAATTATCTTGTAACAATTTCCGATAGAGTACTTTGTAATTTCATTGGCCAAAGTCTTGGTGACTTTTGTGCTATGACTTTGCGAAAGGATCGTTGCATAAAATGTTAGAATCTAGCATATTCTAGTAGTTGCAAGAACCTTGTGTTCTAACACTAATAATAGGGATTGGGAATTGTGAAATGAGCATCATTGGAAAGATTTTTCAATTGATTTATCTCACAAAGTATGGACCATAGGAAACCAAAGTGTGCATGCTTGGAGCATGGGACAATTGTGGTTATAATTCAAGTAATAAGTTGATTTTCTGAAACTATAAGCAATGAATAATGAGTAATCAATATGGTGTTTAAATAAAAGTGTTTTTATTACGCTCAAAAGCTTTGGGGCCATATAGGATTAATATTATTATTGCGTTTCATTTTGCATGTTTTGACTTCCCGAATAATAAAATTATTCAAACTCCACAGTCGCTCGTACTTTTGGAAGTAAGTAGTGATTCAAGACTGTCATGAACTGGATTGTAGATTGTCTAAGGATAGACATGGCAATAGATTTTTTGCAACGTTCATGAGTACTCAGAAATTGGGATTTGAGTATTGGATAAACCCACGCTCAGAGTATTACTTCATGGAATTCATCACGAGTAATACTGAGACGATAATATCTATGATCTTGAAATAGAGATATATGAGTTGTAATTTGCAAGTCGGCTATACATTGGTGATATGAAAACGCATCAGTAACTTGGTGTTATAAAACATATTGTCATGTATGGTCTGATGAGTAAAAGATACAAGCATATGAGTCAATGTTTATTCGTTCCTTTTGCCCTAACAGGAAAATCGATATCTGTGGGCCCCTCGATGATTTGGTGTTGACTTATGTGCTGGGCCGAGCCAGGACTGAATTGATGTGTTCGATTAGAAGTCCTATATCATCACAAATCAGAAATCGGGAAACATAGATTCTGGACAAAGAGATTGATTGTATTCCATGTCTTATGTCTGGGGATATCTTGCAGAACGAAGGATTATATGATCACTTATCATAGGACTCGTAACTTACTGGGTCAGAGTTCGGCAGCAGCTTTTTGGAAGCTACAATTTGCTGGTCAAATTTAGAAGGCATACTAGCAATTATAGTTACATACTTATCCAAGTGGGAGACTGTTGGATTAGGTGTCTAATCCCATAACTATAATTGGTATGTACTTGAATTGGTAGCAGCACAGTCCTTTTGGGTTGCCCTCAAACCTAGCAACCGGACAAGGAAATTATGAAATGAGAGATATTAATTTATTATAAGATTAATAAATTAATATAAATGAATTTATTAATATGTTAAAAGATTAATATATTAATAATAAATCATTTTGTTTAATTAATTGTTAGCCAGAAATTAATCAGAATTAATTTTGGGGTTAAAAGAATTAATTATAAAGTGCAGGGACTAGTTTGCAATTATCTAATAGTTGAGTGGAAGGCTCCAGAACCTTCTTGGAAGGAGGTGGACGAAATCTATAGGGGAAACCCTAAGGATTTCGTCCAAGGGGGCTTGGATAAAGCCTTTGGCTTTGCTTAGGCCCTAAGCAAGGAGCATTAGGGTTTTTCCTAAACCCTAGATCCCTCAACTATATAAGGAGCCTCCTGGTTCACATTTTGGTCACTCTTTCTTTGGAAGAAACCCTTAGGGCCGAAAATTGCATACTCCCTCTTTCTCCTTCTACTTTCCTTCTTGCTAGTTTGGGTGTGATTCCATTAGAGGCATTACACTTTTGGTGCTAAGCTTCCAAGAAGATCAAGATCAAGATCAAGGGAATTATCAATTGTTTACTATAACAATTGAAAGGTATGTAATTACTAAACCCTAGTTTGTTAATTTTGATATTAGCCTCTCTCCTCTAGGGTTCTTGTTTTGCAATTCAAAGTTGTATGTTCAATAGATAAAACATAGATCCAAAGTAGGTTGCATGTGAACTTAGGAATTGTTTTTCTAGTTTATTTGTTTTACCTAAAACCCATCAATGAGTTCCTTTAGTCTTTCCCAACCCATATCATTAGCTGCTGGTACGGTTAGGGTTTTGACTTGACCATTCCACCAGGTCAAATCTCTGTCAGTGAAGGTGCAGGCAGCGAACTTCACCTTGTTGGCTTCGGAAAAGGCACAAATTTCGAAGATGTATTCGATCTTCTCGAACCATCAAGTCAGAGCGATGAATCCTCTGTTTCCATCGAAGGACTTGGGTTTCACGGTCAGGAAGTCCTTGTAGGAACATTCCTTTTGTTGTCTCTGACTTCCTACTTGTCTTTTTTGGGTCAGTTCCACCTCCAGCCCCACCAGAGTTCACTTGTGCCATTGCTGCCGTCACAGCGACTATAACTGCTGCCTGAAACATGACGGGGTGGTGGTGGTGGCGGAGTGTTGTCGTTTCTTTTGATGGTTCTTCGTCGAGGAGGCATCTTTCTCTATAAACATTCACGAAGAAGAGGATGGTAAGTCCTCAAGATATATAAAAATAATATATATCTCATCCTGATAATAATAGTGTTCTACCCCGCGATAAGCATAGAAATTTTACTAATGTAACTAAGTTATCGCTACAAAATAGATAGGTAGCAACACTAAGAATGAATCTCCTCACTGAATTTGGCTCTAGCGAAATACTCCTATAGTATTTTCTAGTGAATGTTTTTGATAAGTCTTAGGCCTGCTGTAACACCACCGTCACTCCCAATCACATGTTGGTCATGTTTTGATTGAATATAATTGATTAGGCTATATTCACCCGAAACATGATTAAATAACTGCCCAGGTTTGACCGCAGTGTCCCAACATCCAAATACTTTTTGTGTTGTTCCACTAATGACACGAATTCTGTTAGGTATGCATGCTTGTATACTTTTATAAAAATACGTATATTTTTGAAAGTATATTTTTAGTGCAGAGCACTTAGGCTCCTGTAGTGTTTGTAGTTGTACACCATGTAAAGTTTGGTATACTAGTTCGCTATAAACAAGGGCTCTAAGACCAATCTGTCACACCCCAAAACCAGAATGGCGGAAACATTCTGGGGTAGAGGACGTCATGTATAGCATCACAACCAATGTATAATAGCAATCATAGCAACGTAACCATTACATTAAATAATTAAATAAAAATGTTTACATCAACTTGGAAATTGTCTGAAACTTGTTTGGATTTCATCATACAGAATATATATATAGAATATAAACACTAAACTCTTATTGGCTCCAACTCCTAAAAAACCCAGTAGGTACCTGTCTACTGATTTCCTGAGAATACAAGCAGGTAAAAAATATCAGCATAAAGCTGGTGAGTTCATAAGCAGTAGTTTGTAACGAAACATTTTGATGAGCTAGCAGAAATGTTTGTATAGTTTTAAGAAAATCCGATATTTTCTTTAATGAAAATGTAGTGTTCTCAGTTCTGTAGTAAACCATGAATATCTGTATGTTTCCAAGAAAATCCGATATTTTCTTTATTGAAAATCTAGCGTTATCGATTCCGTATAAAACCATGAATGTTCGTTACTAAAAAGTTTAGTGATATGCGAAAATACTACCTCATGTGACTAGCTAAAGCTAATCATGAAGTATAAGTATTTTGTATGTGAAGCCATCGCATAATTGGTTCCGTTTGAAAACCTTGGCTTTGGCCAGTATACGTAGTGTGTTTTAGTTCTACATAGTTTAAATAAAACCGTTGAAGAGTGTCAGATTGTAAACTAAAGGTGATTTATACAAAATGTGAGTCGTATAACCGTACTTGATATGACTAGAGACCTTCACAACGTTCTTCAGGCGTCGAGTTAAATGACATTTGTCACCCTGGACATGCCTGTCCAACTGTAGCTAGAAAGTTCAGGTGTTGGATTGTTAGTCCCAAATAGATCTATTCACAAATCTCACGCTCTCCCTCCAGGAGACTCTGGTTATACTATGATATGATTTATCCCTGTACACCTAAGTGTACAGTAGTGAAGTAGTGCCTCAGAGTATCGTACAATATAGTATACATGTAATGTAGTGGGGTTCTACTGTAGTGAAAATCTGAATGTATACCATTCGTAGAGATAATTACAGTTATGAAAAACTTGATAGAGTAGTGGAGCAAACTATAAACTATTCATGTTCTTAGTGCATAAATTTAGTAGTAAAAGTTTCTATACTTGTTATGTTTAGAAAATCCCAAACTATACCGATTATAGTTTGCATAAGTAATGTAGTGAATAGCGAATCTGAAAAACTATGAAATTTCAGTGAAAAACGACCCTTATGCTCAACACAGTACAAAAGGGTTAAAATATGAGAATTTCATGAGTTTTGAAAACATTTATGTTTAGCTTGTATCCCTCCCCTGAAAACATTAAAAATACGGAAAAATGTAGGGGTATGAACTCACATCAAGTGATTTGAATGTAGGATCGATATGGAATGCAGGATGTGCAAGTGAAGCCTTGAACACGATTTGATCCTAATCAACCAGTAATGACACATAAAGGAGTTTAATGATGGTATTTCACCACTAGATGTGACTTAGAGCCATTCTAAGAACTTGGGACTACTTGCACTAAGTGTTAGGACCTCAAAGGATTGCATGAGTGAGGTGTATGGCCACTTTAAAGGTGTGTACGGCCATGGGTGTGCGGCCCAAAGGGTGTGCGGCAGTACACTCATGATGGAAGGTGCCTTTGAGGTGTTTTTCAAGGTCCATACTTGCATCCATGAAGTGTCCTAGGCCAATACATGGTTGTAGTAAAAGTTTAGAGTCTTAGAAATGGTTTTGTGGTCCTATGGTGTGTGTGTGTATGATCGCATAATTGCGTGTGCTGCCTCACACATGAGTGTGTGGTCGCACACAGGAGTGTGCTGCCGCACACATGAGTATGTTGCCGCACACATGAGTGTGTGGCCGCACTCCTTCAACGAGATGAAGAACATGGTGTGTGTGTGTGTATGATCGCATAATTGCGTGTGCTGCCTCACACATGAGTGTGTGGTCGCACACAGGAGTGTGCTTCCGCACACATGAGTATGTTGCCGCACACATGAGTATGTTGCCGCACACATGAGTGTGTGGCCGCACTCCTTCAACGAGATGAAGAACATGACGGGACATTCATGATTCATGGCCTAGATCAAGAGGTTCTTCATGCACCACAAGTTAAGGGATGGATTACTCATGTTTTTTATGCTTTGGAAGGTTTAAAGTTTGAGAAGCTTGTGAGGAAATGATGTTGTGTGCTGCCAAGGTGCTAAACGAATGAAAGGAAGGGGCTACCCTTTATATAGGGGTATAGGTGCTGCCCAAAAGTGAGTGTGCTGCCAAGGGACTGGGTGTGCGGCCGCACACCCGTGTGTACGACCGTACACTCCTCCAAGTGGTGTGTATGGCCCAATTTTTCATTATTCAACACTCCGACTCATTCCAAAACTCAACCTTGGTTATATATACAAGCTTAGAACACTTAAATGACCTCTTGAATAGCACTAGAAATCGACAAAGCAAGTTGAATATTGATTGAATTTATTAAATGTACAAGACTGAAATTTCGTGTTGTCACAAAAAATACTAGGAGTTTCAAATGAATGTGGTGAAAGGTAAAATACTTCCTTTATAAGTATATAATGATATATAAAGATATAGATATAGATATAACTAACTAGACATGCAGATAATACGCCGACACTTGGTAAATGACTTAATATCCAAGGCCAATTTTGAAAATCATCATTTCTTCTTTTATCTCAAAACTATAAACACCATTCGAAAAATACAAATGATGTGGTCATAGCAAGGTCAATGAAACATAAAGCATGGTAAATGAGAGCTAAGAAGCTTACCCATAATTGCAATGAGAAACCAATTTGTTAACGATGACCCGAACATATTAACTCCTTATGAAACATAAATTTTTTGTCAAAGTTGACAATATATGGTTATAATAAAAAAACGAAATGAATAACATGGCTATTTCTTGCAATTAATCCAGAAAGAAAATAAATCTAAGTGTTGTGACCATTGAAAGATAACGGTGGTAGATTCAGAATATATATCAACCGAGCTCCACCCCATAACTAAAAATATTCCCTTCCGACGACAGTAGCCGAAGATCCCTTAGGCAACGGTGGCGTACCAACACATAAATTTAAAAAAGTATGATAAACCATCTTATTTAGTCTGGTAGACGTCTACTTGCATGAAACTGCGAACTCACTAAACCCAAGGTTTACCCAACCATAAATTAAACAATGGAAAAACAAAAAAAAAACATAAATAGTAGAGAAATATCAAATTATGAAGTTGACAAAGGAGTTCCACGGAGATGTAACATCTTGGAATACTCCATTCAAGGATTTTATTATATCTTTATTTTATCCAATGTATAAAAAATAATATTGAAGGTTAGAAAGTGATCTTGAGAGTTATTAAAACTGATTTATGCTATCTAGTATCTTATGAAATGTTTGGGTGTTACGTATATTTGTTTATTAATTACACATTCAACAAAAATAATTAATAAATGGTCATTTAGTAATACAAGTTTTGAAAATAAATTTGGGTTACGAAAAAAATAAGTCGAACATTACTAAACTAAAATGTTTTTTTAATAGCATCATCGGATTATCATGTAGTTCAACGTAATATCATTGTTCCACGGAAATAGTTTATAACAATTAACCAATTATTTGATGGATTATGGAATATATATATTCCTTACAAGTGGTTATCAAAACAATATTGATTTAATCATGACAACAACACTCAGATGGAGGTCCTCCTTTGCATGAACCCGTAACAAAAGCTAATTCTTGGCAAAGTTGTAAGCAGTCCATGTTGATTGCATCACACTGTCCAAGACATGCCGGTCCAAGAGCTGTATAGATGTAAATTCAAAATAGATGTTTGCAACTATATTGTAAATTCAAAGTTGTAAGCAGTCCATGTTGATGTCATGGACATGCCGGTCCAAGAGCTGTATAGATGTAAATTCAAAGTTGTAAGCAGTCCATGTTGATGTCATACCTAAAAGAGGAACACATGTCATGCAAATAAACAACACCAAAACCATCACGACAAAATAACTTTTTGATGTGTAGGCCATTTGTTTGATGAGCAATATTTCTAGATTTTTATTGTAAGAATAGAATTAAGAAAGGATCATACTTTATGTTGGATTACCAATCCTTAAATAGTCATTTAAATGAAGCATAACACTTGTTAACATCATTCAAGTTGAGTATAACAGTTTATTAGCACCATTAATTAATATCTTTAAATTTTGTTATTAACGTATGTTCATATTGAAATTCAATTAGCATGTAAATTATAGAGGTTATGTTATGTTTGAAATTAGTGATATCCAATTGAACATACATTAATAATAAAATTTAAAGTAAGTAATTAACGGTGCTAACAAACTGGATGATCAACTTGAATGGTGCTAAAAAGTGTTATGCTTCACTTGAATGACTATTTAAGGAGTGGTAATCCGAAATAAAGTATGATCATTTTTTTAATTCTATTCTTAAAATTAAAATCAAGAAAAAATTGTCATCAAACAAATGTCCTACACAAGAAAAAGCTCTCTTGTCGTGATGGTTTTCGTGTTGTTTATTTATATGATATATGTTACAATTTTAGGTATAACATCATTCATGTAGGTGTGGGAATTTGAGAGATTTTTTTCCAGAAATCATGATATAATTACAAAATCTATTTTGAATTTACATCTATACAACTCTTAGACCGGCATGTCTTGGATCGTGTGATTTAATCAACGTGGATTGCTAACAAATTTTCTAAGAACTAGTTTTTGTTACGGGTTTATGCATAGCATGGCCTTAATCTGAGTGTTGTTGCCGTAATTAAATTAATATTGTGTTAATATCCTCTTGTAAGGAATAAATATTTCGTAAACCACCAAATAATGAGTTAATAGTTTTAAACTATTTCCGTGGAATACTGATGTTACGTTAAACTACATGATAATCCTATAAAGATATTAAAGAAACATTTTAGTTTAGTAATGTCCAAGTTGTTTTTTTTCGTTACCCAAATATATTTTCAAAACTAGTAATACTAAATAGCCAATTATTCGTTTAATTTTTGAATGTGTGTTATTATTAAACAAATATACGTAACACCCAAAAATTTCATAAAATAATACATAGTCGAAGTCAGTTTTAATAAATCTCAAGATCATTTTCTAACGTTCAATGTTATTTTTTATATAGGGGAAACAATAAAGATATAATAAAATTCTTTAATGGGGGTATTTCGAGATGTTACCTGACTCTAGAACTCCTTTGTCAACTTCATACTTTGACATTACTACTACTATTTATGTACATTTTTCACTTTTTCCATTTTTTGATTTAACTTTTGGTAAACCTTGGGTTTAGTAAGTTCGCCGTTTCAAGCAAGTAGACGTCTACCATAGTAAATAATATGGTTTTATCATACTTTGTTAAATATATGTTTGGGTATGCCACCGTCGCCTATAGGATCTTCGACCACCGTCGCCAGAATGGATTATTGTTAGTTATAGGGTGGAGCAAGATTTATATTTATGTCGGATCTTACACTATTATATACCAATGGTCGCAACACTTCGAATTTTTTCTTCTGGGATTAATTGCTATAAATAGCAAACTAATTCATTTCTTTGTTTATTATAGCCATACCTTGTTATCTTTGACAAGGTTTTTATGTTTTATAACGAGTTATGATGTTTGGGTCTTGGTTAGCGAATTGGTATCTCATTTAATTTTGGGTAAGCTTCTTGGCAATCATTTACCAAGTTTTATAGTCATTTACCAAGTTTAATGTTTAATTGACCTTGCTATAACCACATCATTGGAGTTTTAGATAAAAGTAGACATTAATTTTCAAAATAGGTCTCTCTTATTAGTTGGTTTACCTAGTTTTAGTGTATTATCTACATGGCTAGTAATTTAAGAATAAAAGTTGGAATTTTGTTCCAATTACTAAAAAGTAGATTGATTTGAGTTATCTTTTAGGGTTATCTACATGAAAGAGCCATGCATATTTATTAGTTTGTGATATTAATAACCTTCATATGCAATAATAATGATGCTAACGAAGATGGGGAAGCCAATGTACATGAAATTATGATGACGATCTTTCAATGATACATATTTTACATATTGTTGATATAAAAATAATATGATATCAAGGCGTGAACACCAAATGAAAAGGGCAAAAGAAACAACCACGAATAAGAAGGAAATAACTTCCAGTAGTGCTAATTTTGTTAGTAGTAGATAAGGGATAAAATTAAGCTTAGTAGCAATATCAGAAAGAACTTAAATGAAAACTCAAAGCCTATGTTTCAATTATATATGTGGTCTATGCGAGAATAGAGGTATGAGAAATATGTAAGGGTGTAAGTGTGTGGTTCTATTGTATCCTAAAATACTCCTATAGTATTTTAAATGTTGCGTTTGATTCTGGGTGTCATGGTGTTGGTAAGGGTAGACTTGTCTTTTACTACGACTATTTCCCAGCATATGCTAGTTACACCTCAGATAAATATAGTTGATTAGGCTATATTTATTCAAGGTCTAATTACATATCGCGAGGCCTACCTGTAGTTTTCAACTCATCATACTACTTTTATTATGCCCTCGTTATGACACTGCCCTAACTTGTATGTACTAATAGTTAAAATATTATTATATTTTTAAAAGTATATTTATAGTCAAAGTGTTTTATCCCCATTGTATTTATAGTTTTACATCTTGTATGGTTTCATATACTAGTTCTCCACAACCAATGCTTTGATTACAATCTGTCACACCCTTGAACCGGAATGTCAGAAACATCCGGGGATGGATGACGTCATGTATAATATCATAACCATTGAATGGTAATGAAACATAGCAACCCAAATATTCATACATTGAAATTACAAGTTGTGACAACCCGAAGTTTATTCCGTAATTGTAACCCGTTCTGTCAATAAAAATCGTCTTTATCGAATTATTTCGTTTACGTTTTTGGATTAAGTCATTTAATTTGAGATTTCTATTATTACTTAATGGGTGTCCAAACACGTTAGAAACACGTGTAGACACTTTCAATATTCGATTGGAAAATTTTTAGTTACGACCACGTCGGGTTACGACAACCTAATCAGGTACGACCAAAATCCTCGTTTAACGTCAGTATCGGGTAGAATTCCACCGTGTCTCAAACTTAAACCATATTTAAGGTTGAAAGAACTTCATTTTTGATGTTTTTCACCCTCTCTCTACTCACTCTCTACAATTCCAAGTTCTTGATCCAAAAACACCCCAAGTCAAGCTCCAATTTGGTAAGATATCCATCCTAGCTCATAGTATAACATCTTTAACCTTCAAATTCATGTTTAATTCATGAAATATGACCAAGAAGATGTGCTTACGGCCGTGGAACAGCCCTAGGCCGCAAACACACATAAATGGGGTTTTGGAGCCCCAAAATCCTCCTAAACACTCCTAGAGCTTGGAAATGACTTAAGGGCTTACTTGAATGGACTTGGAACACCAAAAACTTAACATTTGAGGGGTAACCATGATTTTATGGCCCAAGAACATGCTTGGACCGTAAACACCATTTCTTAGGCCGTAAACACCTTTGAAGGTGTTAAGATGCCCCTTAAACACCTCCTAAGCCTTGGAATAATGTCTAGAAACATCATCCAATGTGTTAGGGACCTTAAACTTGATAAAAATCATCTCTTTAGGAGTTGACGGCCATAAACCCCCCAAGGAATGGTTCATGGGCCATAAACTCCTATAACATGGTCAAATGGTGCCCTAAGTTCATCCTATGTCTTGTATATTGAGTTAGAATCACATGTGATTAATCTTGGACCACTAAAACACCAAAGGAATGTGTATGAGAGAGCTTACGGCCGTAAACTCCTAGTTTACAGCCGTAAACTCCATAAATGGTCCATATGATTGATCAAATCCCCTTTTAATGCCCTAGAACTAAACCTAACATCATCCCTCAAGTGTTATTAGGCCATTAAGCACCCAAGAACACGACCCATGAGTTTACGGCCATAAATTCATGGGGATATGGTCATTAGGGCCGTAATATCCTCTAAGAGTTTACTCTTGAAGAGTAAACTCCGTATCTAGGCCATACACATCCATAGATGCCACCCGGTTCACTCCTAACACTTGAATTGAAGTGTTTTCACGCCTTGGAGTGTTTATTCTTATTTAATTAATAGATCAAGGTCTAATTAGATACAATTGTGTATCTTTCCATATTACATAGGAACCTCGCACGTTCTTAATCCCCGAACTTACACTTACCATCTAAACCGACACATTCCTCGTCTGGTGAGTTCATACCCCTTCCCTTTTTCAGTGTTTTTCAAAGTTTTTCAGGGTGAGAATACAAGAAAAAGTACAAGTATATCTTGTACTTAAAGTTATTATTTCATTTGAAATGTTATATATTCATATGCTTTTAACACTGGAAAACGCATTAACCAACCTTTCAACTTGTGCAATTAGTTTTCAAACTGTTTGTGAATCTTGTTATAAAATGTTATATTTTATATTTCACAAATGATTTTCTATATCATTACTGTTAAAAGGATTAGCCTAGTACCGTTGATTTGTCCTCGGTAACACTCCACAGAGATACGCGAGTGGAGGATTACCTTTTAAAACAGGAGTTTTCCGCATTATTACTTGTAAATTTGTTATTCTTATAAATTGGAGACACGTCCTCAGAAACACTCCACAGAGATACGCGAGTGGAGGACCGCCCCTGTAACCAGAATCTCTTGGAGGGAGAGCGTGACTTAAGTATATAGATCTATATGGGGCTGACTACCCCACACCTTACTGCTAGCTACAGCCGAACCGAAAGGTTTAAGGGTGACGAAATTCATAAAATGATTTGGACTTCTTATTGCTATATCTAGTCTATCGTATGGTTATGGAACTCGCAATTTGGATAACAGAGATTTACTTGTTAGTAATTATGAATTTAGTAACTAGTTTACTTTATACTTATTAGTTTTATATACGTGTTAAAACTAATGCACTTCACAAGGATAGCCAGGTTTTCAGAATACACCTCTTACAGTTCATTTCGGAATGGTAACCAACTTTTAGGAAAATAAGGGTTTTTCCTGGGATAACAACTGTTCATAACCAGAATTGTGTAACAAAAGGATAACTAAACACTACTTATAAGAAAATATGGGATTTTCTTGGATAACAACTCTTTCAGTAAACCAAAGGAAACTTGTTCATTTTCAAAAAACAAACCGCTTATGAACTCACCAGCTTTATACAGATTTTCAAACTGCTTGTATTCTCAGGTCCACATTAGACAGGTACCCGCGATCTTTTTGCAGAAGACGAAGCCCGTAGAAGACACGTCTTTAGTTTTGTTTATATGATGTATATGTATATAACTTGTAACACTCTACTTTCTAACAAATTTAAATTTTCCTATGTAATGTAATGGTTGTTTACTTTTGTAACAGCCTGAAATTGTTCCCCTCGCCGTAACCGTTTCGTCAATAAAATTCGCCGGTAGCAAATTGTCCAAGTTCGTTTTTGATTAAGTCAATTAATTTAAGGATTTTATTTTTACCTCATAAATACCGAAACACATTAGAAACGCAAGTAAACAATTCAAACTAATAATTAGAAAAATTTTAGTTTTAACCATATCGAGTTACGACAACTTAATCGGGTGCGACCCAAAGCCTCGGTTAACATCGGTATCGGGTAGAATTTCACCGTGTCTCATTTCCAAACCATATTTAAAGTTGTTTAAGCCTCATTTGAAGCCTTTTCACTCTCACTCTCTCTCTAACCCCTCTCCTCAACTCAAACTTGTTGATCTAAAATCACTCATTTCAAGCTTCAAAACACCAAGGTAACTATCCTAGCTTCTAGTATAACACATTTAGCCTTCAAATTCGAGTTTAAATCATGGATTAGGACCATTATCATGAGTTTATGGCCCTAGAACAGTTCTAGGCCGTGAACTCATATAAAAGGGGTTTTTGAGCCATAAAACCCTTCCAAACCTCATTTGGAGCTTAGATATGACTTAGGGAATTACCAAATCGGACTTAGAACACCTTGAACTTAATTTTTAAGGAGTAAACATGAGTTTACTGCCCAAGAACATGCTTGGGCCGTAAACTCATTATCTTGGAGAGTAAACTCATTTTCAAGTGTTTAAATGCCACTTAAACACACCATTAGCCTTGGAATAAATCCTAGAACCAACCACAAATGAATTGGGGACCTTAAACATGATAAAAACCCTTCATTTGAGAGTTTACGTCCATAACCCCCCAAGAATAGGTTCCAGGGCCGTAAAATCCCAAACATAAGTCAAATGGTGCCCAAAATTCATCCTAAGGCTTGTAAAAATTGTTTGAATCACATGTGATTGTCCTAGTATCACCAAATTACATAAGGAATATGTGTGGGGGACTTTACTGACATAAACTCCTAGTTTACTGCCGTAAAGTCCAATAAATGGTCTATTTGTGAGTTAAAACCCTTTCCAATACATTAGACTCAAACCTAGATTTAATCCCCGTGTTTCATGGCCATTTTGCACCATAAACCTCCCATCCATGAGTTCACGGCCGTGAACTCATGTGAATATGGTGTTTAGGGCTGAAAAATCTTATAAGAGTTTACTCTTGAAGAGTAAACTCCATTCCTAAGCCATACAAGTCCTTAGATGTCACCCGGGTCACTCCAAACACTTGATTTGATGTCTTTTCGCGTCTTGGAATGTTTAAGTGTATCTAATTAGTGATTTAAAATCTAATTGGATATATTTGTGTATTATTTAATATTACATAGTAACCTCGCACGTATTCAAGCCTCGATTCGACCTTTAGCATCCTAGTCGACACATTTCGCGTCCGGTGAGTTCATACCCCTACCCTTTTTTTTCAATGGTTTTTCAATGTTTTCAGGGGGGGAATACAAGAAAAAGTACAAGAATATCTTGTACTTAAATTCATTATTTAATTTGAATGATTTCATAATTCATACACTTTTAAAAATTGAAAACATATTAAAAAACTGTTTTGACTTGCAGAATTGTTGTTCAAACCGATTTAAATTCATATTATATAGTATTATACTACACAATTAATTGTTCACACTTTTACAGTTGAAATCATAGATCTTTTATATTGTCCTTAATAAAACACCCCTAGATGCGAGTATGAAGGACATGTATCATTAGAACTTTAGTTAGGTCCTTGATAGTACTCCTCCTAGATACGAGAGTAAAGGACTAATAAAAATAGATTTTTCCGTATTAATAACTTTCAGTTTTACATTCATTAATCTTAAGATTGGAGACACGTCCTTTATAACACTTCCTTTAGATACGAGAGTGGAGGACTATCCATGTAACCAGAATCTCCGGAAAAGGGGAGAGCGTGACTTGAGTGTATAGATCTATACGGGACTGACTATCCCGCACCTGGCTGCTAGCTACAGCCGAACCGAAAGGTTCAAGGGTGACAAAAGTCATAAAAAGATACTGGCCCTGGTCCGAGTGATATCTACTCTGTAGTATGGTTATGGAACTCTCAATCAAGATTATCAACATTTTGTACTTATTTATTAGTTTTATATATGTGTTAAAACTAATGTACATTTAAGGGTAATCAGACTTTCAGGAGACTCCACACGCACACTTTAAGTATGGTAGATACTTGTACATTACTTTCAGATTCGGTAACACTTCACACACATTTAGGAAAATATGGGATTTTCCTGGGATAACATTTGTACATACCAGAAACGTGCAATAACTCAGATAACTAAACTTTACAATTCACAAGGGTAAACATGTTTTTCAGTGTACATCTTTCACATTACATTTTGGATTTGGTAACCATGTTATGATATTCACAAGGGTAAACATGTTATGATATTCAACATGAACTCACCTCCGCCCCGAAACGTTTCCGCCCTGGGTTTCGGGGTGTGATAACTTTGCTTACTATGTACATTAGTTGTGATACTGAACATGACGTCACCTCCGCCCCAGAATGATTCCGCCTTCGGTTTCGGGGTGTGATAGATTGGTATCAGAGCCCTTGTTTATAGTGAAATAAATATACCAAACCTTACATGGTATAAGACTATAAACACTAAAGGGGCAAAATCGCTCTGAACTAAAGGTATACTTCAAAATATAAGTATTTTCAAAAGTATACAAGTATACCTAACCGCCGGAATTCGTAACCTCGAGTAGAACAAAACATAAGTAAATGGGTGTTGTACGCTGCGGTTAAACCTAGGTAGTTAAGTAGTCGTGTCTAGGGTCAATATAGCCTGATGAACTATATTCATTCGAGTCACGGCCAACATGTGCTTGGGAGTGACTGTGGTGTGCAGCAGGCCTAAAACTTACCCAATACTCAAACAACGAGTCGTCGTCGCAACGAAACATGAAATACTATGGGAGTATTTCTAGAGCCAACTTCATTATAGAAATCTTCATTCAAGCGTTGCTCCTCGATCATTCCCTTAGCGATAGTTTATCTGCTTTGATAACTCTTTCCTGCTTTATCGCTTAATAGAATTCTATATCTGTCATAATGAGATATCTCTTGTTTCATATCTCTTGATTCAATTCAGAGGACTTACCATCCTCTCTTTCCTGATCTTTTTAGATCAAGATGCCTCCAAGAAAGAGACCCAGCTCAAAGAACAACAACCCTCCACCACCACCTCTTCCTGAATTTGATCATGTGATGTTCCAGGCAGCTGTTACTGCCGCAGTGGCAGCCGCCATGTCTCAAATGAACCCCGGTGGTTCAGTCGGGCCAGGAGGTGGTACTCAGCCCTAAAACCAAGAAGGTACCCAGGGACACCGGAAGGAGTGTTCCTACAAAGACTTTATTAACGTGAAACCCACATCTTTCAATGGCACTGGAGGTGTCATCGCCCTAACTCGTTGGTTCGAGAAAATCGAATCTATCTTCGAAATATGTGCTTGTTCTGAAGCTGATAAGGTGAAGTTTGTCGCCTACACTTTCACCGATAAAGCCCTGACTTGGTGGAACGGCCGAGTCAAATCCTTAACCTTACCTATAGCCAATACTATGGGTTGGGAGGCCATGAAGGAACTTTTGCTTGCGGAGTACTGCCCTCGGGACGAAATGCAAAAACTGGAGCATGAACTCTAGAACCTAAAGATGAAGGGTTCCGATAGCATCGCTTACACTTCCAGATTCGATGACTTGGGCTACTCTGTCCGGGAATGGTTACCCCGGAGAGTAAAAAGATTAAGAGATTCATCTGGGGGCTGACCCAGCCAACCAAGGGAAACGTCTTAGCTGTGAAGCCAGATACATACGACAGCGCCGAAAGCCTAGCGCAAACCCTGATTAACCATAGTGATAACCTTGAGGAGGCAGCTACCACTCCTGAACCGGCAAAGAGGAGTGGTGAGAAAAGAAAATTTTGGAAGAATAAGAAGATTCAGCCTTTTTAGGAATCCTCGAAGAAGCAGCAATCTGTAGCAGTCCACGCTGCTACTATCCCTGCTACTGCTGCTTCTGCCGTTGGATCCACAGCTCAAACACCTACTAGTAGGTATGTTGGTACCCTTCCCCAATGTGACAAGTGTAAATACCATCATAACCCCGGCCCCTGTCGTGAACTGTCATGCTCCAACTGTGGTAATAAGGGGCAAACGATTTGATTATGCAAAGCACCAACAGCTGCTAACACTAGGAGAGTCCTAACTTTGGGACGAGAGGAGGCAGTCGCCGATCCCACCGTTGTCTCGGGTATGTTCCTTCTCGACAACTCTTATGCTAGTATCATTTTCGATTCTGGTGCTGAACGTAGTTTTGTTAGCCATTCATTCAAACGCCTTCTTAAACATAATCCCCAACCATTAACCGAAACATTTACCGTTGAGATGGCTAACAGTGAGAAAGAAAACGCTAACGATATATTCATAGGTTGTACCCTTACCCTTAACGACCATTATTTTCCCATCGATCTTATGCCAGTCTCCATAAAGAGCTTTGATGTTATCATCGGCGTTGAATGGTTGAGTCCCAATCATGCTGGCATTCTTTGTTATGAAAAAGCCATCCGTCTCAATCTTCATGCGGGTCAAACTCTCATGATCTATGGCAATAAGCTTAGCTCCAATCTTCGCATCATTTCTTGCATCAAAGCTCAAAAGCTTCTGCAAAAGGAGTACCATGTATTCCTAGCCCATGTAGTCAACGAGAAACAGGAAGTTAAAGGCCTCGAGAGTATCCCCGAAGTCTGCAACTTTCCTGATGTCTTTCCCGAAGAGCTCCCGAGAATTCCTCCCGAACGTCAAGTTGAGTTTCGCATCGACCTAATCCCTGGAGCTACCCCCGTAGCCAAATCTCCGTATCGCTTAGCTCCAGCAGAAATGTAGGAATTATCCAGCCAGCTCAATGAGCTACTAAACAAAGGGTTCATTAGACTGAGTTCTTCACCCTGGGGAGCTTTGGTATTGTTTGTAAAGAAGAAAGATGGATCCTTTCGGATGTGTATCGACTAGCGTGAGCTGAATAAGTTGACCATCAAAAACCGATATCCCCTTCCTCGAATAGATGACCTCTTCGATCAACTTCAGCGAGCCAGCTACTTCTCAAAGATAGACCTTAGGTTAGGGTACCATCAGTTACGAGTTCATGAGAGTGATGTTTCCAAAACAACTTTCAGGACTCGGTATGGACACTATGAATTCGTAGTGATGCCCTTCGGTCTAACCAACGTACCAGCAGTGTTCATGGATTTGATGATCCGGGTGTATCGTCCTTTTCAGGACAAGCTCGTCATTGTGTTCATTGATGACATACTTGTCTACTCCTGAAGCGAAGAAGACCACAAGAAAAATTTGAGATCAGTGTTGGAAACCCTTCGATCCGAAAAGTTGTACGCGAAATTCTCCAAGTGTGAATTCTGGATTCAGAAGGTAACTTTGATTGGTCACATGGTTAGCGAGGAGGGTATACACGTGGACCCTTCTTAGATCAAAGCGATAGAGAATTGATCGGCACCGAAGACACCCACAGAAATCCGTCAATTCTTGGGTCTCGCCGGCTATTATCGAAGATTCATCCAGAATTTTTCCAGAATCGCCAAACCCCTAACCACTCTGACGCAGAAAGTTGTACCTTTCTGTTGGAGTGATAAGCAAGAAATTGCGTTCCAATCATTAAAGCAAGCATTGTGCAGCGCACCTATCCTATCCCTGCCCGAAGGGATGGAGAACTTCGTTGTCTTCTGTGATGCGTCCAATAAAGGCTTAGGTTGTGTGCTTATGCAAAGGGGAAATGTTATCGCTTATGCCTCGAGACAATTGAAGGCACACGAAGTCAACTATACCAGTCACGACTTGGAGTTAGCAGCAGCAGTCTTTGTGCTGAAGATTCGGAGACATTATCTTTATGGAACCAAGTGTACGATCTTCACTGACCATAAGAGCCTGCAGCACAACTTCTATCAGAAAGACTTAAACATGAGGCAACGGCGATGGGTAGAGTTTCTCAGTGACTATGAGTGCGAAATCTGCTACCATCCCGGCAAGGCCAATGTCGTGGCAAATGCCGTTAGCCAAAAAGAAACTTCAAGCCGCAAGGTGAAGACACTGACGATGACTATCCATTCCCACCTATCCATGCAAATCCGAGAAGCCCAGTTTGAAGCCCTTAAATTAGAGAACGTGTCAAGCAAAGCCTTGAGGGGAATGGATATGAAACTTGAGATGAGAGGTGACAGAGTATACTGTTTCATGGATCGAATCTGGACCCCAAAGTTCGGAGGATTCAGGGAGGTTGTCATGGAGGAAGCACACAAGACCAGATACTCTTTTCACCCAGGATCGGATAAGATGTACCTAGATCTCAAGAAACAATACTGGTGGCCAAACATGAAAGCCGAGATCGCTTCCTTCATGGGCAAGTTCCTGACTTGCGCCAAGGTGAAGGTTGAATACCAGAAACCCTCGGGTCTGCTCCAGCAGCCCGAGATACCCGAGTGGAAATGGGAGATGATTACCATGGATTTCATCACCAAGTTACCCAAGTATCCGAGTGGGTACGATACCATTTGGGTAATTGTCGATCGTTTGACAAAATCCGCTCACCTCATCCCGATTAAAGAATCATTCAAGATGGAAAGACTTACGCGAATCTACATCCAAGAGGTAGTTCGACTGTACGATGTACCTGTGTCCATTATCTTCGATCGAGATAGCAGGTTTACCTCCAGATTTTGGCAGTCTCTCCAGAAGGCTCTTGGAACTAAACTTGATATGAGCATGGCTTATCATCCTCATACAGATGGACAGAGTGAGAGAACTATCCAAAACCTGGAAGACATGTTGAGATCGTGTGTCATCGATTTCGGAAAGTCGTGGGACACGCATTTGCCTTTAATCGAGTTCTCGTATAACAACAGTTACCAGAACAACATCAAGGTTGCCTTGTTTGAAGCCCTCTAAGGTCCCAAGTGCAGATCCCCTCTGTGCTGGGCCGAGGTTGGGGACATGCAACTAGCTAAGAGTCGAGTCCCCAACAGTGCTCTCACTGGTCCTGAAATCATCTGTGAAACCACCGAGAAGATCATCCAAATCCGAGAATGACTGATAGCTTCACGAGATCGACAGAAGAGTTACGCCGATATTCGAAGAAAACCTCTGGACTTCCAGGTTGGAGACCATGTCTTGTTGAAGGTCTCGCCCTAGAAAGGCATGGTACACTTTGGGAAGTGTGGAAAACTTAACCCGAGATACATCGGACCCTTCGAGATCCTCACCAGGATCGGTCCTGTAGCCTATAAACTTCGATTACCCCATGAGCTTAGTAACATCCATCCTGTATTCCACGTCTCAAATCATAAAAAGTGTTTATCCGATGAAACCCTTGTGATCCCTCTTGACGAGATAGAGATCAACGAAAACTTGAACTTCGTGGAGGAACCAATCGAAATCATGGATCGAGAGATCAAACGTACGAAGCAAAGCCGCATCCCGATAGTGAAGGTTCGCTGGAATTTACTTGGGAGCACGAAGACTCGATGAAACAGAAGTATCCGCATCTCTTTCCAAATCCATGATTTGTATCTTAAATTTTGAATTCCGGGACGAAATTCCCTCTAACGGGGGGGATAATGTGACAACCCGAAGTTTATTCCATAATTGTAACTCGTTCCGTCAATAAAAATCGTCTTTATCGAATTATTTCGTTTAGGTTTTTGCATTAAGTCATTTAATTTGAGACTTCTATTATGACTTAATGGGTGTCCAAACATGTTAGAAACACGTGTAGACACTATCAATATTCGATTGGAAAACTTTTAGTTACGACAACGTAATCGTGTACGACCAAAAGCATTGTTTAACGTCAGTATTGGGTAGAACTCCACCGTGTCTCAAACTTAAACCATATTTAAGGTTGAAAGAACTTCATTTTTGAAGTTTTTCACCCTCTCGCTACTCTCTCTCTCTCTCTCTACAATTCCAAGTTCTTGATCCAAAAACACCCCAATTCAAGCTCCAATTTGGTAAGATATCCATCCTAGCTCATAGTATAACATCTTTAGCCTTCAAATTCGTGTTTAATTCATGAAATAGGACCATGAACATGTGTTTACGGCCCTGGAAAAGCCCTAGGCCGCAAACACACATAAATGGGGTTTTGGAGCCCCAAAACACTCCTAGAGCTTGGAAATTACTTAAGGGCTTACTTGAATGGACTTGGAACACCAAAAACTTAACATTTGAGGGGTAAACATGATTTTATGGCCCAAGAAACATGCTTGGACCGTAAACACCATTTCTTAGGCCGTAAACACCTTTCAAGGTGTTAAGATGCCCCTGAAACACCTCCTAAGCCTTGGAATAAAGTCTAGAACCATCCTCCAATGTGTTAGTGACCTTAAACTTGATAAAGACCATCCCTTTAGGAGTTCACGACTGTAAACCCCCCAAGGAATGGTTCTTGGGCCGTAAACTCCTATAACATGGTCAAATGGTGCCCTAAGTTCATCCTATGGCTTGTGTAACACCGTAAATTTCAAAGCAATTTTTTTTGCATTTTATAAAAACATAATTCATTTAATATTCATAAAAACATCAATGTTTGAAACTCAATCCATGCCATATAAAAATCCCAAGATCTCATAACATAAAAATCCAGTGTGTACTGAATAAGCCGGCGCCTTCCCACGGTCATCACTAGTACCTGAAACAAATAATACCAAACACTGTAAGCACAAAGCTTAGTGAGTTCCCCAAAATACCATACATAACACATATTAGCCACTCGAGGCTATAACTCTATGGGTCTGTGGACCCTACTCTGTGAACCCTCTGGTTCTATCTCTGTGAACCTTCCGGTTCCAACTCTATAAACATGCACAACATAAATCACATAGAAATAATGCAGTCCAATACATAACATACATATAGCACACAAATACTCTGTCACATAACTCTAATTACCTACTCAAGGTAAAGTATAGTGAGAAGACTCACCTCGCGTATCTCGATAACTCGCAATCCCGGAAATCACTCGCACTCGATCCCCCAAGTTATAATCCTCCTATAACACAATATATCTGTAATTAACACTTTCACATCTAAGGTTGACTAACCCTATCAAGTCAACACTGGTCAACTCTGGTCAATGGTCAATGGTCAACTTTGACCGGACTCGGCGAGTGCACTAGAGCGACTCTGCGAGTCTATACGTGTTCACTGACTCCCTCGGATCCTCTCTTGACACGTCGAGTACTTCCCTAACTCGACGAGTTCCACCTAGCATTAATCGCGGGGCCACCACGACTCAACTCGCCGTGTCTCAAGAACAACTCGGCGAGTTCCGACTTGACTCAGCCCCCTATTGACTCTCCCTGACTCACTGGGTCATCCCCCAACCCGGCGAGTGTACCCGCTGAACAATTTACGTGAAACCCCAACCCTACTCGCCCAGTCTCAAGAACAACTTGGCGAGTTCATGCCATACACAAACTCTATTGACCTTTTGAGGTCAAATCTGCTTCCCCAAACCATAGATCTGGCCTTCCTAAGCATGAATGTCACGTAAAGTTCGAAACTTGATGCTTGTATAACCCCCACAAGGCATCAAAAGGAGATTTGGTCCCAAAAAAGACAACCTAGGTCCAATAACTCCGTAATAACCCAAAAATCTCCAAGGGTTAGGGTCTCTGGACCTCTTTGAGTCCAGATCCAAGGTACAAACTCAAAGTGAAGCCTCTGGACTCTGGATCTGCTGGAATCTCACCTCCTCCTTGCTCTTGCCACCTTCTTCTTGCTAAACAAGGAATACAAAGGCCAAAAAGTGACTTCCTCTCTCCCAAAACGATTTAGCTCTCTTAGGGTTCTCTCAAGGGACTGGTAGCCGCAATGGGAGGCTATAAGTGCCCTTAAATAGGCTCCAAAACTAGGGAATTAGGGTTTCATTAAATAGCGTGGACTCGCCAAGTCCACTTTTGAACTCGCCAAGTCCAGACGTGAACCCGTGCCCATAGCCGCGATCATAGTCGGCGAGTTTGAGCTCCAACTCGCCGAGTCTCCTCACAAATCACCAAAAATATAAGGACGAATAATACCTGGGAATCCGGGCTATTACAATTCTCCCCCACTAGAACTAGACTTCGCCCTCGAAGTCTCACTCTGCAAATAACTCCGGATGCTGCTCACGCATGTCACGCTCCGGCTCCCAAGTCATCTCGGACCCCTTCCGATGCTGCCACTGAACCAAAACCAAGGGTACCTCCTTGTTCCTCAGAACCTTGATTTTCCGATCTCTGATTGCCACTAGTCTCTCAGCATAATTCAGGTTCGCATCGACCTGAATATCCTCTAATGGAACCACTGTCGACTCATCGGCTATACACTTCCGCAATTGCAACACGTGGAAAGTGTCGTGAATCTGCCCCAACTCTGCTGGCAATTCCAAACGATAGGCTACCCTGCCTACCCTCGCGACCACCTGGAAGGGACCAATATATCGGGACCCCAACTTGCCCCTCTTCCTGAATTGAATCACTCCTTTCCAAGGAGAGACCTCCAGGAGCACAAAGTCATCGACCTGAAACTCAAGCTCGGACCGGCGTCTGTTCGCATAACTCCTCTGACGACTCTGAGCGGTAAGTAACCTCTGTTTGACCTGCTGGATCTGCTCTATCGTCTAAAGCACGATCTCTGTACTGCCCATCACACACTGTCTGACCTCTCCCCAACAAATGGCGGTCCGACACCTCCTCCCATACAACAGCTCAAAGGGCGGCATACCAATGCTCGAATGATGGCTGTTGTTGTAGGAAAACTCTGCCAAGGGAAAGTACGTATCCCAACTCCCCGTGAAATCTAGTACACATGCCCGGAGCATGTCCTCGAGCGTCTGAATCGTCCGCTCACTCTGTCCGTCTGTGTGGGGGTGATATGCGGTACTAAAATGCAGCCTAGTACCCAACTCCTCATGAAACCTCTTCATGAATCTGGAAGTGAAACGTACATCCCGATATGAGACAATCGAAATCGGCACCCCATGCCGAGATACCACTTCCCTCACGTACATCTCTGCTAACTTCTCTGTGGAGGAGCTCTCACTAATAGAAAGGAAGTGGGCGCTCTTCGTCAACCTATCCACAATCACCCAAATTGAATCAACTCCCCTAGCAGTCCTTCGCAATTTGGTGATAAAATCCATGGTGATCTGTTCCTACTTCCATTCGGGAACCTCCAACGGCTGCAACTTACCATGCGGTCTCTGGTGCTCGGCCTTAACCCTACGGCAGGTTAAGCACCTCTCAACAAACCACGCAACATCCCTCTTCATACAGGGCCACCAATACTCCCTCCTCAGGTCCAAATACATCTTAATGGCCCCAGGATGGATCGAGAATTTCTACCGATGAGCCTCTTCCATCAAAATGGTACGCGCCCCTCCCACAAACGGTACCCATATACGCCTCTGAAAAGTCATAAGCCCCCGACCATCGGTAACGAACTCCGATACCAACCCAACAACTCGCTTTCTCTTCTGGTTCTCCGATCTCACGGCGTCAGCCTGTGCTCCACGAATGGTGTCCAACACTGGAGCCATCACGCTCAATCGCAAACATACACCTCACAATGGGCGCTCTCCACCCTGCGACTCAGGGCGTCGGCTACCACATTAGCCTTGCCCGGATGGTACAGAATCTCACAATCATAATCCTTGACCACATCCAACCACCTCCTCTGCCGCATATTTAGGTTGGGCTGATCCATCAAATACTTCAAGCTCTTATGGTTCGTGTATATCGTACACCGAACCCCATTCAGATAGTGACATTAAATCTTAAGGGCGAACACCACTGCCCCCAACTCTAGATCATGGGTGGGATACCTCGTCTCATGAGGTTTCAGCTGCCTCGATGCGTATGCTATCACATGCCCTCTCTACATCAGCACCGCTCCCAACCCCAAGATCGATGCATCACAGTATACCACTCAGTCCTCCATCCCCTTGGGGAGGGCTAACACCGAGGATTCGCATAACCTTTGGCGATGCGTCTCAAAGGAGGCCTGCTACTCGGGGTCCCATGAAAAAGCGACACCCTTCCGGGTCAGCCTGGTGAGTGGCACTGCAATCTTAGAGAAATCCTTGATAAATCTCCGATAATAACCTGCCAACCCTAGGAAACTCCTGATCTCGGTGGGTGACCTCGGCACCTCCCAACTCATCACCGCCTCAACTTTGGCCGGGTCGACGAATATCCCTTTCTGGTTAACGAGATGACCCAGGAACTGGACCTCTCACAACCAGAAATCACACTTGGAGAATTTGGCATAAAGCCTCTCCGATCTCAGAACTCTGAGGACCTCCCTCAAATGCTCCTCATGCTGCTCTCTAGATCTCGAATATACCAAAATGTCGTCGATGAATACAATAACCGACCGATCTAGCATCGGCCTGCACACTCGGTTCATGAGATCCATGAACACTGCCGGGGCATTCGTAAGCCCGAAAGGCATCACCACAAACTCGTAATGCCCATAACGCGTCCTAAACGCTATCTTCTGGATGTCCTCATCTCGCACCCTTACCTGATGATATCCAGACCTCAAATCGATCTTGGAGAACCAAGATGATCCCTGTAACTGATCGAACAAATCGTCGATCCTCGACAACGAGTAATGGTTCTTGACCATCAGCTTGTTCAACTCCCGTTAATCAATGCACATCCGGTGTGAACCATGCTTCTTCTTGAGAAATAGGATAGGCGCTCCCCACGGCGAGCTGCTCGGCCAAATAAACCGCTTTCCCAGCAGCTCCTGAAGCTGCGAGGATAAGTCTTGCATCTCTGGAGGTGCAAGGCGATAAGGCACCTTAGCGATAGGCACGGCCCCCGGAACCAAATCGATACTGAACTCCACTTGCCTCACAGGAGGCACACCCAGCAACTCCTCTGGAAATACATCCGGGAACTCACGCACTATCGGAACCTCCTCAACTGACCTCGGCCTCTCGGAATCCACTCGTGTATCCATCACATATGCCACAAAACCCTTACAGCCCTGCTGAAGACACTGCCTCACCCTAGCGGCCGAACAAAATGCTGACCCAGAACGTGTACCCGCTCCGTACACCGTAATAACTCCCCCACTAGGGTCTCGTATGGTCACCAGCTGTCACTCGCAGTCGACAACCGCACCAAATCTGCTCAACCAATTCATGCCCACAATGACACAGACATCACCCATCGCAATAGGAAACTCTCAGGGGCCGACTCAATGCCTCACGACTAACACTGATATGCTGACTAAAAGCCATAGATAGAAAAGACCGACTCACACCCGAGTCAAATAACACCAAGGCAGGTACATAATTCACAAGAAAAGTACCTACGCATAACATAATATAAGCATAATATCTCAACATCAAAATAAATACACGAAAGAATACATACCAGCCACGACATCGGGCGCCGCGCAGACCTCCTCCGCGGTCAACTGAAAGGCTCTCCCTCGTTCCCTCAGCGCCTCGGCCTTCACTGGCCGACTCTCGGTAGCTCTAATGGCGGCAGGGGCAGATCCTTGAGGTGCTTCCAGAGCTGATCCCCGCAACTGCAAACACTCCGCCTTCTGGTGTCCGGTCTGGTTGCAGTGAAAACACACTACAAACCACTTGGGGCAGTCCTTGGCCATATGCCCCACCTTGCCACACTTGTAGCAAGATCCAACTCAACATACTCCATCATGACCCTTGCCGCACTTTCCACAAGTGCGACCCCTCTAGCTCACCGGTTTGGGATCAGCGGGCTTGGCCCGCTTGGCTGTCGGTTGGGACTGTGCCGGTCGTCGATCCCTCCCCTGAGACTCCGCCTCCTCCCTGGCCTGAGTCTCTAGCTCAATCTCCCTCTTCCGGGTATTTTCCTGAAGCTTGGAAAATGTCCGGTATGAGGAGTTCGCCACGAACTCCGAAATGTCTCGCCTCAAAATACTCAAATATCGGCTCATACGTGCCTGCTCAGTGGACACGTGCTCAGGGCAGAACATCTCCCTCTCGTGGAACATCCTGGTAATCACTGTAACAGACTCAGTACCCTGCTTGAGGGTCAGAAACTCCTGGGCCAAACGCTCCCTCTCCACCTGGGGAACGTACTCATCTTAGAACATGGCAGTGAACCTCTCTCAGGTCACTGCCGCAAGCTCAGCAGGCGTAAAGTGCGTTGTCACAAACATCCACCAGTCCTTCGCTCCCAAGCGAAGCTGGTTCAGCGCGAACCAAACTCTCAAATGCTCAGGAGATGAGCAAGTGAAGAAACACCCCTCTATATCAGAAATCCATCTCATAGCCGCCACCGGGTCCTGGGTCCCATCAAACTCCGCTGCAACAACAGCCTCATAAAGGGCAACATCACGCTCGTCGAAAGTCTCAATCAACGTGGTCTTAACAGTCCCGAACATCTCTGGTATCTCTGCCCTGATGGCCGCAGCCACCTCCTCATGGATGATCCGACGGATCTCCTCATCACTGGCCCTAATGCTCTAAGGCATAAGACGTGTCCTAACCATGATCTACCTCTGAAATACAACATACGATAAATTAGAATCCATTCGAGCATACTCACACTCGACAACTCATTCCTCCTTGATCCTTGGCATTCCAAAGATTTTTTACTTGGGATGTACACCGCCCCGGTGCTTTCAGTAGTACGGGCCCAATACTACTGTCTACACCGTATCAGAATACACCCCAAGTCCTCCTCTCCGGATCCCAAGTTCCAAGTACTCTATTATGCATAATCCACTCTCTAACAGATCTCTCATAAGCCTCTTGCTGCTACCTACTCACTCTCAAGCATCTCATAGCAGCTCACCTCTCCCTAGGCCAAGGCATCACAAATCAGGCCACTCTAGCCCAAATAGGAATACCTAGCCTACTCTAGCATGAGAATAGATCATATCAATATCAATATCACATAAGATGAGGGTATTTTGGGAAATCACCGTTAGGGCGCGCACTGATTGTACACACAACTCTGCTCTGCGTTTTTCCAAAAATCTTTTACTATTTTTGAAAATTCTTCTCAAATCCTCAGTTTGATTTCAAATACGCCCGAAGGTGTACTCGAATCGCTCAAACCAAGGCTCTTAAAGCAACTTGTAACACCGTAAATTTCAAAGCAATTTTTTCGCATTTTATAAAAACATAATTCATTTAATATTCATAAAAACATCAATGTTTGAAACTAAATCCATGCCATATAAAAATCCCAAGATCTCATAACATAAAAATCCCGTGTGTGTGTAATGATCAAGCCGGCGCCTTCCCACGGTCATCACTAGTACCTGAAACAAATAATATCAAACACTGTAAGCACAAAGCTTAGTGAGATCCCCAAAATACCATACATAACACATAGTAGCCACTCGAGGCTATAACTCTATGAGTCCACTTTTGGACTCGCCGAGTCTGGGCACGAACCCATGCCCATAGCCACGATCATAGTCGGCGAGTTTGAGCTCCAACTCGCCGAGTCTCCTTAGAAATCACCAAAAATATAAGGACAAATAATACCTGGGAATCCGGACTGTTACAGCTTGTATATTGAGTTAGAATCACATGTGATTAATCTTGGAGCACTGAAACACCAAAGGAATGTATATGAGAGAGCTTACGGCCGTAAACTCCTTAAATGGTCCATATGATTGATCAAATCCCCATCCAATGCCCAAGAACTAAACCTAGCATCATCCCTCAAGTGTTATAAGGCCATTAAGCACCCAAGAACACCACCCATGAGTTTATGGCCATAAACTCATGGGGATATGGTCATTAGGGTCGTAATCTCCTCGAAGAGTTTACTCTTGAAGAGTAAACTCCATACCTAGGCCATACACATCCATAGATGCCACTCGGGTCACTCCTAACACTTGAATTGAAGTGTTTTTGCGACTCAGAGTGTTTATTCTTATTTAATTAATAGATCAAGGTCTAATTAGATACAATTGTGTATCTTTTCATATTACATAGGAACCTCAAATTTTTTTCAGTGTTTTTCAAATTTTTCAGGGGGAGAATACAAGCAAATGTATAAGGATATCTTGTACTAAAACTTAATATTTCATTTGAAATGTTATATATTCATATGCTTTTAACACTGGAAATCGCATTAACCAACCGTTTAACTTGTGCAGTTAGTTTTCAAACTGTCTATGAATCTTGTTATAAAATGTTATATGTTATATTTCACAAATGATTTTCCATATCATTATTGTTAAAAGCATTAGCCTAGTACCGTTGATTTGTCCTCGGTAACACTCCGAAAAGATACGCGAGTGGAGGATTACCTTTTGAAACAGGAGTTTTCTGCATTATTACTTGTAAATTTGTTATTCTTATAAATTGGAGACACGTCCTCAGAAACACTCCACAGAGATACGCGAGTGGAGGACCGCCCATGTAACCAGAATCTCTTGGAGGGAGAGCGTGACTTCAGTGTATAGATCTATACGGGGCTGACTACCCCGCACCTTGCTGGTAGCTACAGACGAACCGATAGGTTCAAGGGTAAACTCATAAAATGATTTGGACTTTTTATTGCCATATCTAGTCTATCATATGGTTGTGGAACTCGCAATTTGGGTAACAGAGATTTACTTGTTAGTAATAATGAATTTAGTAACTAGTTTACTTCATACTTATTAGTTTTATATACGTGTTAAAACTAATGCACTTCACAAAGATAGCCAGGTTTTCAGAATACATCTCTTACAGTTCTTTTCGGAATGGTAACCAACTTTTAGGAAAATAAGGGTTTTTCCTGGGATAACAACTGTTCATAACCAAAATTGTGTAACAAATGGACAACTAAACACTACTTATAAGAAAATATGTGATTTTCTTGGATAACAACTCTTTCAGTAAACCAAAGGAAACTTGTTCATTTTCAGAAAACAAACCGCTTATGAACTCACCAGCTTTATGCTGGTTTTCAAACTGCTTGTATTCTCGGGTCTACATTAGACAGGTACCCGCGATCTTTTTGCGGAAGACGGAGCCTGTAGAACATCCTATCTGTTCATAAAACTAACACACGTCTTTACTTTTGTTTATATGATGTATATGTATATTGATGGGTTTTAGCTATAAGAACATCCTATCTGTTCATACAAACCCTAATTCTTGGATCTAGGTTTCTTTATTGTACATGCAATTCATCCAAGACTTCAAACCCTAGATCTTGCATATGATAATCAATATAACATGTAAACTAGGGTTTAGATCATACCTTGATTGTTATGTAGCAATAACAATCTCAAATCCTTCTTGTATTGACTTTAGAAAGCTTAGAGTCACAAATGTCACTCCTCTAATGATTCACAAACACCATGAGCAAGAGGATGAAGAAGATAAGAGAAGGAGGCTGCCCAAAACGTGTGGACACCCTAGAAGACAAGTTCACCACGTTTTTCAGCCATAAGGGTTCTTTAAATAAAGAGGCTATTAGGGTTATCTAACAAGGAAACCCTAATTTATATGCTTAATCCCTAAGCAATACATGGGCTCCTTCCTTAAAGGCCTTGGATGATTTCTAATGGGTTTCCCCATAGAATTCGTCCACTCCTTTAATATGGAGTCCATTAGCTCAATATTCAACTATCATACAATTGACAGTTCTACCCTTAAGTGTAATTAATGTATTTTAGTCACAAACTTAATTCTTATTAATTCTTGACTAATATTAATTAAACAATATGATTTCTCCTTTAATATATTATTCTCATAATATATTAATAAATCATAATTAATCCTTTCTCTCCATAATTCATCCTATCAAGTTGCTTTGGTGAAGGCAACCCAAAAGGACCATGCACCATCGGGTCAAGTACGTACCAATATAGTTATGGACTTAGACACTAATCCAATAGTCTCCCACTTAGATAAGTCTAATAACTATTCTGCGTATGACTTCAGATCCTGATCTACAATCGTAGCTTTCCAATGCCGCTGTCAACTCTGATCGAATCAGATACGCGTGTCCTTAAGATAAGGGATCATATATTCCTCCATTCTAGATATCGTATAGACTAAGACATGGATCTAAGTCATTGTCTCTGTCTATGTGCTGTTTCCCAATTTCAGATTTATGACGACTGACAACAGACTACAATTGAACACATCAATTCAGTCCCGGCTTGGCCAAGCGCTTAGGTGCCATCACTAAATCATCGAGGGGCCCACAGATATCGCTTTTATCCTACTTTGTATAAAAGGAATGGATAAACTTTAACTCAATGCTTGCTTGCACTTACTCCCCAAATCACACACAACAATATGTTTTATAACACCAAGTTACTGGTGCGTTTACATATTATCAATGTGCAACCGACTCGCAAGATACAACTCACACATCTCGGTTTCAAGAATATAAGATGTTATCATCTCACTAATCACTCGTGATAACAATCCATGAAGCGATCCAAGTGAGCGTGGGTTTAATCCAATGCTCAAATCATATTGATAAGTACTCATGAACGTTACAGCAAACATTTGCTTATGTCTAATGCTCTTTAGACAATCCACATACCAATTCACGATAGTCTTCATTCATATCTACTTCCAGCATATGAACGACTGTGGCCCGTTAAAAAAATTTGACTGTTCTCAATCAATTAAATTATACAGGAAGTCAAAACATGCAAAATGAAACACAAGAATAATACTAATCCCATATGGCCTCAAACCTTTGACTATAAATAAAACACCTTTTATTTATCACCATAACGATTACTCATTATTTGTCATTTCGGGTAATCAACATCTTACTTGATTTATTACTACACTTGTCTCATGCTCTTAGCATGCACACAATGTTTACCTATGGTTCTTACTTTGTAAAATAGATCAAATGAATACATTTCCAATCATACTCATTTCACAACTCCTAATCCTTTTTCATAAGTGAAATAATATCAAATTCTTGCCACTTATGGAATATGTTAGATTCTAACATTTTATTCAACGATCCTTTCGTAATGTCACTTCACTAAAGTCACAATGACTATTGCCAATGAAATTACAAAGTCCTCTATTGGAGATTGTTACAAGACAATTCCTTAGATCTGATGTCTCTCACTGAAAGTACATTCCTTTGAACATCCTTTTGCATAAAAGTTTCTAATCAAGACATTGATTCTCAATTTCCAACTCCCAATATGGAAACATTTCCATATTTTCCATATGACAACTTATTCTTAATAGAATCTTATCTATTCATAATAATGTCGATATGGTCCATCCAATACTATACTTCCAACTACTCACAAGCGACCAATCCTCGGTGAACTTTGGATTGTCCTTTGATAGTTGTCTAATTATCTTAGTCAAAACTGATTCATGTCCTTTTCCCTCTAAATGCACTAGAAATTTGGGAAATTTTAGAATGGTCAAATATTATAGCATTTGCAATCGATCCTATACCCAAAGCGTATGGGACACAATGCATAATGTCTTACATGAAGATCTAATACTTTATCAATCTTCTGCCATAATATTTTATGTGCTACGTTCTCACAATTCGAATTATGAAGAGGAATGTCGTAATCATAATCTAAATTTAAGAACACACTATGTGTCCTTGACTAAGTTTATTAACATTGCACAACCTAAGTCTTTAGATTTGAAATGAAGCATAATATTCTCTCCCTTAATTATAGCAAAACAACTATTCAACCCTTACAACTTTGCAAAGTATGACTCTTGTTTTCTATAATTAATATTGCTAACTTGCAATACTTGCCTTAATAATCATGTAATCATAACATTTATGCTCCCACTATCATGATGATTATTACAAACATAACACTTATGCTCCTACTAGCTTTGACATGTATTCAGAAATAGCTTAACTTTCAGAAAAACAATGTCTGTTGAATTTCTTAAGTTCATGTTTCTAATACCTAATGCTTTGATAATATTTTATCAAGGCTTCTTAACCTTATACACCTTTTCCTTGGATAGCTCATATGTGTGTCTAAACAATTCAGACTAATTTCCAAATCTCACAATTCGAATCATGGAAAGGGATACCGTAACCATAATTGAATTCGAGAATCCAATTATCACCATCACTATCTTCTTAAAATCTCTATTAGTGAAAGCATTTCCTCACAGTCATTTTCAAGAAGGAGGGAATCTTATGATACTTAGATTTTAGTGGTATATGTGTTCCTATCCATGTGAATTTGTCAAAACCAAGGTTTGCGACAAATCCGAACTCATATGGACCGAACTTTCTTAATCTTGATTTCTTGCCTTGTGGTAACACAGCTGCCCACCATGTCTTCCAAGTAGTTAAGCAGCTCACCCTTTCCTATCAATGTACTTTCCATTGATCAAGGTCCTTGCCTTTTATGCGTTCAATGAGAACTCATAGGACCCACATGCATAATTAACTCAATTGGAACGACATAGAAACAAGATAGTGTCAACACGATAGGCTGTAAACCTTAACTCATGTGCTAGTGATGATCGATAAGGTTTATTCTTGATTTATTCTTGAAACCTTTCAAGACCATGAAGACTCCCACTGTCTCCTTGACATATAAGATTCTCTTGTCAATAAACATTTCTTGACAACCAAATATTCAAGAGTTAGTGCAACTTTTATCAAGACAAAACACTTCATAAAATTGATCCTAGTTGGTCTTTGTCTTATCCAAGACATCACAACTCACCAATTTCAAATGTGTGAAAATAAGAAAACCTTTTTCCACATTGTACATTTGATGAATGTTATAAACCTTCTTAAGACTTGTCACTCAATATTACAATCTTGACTCTAAGACTTGTTTTGGAATGAAGTATGATCAACTTCTTGATTTAACCATTTCTTCAATTCTTAATTCCTCTTCTTATACATACAATTGTACTAACATTTATTTAGAGGATTAATTGAGATATGGTTCTTAATCATTAAGACATATCATAAAGCATAAAAGGTACTCTCTTTTCTTCTTAGAATAGAGAAACTTTTATCTTTCTGCCTACTTGATTCTTCTTATTCGTTCTGCTATTGATTTAAACTTTTTGAATCAATTCAAAATTACACTTAATCTTATAAGTATAATCATATTTACTAAACCTTTAGTAAATCATGACGAATATCTTTGTTACCCTTGTGGTGGACTTGATCAACACACAACTTTGTGTACTCCATCTCCTAGTCCTTCACTTGACACTTTGTCGACGAATTAGTCTAATTTCCAAATAAGAAATTTCTCATTCATCGTGCAACCAAGTTGCATGATTCCAAGTTTCTATCCAAGTGAAACTTCGGCGATGAGAAATTCTCCCTATTTGGTAAATTCTTGACATTTCCATAAATAACATAATTAAGAATCACATCCATTTGTTATAGAAATATGCAAACATCATTTTTCATAAAGATTTCATTGCAAGGAAATAAATAAATATGTCAAACCAAAATTTATTTTATTCATAAAAGCAGCGGAAACATTTGTCCTTACAATGTAAAATCAACTGAAAACTATGTAGTCAAAAGGAAAATTTTCTAACAACTCTATCATAACTTTCTAAGCTCAAAATCTAATCTTCAAATCCATGCGATCGAGATCCATTTCTTTGTGATTAGACTTATCTTGCTCTTTCATCAAGCTTCCCCTCTTTTCACTGATCCTGAAAAACATTCAAATGCAATCTTATCACATCATGTATTAAGAATCAACAAATAGGAACTTAATGGAGTTAGATAGTGGATTTTACCTGAAGCACAACCATACTCTTTGACTCTCCCATCTTCTGGACTCTTCAGGCTCTTAGGGCAGACTTGTATCCAACGCCCTTTCTCTTTGCAACAAACACAGGTCGGTTCCCTTAGAACGTCCTCCGAAGCATGGTTGGTTGACTTTCCCAACAAATATGCTCCATTGCTTTGCCAAATCATTTCTGATTCAGCAGCAATGAGCATGTAAGTTAGGTTAATGAGGTTTTCGTCATGATCCATCATATAATACTTTCTTTTGAACTCATTATATTATTCTGGGGGTGACTGCAAAACCCAGTTCACAGCCAACTTATCAGGGAATGACGCACCCAACATTATCAACCTATCGATGTGTGATTTCATTCCTAGAACCTGGGCACACACGGGTTTACCATCTTCATGTTTCATTTCCAATAGGGCTTTAGTGACATTGAACCTTTCAATTCTTCGATCTCCTGGGTTAGGGAGAATAATTGGAGGAGGAGGAGGAAGTGAAACATGATCTCTTGTTCCTCGATCAAATCGTGGAATATCATCTTCATGTGGAAAGCTTGTTCCACGGGATTTGGGAAGACCATAGTTGTCGTAATTTGACATCTACGATACGGGAGAAAAAAATAAATTCATGTTAGTTGATAGATTGAGTCCTTAATAAATAAACCAAATGAGATATTAAGGCTAGGACCCAACACAATACGCTACAACCTAGAAAAGGGATGTCGTAATCTAGTTGTAGAATATTTGAAGGTAAGTGAATGGCGGTTCACTAATTTCCCACCATGAAAAACGAAAAACCGATTAAGTTTTTAAATCTATGAAAACTCCTAGATCCTTTGAGATTCATTGAACTTTTCAATGGCATGTTTAAATCTCGATATGCCCCTCTAGTTTGTGACTGGGATGCCGAGAATCACAAAGCGGGTGTGAATAACCTATTCGATGTGCCGGTTAACCACACACGCTCCACCGAACTATGACAAACATTGAGTCACCCTTTGCTACCTTTGCTTAGAACCATTTAGTGTGCCGGTAAACCACACACGCTCCACTAACTTCTTCGCAAGGGCACAAAGTGTAATTTCATGAAATTACATCAATTCACTTTTTCCTAAGTAACTAAGATTGGGAATTTGTAAAACATTTAGTTACTTTTGTACTTCATTATACTTATAATGGAAGGTTTTGTCCTATCCTACCCGTTCGGCTAACGACCCTCCACTAGTCAAGAGTGCGGTGGGTAAGAGTGGATACCCATTCAATCGCCATTTTATAGGCAATTTCCTTAAACACCCCTTATAGACCAACTTTGTGAATGAGGCCTACTAACGGTAAGACTGACTTTTACTCATACATATATACAATGTTAGACCTTTAATGTTATATATAGTATAGGGTGTATTTTACACTTTTAAAATAGTAGGTGGTCAAACTTAATAATTATACTTTTAATTTAATTAAATTGTAAACCAAAACTTTATGGATTTATTAAACCTATTTTAATTATGCACCTTAATTAATTAATAAAACCATAAGGGGGTGATTTGAACTTTTCAAAACAATACTAGGGTTTTATAATTTAACATTCCTAAATTAAACTTTTAATCAACTTTTAAATTCCAAAACTTGAGGGAAAGTTTTTGAAACATTTCAAAACATTAGGGTTTAGAATTTAAATATACATCAAAATTAAACTTTTAATCAAAATTTAAATTCCAAAACTTGAGGGCAAGTTTTGAAACCTCTTTCAAAACATTAGGGTTTCAACTATTTAAATTTCAAAACTAAACTTTTGAGTCCAACTTTAAACTATAAAACCTAAAGGGGGGAAATTGAAACTTTTCATAACACAAGGATCAAATAAAAAATAATATAAATTAAACAATTAATTTCATCATTATCTATATTTGACCTAATTTCAATTTCTTGCAAAATAAGTTACCCAATTAATACAAATAATCAAACTTTATTATATAAGGAAGTTATTATCTAATCAATTGGTAATTATCTTTTGTTTAATCTAGGATATACTCATAAATATGTATAAAATCGGATTTTAATGATCTAAAACAGATAAGGCAAGTATCCATAAGCAAAACAGCAAGAACTCCCAAAAATAGCTCCATCTGACGCTCGAACTCGCCGAGTACCACATTGGACTCGCCGAGTTGAGGCCTACTCGCCGAGAACACTGTGGTACTTGCCGAGTTCATCAGGCAGAATGTCCAAAAATGATTTTGCAACTTGAATAAACACACAATGCATCAATACAATAGAAACCAATCAAGGCTCTGATACCACTGATGGGTTTTAGCCATAAGAACATCCTATATGCTCATACAAACCCTAATGCTTGGATCTAGGTTTCTCTATTGTACACGCAATTCATCCAAGACTTCAAACCCTATATCTAGCATATGATAATCAATATAACATATAAATTAGGGTTTAGATCATACCTTGATTGTTATGTAGCAATAACAATCTCAAATCCTTCTTGTATTGACTTTAGAAAGCTTAGAGTCACAAATGTCACTCCTCTAATGGTTCACAAACACCATGAGCAAGAGGATGAAGAAGGGAAGAGAAGGAGGCTGCCCAAAATGTGTGGAAACCCTAGAAGACAAGTTCACCACGTTTTTTAGCCATAAGGGTCCTTTAAATAGAGAGGCTATTAGGATTATCTAACAAGGAAACCCTAATTTGGATGCTTGAGCCCTAAGCAACCGATGGGCTCCTTCCTTAAAGGCCTTGCACGATTTCTAATGGGTTTTCCCATAGAATTCATCCACTCCTTTAATATGGAATCCATTAGCTCAATATTCAACTATCATACAATTGACAGTTCTAGTCCCTTAAGTTTAATTAATGTTTTTTAGTCACAAACAATTCTTATTAATTCTTGACTAATATTAATTAAACAATATGATTTATCCTTTAATATATTATTCTCATAATATATTAATAAATCATAATTAATCCTTTCTCTCCATAATTCATCCTATCAAGCTGCTTTGGTGAAGGCAACCCAAAAGGAACATGCACCATCGGGTCAAGTACATACCAATATAGTTATGCACTTAGGCGCTAATCCAACATATATAACTTGTAACACTCTACTTTCAAATAAATATAAATTTTCCTATGTAATGTAATGGTTGTTTACTTTGCTTACTATGTACATTGGTTGTGATACTTAACATGACGTCACCTCCGCCCCAGATCGATTCCGCCTTCGGTTTCGTGGTGTGACAAATTGGTATCGGAGCCCTTGTTTATAGTGAACTAAGTATACTAAACCTTACATGGTATAAGACTATAAACACTAAAGGGGCCAAAGTGCTTTGAACTAAAAGTATACTTTAAAATATAAGTATTTTCAAAAGTATACAAGTATACCTAACCGCCGGAATTCGTAACCTCGGGTATAACAAAGCATAAGTAAATGGGTGTTGTATGCTGCGGTTAAACCTAGCAGTTATGTAGTCGTGTCTAGGGTCAATATAGCCTGATCAACTATATTCATTCGAGACACGTCCAACATGTGCTTGGGACTGAGTGTGGTGTGCAGTAGGTCTAAAACTTACCCAATACTCAAACAACGAGCCATCGTCGCAACGAAACATGAAATACTATGCGAGTATTTCTAGACCCAACTTCGTTATAGAAATCCTCATTCAAGCGTTGCTCCTCAATCATTCCCTTAGCGATAGTTTATCTGCTTTGATAACTCTTACCTCCTTTATCGGTTAATAGAATTCTATATCTGTCATAATGAGATATCTCTTGTTTCATATATCTTGATTCAATTCAGAGGACTTACCATCCTCTCTTTCCTGATCTTTTTAGATCAAGATGCCTCCAAGAAAGAGACCCAGCTCAATGAACAACAACCCTCCGCCACCACATCCTCCTGAATTTGATCATGTGATGTTCCAGGCAGGTGTTACTGCCGCAGTGGCAACCGTTATGTCGCAAATGAACCCCGGTGGTTCAATCGTGCCAGGAGGTGGTACTCAACCCCAAAACCAGGAAGGTAGCCAGGGACACCAAAAGGAGTGTTCCTACAAAGACTTTATGAATGCAAAACCCACATCTTTCGATGGCACTGGAGGTGTCATTTCCCTAACTCGTTGGTTCGAGAAAATCGAATCTATCTTCGAAATATGTGCTTGTTCTGAAGCTGATAAGGTGAAGTTCGCCGCCTACACGTTCACCGATAAATCCCTGACTTGGTGGAATCGCCGAGTCAAATCCTTAACCTTACCTATAACCAATGCTATGGGTTGGGAGGCCATGAAGGAACTTTTGCTTGCGGAGTACTGCCCTCGGGACGAAATGCAAAAACTAGAGCATGAACTCTAGAACCTAAAGATGAAGGGTTCTGATATCGTCGCTTACACCTCCAAATTCGATGACTTGGCGCTACTTTGTCCTGGAATGGTTACCCTGGAGAGTAAAAAGATTGAGAGATTCATCTGGGGGCTGACCCAGCCAACCAAGGGAAACGACTTAGCTGCGAAGCCAGATACATACGACAGTGCCAAAAGCCTACCACAAACCCTAATTGACCATAGTGATAACCTTGATGAGGCAGCTAACACTCCTGAACCGACAAAGAGGAGTGGTGAGAAAAGAAAATTTTGGAAGAAGAAGAAGAGTCAGCCTTCTCAGGAATCCTCGAAGAAGCAGCAAACTGTAGTAGTCCAAGCTGCTACTATCCCTGCTGCTGCTGCTTCTGCCGTCGGATCCACAGCACAAACACCTACTAGTAGGTATGCTGGTACCCTTCCCCAATGTGACAAGTGTAAATACCACCATAACCCCGGCCCCTGCCGTGAACTGTCATGCTCCAACTAAATAAAAAAAGGGCATACGATTCGATTATGCAAAACACCAACCCAATCAACCAATCAATCTTCCGGAGCGGATGTTGGTCAGGCCTGCTACGGATGTGGTAAATTCGGGCATTTTAAGAGGAACTGCCGCAAGGAGACAACAACTGGTAATACTGGGAGAGTCCTAACTTTGGGATGAGAGGAGGAAGTCGCCAATCCCACCGTTGTCTCGGGTACGTTCCTTCTCGACATCTCTTATGCTAGTATCCTTTTCGATTCTGGTGTTGAACGTAGTTTTGTTATCCATTCATTCAAACGCCTTCTTAAACATAATCCCCAACCATTAACCAAAACATTTACCATTGAGATGGATAATGGTGAGAAAGAAATCGCTAACGATATATTCATAGGTTGTACCCTTACCCTGAACGACCATTCTTTTCCCATCGATCTTATGCCAGTCTCTATAAAGAGCTTTGATGCTATCATTGGCATGGATTGGTAGAGTCCCAATCATGCTGACATTCTTTGTTACGAAAAAGCCATCCGTCTCAATCTTCCTGTGGGTCAAACTCTCATGATCTATGGCGATAAGCTTAGCTCCAATCTTCGCATCATTTCCTGCATCAACGCTCAAAAGCTTCTTCGAAAGGAGTGCCATGCTTTCCTAGCCCATGTAATCAACGAGAAACAGGAAGTTAAAGGCCTCGAGAGCATCCCCGAAGTCTGCAACTTTCTTGATGTCTTTCCCAAAGAGCTCCCGGGAATTCCTCCCGAACGTCAACTTGAGTTTCGCATCGACCTTATCCCTAGAGCTACCCCCGTAGCCAAATCTCCGTATCACTTAGCTCCAGCAGAAATGTAGGAGTTATCCAGCCAACTCAATGAGCTGCTCAACAAAGGGTTCATCAGACCGAGTTCTTCACCCTGGGGAGCTCGGGTATTGTTTGTAAAGAAGAAAGAAGGATCCTTCCGGATGTGTATCGACTACCGTGAGCTGAATAAATTGACTGTCAAAAACCGATATCCCCTTCCTCGAATAGATGACCTCTTCGATCAACTTCAGGGAGACAGCTACTTTTCAAAGAAAGACCTTAGGCCAGGGTACCATTAGTTACGAGTTCATGAGAGTGATGTTTCCAAAACAACTTTCAGGACTCAGTATGGACACTATGAATTCGTAGTGATGCCCTTCAGTCTAACCAATGTACCAGCAGTGTTCATGGATTTGATGAACCAGGTGTATCGTCCTTTTCAGGACAAGCTGGTCATTGTGTTCATTGATGACATACTTGTCTACTCCAGAAGCAAAGAAGACCACAAGCAACATTTGAGTTCAGTGTTGGAAACCCTTCGATCCGAAAAGCTGTACGCGAAATTCTCCAAGTGTGAATTCTAGATTCGGAAGGTAACATTCCTTGGTCATGTGGCTAGCGAGGAGGGTATACACGTGGACCCTTCCAAGATCAAAGCGATAGAGAATTGGTCAGCACCGAAGACACGCATAGAGATCCGTCAATTCTTGGGTCTCGCCGGCTATTATTGAAGATTCATCCAGAATCGCCAAACACCTAACCACTCTGACGCAGAAAGGTGTACCGTTCTGTTGGAGTGATAAGCAAGAAACTACGTTCCAATCATTAAAGCAAGCCTTGTGCAGCGCACTTATCCTATCCCTGCCCGATGGGACGGAGGACTTCGTTGTCTTCTGTGATGCGTCCAATCAAGGCTTAGGCTGTATGCTTATGCAAAGGGGAAAAGTTATCGCTTATGCCTCGAGATAACTGAAGGCACACGAAGTCAACTGTACCACTCACGACTTGGAGTTAGGAGCAGTAGTCTTTGCGCTGAAGATTTGGAGACATTATCTTTATGGAACCAAGTGTACGAGCTTCACTGACCTTAAGAGCCTGCAACACATCTTCGATCAGAAAGACTTAAACATGAGGCAACGGCGATGGGTAGAGTTGCTCAGTGACTATGAGTGTGAAATCCGCTACCATCCCGGCAAGGCCAATGTCGTGGCAAATGCCCTTAGCCGAAAAGTAAGTTCAAGCTGCAAGGTGAAGACACTGACAATGACTATCCATTCCCACCTATCCATGCAAATCCGAGAAGCCTAATTTGAAGCCCTTAAATCAGAGAACGTGTCAAGCGAAGCCTTAAAGGGAATGAATAAGAAACTGGAGATCAGAGGTGACGGAGTCTACTGTTTCATGGATCGAATATGCACCCCAAAGTTCGGAGGATTCAGGGAGGTTTTCATGGAGGAAGCATACGAGACCAGATACTCTGTTCACCCAGGTTCGGATAAGATGTACCTGGATCTCAAGAAACAATACTGGTGGCCAAACATGAAAGTCGAGATCGCTACCTTCGTGGGCAAGTGCCTAACTTGCGCCAAGGTGAAGGTTGAATACCAGCAATCCTCGGGTCTGCTCCAGCATCTTGAGATACCCGAGTGGAAATGGGAGATAATTACCATGGATTTCATCACCAAGTTACCCAAGTGTCCGAGTGGGTACGATACCATTTGGGTAATTGTCGATCGTTTGACAAAATCCGCTCACTTCATCCCGATTAAAGAATCATTCAAGATGGAAAGACTTACGCGAATCTACATCAAAGAGGTAGTTCGACTGCACGGTGTACCTGTGTCCAGTATCTCCAATGGAGATAGCAAGTTTACCTCCATATTTTGGCAGTCTCTCCAGAGGGCTCTTGGAACTAAACTAGATATGAGCACGACTTATCATCCTCAGACAGATGAGCAGAGTGAGAGAACTATCCAAACCCTGGAAGACATGTTGAGATCATGTGTCATCGATTTCAAAAAGTCGTGGGACACACATTTGCCTTTAATCGATTTCTCGTATAACAACAGTTACCACACCAATATCAAGGCTACCCCGTTTGAAGCTCTCTACGGTCCCAAGTGCAGATCCCCTCTATGCTGGGCCGAGATAGGGGACATGCAACTAGCTAAGAGTCGAGTCCTCGACAGTGCTCTCACTGGTCATGAAATCATCCGTGAAACCACAGAGAAGATCATCCAAATCCCAGAATGACTGAAAGCTTCACGAGATCGACAGAAGAGTGACGCCGATATTCGAAGAAAACCTCTGGAGTTCCAGGTTGGAGACCGTGTCCTGTTGAAGGTCTCGCCCTGGAAAGGCATGGTACGCTTTAGGAAGCGTGGAAGACTGAACCCAAGATACATCAGACCCTTCGAGATCCTCGCCAGGATCAGTCCTGTAGCCTATAAACTTCGATTACTTCATGAGCTTAGGAACATCCATCCTGTATTCCACGTCTCGAATCTTAAAAAGTGTTTATCCGATGAAACCCTTGTGATCCCTCTGGATGAGATAGTGATCAACGAAAACTTGAACTTCATGGAGGAACCAATCAAAATCATGGATCGAGAGATAAAACGTACGAAGCAAAGCCGCATCCCGATAGTGAAGGTTCGCTGGAATGCCAAGTGGGGACCCGAATTCACTTGGGAGCGTGAAGACTCGATGAAACACAAGTATCCGGATCTCTTTCCAAATCCATGATTTGTATCTTAAATTTTGAATTTCGGGACAAAATTCCCTCTAACGGGGGGATAATGTGACAACCCGAAGTTTATTCCGTAATTGTAACCCATTCCGTCAATAAAAATCGTCTTTATCGAATTATTTCGTTTACAACCATCCTCCAAAGTGTTAGGGACCTTAAACTTGATAAAAAAACCATCCCTTTAGGAGTTCATGGCTGTAAACCCCCCAAGGAATGGTTCCTGGGTCGTAAACTCCTATAACATGGTTAAATGGTGCCCGAAGTTCATCCTATGGGTTGTATATTGAGTTAGAATCACATGTGATCAATCTTGGACCACTAAAACACCAAAGGAATGTGTATGAGAGAGCTTACGACTGTAAACTCCTAGTTTACATCCGTTAACTCCTTAAATGGTCCATATGATTGATAAAATCCCCTTCCAATGCCCTAGAACTAAACCTATCATCATCCCTCAAGTGTTATAAGGCCATTAAGCAACCAAGAACACCACCCATGAGTTTACGGCCGTAAACTCATGGGGATATGCTCAATAGGGTCATAATCTCCACTAAGTGTTTACTCTTGAAGACTAAACTCCATACCTAGGTCATACACATCCATAGATGCTGTAACAACCCGTTATTTTCGGGCATTATAAATCGAGTCTTGTAACCTCTTTGGAATGTAATAGGAATATCATCGATAAATGAATTATTCAAAAGCTCTGATTGGAGTACATTATGTAGTAGATATCGTCTTAAGGTTTCCAAGTATATAAAGAACACTAAAATCCGAGTTATGACGTAGAAGTTATGACCATTCTAAGATTTCCGACAAAACCGACAACACCGATTAAACGGAAAACACAAAGTTTCAATATGATAGCATTTAGCCTTAGGTATCTAAATGGAAGTTATAGATAACATTAAACCATGAGCGTACACAAAAAGAACGTCCAAATCTGACTTCGTATGAGGAAGTTATGATTTTTCCAAGATCCACATATAGCAGTAGACAGCTAAAAACTCGAATCGGAGATCGAGCGACTTTTGGCCGGAATGACCTAAACGAGAATCGAAGGTCTCAACAATGGTATTTCAGCGGTAAAAAGTCTGGCAAAAACTGACATCAGATAAAGAAGTTATGAATTTTCAAAGAAATTCCTTAAACACGTTGAGTTATAAAATAAATAATAAAAATAATTTTGGAATTTGCCAACGGAGTCTAAACAAAAGTTGTAGAGCGTAGTCTCACCTACGCGTGGATATAAAGACCATCGAAAACGGAGTTCGTATGAAGAAGATAGGAATTTTTGAAGTTTATTAAATAAATTATATATTTATTTAAATCAAAATTTCGGACCTTATCCGAAGAGGAGTCAACGTCCTCATCCGGGTACGCGCTGCGTACCCCTGTACGCCCCGCGTACCCGAGAGACTTGGCCTCTGATCGTCCACGTCGCCCTATCCAAGCCATCCGACCCGTCCGACCCGTCCGACCCGTCCGACCCGCTGTCCCGTCCGACCCGCCGTCCCATCCGACCCGCGTACCCAGCAACCCGTCCCATCCGAAGCCGAGGCAGTCGAGGCTTCAGTCATGCATGACGTACGCGTACGCGCTGCGTACGGGTGTACGCCCCGCGTTCGGAGGCGGTTCAGCCTTCCTATAAATAGGATGCGAGGGCTTCCGAGAAAAATGCTCATTTCTCTCCTCTCTCTCACAATCTTGCCTCGTTTTCCGTGCCCGTTCAAACCCGAAGCTCTGGTCTTGTTGCTCAAGTCCCGAGGGTCGATTTTACTCCCGAGATTCTTGAGAATCCCGAGGAAAATCCGTTACCCGAGATGAAACTATGTCCGGTTTTCCATCTCGCTATCTTCAAACTATCAGGTGAGTTCATACCCCTGCAAGCACACTTTAAATGCGTTTTTAAATGCTTTTTATACTCTTTTAAGGGGGGGGGGGGCAATACAAGTAAACACACGACTAAAATCGTGTGAAACATTGATCTTTTTATATACTTTCCATACTGTTGCTTTAACTGTCTTATGAAGTCATTATCATGCAAAACGCCTCACAACACAACTTTACCCTCTTGGGATACAATATGTTTATAAATAAAAATATGTTTTATTTATACGTTTGCATACAAATACATGATATCAAGGGTAACATTCTTTACTAAATCATTTTATGCATTCAAAGAACTTATGATTTATGCTTTGTCAAACATTGTGAAAAAGGATAAACTTTGCATACAAACTACTACTTTAATACATACTTAGTTGAGAATCCATGAGACGTGTACATCTTCAAACACTGCCTTTTTAATAAAAGGTATCGCTACAAGTCCTGTCTATAACCAGAGTCTCCCGTTCGGAGAACGTGTCAAATGTGTATAGATCTATACGGGAAGTCATGATCCCGCGCCCTGACTGTTAGCTACAGTCCGTCTATTGGGGTGACAGTTGTCATAATGCTACGACGCCTGAAGAACGTCGCTACAGGCATATTATGTTTAGTATGGTTATAAAACTCATCGGATATACAATTATTATGGTATTATGCTTTTATGAACGAGTAGCTATTAAAACTATTCTTCATCTATCAAGTGCGAATCTTCGTATAGCTTTACTATGTAAAACTATGACACAACTTACAAGCACGTCGTTTGCTTGCGATTTTCGGTCTTAGAGACTGCCAGTTATGTCAGGAAAATAAGGGTTTTTCCTGTATACAAACCAAACAACTAATAGGAAAATAAGGGATTTTCTCGGTACAATTAGTTGCAACTTATATCACGAACATTCATATGCATTTCACACTTTTATAAGAAAATAAGGGTTTTTCTTGGAAAACACAACAAATCTTATCTCAACTATTAGGGAAAATATGGGATTTTCTGGATCTAATACATTCATTTTCAACACACGAATCATAACTCATTACAATTGAAATACTACATTTTCTGGAAAGCATACAAACACTTTCGAATGGCATACATTTTCTCAAAACACCACTTATGAACTCGCCAACTTAAATGTTGACACTTTTTCTTTGAAATAACTTGTATTCTCAGGAAACCGCTAGACCAGGTAGCAACTACTTCTGAAGACTAACGCGCTGGCATTAGTAACATATTTTGGATCACCATTTTGTATTTGATTTCTTTTGCAAACATGTAACATATACAATCATGTAAACTTTTCAAATATATTTATATTATGGTGGTGTGTACTTTCCTTTCTATGAACTGTTATGATACTGAATATGACGTCCTCCGCCCTGAACGTTTCCGCCGTTCTGGTTTGGGGGTGTGACAGATTGGTATCAGAGCATCGTTTATAGTGAATTAAGTATATCAAAACCATTTTTGGTATACAACTATAAACTCAACTGGGCAAAAACACTCTGAGAAGAGTCATACTTTTGAAATTAAATTCATTTAGTTTTTGTAAAGTAAGCATGCATTCATTTCGTACTAATAACAGTTTCACACCGGACTATCTAAGAAGTATTATAAATAAGTTGTGCAGTGCAGGTACGCCTTGGTCCATGTAATCGGAACTGGGAAGGATATAGCCTGATCAACTATATTTGTCCGAGAGCCGACTAACGTGTGCCGAGGGGTGTCTGCAGTGGACAACAAATTTTAAAACTTACCAAACCGTTACTAGAATCAAACACAAGAATTTAAATACTATAGGAGTATTTGCTATCTAAACTAATTTAACTTACATGTTTTGCATGTTTCGACTTTATTCAATTCTTATGACCCTATTTCTCGTACAGTCAAATGGCTGGATTTCACCACCCCAATGACCCCTACTTTCCCAACCAAGGCAACGGAGGATGGATCGAAGATGATCCCGAAGAGGATGAGGAACCCATAGAAGTGGGTGATGACTCCGGTACTGACTCAGAGCCGGAAGTGATCGATCCACCCCCCATTCAACCTCCTGTCCATGTGAGGAACTTCCAAGGACCCACTCCTGTCTGGGGGAGTCACCTCCATCATTGGAGCCAACAACAAGGCATACTCCCTCCCTACGGCATGTGTCAGGATTTCTATGATGTCCGCGGTGGAAGCTCGGCTGATCGAGCACTCCCATTAATGGTGGGTAAGTTAGCCAATCAGTCCTATCAATCCGGAGTTCAAGCAAGCCGACTCCAGGATGTCAACGTGGAAGTGCAGGTTCACACTTCTGACATCCGTAGGCTGGACAAGATACAAGATTATGCTCAACTCCAGTCTGAGGCATTTCAGGCACAGATGATTGCAGCCCTAGCCGAATTAAGGGAGCAACAAGCCGCTTTTGATCAGCGCCTAATGGAATCGAAGCAATCAGATGCGGAGTCAAGCTCCAAGCGCAACCTACGTCGCAAATAGTGCCTGCCAGGATTTCAAATTTTGTTATAAATTAGGACTTCAGATAAGAGTATTCTTTTCTTTAAAACTTTTTGTAATCGGAGACCTTTAGAAAGGTCAAAAAGTTTTGTCTAAACTCGGATGCAACACAACTATATGTTTAATATATATAGGGCATATCTCTTTCTTGTTTTAATTATGTGTAGTCCGTTCAATTCATAAGTGCATCCATTCAAACGTTATTAATGAATCAAGCTCAAAACCCAGTGTTGGTCAAACCAAATTCTTAATCTATTTTAGATAGTTAACTCAATAACATTCCACTCGCAACCACCGAAACTTATAATATCTCATTTTTTTCTTTTGGCAGCGCAATGCCTCCTCGTAGATCAGCACGTACCAACGCAACCCCACCACCACCTCCACCACTAACTTATGATCCGGCAATGGTCCAGGCCGCTATCACAGCAGCAGTAGCAGCAGCTCTCTCTCAAATAAACTCCAATGCAAATGGAGGTACGGGAAGCAGCACGAATCATCCCAATCGTGGCCCCGGTCAGGGTCATGTGAGGGAGTGTACTTACAAGGAGTTCTCCAACTCGAAGCCAAAGACTTTTAATGGCAGTGGCGGAGTCATTGCACTAATGCAATGGTTCGAAAAGACTGAAACGGTCTTCGAGATCTGCTCGTGCCAAGAAACAAGCAAGGTTAAGTTCGCTGCTTGCACCTTCATAGATCGAGCCCTCACTTGGTGGAAAAGCCATGTGAACTCAGTGACGCTCACTATCGCTAACGCCATGAGCTGGGAAGAACTGAAGGTACTACTACTGGAAGAATACTGCCCGAGGGGTGAAGTGCAAAAGCTTGAGCAGGAGCTCTGGAATTTGAAAATGACTGGGTCTGATCTAGTCGCCTACACAGCTAGGTTCAACGATCTCGCCGCTTTGTGCCCTACCATGGTCAACCCAGAATCAAAGAAGGTCGAAAGGTACATTTGGGGGTTGTCACCCCAGATTCAAGGGCATGTCCTAGCTTCCAACCCTATCACCTACAACAGCGCTAAACGCCTGGCACAACGACTCATCGACCACGGAGCGAAACAGAGTACCATCACAGCAGCCGCAATTCCACCTAGGGAGGCTCAGGGCCAGAGTAAGCCTTGGAACAAGAGGAGGGGACAAACCTTCCAGGAGAACCCCAGGAAACAACAAGTGATAGCGACCCACGCTATTACTGTACCTACCAATTCTGCCCCCACAAGCTCATACAATGGAAAGCTACTGAAATGTAACCAGTGCAACTTCCACCACCACGGTCCCTGCCGTGACCTTCAATGCACCAGGTGCAATAAGAAGGGTCATACAGCCCGCTATTGCAAGGAGCAAACCCAACAATTCGCCCCCACTGCTAATACCGGAGTAAGCCGCGCTTGCTTTGAGTGCGGGGGCACAGGGCACTACCGCAAGGACTGCCCGAAGGCAAACAACAGGAATACCGGCGGAAGAGGCCGAGTTTTCGCAATGGGACAAGATGAAGCCATTGCGGACCCTACTGTTGTTATGGGTACGTTTCTTCTCGATAACTCGTATGCATGCATTTTGTTTGATAGTGGAGCGGAAAGGAGTTTTGTGAGTCACGACTTTAAAAGCATGCTAAAACCAATACCACAATCATTAAGTGAACCGTTCATAGTAGAAATGGCCAACGGGAAAACCGAAGGCACTAAGGAGATATATTTAAACTGCACCCAAACTCTAAACGATAATCTCTTTCAAATCAACCTCATGCCAGTCTCGATTAGGAGTTTCGATGTCATCATTGGCATGGATTGGCTGAGTTCACATCGTGCGGACATCCTATGTTACGATAAGGCCGTTCGCCTTAATCTGCCAAGCGGCGAAACTTTCCTTATTTTGGGCGACAAACCTAGTACCACTCTTAGTATCATCTCAATTATCCAAGCTCAGAAGTACCTACGCAAGAAGTGTCACGCATTTTTAGCGCATGTTGTAGACGTGAAACGCGAAGTTCGGGACATCAAGGATGTGCCCGACGTATGCGATTTTCCCAACGTGTTTCCCGAGGACCTTCCAGGGATACCACCCGTAAGACAAGTCGAATTCAGAATCGATCTGATTCCCGGAGCTACCCCAGTAGCCAAAGCGCCCTATCGATTAGCCCCGGCAGAGATGCAGGAGCTGTCCAGCCAACTGAATGAATTACTTCGAAAAGGATTCATCAGGCCGAGCTTCTCACCTTGGGGAGCACCCGTGTTGTTTGTGAAAAAGAAAGATGGATCGTTCAGGATGTGCATCGACTACCGAGAACTCAACAAACTTACCATCAAGAACCGATACCCCCTACCCCGAATCGACGACTGATTCGATCAACTCCAAGGAGCCAACTACTTTTCCAAGATCGATCTAAGGTCGGGATATCACCAACTGCGATTCCTAGAGAGTGATGTTCCCAAGACGGCCTTCCGGAAGAGGTACGGACATTCTGAGTTCGTAGTGATGCCGTTCGGACTAACCAATGCCCCGACTGTATTCATGGATCTAATGAATCGGGTATGTCGTCCATTCTTGGATAAATTTGTGATAGTATTCATAGACAACATACTCATTTATTCAAGGAATAAAGAAGAACATAGTCAACACCTGAGACAAGTCTTAAAGACGTTACGGACCAAGAGACTTTATGCAAAATTCTCAAAATGTGAGTTTTGGATTAGAAAGGTGGACTTCCTCGGTCACGTGGTCAGCAAGGAAGGAATCCACGTGGACCCATCGAAAATCAAGGCTATCGAAAACTGGTCTGCACCAACTACACCAACAGAAATTCGCCAATTTCTAGGTCTTGCTGGTTATTACCGAAGGTTCATCCAAAATTTCTCCAGCATCGCAAAGCCTCTTACCGCTTTAACCCAGAAAGGTGTGACCTACAACTGGGGAGAAAAGCAAGATGTCGCATTTCAAACCTTGAAACAAGCCCTTTGCAGTGCACCTATCCTTTCTCTTCCGGAAGGGACCGAAGATTTTGTGGTGTATTGCGACGCTTCAAAGCAAGGGTTGGGTTGTGTACTAATGCAGAGGGGAAAGGTGATTGCATATGCCTCAAGACAACTGAAAACACATGAGGTCAATTACACCACTCATGACTTAGAACTTGGAGCAGTGGTCTTCGCTCTTAAAATCTGGAGGCACTACCTTTACGGTACCAAGTGCACAGTCTTTACGGACCACAAGAGCCTCCAACACATCTTCGACCAGAAGGAATTAAACATGAGACAACGACGTTGGGTCGAATTGCTCAATGACTACGAATGTGAGATTCGCTATCATCCGGGAAAGGCAAACGTCGTAGCCGATGCCCTTAGTCGAAAGGAGTACTCAGGCCGGAGAGTGAAGTCATTAGCTATGTCGATCCATTCGCACCTGTCAACGCAAGTCAAGGCAGCTCAAATAGAGGCCTTGAAACCCGAAAACGTGGCAGGTGAGGCCCTTAGGGGAATGGACAAGAACTTAGAAATCAAGAGTGATGGAGCACACTACCTCATGAACCGGATCTGGACACCCAAGTTTGGTGGATTGAGAGAGGTAGTTATGAGCGAGGCACACAGAACCCCATACTCCGTACACCCAGGGTCAGACAAGATGTATCTAGATCTCAAGCAACTCTACTGGTGGCCAAACATGAAAGCGGAGATCGCTACGTATGTGAACAAGTGTTTAACTTGCGCCAAAATAAAAATAGAACACCAAAAACCCTCAGGTCTACTCCAACAACCTGAAATACCTGAGTGGAAATGGGAGCAGATTTCCATGGACTTCATAACCAAACTGCCCAAAACTCAGAGTGGCCAAGATACTATTTGGGTAATCGTCGACAGATTAACCAAGTCATCCCATTTCTTACCGATCAAGGAAACCGATAGGATGGAAAAACTATCAAGAACCTACATCCGGGAGATCGTACGACTTCATGGAGTACCGATGTCCATCATCTCAGATACAGACAGCAGGTTCACTTCCAGATTTTGGCAATCATTGCAAAAATCCATGGGAACAAGGTTGGACATGAGTACAGCATACCACCCTCAAACTGACAGACAGAGTGAGAGGACGATCCAAACCTTGGAAGACATGTTGCGAGCATGTGTAATCGACTTTGGCAAGGCATGGGATATTCACTTGCCTTTGGTCGAGTTTTCTTATAACAATAGTTACCATACTAGTATCAAGACCGCTCCATTCGAAGCCCTTTACGGCCGTAAGTGCAGATCACCCCTGTGCTGGACGAAAGTGGGCGACACACAATTGGCAAAAGGTCTAGTCCCTAATAGCACCCTCACTGGTCCGGAGATCATCAGAGAAACTACCGAAAAGATCGTGCAAATACGAGAACGACTGAAGTCCTCAAGGGATAGGCAAAAGAGCTATGCCGACAGGAGACGTAAACCCTTGGAATTCCAGATTGGAGACCGTGTACTACTGAAGGTCTCACCCTGGAAGGGCGTGATACGCTTTGGGAATCGTGGAAAGCTAAATCCCAGGTACATTGGACCCTTCGAAATCATTTCGAGAGTTGGTCCAGTGGCCTACAAACTCCAACTTCCAATCGAGCTTAACAGAGTGCATCCAGTATTCCACGTATCAAACCTGAAAAAGTGTTTGTCCGACGAAACACTTGTAATTCAACTCGATGAAATCGAGTTAAACGAAAATCTTAACTTTATGGAAGAACCCGTCGAGATCATGGATAGGGAAGTTAAACGGACTAAGCAGAGTCGCATTCCAATAGTAAAAGTTCGATGGAATGCTAAGAGAGGACCCGAATCCACTTGGGAACGGGAAGACCAAATCCTACAGAAGTATCCACATCTCTTCCTCAGCCCCTAAAGCTTTTATCTTGTATTTAATTTCGGGACGAAATTCCCTCTAACGGGGGGATGATGTAACAACCCGTTATTTCCGGGCATTATAAATCGAGTCTTGTAACCTCTTTGGAATGTAATAGGAATATCATCGATAAATGAATTATTCAAAAGCTCTGATTGGAGTACACTATGTAGTAGATATCGTCTTAAGGTTTCCAAGTATATAAAGAACACTAAAATCCGAGTAATGACGTAGAAGTTATGACCATTCTAAGATTTCCGACAAAACCGACAACACCGATTAAACGGAAAACATAAAGTTTCAATATGATAGCATTTAGCCTTAGGTATCTAAATGAAAGTTATAGGTAACATTAAACCGTGAGCGTACACAAAAAGAACGTCCAAATCTGACTTCGTATGAGGAAGTTATGATTTTTCCAAAATCCACATATAGCAGTAGACAGCTAAAAACTCGAATCGGAGATCGAGCGACTTTTGGCCGGAATGACCTAAACGAGAATCGAAGGTCTCGACAACGGTATTTCAGCGGTAAAAAGTCTGGCAAAAACTGACATCAGATAAAGAAGTTATGAATTTTCAAAGAAATTCCTTAAACACGTTGAGTTATAAAATAAATAATAAAAATAATTTTGGAATTTGCCAACGGAGTCTAAACAAAAGTTGTAGAGCGTAGTCTCACCTACGCGTGGATATAAAGACCATCGAAAACGGAGTTCGTATGAAGAAGATAGGAATTTTTGAAGTTTGTTAAATAAATTATATATTTATTTAAATCAAAATTTCGGACCTTATCCGAAGAGGAGTCAACGTCCTCATCCGGGTACGCGCTGCGTACCCCTGTACGCCCCGCGTACCCGAGAGACTTGGCCTCTGATCGTCCACGTCGCCCTATCCAAGCCATCCGACCCGTCCGACCCGTCCGACCCGTCCGACCCGCTGTCCCGTCCGACCCGCCGTCCCATCCGACCCGCGTACCCAGCAACCCGTCCCATCCGAAGCCGAGGTAGTCGAGGCTTCAGTCATGCATGACGTACGCGTACGCGCTGCGTACGGGTGTACGCCCCGCGTTCGGAGGCGGTTCAGCCTTCCTATAAATAGGATGCGAGGGCTTCCGAGAAAAATGCGAATTTCTCTCCTCTCTCTCACAATCATGCCTCGTTTTCCGTGCCCGTTCAAACCCGAAGCTCTGGTCTTGTTGCTCAAGTCCCAAGGGTCGATTTTACTCCCGAGATTCCCGAGAATCCCGAGGAAAATCCGTTTCCCGAGACGAAACTCTGTCCGGTTTTCCATCTCGCTATCTTCAAACTATCAGGTGAGTTCATACCCCTGCAAGCACACTTTAAATGTGTTTTTAAATGCTTTTTATACTCTTTTAGGGGGGGGGGGAATACAAGTAAACACACGACTAAAATCGTGTGAAACATCGATCTTTTTATATACTTTTCATACTGTTGCTTTAACTGTCTTATGAAGTCATTATCATGCAAAACGCCTCACAACACAACTTTACCCTCTTGGGATACAATATGTTTATAAATAAAAATATGTTTTATTTATACGTTTGCATACAAATACATGATATCAAGGGTAACATTCTTTACTAAATCATTTTATGCAAACTTATGATTTATGCTTTGTCAAACATTGTGAAAAAGGATAAACTTTGCATACAAACTACTACTTTAATACAGACTTAGTTGAGAATCCATGAGACGTGTACATCTTCAAACACTGCCTTTTTGATAAAAGGTATCGCTACAAGTCCTGTCTATAACCAGAGTCTCCCATTCGGAGAACGTGTCAAATGTGTATAGATCTATATGGGAAGTCATGATCCCGCGCCCTAACTGTTAGCTACAGTCCGTCTTTTGGGGTGATAGTTGTCATAACGCTACGACACCTGAAGAACGTCGCTACAGACATATTATGTTTAGTATGGTTATAAAACTCATCGGATATACAATTATTATGGTATTATGCTTTTATGAACGAGTAGCTATTAAAACTGTTCTTCATCTATCAAGTGCGAATCTTCGTATAGCTTTACTATGTAAAACTATGACACAACTTACAAGCACGTCGTTTGCTTGCGATTTTCGGTCTTAGAGACTGCCAGTTATGTCAGGAAAATAAGGGTTTTTCCTGTATACAAACCAAACAACTAATAGGAAAATAAGGGATTTTCTCGGTACAATTAGTTGCAACTTATATCACGAACATTCATATGCATTTCACACTTTTATAAGAAAATAAGGGTTTTTCTTGGAAAACACAACAAATCTTATCTCAACTATTAGGGAAAATATGGGATTTTCTGGATCTAATACATTCATTTTCAACACACGAATCATAACTCATTACAATTGAAATACTACATTTTCTGGAAAGCATACAAACACTTTCGAATGGCATACATTTTCTCAAAACACCACTTATGAACTCGCCAACTTAAATGTTGACACTTTTTCTTTGAAATAACTTGTATTCTCAGGAAACCGCTAGACCAGGTAGCAACTACTTCTGAAGACTAACGCGCTGGCGTTAGTAACATATTTTGGATCACCATTTTGTATTTGATTTCTTTTGCAAACATGTAACATATACAATCATGTAAACTTTTCAAATATATTTATATTATGGTGGTGTGTACTTTCCTTTCTATGAACTGTTATGATACTGAATATGACGTCCTCCGCCCTCGAACGTTTCCGCCGTTCTGGTTTGGGGGTGTGACAGATGCCACCCGAGTCACTCCTAACACTTGAATTGAAGTGTTTTCGCGCCTTGGAGTGTTTATTCTTATTTAATTAATAGATCAAGGTCTAAATAGATACAATTGTGTATCTTTTCATATTACATAGGAACCTCAAGCGTTCTCAAGCCCCGAACTGACACTTAGCATCCAAACCGACACATTCCTCGTCTGGTGAGTTCATACCCCTACCCTTTTTCAGTGTTATTCAAAGTTTTCAGTGGGAGAATACAAGCAAAAGTACTAGGATATCTTGTACTTAAACTTATTATTTCATTTGAAATGTTATATATTCATATGCTTCTAACACTGGAAATCACATTAACCAACCGTTTAACTTGTGCAACTAGTTTTCAAACTGTTTGTGAATCTTGTTATAAAATGTTATATTTTATATTTCACAAATGATTTTCCATATCATTACTGTTAAAAGCATTAGCCTAGTACCGTTGATTTGTCCTCGGTAACACTCCACAGTGATACGCGAGTGGAGGATTACCTTTTGAAATAGGAGTTTTCCTCATTATTACTTGTAAATTTGTTATTCTTATAAATTGGATACACGTCCTCAGAAACACTCCACAGAGATACGCGAGTGGAGGACCGCCCCTGTAACCAGAATCTCTTGGAGGGAGAGCGTGACTTGAGTGTATAGATATATAAGGGGTTGACTACCCCGCACCTGGCTGCTAGCTACAGCCAAACCGAAAGGTTCAAGGGTGATGAAAATCATAAAATGATTTGGACTTCTTATTGCCATATCTAGTCTACCCTATGGTTATGGAACTCGCAATTTGGATAAGACGGATTTACTTGTTAGTAATAATGAATTTAGTAACTACTTTTTTTCACACTTATTAGTTTTATATACGTGTTAAAACTAGTGCGCTTCACAAGGATAGCCAGGTTTTCAGAATACATCTCTTACAGTTCATTTCGGAATGGTAACAAAATTTTAGGAAAATAAGGGTTTTTCCTGGGATAACAACTGTTCATAACCAGAAATGTGTAACAAACGGATAACTAAACACTAATAAGAAAATATGTGATTTTCTTGGATAACAACTCTTTCAGAAAACCAAAGGAAACTTGTTCATTTTCAGAAAGCAAACCGCTTATGAACTCACCAGCTTTATGCTGATTTTCAAACTGCTTGTATTCTCAGGTCCACATTAGATAGGTACCTGCGATCTTTTTGCAGAAGACAGAGCCCGTATAAGACACGTCTTTACTTTTGTTTATATGATGTATACGTATATAACTTGTAACACTCTACTTTCAAACAAATGTAAATTTTCCTATGTAATGTAATGGTTCTTTACTTTGCTTACTATGTACATTGGTTGTGATACTTAACATGACGTCACCTCCGCCCCGGAACGATTCCACATTCGATTTCGGGGTGTGACACAAGTCTACATCGTTTACAACTCTTTACTTGTTTAGAAGTTAAATACAAATAACTGAAAAGTAATAATCATGAAACGTCGATGTCGACCACCAAGAATGGTTGAATACATGTCTATTGGTTTCCTGAGAATACAAGTGACTTTGAAAAGTGAAACCGATTACGTTGGTGAGTTCTTAAGAATTTTGTATGAAAAGGATTTTTAACATTTTCAAGAAACTGATTTTTGTATACTTCTAAAAGATCCGATATTTTCTTTTAAAAACAAGTTGTAAGTCTTATACCCAAGACCAAAAATGTATGTATTTTCTATGTATCCCTTCCTTGTAAAATGATAATGTATGTTTCCCGAAAATCCAATATTTTCTTATGTATGAACTGTATATGTATGTATTTTCTTTGTATACATTCCTTTTAATTGTAAAATGCATGTTCCCAGAAAATCCAATATCATCTGATGTATGAAAACTATAGTCTTAAACCCTAGGACCAAAAAACCATGTAGTTTTATAATCATAAATTTTCTTATGGTTTTATAACATAGGTTATGTTTATTTCTAACAACATGTATATTTATGTCTTTTGGGTTGTCACATTTTCAAATGAATGTGGTGAAAGGTAAAATATATAGGAGTTTCAAATGAATGTGGTGAAAGGTAAAATACTTCCTTTATAAGTATATAATGATATAGATATGGATATAGCTAACTAGCCATGCAGATAATACGCCGACACTTGGTAAATGACATAACAGGCAAGGCCAATTTTGAAAATCAACATTTCTTCTTTTATCTCATAACTATAAACAACATTCGAAAAATACAAATGATGTGGTCATAGCAAGGTCAATGAAACATAAAGCATGGTAAATGAGAGCTAAGAAGCTTACCCACAATTGCAATGAGAAACCAATATGTTAACGATGACCCGAACACATTAACTGCTTATGAAACATAAAAATCTTGTCAAAGTTGACAATATATGGTTATAATAAAAAACAATATGAATAACTTGCCTATTTCTTGCAATTAATCCCGAAAGAAAATAAATCTAAGTGTTGTGACCATTGAAAGATAACGGTGGCAGATTCAGAATATGCTCCACCCGATAACTAAAAATATTCCCTTCCAGCGACAGTAGCCGAAGATCCCTTAGGCAACGATGGCTTACCAACACATAAATTTAAAAAAGTATGATAAAACCATCTTATTTAGTTTGGTAGACGTCTATTTGCATGAAACTGCGAACTCACTAAACCCAAGGTTTACCCAACCATAAATTAAAAAATGGAAAAATAAAAAAATACATAAATAGTAGAGAAATATCAAATTATGTCTGTATTTTTTCCAATGTATAAAAAATAATATTGAAGGTTATAAAGTGATCTTGAGAGTTATTAAAACTGGTTTCTGGTATCTAGTATCTTATGAAATGTTTGTGTGTTACGTATATTTGTTTATTAATTACATATTCAACAAAAATAATGAATAAATGGTCATTTAGTAAGACTAGTTTTGAAAATAAATTTGGGTTACGAAAAAAAAAGGTCGAACATTACTAAACTAAAATGTTTTTTAATAGCATCATGGGATTATCATGTAGTTCAACGTAAAATCAGTATTCAACGGAAATAGTTTATAACTATTAACCGATTATTTGATGGATTATGGAATATATATTCCTTAAAATTGGTTATTAAAACAGTATTAATTTAATCATGACAACAACACTCAGATGGAGGCCCTCCTTTGCATGAACCCGTAACAAAAGCTAATTCTTGGCAAAGTTGTGAGCAGTCCATGTTGATTGCGTCACACTGTCCAAGACATGCCGGTCCAAGAGCTGTATAGATGTAAATTCAAAATAGATGTTGCAACTATATGATGATTTACCGTAAATTTTTCTAAAATACCAAGAAATAGAGGAATGATGTCATACCTAAAAGAGGAACACATGTCATGCAAATAAACAACACCAAAACCATCACGACAAAAGAACTTTTTGTTGTGTAGGCCATTTGTTTGATGAACAATATTTCTAGATTTTTATTGTAAGAATAGAATTAAGAAAGGATCATACTTTATGTTGGATTACCAATCCTTAAATAGTCATTCAAATGAAGCATAACACTTGTTAACATCATTCAAGTTGAGCATAACAGTTTATTAGCACCATTAATTAATATCTTTAAATTTTGTTATTAACGTATGTTCATATTGAAATTCAATTAGCATGTAGATTATAGATGTTATGTTCTGTTTGAAATTAATGATGTCCATTTGAACATACATTAATAATAAAATTTAAAGTTAGTAATTAACGGTGCTAACAAACTAGATGATCTACTTGAATGGTGCTAAAAAGTGTTACGCTTCACTTCAATGACTATTTAAGGAGTGGTAATCCAAAATAAAGTACGATCATTTTTAATTCTATTCATAAAATTAAAATCAATAAAAAATTTTCATCAAACAAATGTCCTACACAAGAAAAAGCTCTCTTTTCATGATGGTTTTGGTGGTGTTGTTTATTTATATGATATATGTTACAATTTTAGGTATGACATCATTCATGTATGTCCGGGTATTTGAGAAATTTTTCCAGAAATCATGATATAATTACAACATCTATTTTAAATTTACATCTACACAACTCTTAGACCAGCATGTCTTGGATCGTCTGATATAATCAACGTGGACTGCTAACAACTTTTCCAAGAACTAATTTTTGTTACGGGTTTATGCAAAGGACGGCCTTCATCTGAGTGTTGTTGCCATAATTAAATTAATAATGTGTTAATATCCACTTCTAAGGAATATATATTTCGTAAACCACCAAATGATGAGTTAATAGTTTTAAAATATTTCTGTGGAATATTGATGTTACGTTAAACTACATGATAATCCTATAAAGCTATTAAAGAAACATTTTAGTTTAGTAATGTCCAACTTGCTTTTTTCGTTACCCAAATATATTTTCAAAACTAGTAATACTAAATTGCCAATTATTCGTTTAATTTTTGAATGTGTGTTATTATTAAACAAATATACATAACACCAAAAATTTCATAAAATAATACATAGTCGAAGTCAGTTTTAATAAATCTCAAGATCATTTTCTAACGTTCAATGTTATTTTTTATATAAGGGAAACAATAAAGATATAATAAAAGTCTTTAATGGGGGTATTCCGAGATGTTACCTCACTCTGGAACTCCTTTGTCAACTTCATACTTTGTGTAACAACCCGAAGTTTGTACCATATTTGTAATCCTTTTCGTAACCCATTTCGATAATCCATTCGTCGTTTCCAATTTCGTTTCCGTTTACGCAATTAAATTAAGTCATTAATTTGAGATTATTATTATGACTTAATGGGTGTCCCAACGCATTTAGAACTCATTTTAACACCCCGTTCTAGTAATCGGAAATTTTTTAGAATCAACCATATCGGGTTACGGCAACTTGATCGGGTGTGACCAAAAGCCCCGTCTAACGTCGGTATTGGGTAGAATTCCACCGTGTCCAAATCTTAGACACTATTTAAAGGAGATTAAGCTTCCATTTGAAGCTTTTCCTCTCTCTCACTACTCTCTCTCTCTCTCTAACCTCTCTCCTCAAACCAAAGATCTAGGTCTAAAGTCATTGATTTAAGGCTTCAACTCATTATGGTAAGTTCCCTAACTTGTTGTTCAACCTCTTTAGCCTTCAAATCCGAGTTCAAACATTGATTTAGGACCTTATTCATGAGTTTACGGCCCTGGAACATGCTTGGACCGTAAACTCAAATAAAGAGGGTTTTTGTGCCTTAAAACCCCTCCAAAACAATCTTGGGACTTAGATATGACTTTATGGCTTACCATTTCGGACTTAGAACACCTTAAACATGAATTTTGAGGAGTAAACATGAGTTTACTGCCCAAGAACATGCTTGGGCCGTAAACTCATCCTCATGGAGAGTAAACTCAAAATCAAGTGTTTAAAAGCCATTTAAACACACCAATAGCCTTGGAATAAATTCTAGAGTCAACCACAATCAGTTTGGAGGCCTTAAACATGATAAAATCCACTCATTTGAGTGTTCACGGCTGTAAACTCCCCAAGAATGAGTTCCTGGGCCGTGAACTCACTTACACAAGTCATATGATGTTTAAATCTCATTCTAAGGCTTGTATAAATTGTTTGAATCATAGGTGATTGGTCTAAAGCAATTAAATCATCAATATAAGAAGGGTATAGAAGCTCACGGCCGTAAACTCCTTGCTTAGGGCCATAAACTCCCATAGATGGTGTTCTTGGTGATTTAATTCCTTCCTAAGCCTTAGATAAAATCATACCAATATTCCTCAAGTGCTATCTTGCCATTTAGCAACATAAAACCCTCAACCATGAGTTCACGGCCGTGAACTCATGTGTAAGTAGTGTTTAGGGCTGAAAACTCCATATGGAGTTTATTCTTGAAGAGTAAACACCATTCCTAAGCCATATATGTCCGTAGATGTCACCCGGGTCACTCCAAACACATGATTTGAAGTGTTTTCGCTCATTGGAGTGTATTATCATATCTAATTTGTGTTTTAAATTTTAATTAGATACATTTGTATACCATTTCATATTAGATAGGAACCTCGCATGTAATCAAGCCTCGAACCAACGCTTAGCATCCAAACCGTCACATTTTCTCGTCTGGTGAGTTCATACCCCTACCCTTTTTCACTGTTTTTCACTGTTTTCAGGGGAGGGATACAAGCAAAGTACAAGGGATACTTGTACTCAAAACTTGTTTTACGTGTGTTGTGTTTCATATTACATATGCTTTTAACACTGATAGTCATAACAGATAACCGTTTGAACATGCAGAACACGTAAACATATTATTTGTGAAACATGTTTTAAAATGTTGTATTTTATATTTTCACAAATGGTTTTTCACATTATATCAGTTAAAAGCATGACATTGAACCTTTAACAAAAAATTTAGTACATTATTTTGTCCTCGGTAACACTCCATAGAGATATGCGAGTGGAGGATTATTGTATTATTATTAGTAAATTTGTTATTCCTATAAATTGGAGTCACGTCCTCGGTGAACACTCCACAGAGATACGCGAGTGGAGGACCGCATCTGTAACCAGAATCTCTTAGATAGGGAGCGTGACTTGAGTGTATAGATGTATACGGGGCTGACTACCCCACACCTGGCTGCTAGCTACAACCGAACCGAAAGGTTCAAGGGTGACGAAAGTCATCAAGTGATGTCGACTACTTATTGCCATATCTAGTCTATTGTATGGTTATGGAACTCACAATTAGGATAACAGAGATTTACTAAATAGTAATAATGAATAAAGTAATTAATTTACTTTGTATATATTAGTTTTATATATATGTGTTAAAACTAATACATTTCACAAGGGTAACCAGGTTTTTAGTATACATCTTTAACATTGGTAACCAACATTCAGGAAAATATGGGATTTTCCTGGGGTAACACTTGTACATAACTAGAATCGTGTAACAAAGCAGATAACTAAACTTTACAATTCACAAGGGTAAACATGTTTTCAGTGTACATCTTTTACATTACATTTCGGGATCGATAATCAACTTTTAAGAAAATATGTGATTTTCATGGTGTGTAACTTTTTCAGAAAAATAGAAAGGAACTTGTACATTTTTAGAAAACAAAACCGCTTATGAACTCACCAGCGTTATGCTGATTTTCAAACTGCTTGTATTCTCAGGTCCAGATTAGACAGGTACCCGATGATCCTTTTGGCAAAGATGGAATGCGTAGAAGACACGTACTGATCTTGTTCATATATATACTATGTATCACACTTGTACAACTTACTTTTGAAACGAATGTAAACTTTTATATGTAATGTAGTGGTTGTTTACTTTACTTACTATGTGCATTGGATTTGATACTCAACGTGGAGTCAACCCCGGAAATGTTTCCGCCTTCGGTTTTCAGGGTGTGACAGATTGGTATCAGAGCCCTTGCTTATAGTAAATAAAGTATACCAAACCTTACATGGTATAAGACTATAAACACTAAGGGGCCTAAGTGCTCTGAACTAAAAGTATACTTCAGAATATAAGTATTTTCAAAAGTATATAAGTATACCGAACCGTCAAGATCTGTAACAACATGTAGAACAAAACATAAGTAAACTGGTGTTGTGTACTACGGTTAAACCTTGGCAGTTATGTAGTCGTGTCTAGGATCAATATAGCCTGGCCAACTATATTCATTCACGACACGGCCAACATGTGCTTGGGAGTGACTGTGGTATTCGGCATGCCTAAAACTTACCTAAATACCACAAACATCGAGACAGTGGCATAGCGAATCATGAAATACTATGGGCGTATTTCTCGAGCCAATCCTTTGTAGAAATCCTCGTTCATGCATTCTTCCTTGATCATTCCTTTAGCGATAATTTATTTGCTTCGATAACTCTTTCCTGCTTTATCGCTTATTCGGAATATATATATGTCATATCTCTTGATTCGACTCAGAGGACTTATCATCCTCTCTTTCTTGATCTTATTAGATCAAGATGAATCCAAGAAAGAGACCCAGCTCAAAGACCGACAACCCTCCGCCACCACCTCCTCCTAAAATTGACCCTGTGGTGTTTCAGGCAGCTGTTACCGCTGCGGTGGCAGCTGCTATGTCACAATTGAACACCGGTGGTTCCGGTGGTTCGGGTGGTGGTACTCAAACTCAGAACCAAGAAGGTGGTCAGGGACACCGAAAGGATGGTTCCTATAAAGATTTCATGAACGCGAAACCTACATCCTTCGATGGCACTGGAGGTGTCATTTCCCTTTCTCGATGGTTCGAGAAAATCGAATCCATTTATGAAATCTGTGCTTGTTCGGAATCTAATAAAGTGAAATTTGCAGCATGTACCTTTATCGATAAAGCCTTGACTTGGTAGAACGACCAAGTCAAATCCTTGACCCTACCTGTAGCCAATGCCATCGGCTGGGAAGCTATGAAAGAACTCCTTCTGGCTGAGTACTGCCCTCGGGGCGAAATACAGAAGTTAGAGCACGAGCTCTGGAACCTGAAGATGAAGGGTTGTGTACACTTCAAGATTTTATGATCTAGCATTGCTCTGTCCGGGATTGGTTACCCCGGAGAGCAAGAAGATAGAAAGGTTCATCTGGGGATTGACCCAGCCAACCTACGGAAATGTCTTAGCTGCACGGACGGATAAGTATGACAGTGCCAAGAGTTTAGTCTAGACCCTGATTGACCACAGTGATGATGTTGAGGAAACAACCACCACTCCTGAATCGACTAAGAGGAGTGGTGAGAAAAGGAAATTTTGGAAGAAGAAGAAGGTTCAATCTTCTCACGGATCCTCAAAGAAACAACAAACTGTAGCAGTCCATGATGCTACTACCCCCGTTGCCGCTGCTTCTGTTGTTGGATCTTCAGCTCAAACACCCCATAGTAGGTACGCTGGTAACCTTCCCCAGTGTGAAAAGTGAAAATACCACCACAACCTCGGCCCCTTCTGTGAGCTGTCATGCACCAATTGTGGTAAAAAGGGGCACACGATCCGATTCTGCAAAGCACCAGCCCAATCAGCCAATCAATCTTCTGGAGCAGGTGTTAGTCAAGCCTGATATAATTGTTGAGAGGTCGGGCATTTCAAAAGGAACTTCCCCAAGAAGGCGACAGCTGATAACACTGGAAGAGTCCTAGCCATGGGACGGGAGGAGGCAGTCGCCGATCCCACCGTTATTTCGGGTACGTTCCTTCTCGACAATTATTATGCTAGTATTCTTTTCGATTCAGGTTCTGAAAGAAGCTTTGTTAGTCATGCGTTCAAACATAACCTTAAACCTAATCCCCAACCTTTAACTGAAACATTTACCGTCGAGATGGCTAATGGTGAGAAAGAAAGCGCTAACGAGGTGTTCGTAGGTTGTACCCTTACCCTGAACGACCATTCATTTCCCATCGATCTTATGCCAGTTACCATAAAGAGCTTTGATGTGATCATTGGCATGGATTGGTTGAGTCCCAATCATGATGATATTCTTTGTTTCAAAAAAGCCATCCGTCTCAACCTTCCTATGGGTCAGACTCCCATAATCTATGGCGATAAACTCAACTCCAATCTTCGCATCATTTCCTGCATCAAAGCTCAAAAACTCCTACGTAAGGAGTGTCATGCATTCTTAGAACATGTAATCAATGAGAAACAGGAAGTTAAAGACCTCGCGAGCATCCCCGAAGTCTGTAACTTTCCTGATGTGTTTCCCGAAGAGCTTCCAGGAATTCCTCCCGAACGTCAGGTCGAATTCCGCATATACCTAATTCATGGAGCTACCTCCGTAGCAAAATCTCCGTATCGCTCAGCTCCAGCAGAAATGCAGGAGTTATCCAGTCAACTCAATGATTTTCTCAGTAAAGGATTCATCAGACCGAGTTCCTCACCTTGGGGAGCTCCGGTATTGTTTGTAAAGAAGAAAGATGGATCTTTTCGGATGTGTATCGACTATCGTGAGCTGAACAAGTTGACCGTCAAAAACCGATATCCCCTTCCGAGAATAGATGACCTCTTCGATCAACTCCAGGGAGCCAGTTACTTCTCAAAGATATACCTTCGGTCAGGGTGCCATCAGCTACGAGTTCATGAGAGTGATGTTTCCAAAACAGCCTTCAGAACTCGATATGGACACTACGAGTTCGTAGTGATGCCCTTCGGTCTAACTAATGCACCGTTAGTGTTCATGGACCTGATGAACCGGGTGTGTCACCCTTTCTTGGACGACTTTGTCATTGTGTTCATTGATGACATACTTGTCTACTCCAAAAGCGAAGAAGATCACAAACAACACTTGAGGCTAGTGTTGGAAACCCTTAGATCCAAAAAGTTGTACGCTAAATTTTCCAAGTGCAAATTTTGGATTCGGAAGGTAACTTTCCTCGGTTACGTGGTAAGTGAGGAGGGTATGCATGTGGATCCTTCCAAGATTAAAGCGGTAGAGAATTGGTCGGCACCGAAGACACCAACAGAAATCCATCAATTCTTGGGTCTCGCTGGCTATTATCGGAGATTCATCAAGAATTTTTCTAGAATCGCCAAACCCTTAACCACTCTGACACGGAAAGGTGTACCCTTTTGATGGAGTGAAAAGCAAGAAACCGCATTCCAGACATTGAAGAAAGCCTTGTGCAACGCGCCTGTTCTGTCCCTACCCGAAGGGAAAGAGGACTTCATTGTCTATTGCGATGCGTCTAATCAAGGCTTGGGTTGTGTGCTTATGCAAATAGAGAAAGTAATTGCTTATGCCTCTAGACAACTGAAAGCACACGAAGTCAACTATACCACGCATGACTTGGAGTTAGGATCCGTAGTCTTTGCACTGAAGATTTGGAGACATTATCTCTACGGAACCAAGTGCATGATCTTCATGGACCATAAGAGCCTGCAACACATTCTTGATCAGAAAGACATAAACATGAGGCAACGGCGATGGGTAGAACTACTCAGTGGCTATGAGTGTGAAATTCGTTACCATCCCGGCAAGGCCAATGTGGTGGCAGATGCCCTTAGCCGAAAGAGAGTTCAAGCCGAAAAGTGAAGACCCTGACGATGACTATCCATTCCCACTTATCCATGAAAATCCGAGAAGCCCAGTTAGAAGCTCTCAAACCCAAGAACGTGTCAATCGAAGCCTTGAAGGGAATGGATAAGAAACTTGAGATCAGAGGTGACGGAGTCTACTGTTACATGGACCGAATCTGGATACCAAAGTCCGGAGGATTCAAAGAGATTGTCATGGAGGAAGCACACAAGACCAGATACTCTGTTCACCCGGGTTCGGATAAGATGAACCTGGATCTCAAGAAACAATATTGGTGGCCAAACATGAAAGCTGAGATCGCTACATTCGTGGGCAAGTGTCTGACTTGCGCCAAGTTGAAAGTCGAGAACCAGAAGCCCTCGGGTCTGCTCCAGCAGCCCGAGATACCTGAGTGGAAATGGGAGATGATTACCATGGATTTCATCACCAAGTTACCCAAGTGTCCGAGTGGGTATGATACCATTTGGGTAATTGTCGATCGTTTGACAAAAATCCGCTCACTTCATTCCGATCAAAGAATCATTCAAGATGGAAAGACTCGCGCGAATTTACATCCAAGAGGTAATCCGACTGCATGGTATACCTGCGTCTGTTATCTCTGATCGAGATAGCAGGTTTACCTCCAAATTTTGGCAGTCTCTCTAGAAGGCTCTTGGAACCAAACTAGACATGAGCATGGCGTATCATCCTCAGACCAATGGACAGAGTGAGAGAACTATCCAAACCCTGGAAGACATGCTTAGATCATGTTTCATTGATTTTGGAAATTCGTGGGACACGCATCTGGCTTTGATCGAGTTCTCGTACAACAACAGTTACCACACCAGCATCAAGGCTGCTCCATTTGAGGCCCTCTACGGTCGCAAGTGTAGATCCCCTCAGTGTTGGGCCGAGGAAGGGGACACGCAGCTAGCCAAGAGTCGATTCCCCGATAGTGCTCTCACTGGTCCTGAAATCATCCACGAAACCACCAAGAAGATCATCCAAATCCGGGAACGATTGAAAGCTTCACGTCATCGCCAAAAGAATTACGCAGATAATCGCCGAAAACCTCTGGAGTTCCAGGTTGGAGACCGTGTCCTGTTAAAGGTCTCACCCTGGAAAGGCATGGTACGCTTTAGAAAACGTGGGAAACTTAATCCGAGGTACATTGGACCCTTCGAGATCTTTGCCAGGATCGGTCCTGTATCCTATAAACTTCAATTACCCCATGAGCTCAGTAACATCCATCTCGTCTTCCATGTTTCAAATCTCAAGAAGTGCTTATCCAATGAAACCCTAGTGATTCCTTTAGATGAGATCGAGATCAGTGAAAACCTTGACTTTGTAGAGGAACCGATCGAAATCATGGATCGAGAGGTCAAGCGTACTAAGCAAAGCCGCATCCCGAAAGTGAAGGTTCGCTGGAATGCCAAGCGGGGACCAGAGTTCAGTTGGGAGCGTGAAGACTTGATGAAACAGAAGTATCCACATCTCTTTCCAAATCCATGATTTGTATCTAAATTCTGAATTTCGGGACGAAATTCCCTCTAACGGGGGGATAATGTAAGAACCCGAAGTTCATACAATATTTGTAATCCTTTTCCTAACCCATTTCGATACTCCATTCGTCGTTTCCAATTTCATTTCCATTTACGCAATTAAATTAAGTCATTAATTTGAGATTATTATTATGACTTTATGGGTGTCCCAACGCATTTAGAACTCATTTTAACACCCCATTCTAGTAATTAGAAAATTTTTAGAATCAACCATATCGGGTTACGGCAACTTGATCGGGTGTGACCAAAAGCCCCCTTTAACGTCGGTATCGGGTAGAATTCAACCGTGTCCAAATCTTAGACACTATTTAAAGGAGATTAAGCTTCCATTTGAAGCTTTGGCTCTCTCTCACTACTCTCTCTCTAACCTCTCTCCTCAAACCAAAGATCTAGGTCCAAAAACATTGATTTAAGGCTTCAAATCATTAAGGTAACTTCCCTAACTTGTTGTTCAACCTCTTTAGCCTTCAAATCTGAGTTCAAACATTTATTTAGGACCTTATTCATGAGTTTACGGCCCTAGAACATGCTTGGTCCGTAAACTCAAATAAAGAGGGTTTTTGTGCCTTAAAACCCGTCCAAACCAATCTTGGGAATCAGATATGACTTTATGGCTTACCATTTCGGACTTAGAACACCTTAAACATGATTTTTGAGGAGTAAACATTAGTTTACTACCCAAGAACATGCTTTCACCGTAAACTCATCCTCATGGAGATTAAACTCAAAATCAAGTGCTTAAAAGCCATTTAAACACACCAATAGCCTTGGAATAAGTTCTAGAATCAACCACAATCAGTTTGGAGGCCTTAAACATGATGAAATCCACTCATTTGAGAGTTCACGGCCGTAAAATCCCCAAGAATGAGTTCCTGGGCCGTGAACTCACTTACACAAGTCATATGATGCTTAAATCTCATTCTAAGGCTTGTATAAATTGTTTGAATCACATGTGATTGGTCTAAACCAATTAAATCATCAATATAAGAAGGGTATAGGAGCTTACGACCGTAAACTCCTTGTTTAGGGCCGTAAACTCCCATTGATGGTGTTTTTGGTGATTTAATTCCCTCCTAAGCCTTAGATAAAATCATACCAATATTCCTCAAGTGCTATCTTGCCATTTAGCAACATAAAACCCTCAACCATGAGTTCACGGCCGTGAACTCATGTGTAAGTAGTGTTTAGGGCCGAAAACTCCATAAGGAGTTTACTCTTTAAGAGTAAACTCCATTTCTGCTTGGTCCTCGGTAACACTCCACAGAGATACGCGAGTGGAGGATTATTGTATTATTACAAGTAAATTTGTTATTCCTATAAATTGGAGTCACGTCCTCGGTGAACACTCCACAGAGATACGCGAGGGGAGGACCGCATCTGTAAACAGAATCTCTTAGATAGGGAGCGTGACTTGAGTGTATAGATGTATACGGGGCTGACTACCCCACATGTGGCTGCTAGCTACAACCGAACCGAAAGGTTCAAGGGTGACGAAAGTCATAAGGTGATGTGGACTACTTATTGCCATATCTAGTCTATTGTATGGTTATGGAACTCATAATTAGGATAACAAAGATTTACTAAATAGTAATAATGAATAAAGTAATTAATTTACTTTGTATATATTAGTTTTATATATATGTGTTAAAACTAATACATTTCACAAGAGCAACCAGGTTTTTAGTATACATCTTTCACATTGGTAACCAACTCTCAGGAAAATATGGGATTTTCCTGGGGAAAACACTTGTACATAACCAAAATCGTGTAACAAACCAGATAACTAAACTTTACAATTCACAGGGGTAAACATGTTTTCAGTGTATATCTTTTACATTACATTTCGGGATCAATAATCAACTTTTAAGAAAATATGGGATTTTCTTGGTGTGTAACATTTTTGGAAAAATAGAAAGGAACTTGTATATTTTCAGAAAACAAAACCGCTTATGAACTCACCAGCATTATGCTGATTTTGAAACTGCTTGTATTCTCAGGTCCGCATTAGACAGGTACCCGATGATCCTTTTGGCGAAGATGGAATGCGTAGAAGACACGTACTATTTTTGTTCATATATATACTATGTATCACACTTGTACAACTTAATTTTGAAATAAATGTAAACTTTTATATGTAATGTAATGGTTGTTTACTTTACTTACTATGTACATTGGATTTGATACTCAACGTGGAGTCAACCCCGAAAATGTTTCCGCCTTCGGTTTTCGGGGTGTGACACTTTGACATTACTACTACTATTTATGTACATTTTTCAGTTATTCCATTTTTAGATTTATCTTTTAGTAAACCTTGGGTTTAGTAAGTTCGTCGTTTCATGCAAGTAGACGTCTACCATAGTAAATAATATGGTTCTATCATACTTTGTTAAATTTATGTTTGGGTATGCCACCGTCGCCTATAGGATATTCGACCACCGTCGCTGGAAGGGATTATTGTTAGTTATAGGGTGGAGCAAGATTTATATTTATGTTGGATCTTACGTTGTTATATATCAAAGGTCGCAACACTTCCATTTTTTTTCTTTTGGGATTAATTGCTAGAAATAGCAAAGTAATTCATTTCTTCGTTTATTAGAGTCATACCTTGTTAACTTTGACAAGGTTTTTATGTTTTATAACGAGTTATGATGTTTGGGTCTTGGTTAGCGAATTGGTATCTCATTGAAATTTTAGGTAAGCTTCTTAGCAGTCATTTACCAAGTTATATGTTTAATTGAACTTGCTATAACCACATCATTGGAGTTTTAGATAAAAGTATACATATTAATTTTTGAAATAGGCCTCTCCTATTAACTGGTTTACCAAGTTTTAGTGTATTATCTACATGGCTAGTAATTTAAGAATAAAAGTTGGAATTTTGTTCCAATTACTAAAAATTAGATTGATTAGAGTTATCTTTTAAGGTTATGTACATGAAAGAGCCATGCATATTTATTAATTTGTGATATTAATAACCTTCATATGCAGTAATCATGACGCTAATGAAGATGTTGAAGCCAATGTACAAGAAATTATGATGACGATCTTTCAATCATGTATATTTTACATATTATTGATATAAAGATAATATGATATGAAGGCGTGAACACCAAACGAAAAGGGCAAAAGAAACAACCACGAATAAGAAGGAAATAAATTCCAATAGTGCTGCTTCTGTTAGTAGTAGATAAGGGATAAAATTTAGCTTAGTAGCAATATGAGAAAAAATTAAAGGAAAACACAAAGCCTAAGTTTTAATTATACATGTGGTCTATGCGAGAATAGAGGTATGAGAAATATGTAGGGGTGTAAGTGTGTGGTTCTATTATATCCTAAAATACTCCTATAGTATTTTAAATGTTGCGTTTGATTCTAGGTATCATGGTGTTGGTAAAGGTAGACTTGTCGTTTACTACGACTATTTCCCAGCATATGCTAGTTACACCTCAATTAAATATAGTTGCTTAGGCTATATTTATTCAAGGTCTAATTACATATCCCGAGGCCTACCCATAGTTTTCAACTCATCATACTACTTTTATTATGCCCTCGTTATGACACTGCCCTAACTTGTATGTACTAATACTTAAAATATTATTATATTTTTAATAGTGTGTTTTATCCCCCATTGTATTTATAGTTTTACATATTATATGATTTGATATACTAGTTCTCCACAACCAATGCTTTGATAACAATCTGTCACACCCTCGAACCTGAATGTCGGAAACATCCAGGGGCGGATGGCGTCATGTATAATATCATAACCATTGAATGGTAATGAAACATAGTAACCCAAATATTCATACATTGAAATTACAAGTCTACATCGTTTACAATTCTTTACTTGTTCAGAAGTTAAATACAAACAACTGAAAAGTAATAATCATGAAACGACGATGTCGACCCCCAAGAACGGTTGAATACATGTCTATTGGTTTCTATTATATCCTAAAATACTCCTATAGTATTTTAAATGTTGCGTTTGATTCTAGGTATCATGGTGTTGGTAAAGGTAGACTTGTCGTTTACTACGACTATTTCCCAGCATATGCTAGTTACACCTCAATTAAATATAGTTGCTTAGGCTATATTTATTCAAGGTCTAATTACATATCCCGAGGCCTACCCATAGTTTTCAACTCATCATACTACTTTTATTATGCCCTAGTTATGACACTGCCCTAACTTGTATGTACTAATACTTAAAATATTATTATATTTTTAATAGTGTGTTTTATCCCCCATTGTATTTATAGTTTTACATATTATATGATTTGATATACTAGTTCTCCACAACCAATGCTTTGATAACAATCTGTCACACCCTCGAACCTGAATGTCGGAAACATCCAGGGGCGGATGGCGTCATGTACAATATCATAACCATTGAATGGTAATGAAACATAGCAACCCAAATATTCATACATTGAAATTACAAGTCTACATCGTTTACAATTCTTTACTTGTTCAGAAGTTAAATACAAACAACTGAAAAGTAATAATCATGAAACGACGATGTCGACCCCCAAGAACGGTTGAATACATGTCTATTGGTTTCCTGAGAATACAAGTGACTTTGAAAAGTGAAACCGATGACGTTGGTGAGTTCTTAGAATTTTTTATGAAAAGGATTTGTAACATTTTCGAGAAACTGATTTTTGTATACTTCTAAAAAATCCGATATTTTCTTTTAAAAACAAGATGTAAGTCTTATACCCAAGACCACAAATGTATGTATTTTCTATGTATCCCTTCCCTGTAAAATGATAATATATGTTTCCAGAAAAGCCAATATTTTCTTATGTATGAACTATAGATGTATGTATTTCCTTTGTATACATTCCTTTTAATTGTAAAATGCATGTTCCCAGAAAATCCAATATTTTCTGATGTATGAAATCTATAGTCTTAAACCCTAGGACCAAAAATGTATGAGATTTGATGTACTGAGCAATAGTATGTCGTTATATCTTTTTAGAAAAACTAAAGAAGTGTAAGCTTCCCGTAAACCGTAATAGTATGTTAATCCCTATGTGAGTTCTTATAACTATGCTTGATATGACTGATATGCCTGAACGACGTTCTTCAGGCCTCAAAATTGGTAGACATTTGTCACCCTAGACTTGCCGGTCTAACTGTAGCGAACAACTGAGTTATGGGGTGGTCAATCCTGTATATAGATTTATACACAACGGTCTCGCTCTCCCTCCAGGAGAATATGATTATTATGCAGGACTTAAGGTGTACGCTAGGTAGGTATAATGAAGGAACGTCTCATAAGAGCATTAACTGATTTACGTGAACTATGACTCCTTTTTATTATAAAACGAAATAAGTAATTCTTTGAACAATTTTATGTATCTTCTAAAATGTATGTGTGGTTTGTAACCTCCAAGACTATACCAATTATTGCATATCTTGTTTGTTGGAAACTATTTACATAATCTTTTTACAAATATGAAAGTGCATTTTTGCGTACTACAAAAATATGAAACCAGATCATAATATTTTTGGGTTAAAACCCACTAAATTAGTAAGTAACTATAATGTAACCACCTTTACTAGAAAAGTTATCTTTTAGTAAAATTTTCAAAAAAAACATGTAGTTTTATAATTATAAATTTTCTTATGAATTTATAAAATAGATTGTATTTACTTCTAACAACATGTATGTTTATTTCTTTTGGGTTGTCACAGTTTCAAATGAATGTGGTGAAAGGAAAAATACATAGGAGTTTCAAATGAATGTGGTGAAAGGTAAAATACTTCCGTTATAATTATATAATGATATAGAAAGATGTAGATATAGATATAGCTAACTAGCCATGCAGATAATACGTCGACACTTGGTAAATGACATAATAGGCAAGGCCAATTTTGAAAATCAACATTTCTTCTTTTATCTCATAACTATAAACACCATTCGAAAAATACAAATGATGTGGTCATAGCAAGGTCAATGAAACATAAAGCATGGTAAATGAGAGCTAAGAAGCTTACCCACAATTGCAATGAGAAACCAATATGTTAACGATGACCCGAACACATTAACTGCTTATGAAACATAAAAATCTTGTCAAAGTTGACAATATATGGTTATAATAAAAAACGATATGAATAACTTGCCGATTTCTTGCAATTAATCCCGAAAGAAAATAAATCTAAGTGTTGTGACCATTGAAAGATAACGGTGGCATATTCAAAATATATATCAACCAAGCACCACCCAATAACTAAAAATATTCCCTTCCAGCGACAGTAGCCGAAGATCCCTTAGGCAACGTTGGCTTACCAACACATAAATTTAAAAAAGTATGATAAAACCATCTTATTTAGTTTGGTAGACGTCTACTTGCACGAAACTGCGAACTCACTAAACCCAAGGTTTTCCCAACCGTAAATTAAAAAATGGAAAAACAAAAAAAAATACATAAATAGTAGAGAAATATCAAATTATGAAGTTGAGAAAGGAGTTCCACGGAGATAACATCTTGGAATACTCCATTCAAGGATTTTATTATATCTTTATTTTTTCCAATGTATAAAAAATAATATTGAAGGTTAGAAAGTGATCTTGAGAGTTATTAAAACTGATTTCTTCTATCTAGTATCTTATGAAATGTTTGTGTGTTACGTATATTTGTTTATTAATTGCACATTCAACAAAAATAATGAATAAATGGTCATTTAGTAATACTAGTTTTGAAAATAAATTTGGGTTACGAAAAAAATAAGTCGAACATTACTAAACTAAAATGTTTTTTTAATAGCATCATGGGATTATCATGTAGTTCAACGTAACATCAGTATTCAACGGAAATAATTTATAACTATTAACCGATTATTTGATGGATTATGGAATATATATTCCTTACAAGTGGTTATTAAAACAGTATTGATTTAATCATGACAACAACACTCGGATGGAGACCCTCCTTTGCATGAACCCGTAACAAAAGCTAATTCTTGGCAAAGTTGTAAGCAGTCCATGTTGATTGCGTCACACTGTCCAAGACATGCCGGTCCAAGAGCTGTATAGATGTAAATTCAAAATAGATGTTGCAACTATATGATGATTTATGGTAAATTTTTCTAAAATACCAAGTAATAGAGGAATGATGTCATACCTAAAAGAGGAACACATGTCATGCAAATAAACAACACCAAAACCATCACGACAAATGAACTTTTTGTTGTGTAGGCCATTTGTTTGATGAACAATATTTCTAGATTTTTATAGTAAGAATAAAATTAAGAAAGGATCATACTTTATGTTGGATTACCAATCCTTAAATAGTCATTCAAATGAAGCATAGCACTTGTTAACATTATTCAAATTGAGCATAACAGTTTATTAGCACCATTAATTAATATCTTTAAATTTTGTTATTAACGTATATTCATATTGAAATTCAATTAGCATGTAAATTATAGAGGTTATTTTATGTTTGAAATTAATGATGTCCTTTTGAACATGCATTAATAATAAAATTTAAAGTTAGTAATTAACGGTGCTAACAAACTCGATGATCAACTTGAATGGTGCTAAAAAATGTTATGCTTCACTTGAATGACTATTTAAAGAGTGGTAATCCAAAATAAAGTACGATCATTTTTTAATTCTATTCTTAAAATTAAAATCAAGAAAAAATTTTCATCAAACAAATGTCCTACACAAAAAAAAGCTCTCTTGTCGTGATGGTTTTGGTGTTGCTTTTTATTTATATGATATATGTTACAATTTTAGGTATGACATCATTCATTTATGTCTGGGTATTTGAGAATTTTTTTCCAGAAATCATGATATAATTACAACATCTATTTTGAATTTACATCTATACTACTCTTAGACCAGCATGTCTTGGATCATGTGATGTAATGAACATGGACTGCTAACAACTTTTACAGGAAGTAGTTTTTGTTACGGGTTTATGCATAACAGGGCCTTCCTTCATATGAGTGTTGTTTCCGTAATTAAATTAATACTGTGTTAATGTCCACTTGTAAGGAATGTATATTTCGTAGACCACAAAATAATGAGTTAATAGTTTTAAAGTATTTCCGTGGAAAACTGATGTTACGTAAAACTACATGATAATCCTATAAAGCTATTAAAGAAACATTTTAGTTTAGTAATGTCCAACTTGTTTTTTTCGTTACCCAAATATATTTCCCAAACTAGTAATACTAAATAGCCAATTATTCGTTTTATTTTTGAATGTGTGTTATTATTAAACAAGTATACATAACTCCCAAAAATTTGATAAAATAATACATAGTCGAAGTCAGTTTTAATAAATCTTAAGGTCATTTTCTAACGTTCAATGTTATTTTTAATATAAGGGAAACAGTAAAGATATAATAAAATTATTTAATGAGGGTATTCGATGTTACCTCACTCTGGAACTCCTTTGTCAACTTCATACTTTGACATTACTACTACTATTTATGTACATTTTTCAGTTTTTACATTTTTAGATTTATCTTTTGGTAAACCTTGGGTTTAGAAAGTTCGCCGTTTCATGCAAGTAGACGTCTACCATAGTAAATAATATGGTTTTATCATACTTTGTTAAATTTATGTTTGGGTATGCCACCGTTTGCTATAGGATCCTCGACCATCGTCGCCAAAAGGGATTATTGTTAGTTATAGGTTGGAGCAAGATTTATATTTATGTCGGATCTTACACTGTTATATATCAAAGGTCGCAACACTTCCATTTTTTTTCTTCTAGGATTAATTACTAGACATAGCAAAGTAATTCATTTCTTTGTTTATTATAGCCATACCATGTTATATTTGACAAGGTTTTTATGTTTTATAATGAGTTATGATGTTTGGGTCTTGGTTAGCAAATTTGTATCTCATTGTAATTTTGGGTAAGCTTATTAGCATTCATTTACCAAGTTTTATGTTTAATTGACCTTACTACAACCACATCATTGGAGTTTTAGATAAAAGTAGACATATTGATTTTCAAAAAAGGCCTCTCCTATTATCACACCCCCGGCCGAGGCAGCGGAATACGCCGGGCTATGCGACTTAGTTCATGGATCACAAGCAAATTGAATATACATCACAAGGTACAACAATAACAACATAGAAGTTACATTACACTTTAAGATTTGGATACAAAGTTCATAATAATAAATTCATAAAGTTGCCTTAACAAATAGGCAGATTTAACAAAAACTAGATAAACTAGGTCGCCTGAAATCCATGGCTAATCTTCTGACTGAAAGCTCGTTTGGTGATACCCTAAGAATACATGAAATTTGAGGGTCAACACATGGTTGGTGAGGGTTCTCAGGTTTTCTGCTAACCGCAGTAATGATACCTTAAAATATTAAAAAGTATTCCATTTATAGTTTAAGCCATGTTTGAAAATGTTTGATAAAATAGAACTTTATAATTAATTCCATGCTTAAAATGTTTAGTAATCAGATAAACCGTGAGTTAATCCATACTCAAAATGTTTGGTACTCAAAGAATCGTGAATAAATCCATACTCAAAATGTTTAGTAATCAGAGAAACCGTGAGTAATTTCATACTCAAAATGTTTAGTAAATCCATTTCAAACTTTTGCTCTCTCTCACTACTCTCTCTCTAACCTCTCTCCTCAAACCAAAGATCTAGGTCCAAAAATATTGATTTAAGGCTTCAAATCATTAAGGTAACTTCCCTAACTTGTTGTTCAACCTCTTTAGACTTCAAATCCGAGTTCAAACATTGATTTAGGATCTTATTCATGAGTTTTCGGCCCTGGAAAATTCTTGGTCCGTAAACTCAAATAAAGAGGGTTTTTGTGCCTTAAAACCCCTCCAAACCAATCTTGGGAATTAGATATGACTTTATGGCTTACCATTTCGGACTTAGAACACCTTAAACATGATTTTTGAGGAGTAAACATGAGTTTACTACCCAAGAACATGCTTGGGCCGTAAACTCATCCTCATGGAGATTAAACTCAAAATCAAGTGTTTAAAAGCCATTTAAACACACCAATAGCCTTGGAATAAATTCTAGAATCAACCACAATTAGTTTGGAGGCCTTAAACAAGATGAAATCCACTCATTTGAGTGTTCACGGCCGTAAACTCCCCAAGAATGAGTTCCTGGGCCGTGAACTCACTTACACAAGTCATATGATACTTAAATCTCATTCTAAGGCTTGTATAAATTGTTTGAATCACATGTGATTGGTCTAAACCAATTAAATCATCAATATAAGATGGGTATAGGAGCTTACGGTCGTAAACTCCTTGTTTAGGGCCGTAAACTCCCATTGATGGTGTTCTTGGTGATTTAATTCCTTCCTAAGCCTTAGATAAAATCATACCAATATTCCTCAAGTGCTATCTTGCCATTAAGCAACATAAAACCCTCAACCATGAGTTCACGGCCATGAACTCATGTGTAAGTAGTGTTTAGGGCCGAAAACTCCATAAGGAGTTTACTCTTGAAGAGTAAACTCCATTCCTATTTTGTCCTAGGTAACATTCCACAGAGATACGCGAGTGGAGGATTATTGTATTATTACTAGTAAATTTGTTATTCCTATAAATTGGAGTCACGTCCTCGGTGAACACTCCACAGAGATACGCGAGTGGAGGACCGCATCTGTAACCAGGATCTCTTAGACAGGGAACGTGACTTGAGTGTATAGATCTATACGGGGCTGACTACCCGACACCTGGCTGCTAGCTACAGCCGAACTGAAAGGTTCAAGAGTGACGAAAGTCATAAGGTGATGTGGACTACTTATTGCCATATCTAGTCTATTGTATGGTTATTGAACTCGCAATTTGGACAACAGAGATTTACTAAATAGTAATAATGAATAAAGTAATCAATTTACTTTCTATATATTAGTTTTATATATGTGTGTTAAAACTAATACATTTCAAAAGGGCAACCAGGTTTTTAGTATACATCTTTCACATTGGTAACCAACATTCAGGAAAATATGGGATTTTCCTGGGGAAACACTTGTACATAACCAAAATCGTGTAACAAACCAGATAACTAAACTTTACAATTCGTAGAAGACACGTACTATTTTTGTTCATATATATACTATCTATCACACTTGTACAACTTACTTTTGAAACAAATGTAAACTTTTATATGTAATGTAATGGTTGTTTACTTTACTTACTATGTGCATTGGATTTGATACTCAACGTGGAGTCAACCCCGAAAATGTTTCCGCCTTCGGTTTTCGGGGTGTGACACTTTGACATTACTACTACTATTTATGTACATTTTTCAGTTATTCCATTTTTAGATTTATCTTTTGGTAAACCTTCGGTTTAGTAAGTTCGCCGTTTCATGCAAGTAGATGTCTACCATAGTAAATAATATGGTTTTATCATACTTTGTTAAATTTATGTTTGGGTATGCCACCGTCGCCTGTAGGATATTCGACCACCGTCGCTGGAAGGGATTATTGTTAGTTATAGAGTGGAGCAAGATTTATATTTATGTTGGATCTTACTTTGTTATATAACAAAGGTCGCAACACTTCCATTTTTTTCTTTTGGGATTAATTGCTAGAAATAGCAAAGTAATTCATTTCTTCGTTTATTAGAGCCATACCTTGTTATCTTTGACAAGGTTTTTATGTTTTATAACGAGTTATGATGTTTGGGTCTTGGTTAGCGAATTGGTATCTCATTGCAATTTTGGGTAAGCTTCTTAGTAGTCATTTACCAAGTTATATGTTTAATTGACCATGCTATAACCACATCATTGGAGTTTTCGATAAAAGTAGACATATTAATTTTCGAAATAGGCCTCTCCTATTAACTTGTTTACCAAGTTTTAGTGTATTATCTACATGGCTAGTAATTTAAGAATAAAAGTTGGAATTTTGTTCCAATTACTAAAAAGTAGATTGATTTGAGTTATCTTTTAAGGTTATGTACATGAAAGAGCCATGCATATTTATTAATTTGTGATATTAATAACCTTCATATGCAGTAATCATGACGCTAATGAAGATGTTGAAGCCAATGTACAAGAAATTATGATGACGATCTTTCAATCATACATATTTTACATATTATTGATATAAAAGTAATATGATATGAAGGCGTGAACACCAAATGAAAAGGGCAAAAGAAACAACCACGAATAAGAAGGAAATAAATTCCAATAGTATCGAACGACATGCCTGGTTAAGTCTAACAAATGGAGGCACAGACCCCAGAAGGTACCAAATGAAAGGTACAGCTGGTAAGGTCTGAAACAGTGAATACAGACCCCAAACAGTATCAAATGAAAGATACGTATTGTAAGTTCAAAACAGTGAATACAGACCCCAGACAGTATCAAATGAAAGATACGTCTTGTAAGGTCAAAACAGTGAATACAGACCCCAGACAGTATCAAATGAAAGATACGTCTTGTAAGGTCAAAACAGTGAATACAGACCCCAGACAGTATCAAATGAAAGATACGTCTTGTAAGGTCAAAACAATGAATACAGACCCCAGACAGTATCAAATGAAAGATACGTCTTGTAAGGTCAAAACAGTGTGACTTTGAAAATGAGTTACAGCATACAATGTAAATTGTCGGTGAAATACCGTTACCTTAATACCATGAATTATAAGGTAACTCGGGATACTCGTAACCATACTGACTAGAGTTCCAAACGCCCTACAAGCGTCTATGAAATGTGACATTTGTCACCCGTTGGCTTTGTAGGTCGGGACTGTAGCTAGCAGTCTGGGTGCGGGGTTGTCAAACCCGTATAGATCTATAAACACAATGTCCGCTCTCCCTACAGGAGATTCTGGTTACCAACTAGACGACGGAGAAGGCCGTGTCCTGAAGATGCATCCCAAAAAGTGGGTAGAGACTTCCAAATAGTGGGTAGTGTGTAAGTGCTGAACTAGAGGTAGAGACTTCCCAATAGTGGGTTTCTAATGTAAGTGTAGACTAGAGGTAGAGACTCTTAACTGAACTGACTAGAGAATTCCTATATGTCCATACTCATATACATAATATATAACTAATGAATCAAACGACCTTCGGACGACCATCCGATCCCACCAGACCACATCTCAACGAAGAAAAGGAAATAGGGCGGACGAGCCTTCCTAAGTCTTTCAATCATTACTTATATGTATCTATATACGCACAGACATACATCTAACTACGGCTGGGGGTGTATTAAGTGGAAACATATGTCGTGAAGTATAAGCGTACCAGGTATAAGCGATATAGAGACAATAACATGTATAAGCGATATAGAGACGATAACAGGTATAAGCGATATAGAGACCATAACGTGTATAAACACATCTCGAAGTGTAAGCATTATCGAGTAGGAGTTTAAAATACATGAAAGCGAAGCAGTGGTATCTAACAAGTAAAAGTATAAGTCGTGAAAGGATACTTTGATGAAAAACATTTATACTCGGGGAAAATCACATTTTTTATTCTTTTGTAAAATATGTTTAAAAACCTTTGGAAATCTTTCATAAACTAGTTTATAATGAATCTGGATAAATCAGTATAAGTAAAAGTTTTGAAACAATTAAAAATCATTATAGTGTCTAACTCGGTAAAACAGTGTAATGTGTGGTAAAATCTTGTGCATCCGGGTTATCAATCACACGTGATTGATATGATAACTGGCATGTTTAACTTGTATTCCCCCCTATAAAACATGTAAAAACATTTAAAGGTTCATTCAGGTGTATGAACTCACCTGGTGTAAGTAGGTCCGACGAAGGTGTCATTTGGGCGTTCGGTGTCACGTAAAGACTCGAACACACTCAATGACCTATTTAACATATGATAACATATGTTCACATACAATTAGTATATTTAATACTAATTAAACAAGTATACGCGCTCAAAGGAGCGGAAAACACTTTGGTTAAGTGTTTTGGTGTCCGGGTAGCGTCTAAAGGTGTGTATCGCTAGGGAATGGGATTTTTCTAAGTACATATCCAAAAAGGCATGAGTGGGTTTAAGGCTTCTAAGGGCATCTTATAGGAGTTTACGGCCTAGGGACAACTCCAAAGGGAGTTTATGGTCGTAAACTCTCATATCATGGATTTAATGAAGTTTTAAGCCCTTAAATCATTCCTAGCATTTTATAAAAATAGTCTAAGGCCATTTGGGGGGAAAAAACCACATTTTTGGCACATTTATGGGTGTTTATGGCCTTGGTACATACCTGGGCCATAAACCCCTTTTTCCCTTTCATTTCATTGTGTTTAAATGGTTTAAACCCGAAATGTTAAGCCCCTAATTTATGTATTAAGCCCTAGGGTGGTTTGGGAGTGCTTTTGGGGCCTTTTAACAAGATTAAGAGGTGTTTACGGCCTAAGCTTGTGCTTGGGCCGTAAACTCTCTTTTACCCCTTAAATTGATTGCTTTAATTGATCAAACACTCCTAGGCTAAATCCCTAATTTATTTCCAAGCCATTAGGGACAAGTTTGGGGTCTTTTGGCCTCGATTAAGGGGTTTACGGCCTAAGAAGGAGCTTAGGCCGTAAACTCCATTCTAACAGCTTCTAAGTCCGAATTTTTAGCTATAAACACAAATCAATATGTTTAGAATAAGCTAGGGTAAGTGGACTTATGATTTGGAAGCGTTTGGTTGCGGATTTGGGGCGAAAACGGGTCTAGAGAGAGTATAGAGAGAGAGTGTAAAAAGTCTCCAATGGACTCCACTCACCTTTATATAGGGTTCCGAGTTGGGGCTCATTGGAATTTTACCCGATACTATCGTTAAACGGGGCTTTTGGTCGCACCCGATTTAGTGGTCGTAATAATAAAAACTAACTTTTCCAAATAAATGGAATTGTGTGTTGTGTGTTTTTATTCCCTTTCATCACGACTTAACGGGATATTAAACATAAACAATTGAAATGTTTATTAAATTGACGACCTCTAATTAACGGAACTTTTATAACTGGAATATTCCGTTAACGGTAACGGGGAAATGTAACAGAACAACTTGGGTTGTCACATCATCCCCCCGTTAGAGGGAATTTCGTCCCGAAATTCAGGTCTAGGCAAGGAAGTAGGTATGAATGGCCAAGTAGAGGTAAGGGAGTACTTCCTATACAGTTGTCCTCGCATTCCCAAGCGAACTCTAGTCTGTGTTTGTCATTCCCACAGACCTTCATGTACGGGATGCGAATTTCGAGTCGTGTAGCTAGCGGGTTCCGACTGGTGTATCTATGAAGTCAGGTCCTCAATGGTTTCTATCAAGATGGGTGAGGTACGAAAAGTGTTTTCAGGAAATCACGTATCAAGTCTAAGAAGTGGATCGATCGGGTGTGAATCTTGTGGTATATCCGAAGGTAGTAGCGGTTTGACGAAAGTTGGCCCAAATCTCCGTGAGGATTCTCAGATGGTCCTAAGCTCTTGGAATGGTAGAGCTTTTCAGCACTTAGAACATAGTGTACTTCTATGGCAGGATCCTCACTGGCGCGATCGCCATTCCGAAGTTCCTAACGTTCTCTCCCGTACTGGTAGTGTAGTCCTTCAGGTTGGTTCTTAGGAAGCTCGGGTTGTCCTTGGTTTCACGTTTCCTTTCAACTGGCTGATAGAGACTTTCTAGGTCATTGGATGGGTTGCATATCTACGGTTATCTGTCTGCGGTAGAGTGTCTATCTCAAGCTTGTGCAAAATGGACCTGCACTAACGAACCTTGAGACACGGAAACCCTGAGGGTCGAGGAGATAGTGTTTCACCAGACGAGTGTTGGACTATCTCAGGAGGTGGTTCTACTATCTCTGGGTGAGATAGTATTCGTGGAACACCTAATAGTCCAATGAACCTCTAATACTTTGGTTTATTCTAGCGTGGAAAGTGCATGCTCCTACATAACCTTTCGACTAATCACCAGGACTGTTGTCAAGTCTATAACCTCCTCGGGGTCTGGGTCATGAGGCTTAACGCAACTACCTCCGCCCTTGACCAAGTATTCTTGGCTGCGAAGGTTATCCTGTGGTTCTTGGTATCCAAGTGTTCACTTCGGAGAATGTATTTTATCGTCTACAGGGCGACGACGATTTCCTCCATGCAAGAGGGTGGAGGATCATAGGCACTACTTGTCTGTAACGGGATGGACGAAGTGCCTGAGTAATGTGAATATCTACTGTAACTACTCTTCCGAAGGTTCCGAGTTTCCTCGGTCTAAGTCAAATCTAGTGAGTACAGGGTCTCATTGCTCGGAACTTTAATAGCTCAACCCGCGGTGATTCTCTTGACTCCGGCTCCTAGGTTATGGAATAGCGTGAAGGGTTTTGCTAACAGGTTCGTGGTAGAGCTCATGCTTAGCCTAACTACAAATATTGGGTGTATGCAAGCAGTATATAATTGAGGTCGGCAGGATGTTCAGCTGTTCGACTCCACCCCAAACCCACAACCCAACGAGGAACAGGGAATAGGGAGGAAACACACACCTTAAATCTTTTTGATCTCAATTATATGCCACCTTTGTGCATATACCTGGTTATAGAGGTCAGTCTCATGAGCTTTGTTCTCTGGGTTCACGAACCTGATGTGTGAGGTGCGAAGGGTCTTTCTGGGGATTATTCTGAGTATGCTTCGGATGGTTGTTGTCTTCTGAAGTATCTATAGTGTCGTTCACTTCGGTTTCCATCTGACTACGACGGGTCGGTCAATAGCTTACGGTACCCTCTCTTGGGTACTTCGGAAGGTTTGAGATAAGAGAGACGATTAACGGATCGCATTAGGTTTGATTATTTGTGTTAGGCTTAGGTTCGGGAGAACCTTTATTTGCCGACATGGCTATAGAGAAAGTTCTCTTTTACACAGCACTAAGGATGCACACATGGTTGCACGATGTCAAACCATGATCAATAGAGTTGTCGAAGTTGGCACACTCCGACATGATATATAATGAAGATCGATAGAGTCATGTGCCGAACAGGCACACAAGTTCTAGGCGTCTCGGGTTTCGTCCTATGTATCACTACCGCGGATACTTGGACCGATAGAGTCGACGCGGAACTATAGAGAGTTCTAAGTGTTTCCGAATAGAGTATCTTTTCATGAATTAATTCTCACAAGGCATTTCTATAATCGCCTCACATATACTAGTCATGTATATTTAAGGTGGGGAGGACTGTTGACTGAGCGATCCCGCCCTAAATCCACAACCAAATGAGGAACAGGAAATAAGGCGGCATTCGCTCACTCTAGGTCTGTCCATCTTAACTATACATGGTCGTGACGTATATGTTTAGCCATTATAGTTTTACCTAATGAATTTTTAAATTTTAAAACAGTGCTGTGACTTTCGCCTTATTGGGGAAATATTTACATTTGAATTTGTCTTTATTGTCTTTAGTTTAGTTATCCGAGATCGAGAGACGTACCAAAAATCTACTGAGTTCCTTGACGCTTCCTCCTAAGCAGTATAGTTAGGCTCCTCCTGTGTCTTTGTTGTTTCCTTCAGTTGGCCAATCCCTTTTGAGGTGTCCAACCGCACCACATAGATGGCAAACTGGATTGGTCGTCACTTTGGTGATTGATGCAATACGCTCCATCGGAGTTCTGCATACGCGAGCAGTATGTCCCTTCATGTTGCACCTAGCACAATAGAGTTCCTGGCAGGCACCATGATGATGGTAGTTGCACTTGCTGCAGTGGGGAAGGTCTCCTAGGTATGGTTTTCTTGAGGTCGGGAGGGAAGGATTGACAGGGGTATAGACTGCCTCAGCTCGTCGCCTTTCAGAAGGTCCTTGAGCCGAGGTACTTCCCTCCTCGATCATGATCTTTCTCTTTAGTGGATTCGAGTGAGGTTCTTCAGTGACTGGGTATGAAAGTGTTGGTTGCTGCTGTCCATTGCTAGGATCGGAAATCCCGACAGGCACCTTGCTAAAATTGGCGTTGTTAGCATCCAAGTGAGCCATGACAGCTGCTACGGCTACCGAGACTGCAGCTTGGAACGTAGCTTCATCAAATAAGAGAGTAGGTTCCTTGTTTGTGGACTGGTTGCGTTTCTTTGGAGGCAAGGTTTTTCCTACACGGAAAGGAATACAAGATAATGAGAGACGATGGCTAACCCTGGACATATCTATCCTGACTGTATTAGGCATAAACTTTCCCGTGCCTCGGGTACTGGTGGTCTAAGTGTCAACCTACATCCCTATGATGTAGTCCTGGTAATCGAAGTGGGTGTATGAATATCGGAAAAAGGCCATAAGATGTGAGTCGTTCCTACAAAGTTACCTTTATACTGGGAAAGGTTTCACTCTCCGGCCTAGAGGGATTTGAGAACAGTTCGAAACGAATTGCGGAAAGAGAGGCTCACAAGGGCAAATGACTAAATTCTCTCAATAGAGATGCGGGGATCCGCCCTAATCATGTGTCTGGCAACGGGAAACGACGATTTTACCTAACACATAGCGTGATTAGTGTAACCACTAACTCACTAAATTGTATTATTATATAGGTGTATTAGTGTGACGAACACGAGGAAAAAGACAATTCCCGGGTTCCATGTACTGGCTCCCTCGGTCTGCCTCGTATCTTTGACTGGAATCGGCGTTGGTTTCCTTCGGGTAGTTTCCTAGGGTTTTCTTCTCGTATGGACATATTGAATTTCTACTTTACCCCACTTCCGAATCCGATAATGGGTGTCATCACCTCATAAAGGGCAACTGGGAATCTCGGAAGTTTAGGCAAATTTCTCACCAATGTCCCTAAAAGAATATTGGCACTTTGTGCATTCAATAGTCTCAACCCAGTTCATTTATTTCCGAACAGGAAATATTCTCAATGAACCTCTTCTGGATCTGAATCAACTCTTCTGCTGAGTACTGAAGTGGATAGGGTTGTCTACAGGGTTCGCGCGAGAATGGAAATGTCTAAAGAATCCTAAGAGATTATTAACATTTCACTGTATGATCCATATCGAGTCCTGCTACGATTACACAGGGTATACAAATCATATATAACTTAGATCCGATAGGCCTTCGAATATGTGATACTACTCTAGAGACACATCCCAACGAGGAAAAGGAAATAGAGCGAAACCACACATTCTTAGCCTATAGGATCCTTATTATATATAACCTTGGGAGTACACCCTTTGTAGTCGTAGGTATATCAATAAGGATCTTTTTTTGTTTTTCACGCAAGGTTGTTTATGTTTCCAAAAATACCCCTATGGTATTTTAATTTTTGTTTGTTTCTTATCTTTTGAATATGATTCTGGGATTAGTGTGAATCTTTTAGTGTTCTAAAATACTCCTATAGTATTTTAACTTTATGTTTGGCTCTAACATTCCTAGTTGGTAAGTTTCAGACCTATTGCAACACCACTATCACTCCCAAGCACACGTTCATCGCATCTCGAATAAATGTAATTAAATCAGGTTACATTTATTCCAGCTTACGATTACATAACTGCCCAGGTTTGACTGTAGTGCTCAACATCCGAAGACTTTTATTATTGTTCTTCTCGTGATACTTGTGTTCGGGTGTTTTATCCTTTTGTGTTTATAGGTTGTATATCTTTTATGAATTGATATACTTAGCTCACTATAAACAATGCTCTGATACCAATCTGTCACACCCCAAAACCGGAACGGCGGAAACGTTCTGGGGTGGATGACGTCATGTCAAGTATCACAACACACGCATTATAGTAATCAAAGTACAACAAAACATTGCATTAATAGTAATAATTTTAAATCGTTACATTACAAGGTATCAAAGTAATGCAAGTATATATAATAAGTACATCAAGGTACTAAGCCATCTTCATCAACAGCTCCGGGGGTGTACCTGTCTAATTGTTGACCTGAGAATACAAGTTATTTGAAAAGCGAGTATCAGCATTTTTACAAATGCTGGTGAGTTCATAAGTATTTAGTCAAATGACTTTATGAAGTAATAGTTCAAGTGTTTACAGTGCATTAGAGTTCTTTCCAGAAAATCCTATATTTTCTTTAATAAGAGCAGCCTTCTACCAAGACTGGTCAGTGCTATGTGGTAAAAAGTAGTTTTCCCTTAATTGCTATCATTATCAAAATGTTGAATTTGATTATTAAAGAAAGCAAGAGACAACAGGGAAATAACATATGCCTCAGCAGTGAGGACTGCTGACTAAGGCAAAGGGATCATAGACTCCAGGAGAGTATCGAACGAACGACACGCCTGGTTCAGTCTAACAAATGGAGGCACAGACCCCAGAAGGTACCAAATGAGAGGTACAGCTGGTAAGGTATGAAGCAGTGAATACATACCCCAGACAGTATCAAATGAAGGATATGTCTTGTAAGGTCAAAACAGTGAATACAGGCCCCAAACAGTATCAAATGAAAGATACGTCTTGTAAGCTCAAAACAGTGAATACAGACCCCATACAGTATCAAATGAAAGATACGTCTTGTAAGGTCAAAACAGTAAATACAGACCCCAGACAGTATCAAATGAAAGATACATCTTGTAAGGTAAAAACAGTGAATATAGACCCCAGACAGTACCAAATCAAAGATACGTCTTGTAAGGTCAAAACAATGCGACTTTGAAAATGAGTTACCAGCATACAGTGTAAATTGCCGGTGAAATACCGTTACCTTAAGACCATGAATTATAAGGTAACTCGGGATACTCGTAACCATACTGACTAGAGTTCCAGACGCCCTACAAGCGTCTATAAAATGTGACATTTGTCACCCGTTGGCTTGGTAGGCCGGGACTGTAGCTAGAAGTCTGGGTGCGGGGTTGACAATCTCATATAGATCTATACACACAATGTCCGTTCTCCCTATAGGAGATTCTGGTTACCAACTAGACGACGGAGAAGGCCGTGTCCTGAAGATGCATCCAAAATAGTGGGTAGATAATTCCAAATAGTGGGTAGTGTGTAAGTGCTGAACTAGAGGTAGAGACTTCCCAATAGTGGGTTTCTAATGTAAGTGTAGACTAGAGGTAGAGACTCTTAACTGAACTGACTATAGAATTCCTATATGTCCATACTCATATACATAATATATAACTAATGAATCAAACGACCTTCGGACGGCCATCCGATCCCACCAGACCACATCTCAACGAAGAAAAGGAAATAGGGCGGACGAGCCTTCCTAAGTCTTTCAATCATTAATTATATGTATCTATATACGCACAGACATACATCTAACTACGGCTGGTTGTGTATTAAGTGGAAACATATCATTATGGTGTGAATTCATACAGTGTGGATAGATCGAGTCGTGAAGTATAAGCGTATTAGGTATAAGCGATATAGAGACAATAACAGGCATAAGCGATATAGAGACAATAACAGGTATAAGCGATATAGAGACGATAACGTGTATAAACGCATCACGAAGTGTAAGCGTTATCGAGTAGGAGTTTAAAATACATGAAAGCGAAGCAGCGGTATCTAACAAGTAAAAGTATAAGTCGTGAAAGAATACTTTTATGAAAAACCTTTATACTCGAGGAAAATCACAGTTTGTATTCTTTTGTAAAATATGTTTAAAAACCTTTGGAAATCTTTCTTAAACCAGTTTAGAATGAATTTGGATAAATCAGTATAAGTAAAAGTTTTGAAACAATTAAAAATCATTATAGTGTCCTACTCGGTAAAACAGTGTAATGTGTGGTAAAATCTTGTGCATGCGGGTTATCAATCACACGTGATTGATATGATAATTGGCATGTTTAACTTGTATTCCCCCCTATAAAACATGTAAAAACATTAAAAGGTATATTCATGGGTATGAACTCACCTGGTGTAAGTAGGTCCGACGAAGGTGCCGTTTGGGCGTTCGGTGTCACGTAAAGACTCGAACACACTCAATGACCTATTTAACATATGATAACATATGTTCACATACAATTAGTATATTTAATACTAATTAAACAAGTATACGCGCTCAAAGGAGCGGAAAACACTTTGGTTAAGTGTTTGGGTGTCCTAGATAGCGTCTAAAGGTGTGTATGGCTAGGGAATGGAGTTTACTCTCCAAGAGTAACTCCCAAAGCTTAGTTTACGGCCCAGGGACATCTCACCATGAGTTTATGGCCGTAAACTCATGGTGAGGGGATCTAGTGTGTTTAAGGCTTCTAGCTTGTTCATGGAATTTTTCTAAGTACATTTCCAAAAAGGCATGAGTGGGTTTAAGGTTTCTAAGGGCATCTTATAGGAGTTTATGGCCTAGGGACAACTCCTAAGGGAGTTTACGGCCGTAAACTCTCATATCGTGGATTTAATGAAGTTTTAAGCCCTTAAATCATTCCTAGCATTTTATAAAAATAGTCTAAGGCCATTTGGGGGGCAAAAACCACATTTTTGGCACATTTAGAGGTGTTTACGGCCTTGGTACATACCTGGGCCATAAACCCCTTTTTCCCTTTCATTTCATTGTGTTTAAATGGTTTAAACCCGAAATGTTAAGCCCCTAATTTATGTATTAAGCCCTAGGGTGGTTTGGGAGTGTTTTTGGGGCCTTTTAACAAGATTAAGAGGTGTTTACGGCCTAAGCTTGTGCTTAGGCCGTAAACTCTCTTTTACCCCCTAAATTGATTGCTTTAATTGATCAAACACTCCTAGGCTAAATCCCTAATTTATTTCCAAGCCATTTGGGACAAGTTTGGGGTCTTTTGGCCTTGATTAAGGGCTTTACGGCCTAAGAAGGAGCTTAGGCCGTACACTCCATTCTAACAGCTTCTAAGTCCGAATTTTTAGCTATAAACACAAATCAATATGTTTAGAATAAGCTAGGGTAAGTGGACTTACGATTTGGAAGCGTTTGGTTGCAGATTTGGGGCGAAAACGGGTCTAGAGAGAGAGTATAGAGAGAGAGTGTTAAAAGTCTCCAATAGACTCCACTCACCTTTATATAGGGTTTTGAGTCGGGGCTCAGTGGAATTTGACCCGATACTGCCGTTAAACGGGGCTTTTGGTCGCACCCGATTTAGTGGTCGTAATAATAAAAACTAACTTTTCCAAATAAATGGAATTGTGTGTTGTGTGTTTTTATTCCATTTCAACACGACTTAACGGCATATTAAACATAAATAATTGAAATGTTTATTAAATTGACGACCTCTAATTAACGGAACTTTTATAACTGGAATATTCCGTTAACAGTAACGGGGAAATGTAACGGAACAACTTGGATTGTCACAGGAGTTTACTCTTGAAGAGTAAACTCCATTCATGTTTTGTCCTCGGTAACACTCCACAGAGATACGCGAGTGGAGGATTATTGTATTAATACTAGTAAATTTGTTATTCCTATAAATTGGAGTCACGCCCTCGGTGAACACTCCATAGTTACACGCGAGTGGAGGACCGCATCTATAACTAGAATCTCTTAGATAGGGAGCGTGACTTGAGTGTATAGATCTATACGGGGCTGACTACCCCAGACCTGGCTGCTAACTACAGCCGAACCGAAAGGTTCAAGGGTGATGATAGTCATAAGGTGATGTGGATTACTTATTGCCATATCTAGTCTATTGTATTGTTATTGAACTCGCAATTAGGATAACAGAGATTTACTAAATAGTAATAATAAATAAAGTAATTAATTTAATTTGTATATATTAGTTTTATATATGTGTGTTAAAACTAATACATTTCACAAGGGCAACCGGGTTTTTAGTATACATCTTTCACATTGGTAACCAACATTCAGGAAAATATGGGATTTTCCTGTGGAAACACTTGTACATAACCAGAATCGTGTAACAAACCAGATAACTAAACTTTACAATTCACAAGGGTAAACATGTTTTCAGTGTACATCTTTTACAGTACATTTTGGGATCGATAATCAACTTTTAAGAAAATATGGGATTTTCTTGGTGTGTAACTTTTTCAGAAAAACATAAAGGAACTTGTACATTTTCAGAAAACAAAACCGTTTAAGAACTCACCAGCATTATGCTGATTTTGAAACTGCTTGTATTCTCAGGTCCGCATTAGACAGGTACTTGATGATCCTTTTGGCGAAGATGGAATGTGTAGAAGACATGTACTATTTTTGTTCATATATATACTATGTATCACACTTGTACAACTTACTTTTGAAACAAATGTAAACTTTTATATGTAATGTAATGGTTGTTTACTTTACTTACTATGCGCATTGGATTTGATACTCAACGTGGAGTCAACCCTGAAAATGTTTCCGCCTTCGGTTTTTGGGGTGTGACACTTTGACATTACTACTACTATTTATGTATATTTTTCAGTTATTCCATTTTTAGATTTATGTTTTGGTAAACCTTGGGTTTAGTAAGTTCGCCGTTTCTTGCAAGTAGACGTCTACCATAGAAAATAATATGGTTTTATCATACTTTGTTAAATTTATGTTTGGGTATGCCACCGTCGCCTGTAGGATCTTTGACCACCATCGCTGGAAGGGATTATTGTTAGTTATAGGGTGGAGCAAGATTTATGTTTATGTTGGATCTTACGTTGTAATATATCAAAGGTAGCAACACTTCCATTTTTTTTCTTTTGGGATTAATTGCTAGAAATAGCAAAGTAATTCATTTCTTCGTTTATTAGAGTCATACCTTGTTAACTTTGACAAGGTTTTTATGTATTATAACGAGTTATGATGTTTGGGTCTAGGTTAGTGAATTGGTATCTCATTGCAATTTTGGGTAAGCTTCTTAGCAGTCATTTACCAAGTTATATGTTTAATTGACCTTGCTATAACCACATCATTGGAGTTTTAGATAAAAGTAGACATTAATTTTCAAAATAGGCCTCTCCTATTAACCGGTTTACCAAGTTTTAGTGTATTATCTACATGGTTAGTAATTTAAGAATAAAAGTTGGAATTTTGTTCCAATTACTAAAAAGTAGATATTAATAACCTTCATATGCAGTAATCATGACGCTAACGAAGATGTTGAAGCCAATGTACAAGAAATTATGATGTCGATCTTTCAATCATACATATTTTACATATTATTGATATAAAAATAATATGATATGAAGGCGTGAACACCAAATGAAAAGGGCAAAAGAAACAACCACGAATAAGAAGGAAATAACTTCCATTACTACTGCTTCTGTTAGTAGTAGATAAGGGATAAAATTAAGCTTAGTAGCAATATGAGAAAAAAATTAAAAGAAAACACAAAGCCTAAGTTTTAATTATACATGTGGTCTATGCGAGAATAGAGGTATGAGAAATATGTAGGGGTGTAAGTGTGTGGTTCTATTATATCCTAAAATACTCCTATAGTATCTTAAATGTTGCGTTTGATTCTAGGTATCATGGTGTTGGTAAAGGTAGACTTGTCTTTTACTACGACTATTTCCCAACATATGCTAGTTACACCTCAATTAAATATAGTTGATTAGGCTATGTTTATTCAAGGTCTAATTACATATCCCGAGGCCTACCCGTAGTTTTCAACTCATCATACTACTTTTATTATGCCCTCGTTATGACACTGCCCTAACTTGTATGTAGTAATACTTAAAATATTATTATATTTTTAATAGTGTGTTTATAGTCAGAGTGTTTTATCCCCCATTGTATTTATTCTTTTACATCTTATATGGTTTGATATACTAGTTCTCCACAACCAATACTTTGATAACAATCTGTCACACCCTCGAACCGGAATGTCGGAAACATCCGGGGGCAGATGACGTCATGTACAATATCATAACCATTGAATGGTAATAAAACATAGCAACCCAAATATTCATACATTGAAATTACAAGTCTACATCGTTTACAACTCTTTACTTGTTCAAAAGTTAAATACAAATAACTGAAAAGCAATAATCATGAAACGACGATGTCGACCCCCAAGAACGGTTGAATACATGTCTATTGGTTTCCTAAGAATACAGGTGACTTTGAAAAGTGTAAACGATGACGTTGGTGAGTTCTTTAGAATTTTTTATGAAAAGGATTTGTAACATTTTCGAGAAACTGATTTTTGTATACTTCTAAAAAATCCGATATTTTCTTTTAAATACAAGATGTAATTGTTATACCCAAGACGACAAATGTATGTATTTTCTATGTATCCCTTCCTTCTAAAATGATAATATATGTTTCCAGAAAATCCAATATTTTCTTATGTATGAACTGTATATGTATGTATTTCCTTTGTATACATTACTTTTAATTGTAAAATGCAAGTTCCCAGAAAATCCTATATTTTCTGATGTATGAAAACTGTAGTCTTAAACCCTAGGACCAAAAATGTATGAGATTTGATGTACTGAGCAATAGTATGTCGTTATATCTTTTTAGAAAAACTAAAGAAGTGTAAGCTTCCCATAAACCGTAATAGTATGTTAATCCATATGACTGATATGCCTGAACGACGTTCTTCAGGCCTCAGAATTGGTAGACATTTGTCACCCTAGACTTGCCGGTCTAACTGTAGCGAACAACTGAGTTATGGGGTGGTCAATCCTGTATATAGATTTATACACAACGGTCTCGCTCTCCCTCCAGGAGAATCTGATTATTATGTAGGACTTAAGGTGTACGCTAGGTAGGTATGATGAAGGAACGTCTCATAAGAGCATTAACTGATTTACGTGAACTATGACTCCTTTTTATTATAAAACGAAATAAGTAATTCTTTGAACAATTTTATGTATCTTCTAAAATGTATGTGTGGTTTGTAACTTCCAGACTATACCAATTATTGCATATCTTGTTTGTTGGAAACTATTTATATAATCTTTTTATAAATATGAAAGTGCATTTGTGCGTAGTACAAAAATATGAAACCAGATCATAATATTTTCGGGTTAAAACCCACTAAATTAGTAAGTGACTATAATGTAACCACCTTAGCTAGAAAAGTTATCTTTTAGTAAAAGTTTCAAAAAAACCATGTAGTTTTATAATCATAAATTTTCTTATGGTTTTATAACATAGATTGTATTTATTTCCAACAACATCTATGTTTATTTCTTTTGGGTTGTCACAGTTTCAAATGAATGTGGTGAAAGGAAAAATACATAGGAGTTTCAAATGAATGTGGTGAAAGGTAAAATACTTCCGTTATAAGTATATAATGATATAGAAAGATATAGATATAGATATAGCTAACTAGCCATGCAGATAATACGTCGACACTTGGTAAATGACATAATAGGCAAGGCCAATTTTGAAAATCAACAGTTCTTCTTTTATCTCATAACTATAAACACCATTTGAAAAATACAAATGATGTGGTCATAGCAAGGTCAATGAAACATAAAGCATGGTAAATGAGAGCTAAGAAGCTTACCCACAATTGCAATGAGAAACCAATTTGTTAACGATGACCCGAACATATTAACTCCTTATGAAACATAAAAATCATGTCAAAGTTGACAATATATGGTTATAATAAAAACGATATGAATAACTTGCCGATTTCTTGCAATTAATCCCGAAAGAAAATAAATCTAAGTGTTGTGACCATTGAAAGATAACGGTGGCAGATTCAAAATATATATCAACCGAGCACCACCCAATAACTAAAAATATTCCCTTCCAGCGACAGTTGCCGAACATCCCTTAGGCAACGATGGCTTACCAACACATAAATTTAAAAAAGTATGATAAAACCATCTTATTTAGTTTGGTAGACGTCTACTTGCATGAAACTGCGAACTCACTAAACCCAAGGTTTTCCCAACCATAAATTAAAAAATGGAAAACCAAAAAAAATACATAAATAGTAGAGAAATATCAAATTATGAAGTTGACAAAGGAGTTCCACGGAGACAACATCTTGCAATACTCCATTCACGGATTTTATTATATCTTTATTTTTTCTAATGTATAAAAAATAATATTGAAGGTTAGAAAGTGATCTTGAGAGTTATTAAAACTGATTTCTTCTATCTAGTATCTTATGAAATGTTTGTGTGTTACGTATATTTGTTTATTAATTGCACATTCAACAAAAATAATGAATAAATGGTCATTTAGTAATACTAGTTTTGAAAATAAATTTGGGTTACGAAAAAATTAAGCCGAACATTACTAAACTAAAATGTTTTTTAATAGCATCATGGGATTATCATGTAGTTCAACGTAACATAAGTATTCAACGGAAATAATTTATAACTATTAACCGATTATTTGATGGATTATGGAATATATATTCCTTACAAGTGGTTATTAAAACAGGTGTGATTTAATCATGACAACAACACTCAGATGGAGGCCCTCCTTTGCATGAACCCGTAACAAAAGCTAATTCTTGGCAAAGTTGTAAGCAGTCCATGTTGATTGCGTCACACTGTCCAAGACATGCCGGTCCAAGAGCTGTATAGATGTAAATTCAAAATAGATGTTGCAACTATATGATGATTTATGGTAAATTTTTCTAAAATACCAAGTAATAGAGGAATGATGTCATACCTAAAAGAGGAACACATGTCATGCAAATAAACAACACCAAAACCATCACGACAAATGAACTTTTTGTTGTGTAGGCCATTTGTTTGATGAACAATATTTCTAGATTTTTATAGTAAGAATAAAATTAAGAAAGGATCATACTTTATGTTGGATTACCAATCCTTAAATAGTCATTCAAATGAAGCATAGCACTTGTTAACATTATTCAAATTGAGCATAACAGTTTATTAGCACCATTAATTAATATCTTTAAATTTTGTTATTAACGTATATTCATATTGAAATTCAATTAGCATGTAAATTATAGAGGTTATGTTATGTTTGAAATTAATGATGTCCTTTTGAACATACAGTAATAATAAAATTTAAAGTTAGTAATTAACGGTGCTAACAAACTGGATGATCAACTTGAATGGTACTAAAAAAATGTTATGATTCACTTGAATGACTATTTAAGGAGTGGTAATCCAAAATAAAGTACGATCATTTTTTAATTCTACTCTTAAAATTAAAATCAAGAAAAAAATTTCATCAAACAAATGTCCTACACAAGAAAAAGCTCTCTTGTCGTGATGGTTTTGGTGTTGTTTTTTATTTATATGATATATGCTACAATTTTAGGTATGACATGATTCATGTATGTCTGGGTATTTGAGAAATTTTTTCCAGAAATCATGATATAATTACAACATCTATTTTGAATTTACATCTATACTACTCTTAGACCAGCATGTCTTGGATCATGTGATGTAATCAACGTGGACTGCTAACAACTTTTACAGGAAGTAGTTTTTGTTACAGGTTTATGCATAGCAGGGCCTTCATATGAGTGTTGTTGCCGTAATTAAATTAATACTGTGTTAATGTCCACATGTAAGGAATGTATATTCCGTAAACCACAAAATAATGAGTTAATAGTTTTAAACTATTTTCGTGGAATACTGATGTTACGTTAAACTACATGATAATCCTATAAAGCTATTAAAGAAACATTTTAGTTTAGTAATGTCCAACTTGTTTTTTTCGTTACCCAAATATATTTTCAAAACTAGTAATACTAAATAGCCAATTATTCGTTTAATTTTTGAATGTGTGTTATTATTAAACAAGTATACATAACTCCCAAAAATTTGATAAAATACTACATAGTCGAAGTCAGTTTTAGTAAATCTCAAGGTCATTTTCTAACGTTCAATGTTATTTTTAATATAAGGGAAACAATAAAAATATAATAAAATTCTTTAATGAGGGTATTCGATGTTACCTCACTCTGGAACTCCTTTGTCAACTTCATACTTTGACATTACTACTACTATTTATGTACATTTTTCAGTTTTTACATTTTTAGATTTATCTTTTGGTAAACCTTGGGTTTAGAAAGTTCGCCGTTTCATTCAAGTAGACGTCTACCATAGTAAATAATATGGTTTTATCATACTTTGTTAAATTTATGTTTGGGTATGCCACCGTTGCCTGTAGGATCCTCGACCACCGTTGCCAAAAGGGATTATTTTTTAGTTATAGGTTGGAGCAAGATTTATATTTATGTCAGATCTTACACTGTTATATATAAAAGGTCGCAACACTTCCATTGTTTTCTTCTGGGATTAATTGCTAGACATAGCAAAGTAATTCATTTCTTTGTTTATTATAGCCATAACTTGTTAACTTTGAGAAGGTTTTTATGTTTTATAATGAGTTATGATGTTTGGGTCTTGGTTAGCAAATTTCTATCCCATTGCAATTTTGGGTAAGCTTATTAGGAGTCATTTACCAAGTTTTATGTTTAATTGACCTTGCTATAACCACATCATTGGAGTTTTAGATAAAAGTAGACATATTGATTTTCAAAATAGGCCTCTCCTATTGTCACACCCCTGGCTGAGGCGGCGGAGTACGCCGGTCTGTGCGACTTAGTTCATGGATCACAAGCAAATTGAATATACATCACAAGCTAACAAGCTACAACAATAACAACATAGCAGTTACATGACACTTTAAGATTTGGATACAAAGTTCATAATAATAAATTCATAAAGTTGCCTTAACAAATAGGCAGATTTAACAAAAACTAGATAAACTATGTCGCCTGAAATCCATGGCTAATCTTCTGACTGAAAGCTCGTTTGGTGATACCCTAAGAATACATGAAATTTGAGGATCAACACAAGGTTGGTGAGGGCTCACAGGTTTTCTGCTAACCGCAGTAATGATACTTTAAAATATTAAAAAGTATTCCATTTATAGTTTAAGCCATGTTTGATAAAACAGAAGTTTATAATTAAATCCATGCTCAAAATGTTTAGTAATCAGATAAACCGTGAGTTAATCCATACTCAAAATGTTTGGTACTCAAAGAATCGTGAATAAATCCATACTCAAAATGATTAGTAATCAGAGAAACCGTGAGTAATTTCATACTCAAAATGTTTAGTAAATCCATTTGAAGCTTTTGCTTTCTCTCACTACTCTCTCTCTCTCTAACCTCTCTCCTCAAACCAAAGATCTAGGTCAAAAAACATTGATTTAAGGCTTCAAATCATTAAGGTAACTTCCCTAACTTGTTTTTCAATCTCTTAAGCCTTCAAATCCGAGTTCAAACATTGATTTAGGACCTTATTCATGAGTTTACGGCCCTGGAACATGCTTGGTCCGTAAACTCAAATAAAGAGGGTTTTTGTGCCTTAAAACCCCTCCAAACCAATCTTGGGAATTAGATATGACTTTATGGCTTACCGTTTCGGACTTAGAACACCTTAAACATGATTTTTGAGGAGTAAACATGAGTTTACTACCCAAGAACATGCTTGGGCCGTAAACTCATCCTCATGGAGATTAAACTCAAAATCAAGTGTTTAAAAGCCATTTAAACACACCAATAGCCTTGGAATAAATTCTAGAATCAACCACAATCAGTTTGGAGGCCTTAAACATGATGAAATCCAATCATTTGAGTGTTCACGGCCGTAAACTCCCCAAGAATGAGTTCTTGGGCCGTGAACTCAGTTACGCAAGTCATATGATACTTAAATCTCATTCTAAGGCTTGTATAAATTATTTGAATCACATGTGATTGGTCTAAAGCAATTAAATCATCAATATAATAAGGGTATAGGAGCTTACAGCCATAAACTCCTTGTTTAGGGCCGTAAACTCCCATTGATGGTGTTCTTGGTGATTTAATTCCATCCTAAGCCTTAGATAAAATCATACCAATATTCCTCAAGTGCTATCTTGCCATTTAGCAACATAAAACCCTCAACCATGAGTTCCCAGCCGTGAAATCATGTGTAAGTAATGTTTAGGGCCGAAAACTCCGTAGGGAGTTTACTCTTGAAGAGTAAACTCCATCCCTGTTTTGTGCTCGGTAACACTCCACAAAGATACGCGAGTGGAGGATTATTGTATTATTACTAGTAAATTTGTTATTCCTATAAATTGGAGTCACGTCCTCGGTGAACACTCCACAGAGATACGCGAGTGGAGGACCGCAACTATAACCAGAATCTCTTAGATAGGGAGCGTGACTTGAGTGCATAGATCTATACGGGGCTGACTACCCCACACCTGGCTACTAGCTATAGCCGAACTGAAAGGTTCAAGGGTGACGAAAGTCATAAGGTGATGTGGACTACTTATTGCCATATCTAGTCTATTGTATTGTTATTGAACTCGCAATTAGGATAACAGAGATTTACTAAATAGTAATAATGAATAAAGTAATTAATTTACTTTGTATATATTAGTTTTAGATATGTCTGTTAAAACTAATACATTTCACAGGCGCAACCAGGTTTTTAGTATACATCTTTCACATTGGTAACCAACATTCAGGAAAATATGGGATTTTCCTGGGGAAAGACTTGTACATAACCAGAATCGTGTAACAAACCAGATAAATAAACTTTACAATTCACAAGGGTAAACATGTTTTCAATGTACATCTTTTACATTACATTTCGGGATCGATAATCAACTTTTAAGAAAATATGGGATTTTCTTGGTGTGTAACTTTTTCAGAAAAACATAAAGGAACTTGTACATTTTCAGAATACAAAACCGCTTATGAACTCACCAGCATTATGTTGATTTTGAAATTGCTTATATTCTCAGGTCCGCATTAGACAGGTACCCGATGATCCTTTTGGCGAAGATGGAATGCGTAGAAGACACGTACTATTTTTGTTCATATATATACTATGTATCACACTTGTACAACTTACTTTTGAAACAAATGTAAACTTTTATATGTAATGTAATGGTTGTTTACTTTACTTACTATATGCATTGGATTTGATACTCAACGTGGAGTCAACCCCGAAAATGTTTCCGCCTTCGTTTTTCGGGGTGTGACACTTTGACATTACTACTACTATTTATGTACATTTTTCAGTTATTCCATTTTTAGATTTATCTTTTGGTAAATCTTGGGTTTAGTAAGTCGCCGTTTCATGCAACTAGACGTCTACCATGGTAAATAATATGGTTTTATCATACTTCGTTAAATTTATGTTTGGGTATGCCACCGTCACCTGTAGGATCTTCGACCACCGTCACTGGAAGGGATTATTGTTAGTTATAGGGTGGAGCAAGATTTATATTTATGTTGGATCTTACGTTGTTATATATCAAAGGTCGCAACACTTCCATTTTTTTTTTGGGATTAATTGCTAGAAATAGCAAAGTAATTCATTTCTTCGTTTATTAGAGCCATACCTTGTTAACTTTGACAAGGTTTTTATGTTTTATAACGAGTTATGATGTTTGGGTCTTGGTTAGCGAATTGGTATCTCATTGCAATTTCGAGTAAGCTTCTTAGCAGTCATTTACCAAGTTATATGTTTAATTGACCTTGCTATAACCACATCATTGGAGTTTTAGATAAAAGTAGACATATTAATTTTCAAAATAGGCCTCTCCTATTAACTGGTTTACCAAGTTTTAGTGTATTATCTACATGGCTAGTAATTTAAGAATAAAAGTTGGAATTTTGTTCCAATTACTAAAAACTAGATTGATTTGAGTTATCTTTTAAGGTTAGGCACATGAAAGAGCCATGCATATTTATTAATTTGTGATATTAATAACCTTCATATGCAGTAATCATGACGCTAATGAAGATGTTGAAGCCAATGTATAAGAAATTATGATGACGATCTTTCAATCATACATATTTTACATATTATTGATATAAAAATAATATGATATGAAGGCGTGAACACCAAATGAAAAGGGCAAAAGAAACAACCACGAATAAGAAGGAAATAACTTCCAATAGTGCTGCTTCTTTTAGTAGTAGATAAGTGATAAAATTTAGCTTAGTAGCAATATGAGAAAAAAATTAAAGGAAAATACGAAGCCTAAGTTTTAATTATACATGTGGTCTATGCGAGAATAGAGGTATGAGAAATATGTAGGGGTGTAAGTGTGTCGTTCTATTATATCCTAAAATACTCCTATAGTATTTTAAATGTTGCGTTTGATTCTAGTTATCATGGTGTTGGTAAAGGTAGACTTGTCTTTTACTACAACTATTTCCCCGCATATGCTAGTTACACCTCAATTAAATATAGTTGATTAGGCTATATTTATTCAAGGTCTAATTACATATCCCGAGGCCTACCCGTAGTTTTCAACTCATCATACTACTTTTATTATGCCCTCGTTATGACACTGCCCTAACTTGTATGTAGTAATACTTAAAATATTTTTATATTTTTAATAGTGTGTTTATAGTCAGAGTGTTTTATCCCCCATTGTATTTATAGTTTTACATCTTATATGGTTTGATATACTAGTTCTCCACAACCAATGCTTTGATAACAATCTGTCACACCCTCGAACCGGATGTCGGAAACATCCGGGGGCGGATGACGTCATGTACAATATCATAACCATTGAATGGTAATGAAACATAGCAACCCAAATATTCATACATTGAAATTACAAGTCTACATCGTTTACAACTCTTTACTTGTTCAGAAGTTAAATACAAATAACTGAAAAATAATAATCATGAAACGACAATGTCGACCCCAAAGAACGGTTGAATACATGTCTATTGGTTTCCTGAGAATACAGGTGACTTTGAAAAGTGTAACCAATGACGTTGGTGAGTTCTTTAGAATTTTTTATGAAAAGGATTTGTAACATTTTCGAGAAACTGATTTTTGTATACTTCTAAAAATCTGATATTTTCTTTTAAAAACAAGATGTAAGTCTTATACCCAAGACCACAAATGTATGTATTTCCTTTGTATACATTCCTTTTAATTGTAAAATGCATGTTCCCTGAAAATCCAATATTTTCTTATGTATGAAAACTGTAGTCTTAAACCCTAGGACCAAAAATGTATGAGATTTGATGTACTGAACAATAGTATGTCGTTATATCTTTTTAGAAAAACTAAAGAAGTGTAAGCTTCCCGTAAACCGTAATAGTATGTTAATCCCTATGTGAGTTCATATAACTATGTTTGATATGACTGATATGCCTGAACGACGTTCTTCAGGCCTCAGAATTGGTAGACATTTGTCACCCTAGACTTGTCGGTCTAACTGTAGCGAACAACTTAGTTATGGGGTGGTCAATCCTGTATATAGATTTATACACAACGGTCTCGCTCTCCCTCCAGGAGACTATGATTATTATGCAGGACTTAAGGTGTACGCTATTTAGGTATGATGAAGGAACGTCTCATAAGAGCATTAACTGATTTACGTGAACTATGACTCCTTTTTATTATAAAACGAAATAAGTAATTCTTTGAACAATTTTATTTATCTTCTAAAATGTATGTGTGGTTTGTAACTTTCAAGACTATACCAATTATTGCATATCGTGTTTGTTGGAAACTATTTATATAATCTTTTTATAAATATGATTAGTGCATTTTTGCGTAGTACAAAAATATGAAACCAGATCATAATATTTTCGGGTTAAAACCCACTAAATTAGTAAGTGACTATAATGTAACCACCTTAGCTAGAAAAGTTATCTTTTAGTAAAATTTTCAGAAAAAACATGTAGTTTTATAATCATAAATTTTCTTATGGTTTTATAACATAGATTGTAATTATTTCTAACAACATGTATGTTTATTTCTTTTGGGTTGTCACAGTTTCAAATGAATGTGGTGAAAGGAAAAATAAATAGGAGTTTCAAATGAATGTGGTGAAAGGTAAAATACTTCCGTTATAAGTATATAATGAAATAGAAAGATATAGATATAGATATAGCTAACTAGCCATGCAGATAACACGCCGACACTTGGTAAATGACATAATAGGCAAGGCCAATTTTGAAAATCAACATTTCTTCTTATATCTCATAACTATAAACACCATTCGAAAAATACAAATGATGTGGTCATAGCAAGCTCAATGAAAAATAAAGCATGGTAAATGAGAGCTAAGAAGCTTACCCACAATTGTAATGAGAAACCAATTTGTTAACGATGACCCGAACATATTAACTCCTTATGAAACATAAAAATCTTGTCAAAGTTGACAATATATGGTTATAATAAAAAACGATATGAATAACTTGCCGATTACTTGCAATTAATCCCGAAAGAAAATAAATCTAAGTGTTGTGACCATTGAAAGATTACGGTGGCAGATTCAAAATATATATCAACCGAGCACCACCCAATAACTAAAAATATTCCCTTCCAGCAACAGTAGCCGAAGATCCCTTAGGCAATGATGGCTTACCAACACATAAATTTAAAAAAGTATGATAAAACCATCTTATTTAGTTTGGTAGACGTCTGCTTGCATGAAACTGCGAACTCACTAAACCCAAGGTTTTCCCAACCATAAATTAAAAAATGGAAAAACAAAAAAAATACATAAATAGTAGAGAAATATCAAATTATGAAGTTGACAAAGGAGTTCCACGGAGACAACATCTTGCAATACTCCATTCACGGATTTTATTATATCTTTATTTTTTCTAATGTATAAAAAATAATATTGAAGGTTAGAAAGTGATATTGAGAGTTATTAAAACTGATTTCTTCTATCTAGTATCTTATGAAATGTTTGTGTGTTACGTATATTTGTTTATTAATTGCACATTCAACAAAAATAATGAATAAATGGTCATTTAGTAATACTAGTTTTGAAAATAAATTTGGGTTACGAAAAAAATAAGTCGAACATTACTAAACTAAAATGTTTTTTAATAGCATCATGGGATTATCATGTATTTCAACGTAACATCAGTATTCAACGGAAATAATTTATAACTATTAACCGATTATTTGATGGATTGTGGAATATATATTCCTTACAAGTGGTTATTAAAACAGTATTGATTTAATCATGACAACAACACTCGGATGGAGGCCCTCCTTTGCATGAACCCGTAACAAAAGCTAATTCTTGGCAAAGTTGTATGCAGTCCATGTTGATTGCGTCACACTGTCCAAGACATGCCGGTCGAAGAGCTGTATAGATGTAAATTCAAAATAGATGTTGCAACTATATGATGATTTATGGTAAATTTTTATAAAATACCAAGAAATAGAGGAATGATGTCATACCTAAAAGAGGAACACATGTCATGCAAATAAACAACACCAGAACCATCACGACAGATGAACTTTTTGTTGTGTAGGCCATTTGTTTGATGAACAATATTTCTAGATTTCTATAGTAAGAATAGAAATAAGAAAGGATCATGCTTTATGTTGGATTACCAATCCTTAAATAGTCATTCAAATGAAGCATAACACTTGTTAACATCATTCAAATTGAGCATAACAGTTTATTAGCACCATTAATTAATATCTTTAAATTTTGTTATTAACGTATATTCATATTGAAATTTAATTAGCATGTAAATTATAGAGGTTATATTATGTTTGAAATTAATGATGTCCTTTTGAACATAAATTAATAATAAAATTTAAAGATAGTAATTAACGGTGCTAACAAACTGGATGATCAACTTGAACGGTGCTAAAAAAATGTTATGCTTCACTTGAATGACTATTTAAGGAGTGGTAATCCAAAATAAAGTACGATGATTTTTTAATTCTATTCTTAAAATTAAAATCAAGAAAAAATTTTCATCAAACAAATGTCCTACACAAGAAAAAGCTCTCTTGTCGTGATGGTTTTGGTGTTGTTTTTTATTTATACGATATATGTTACAATTTTAGGTATGACATCATTCATGTATGTCTGGGTATTTGAGAAATTTTTTCCAGAAATCATGATATAATTACAACATCTATTTTGAATTTACATCTATACTACTCTTAGACCAACATGTCTTGGATCATGTGATGTAATCAATGTGGACTGCTAACAACTTTTACAGGAAGTAGTTTTTGTTACGGGTTTATGCATAGCAGGGCCTTCATATGAGTGTTGGTTTCGTAATTAAATTAATATTGTGTTAATGTCCACTTGTAAGGAATGTATATTCCGTAAACCACAAAATAATGAGTTAATAGTCTTAAACTATTTCCGTGGAATACTGATGTTACGTTAAACTACATGACAATCCTATAAAGCTATTAAAGAAACATTTTAGTTTAGTAATGTGCAACTTGTTTTTTTCGTTACCCAAATATATTTTCAAAACTAGTAATACTAAATAGCCAATTATTCGTTTTATTTTTGAATGTGTGTTATTATTAAACAAGTATACATAACTCCCAAAAATTTGATAAAATAATACATAGTCGAAGTCAGTTTGAATAAATCTCAAGGTCATTTTCTAACGTTCAATGTTATTTTTAATATAAGGGAAACAGTAAAGATATAATAAAATTCTTTAATCAGGGTATTCGATGTTACCTCACTCTGGAACTCCTTTGTTAAGTTCATACTTTGACATTACTACTACTATTTATGTACATTTTTCAGTTTTTACATTTTTAGATTTATCTTTTGGTAAACCTTGGGTTTAGAAAGTTCGCTGTTTCATGCAAGTAGACGTCTACCATAGTAAATAATATGGTTTTATCATACTTTGTTAAATTTATGTTTGGGTATTCCACCGTTTCCTGTAGGATCCTCGGCCACCGTCGCCAAAAGGGATTATTGTTAGTTATAGGTTGGAGCAAGATTTATATTTATGTCAGATCTACACTGGGATTAATTGCTAGACATAGCAAAGTAATTCATTTCTTTGTTTATTATAGCCATACCTTGTTAACTTTGACAAGGTTTTTATGTATTATAATGAGTTATGATGTTTGGGTCTTGGTTAGCAAATTTGTATCCCATTCCAATTTTGGGTAAGCTTATTAGCAGTCATTTACCAAGTTTTATATTTAAATGACCTTGATATAACCACATCATTGGAGTTTTAGATAAAAGTAGACATATTGATTTTCAAAATAGGCCTCTCCTATTGTCACACCCCCGGTCGAGGCAGCGGAATACGTCGGGCTGTGCGACTTAGTTCATGGATCACAAGCAAATTGAATATACATCACAAGGTACAACAATAACAACATAGAAGTTACATTACGCTTTAAGATTTGGATACAAAGTTCATAATAATAAATTCATAAAGTTGCCTTAACAAATAGGCAGATTTAACAAAAACTAGATAAACTAGGTCGCCTGAAATCCATGGCTAATCTTCTGACTAAAAGCCCGTTTGGTGATACCCTAAGAATACATGAAATTTGAGGGTCAACACAAGGTTGGTGAGGGTTCACAGGTTTTCTGCTAACCGCGGTAATGATACTTTAAAATATTAAAAAGTATTCCATTTATAGTTTAAGCCATGTTTCAAAATGTTTGATAAAACAAAACTTTATAATTCAATCCATGCTCAAAATGTTTAGTAATCAGATAAACCGTGAGTTAATCCATACTCAAAATGTTTGGTACTCAAAGAATCGTGAATAAATCCATACTCAAAATGTTTAGTAATCAGAGAAACCGTGAGTAATTTCATACTCAAAATGTTTAGTAAATCCATTTGAAGCTTTTGCTCTCTCTCTCTAACCTCTCTCCTCAAACCAAAGATCTAAGTCCAAAAACATTGATTTAAGGCTTCAAATCATTAAGGTAACTTCCCTAACTTGTTGTTCAACCTCTTAAGCCTTCAAATCCAAGTTCAAACATTGATTGAGGACCTTATTCATGAGTTTACGGCCCTGGAACATGATACTTGTGTTCAACATCCGAAGACTTTTATTATTGTTCTTCTCGTGATACTTGTGTTCGGGTGTTTCATCCCTTTGTGTTTATAGGTTGTATATCTTTTATGAATTGATATACTTAGCTCACTATAAACAATGCTCTGACACCAATCTGTCACACCCCAAAACCGGAACGGCGGAAACGTTCTTGGGTGGATGACGTCATGTCAAGTATCACAACACATGCATTATAGTAATCAAAGTACAACAAAACATTGCATTAATAGTAATAATTTTACTTGGTTACATTACAAGGTATCAAAGTAATACAAGTAAATATAATAAGTACAGCAAGGTACTAAGCCATCTTCACCAACAGCTCTGGGGGTGTACCTGTCTAATTGCTGACCTAAGAATACAAGTTATTTGAAAAGCGAGTATCAGCATTTTTACAAATGCTGGTGAGTTCATAATTATTTAGGCAAATAACTTTATGAAGTAATAGTTTAAGTGTTTACAGTGCGTTAGAGTTCTTTCCAGAAAATCCTATATTTTCTTTAATAAGAGCAGCCTTCTACCAAAACTGGTCAGTGTTATGTGGTAAAAAGTAGTTTTCCCTTAATTGCTATCATTATCAAAATGTTGAATTTGATTTTTAACGAAAGCAAGAGACAATAGGGAAATAACATATGCCTCAGCAGTGAGGACTGCTGACTAAGGCAAAGGGATCATAGACTCCAGGAGAGTATTGAACGAACGACACGCCTGGTTCAGTCTAACAAATGGAGGCACAGACCCCAGAAGGTACCAAATGAGAGGTACAGCTGGTAAGGTCTGAAACAGTGAATATAGACCCCAGACAATATCAAATGAAAGATACGTGTAAGGTCAAAACAATGAATACAGACCCCAGACAGTATCAAATGAAAGATACGTCTTGTAAGGTCAAAATAGTGAATACAGACCCCAGACAGTATCAAATGAAAGATACGTCTTGTAAGGTCAAAACAGTGAATACAGACCCCAGACAATATCAAATGAAAGATACGTCTTGTAAGGTCAAAACAGTGAATACAGACCCCAAACAGTATCAAACGGAAGATACGTCTTGTAAGGTCAAAACAGTGCGACTTTGAAAATGAGTTACTAGCATACAGTGTAAATTGCCGGTGAAATACCGTTACCTTAAGACCATGAATTATAAGGTAACTCGGGATACTCGTGACCATACTGACTAGAGTTCCAGACGCCCTACAAGCGTCTATAAAATGTGACATTTGTCACCCGTTGGCTTGGTAGGCCAGGACTGTAGCTAGCAGTCTGGGTGCGGGGTTGTCAATCCCGTATAGATCTATACACACAATGTCCGCTCTCCCTACAGGAGATTCTGGTTACCAACTAGACGACGGAGAAGGCCGTGTCCTGAAGATGCATCCCAAATAGTGGGTAGAGACTTCCAAATAGTGGGTAGTGTGTAAGTGCTAAACTAGAGGTAGAGACTTCCCAATAGTGGGTTTCTGATGTAAGTGTAGACTAGAGGTAGAGACTCTTAACTGAACTGACTAGAGAATTCCTATATGTCCATACTCATATACATAATATATAACTAATGAATCAAACGACCTTCGGACGGCCATCCGATCCCACCAGACCACATTTCAACGAAGAAAAGGAAATAGGGCGGACGAGCCTTCCTAAGTCTTTCAATCATTACTTATATGTATCTGTATACGCACAGACATACATCTAACTACGGCTGGGTGTGTATTAAGTGGAAACATATCATTATGGTGTGAATTCATACATTATGGATAGATCGAGTCATGAAGTATAAGCGTACCAGGTATAAGCGATATAGAGACAATAACAGGTATAAGCGATATAGAGACAATAATAGATATAAGCGATATAGAGACGATAACAAGTATAAGCGATATAGAGACGCTAACGTGTATAAACGCATCACGAAGTGTAAGCGTTATCGAGTAGGAGTTTAAAATACATGAAAGCGAAGCAGCGGTATCTAACAAGTAAAAGTATAAGTCGTGAAAGGATACTTTGATGAAAAACCTTTATACTCGGGGAAAATCACACTTTGTATTCTTTTGTAAAATATGTTTAAAAACCTTTGGAAATCATTCATAAACTAGTTTAGAATGAATTTGGATAAATCAGTATAAGTAAAAGTTTTGAAACAATTAAAAATCATTATAGTGTCCTACTCGGTAAAACAGTGTAATGTGTGGTAAAATCTTGTGCATGCGGGTTATCAATCACAAGTGATTGATATGATAACTGGCATGTTTAACTTGTATTCCCCCTATAAAACATGTAAAAACATTAAAAGGTTCATTTAGGGGTATGAACTCACCTGGTGTAAGTAGGTCCGACGAAGGTGCCGTTTGGGCGTTCGGTGTCACGTAAAGACTTGAACACACTCAATGACCTATTTAACATATGATAACATATGTTCACATAAAATTAGTATATTTAATACTATTTTAAACAAGTATACGCGCTCAAAGGAGCGGAAAACACTTTGGTTAAGTGTTTGGGTGTCCCGGGTAGCGTCTAAAGGTGTGTATGGCTAGGGAATGGAGTTTACTCTCCAAGAGTAACTCCCAAAGCTTAGTTTACGGCGCAGGGACATCTCACCATGAGTTTATGGCCGTAAACTCATGGTGAGGGGATCTAGTGTGTTTAAGGCTTCTATCTTGTTCATGGAATTTTTCTAAGTACATTTCCAAAAAGGCATGAGTGAGTTTAAGGTTTCTAAGGGCATCTTATAGGAGTTTACGGCCTAGGGACAACTCCTAAGGGAGTTTACGGCCGTAAACTCTCATATCGTGGCTTTAATGAAGTTTTAAGCCCTTAAATCATTCCTAGCATTTTATAAAAATAGTCTAAGGCCATTTGGGGGGCAAAAACCACATTTTTGGCACATTTAGGGGTGTTTACGGCCTTGGTACATACCTGGGCCATAAACCCCTTTTTCCCTTTCATTTCATTGTGTTTAAATGGTTTAAACCCGAAATATTAAGCCCCTAATTTATGTATTAAGCCCTAGGGTGGTTTAGGAGTGTTTTTGGGGCCTTTTAACAAGATTAAGAGGTGTTTACGGCCTAAGCTTGTGCTTGGGCCGTAAACTCTCTTTTACCCCCTAAATTGATTGCTTTAATTGATGAAACACTCCTAGGCTAAATCCCTAATTTATTTCCAAACCATTAGGGACAAGTTTGGGGTCTTTTGGCCTTGATTAAGGGGTTTACGGCCTAAGAAGGAGCTTAGGCCGTACACTCCATTCTAACAGATTCTAAGTCCGAATTTTTAGCTATAAACACAAATCAATATGTTTAGAATAAGCTAGGGTAAGTGGACTTACGATTTGGAAGCGTTTGGTTGCGGATTTGGGGAGAAAACGGGTCTAGAGAGAGAGTATAGAGAGAGTGTATAAAAAGTCTCCAATAGACTCCACTCACCTTTATATAGGGTTCCGAGTCGGGGCTCAGTGGAATTTTACCCAATACTGTCGTTAAACGGGGCTTTTGTTCGCACCCGATTTAGTGTTCGTAATAATAAAAACTAACTTTTCCAATTAAATGGAATTGTGCGTTGTGTGTTTTTATTCCCTTTCATCACGACTTAACGGCATATTAAACATAAACAATTGAAATGTTTATTAAATTGACGACCTCTAATTAACAGAACTTTTATAACTGGAATATTCAGTTAACGGTAACGGGGAAATGTAACAGAACAACATGGGTTGTCACAGGAGTTTACTCTTGAAGAGTAAACTCCATTCATGTTTTGTCCTCGGTAACACTCCACAGAGATACGCGAGTGGAGGATTATTGTATTATTACTAGTAAATTTAAATTCCTATAAATTGGAGTCACGTCCTCGGTGAACACTCCATAGAGATACGCGAGTGGAGGACCGCATTTGTAACTAGAATCTCTTAGATAGGGAGCGTGACTTGAGTGAATAGATCTATACGGGGGTGACTACCCCACACCTGGCTGCTAGCTACAGCCGAACTGAAAGGTTCAAGGGTGACGAAAGTCATAAGGTGATGTGGACTACTTATTGCCATATCTAGTCTATTGTATGGTTATTGAACTCGCAATTAGGATAATAGAGATTTACTAAATAGTAATAATGAATAAAGTAATTAATTTACTTTGTATATATTAGTTTTATATATGTGTGTTAAAACTAATACATTTCACAAGGGCAACCGGGTTTTTAGTATACATCTTTCACATTGGTAACCAACATTCAGGAAAATATGGGATTTTCCTGGGGAAACACTTGTACATAACCAGAATCGTGTAACAAACCAGATAACTAAACTTTACAATTTACAAGGGTAAACATGTTTTCAGTGTACATCTTTTACATTACATTTCGGGATCGATAATCAACTTTTAAGAAAATATGGGATTTTCTTGGTGTGTAACTTTTTCAGAAAAACAGAAAGGAACTTGTACATTTTCAGAAAACAAAACCGCTTATGAACTCACCAGCATTATGCTGATTTTGAAACTGCTTGTATTCTCAGGTCCGCATTAGACAGGTACCCGATGATCCTTTTGGCGAAGATGGAATGCATAGAAGACACGTACTATTTTTGTTCATATATATACTATGTATCACACTTGTACAACTTACTTTTGAAACAAATGTAAACTTTTATATGTAATGTAATGGTTGTTTACTTTACTTACTATGTGCATTGGATTTGATACTCAACGTGGAGTCAACCCCGAAAATGTTTCCGCCTTCGGTTTTCGGGGTGTGACACTTTGACATTACTACTACTATTTATGTACATTATTCAGTTATTCCATTTTTAGATTTATCTTTTGGTAAACCTTGGTTTTAGTAAGTTCGCCGTTTCATGCAAGTAGACGTCTACCGTAGTAAATAATATGGTTTTGTCATACTTTGTTAAATTTATGTTTGGGTATGCCACCGTCGCCTGTAGGATCTTCGACCACCGTCGCTGGAAGGGATTATTGTTACTTATAGGGTGGAGCAAGATTTATATTTATGTTGGATCTTACTTTGTTATATATCAAAGGTCGCAACACTTCCATTTTTTTTTGGTATTAATTCCTAGAAATAGCAAAGTAATTCATTTCTTCGTTTATTAGAGCCATACCTTGTTAACTTTGACAAGGTTTTTATGTTTTATAACGAGTTATGATGTTTGGGTCTTTGTTAGCGAATTGGTATCTCATTGCAATTTTGGGTAAGCTTCTTAGCAGTCATTTAACAAGCCATATGTATAATTGACCTTGCTATAACCACATCATTGGAGTTTTAGATAAAAGTAGACATATTAACTTTCAAAATAGGCCTCTCCTATGAACTGGTTTACCAAGTTTTAGTGTATTATCTACATGGCTAGTAATTTAAGAATAAAAGTTGGAATTTTGTTCCAATTACTAAAAAGTAGATTGATTTGAGTTATCTTTTAAGTTTATGTACATGAAAGAGCCATGCATATTTATTAATTTGTGATATTAATAACCTTCATATGCAGTAATCATGACGCTAATGAAGATGTTGAAGCCAATGTACAAGAAATTATGATGACGATCTTTCAATCATACATATTTTACATATTATTAATATAAAAATAATATGATATGAAGGCGTGAACACCAAATGAAAGGGCAAAAGAAACAACCACGAATAAGAAGGAAATAACTTCCAATAGTGCTGCTTCTGTTTGTAGTAGATAAGGGATAAAATTTAGCTTAGTAGCAATATGAGAAAAAAATTAAAGGAAAACACGAAGCCTAAGTTTTAATTATACATGTGGTCTATGCGAGAATAGAGGTATGAGAAATATGTAGGGGTGTAAGTGTGTGGTTCTATTATTTCCTAAAATACTCCTATAGTATTTTAAATGTTGCGTTTGATTCTAGTTATCATGGTGTTGGTAAAGGTAGACTTGTCTTTTACTACAACTATTTCCCAGCATATGCTAGTTACACCTCAATTAAATATAGTTGATTAGGCTATATTTATTCAAGGTCTAATTACATATCCCGAGGCCTACCCGTAGTTTTCAACTCATCATACTACTTTTATTATGCCCTCGTTATGACACTGCCCTAACTTGTATGTAGTAATACTTAAAATATTATTATATTTTTAATAGTGTGTTTATAGTCAGAGTGTTTTATCCCCCATTGTATTTATTGTTTTACATCTTATATGGTTTGATATACTAGTTCTCCACAACCAATGCTTTGAAAACAATCTATCACACCCTCGAACCGGAATGTCGGAAACATCGGGGGGCGGATGACGTCATGTACAATATCATAACCATTGAATGGTAATGAAACATAGCAACCCAAATATTCATACATTGAAATTACAAGTCTACATCGTTTACAATTCTTTACTTGTTCAAAAGTTAAATACAAATAACTGAAAAGTAATAATCATCAAACGACGATGTCGACCCGCAAGAACGGTTGAATACATGTCTATTGGTTTCCTGAGAATAGAGGTGACTTTGAAAAGTGTAACCGATGATGTTGGTGAGTTCTTTAGAACTTTTTATGAAAAGGATTTGTAACATTTTCGAGAAACTGATTTTTGTATACTTCTAAAAAATCCGATATTTTCTTTTAAAAACAAGATGTAAGTCTTATACCCAAGACCACAAATGTATGTATTCTCTATGTATCCCTTCCTTGTAAAATGATAATATATGTTTCCAGAAAATCCAATATTTTCTTATGTATTAACTGTATATGTATGTATTTCCTTTGTATACATTCCTTTTAATTGTAAAATGCATGTTCCCAGAAAATCCAATTTTTTCTTATGTATGAAAACTGTAGTCTTAAACCCTAGGACCAAAAATGTATGAGATTTGATGTACTGAACAATAGTATGTCGTTATATCTTTTTAGAAAAAATAAAGAAGTGTAAGCTTCCCATAAACCGTAATAGTATGTTAATCCCTATGTGAGTTCTTATAACTATGCTTGATATGACTAATATGCCTGAACGACATTCTTCAGGCCTCAGAATTGGTAGACATTTGTCAACCTAGACTTGCCGGTCTAACTGTAGCGAACAACTGAGTTATGGGGTGGACAATCTTGTATATAGATTTATACACAACGGTGTCGCTCTCTCTCCAAGAGACTCTGATTATAATGTATAATGCATGACTTAAGGTGTACGCTAGGTAGGTATGATGAAGGAACGTCTCATAAGAGCATTAACTGATTTACGTGAACTATGACTCCTTTTTATTATAAAACGAAATAAGTAATTCTTTGAACAATTTTATGTATCTTCTAAAATGTATGTGTGGTTTGTAACTTCCAAGACTATACCAATTATTGCATATCTTGTTTGTTGGAAACTATTTATATAATCTTTTATAAATATGATAGTGCATTTTTGCGTAGTACAAAAATATGAAACCAGATCATAATATTTTCGGGTTAAAACCCACTAAAATAGTAAGTGACTATAATGTAACCACCTTAGCTAGAAAAGTTATCTTTTAGTAAAAGTTTCAAAAAAACCATGTAGTTTTATAATCATAATTTTCTTATGGTTTTATAACATAGATTGTATTTACTTCTAACAACATGTATGTTTATTTCTTTTGGGTTGTCACAGTTTCAAATGAATGTGGTGAAAGGAAAAATACATAGGAGTTTCAAATAAATGTGGTGAAAGGTAAAATACTTCCGTTATAAGTATATAATGATATAGAAAGATATAGATATAAATATAGCTAACTAGCCATGCAGATAATACGTCGACACTTGGTAAATGACATAATAGGCAAGGCCAATTTAGAAAGTGATCTTGAGAGTTATTAAAACTGATTTCTTCTATCTAGTATCTTATGAAATGTTTGTGTGTTACGTATATTTGTTTATTAATTGCACATTCAACAAAAATAATGAATAAATGGTCATTTAGTAATACTAGTATTGAAAATAAATTTGGGTTACGAAAAAATGAAGTCGAACATTACTAAACTAAAATGTTTTTTAATAGCATCATGGGATTATCATGTAGTTCAACGTAACATCAGTATTCAACGAAAATAATTTATAACTATTGACCGATTATTTGATGGATTACGGAATATATATTCCTTACAAGTGGTTATTAAAACAGTATTGATTTAATCATGACAACAACACTCGGATGGAGGCCCTCCTTTGCATGAACCTGTAACAAAAGCTAATTCTTGGCAAAGTTGTAAGCAGTCCATGTTGATTGCGTCACACTGTCCAAGACATGCCGGTCCAAGAGCTGTATAGATGTAAATTCAAAATAGATGTTGCAACTATATGATGATTTATGGTAAATTTTTCTAAAATACCAAGAAATAGAGTAATGATGTCATACCTAAAAGAGGAACACATGTCATGCAAATAGACAACACCAAAACCATCACGACAAATGAAATTTTTGTTGTGTAGTCCATTTGTTTGATGAACAATATTTCTAGATTTTTATAGTAAGAATAGAATTAAGAAAGGATCATACTTTATGTTGGATTACCAATCCTTAAATAGTCATTCAAATGAAGCATAACACTTGTTAAGATCATTCAAATTGAGCATAACAGTTTATTAGCACCATTAATTAATATCTTTAAATTTTGTTATTAACGTATATTCATATTGAAATTCAATTAGCATGTAAATTATAGAGGTTATGTTATGTTTGAAATTAATGATGTCCTTTTGAACATACATTAATAATAAAATTTAAAGTTAGTAATTAACGGTGCTAACAAACTGGATGATCAACTTGAATGGTGCTAAAAAAAATGTTATGCTTCACTTGAATGACTATTTAAGGAATGGTAATCCAAAATAAAGTACGATCATTATTTAATTCTATTCTTAAAATTAAAATCAAGAAAAAAATTTCATCAAACAAATGTCCTACACAAGAAAAAGCTCTCTTGTCGTGATGGTTTTGGTGTTGTTTTTTATTTATACGATATATGTTACAATTTTAGGTATGACATCATTCATGTATGTCTGGGTATTAGAGAAATTTTTTTCCAGAAATCATGATATAATTACAACATCTATTTTTAATTTACATCTATACTACTCTTAGACCAGCATGCCTTGGATCATGTGATGTAATCAACGTGGACTGCTAACAACTTTTACAAGAAGTAGTTTTTATTACGGGTTTATGCATAGCAGGGCCTTCATATGAGTGTTGTTGCCGTAATTAAATTAATACTGTGTTAATGTCCACTTGTAAGGAATGTATATTCGGTAAACCACAAAAAAATGAGTTAATAGTCTTCAACAATTTCCGTGGAATACTGATGTTACGTTAAACTACATGATAATCCTATAAAGCTATTAAAGAAACATTTTAGTATAGTAATGTCCAACTTGTTTTTTTCGTTACCCAAATATATTTTCAAAACTAGTAATACTAAATAGCAAATTATTCGTTTAATTTTTGAATGTGTGTTATTATTAAACAAGTATACATAACTCCCAAAAATTTGATAAAATAATACATAGTCGAAGTCAGTTTTAATAAATCTCAAGGTCATTTTCTAACGTTCAGTGTTATTTTTAATATAAGGGAAGCAATAAAGATATAATAAAATTCTTTAATGAGGGTATTCGATGTTACCTCACTCCTGAACTCCTTTGTCAACTTCATACTTTGACATTACTACTACTATTTATGTACATTTTTCAGTTTTTACATTTTTAGATTTATCTTTTGGTAAACCTTGGGTTTAGAAAGTTCGCCGTTTCATGCAAGTAGACATCTACCATAGTAAATAATATGGTTTTATCATACTTTGTTAAATTTATGTTTGGGTATGCCACCATTGCCTGTAGGATCCTCGACCACCGTCGCCAAAAGGGATTATTGTTAGTTATAGGTTGGAGCAAGATTTATATTTATGTCAGATCTTACACTGTTATATATCAAAGGTCGCAACACTTCCATTTTTTTCTTTTGGGATTAATTGCTAGACATAGCAAAGTAATTCATTTCTTTGTTTATTATAGCCATACCTTGTTAACTTTGAGAAGGTTTTTATGTTTTATAATGAGTTATGATGTTTGGGTCTTGGTTAGCAAATTTGTATCTCATTGCAATTTTGGGTAAGCTTATTAGCAGTCATTTACCAAGTTTTATGTTTAATTGACCTTGCTATAACCACATCATTGGAGTTTTAGATAAAAGTAGACATATTGATTTTCAAAATAGGCCTCTCCTATTGTCACACCCCCGGCCGAGGTGGCGGAATACGCCGGGCTGTGTGACTTAGTTCATGGATCACAAGCAAATTGAATATACATCACAAGCTACAACAATAACAACATAGCAGTTACATTACACTTTAAGATTTGGATACAAAGTTCATAATAATAAATTCATAAAGTTGCCTTAACAAATAGGCAGATTTAACAAAAACTAGATAAACTAGGTCGCCTTAAATACATGGCTAATCTTCTGACTGAAAGCTCGTTTGGTGATACCCTAAGAATACATGAAATTTGAGGGTCAACACAAGGTTGGTGAGGGTTCATATTTTTTCTGCTAACCGCAGTAATGATACTTTAAAATATTAAAAAGTATTCCATTTATAGTTTAAGCCATGTTTGAAAATGTTTGATAAAACAGAACTTTATAATTAAATCCATGCTCAAAATGTTTAGTAATCAGATAAACCGTGAGTTAATCCATACTCAAAATGTTTGGTACTCAAAGAATCGTGAATAAATCCATACTCAAAATGTTTAGTAATCAGAGAAACCGTGAGTAATTTCATACTCAAAATGTTTGGTCCTCAAAGAAAACCGTGAGTAAATCCATAGTCAAAATGTTTGGTACTCAAAGAATCGTGAATAAATCCATACTCAAAATGTTTAGTAATCAGAGAAACCGTGAGTAAATCCATACTCAAAATGTTTGGTACTCAAAGAAAACCGTGAGTAAATCCATACTCAAAATGTTTGATAATCAGAGAAACCGTGAGTAAATCCATACTCAAAATGTTTGGTACTCAAAGAAAACCGTGAGTAAATCCATACTCCAAATGTTTGATAATCAGAGAAACCGGATCCGTGGTTTCTAGATTATGAGATCTAGTTAATGCTTATAGTGAGTCCTATAACCAAGCTATGTGACTGTACCTACCCCTACGACGCTTCATTGGACGTCGTAAAACTGTTTTAGATATTTATCACCCGCTTCGATTGATCGGTCGAGGTTATAGCTAGCAACCACGGGTGGGGATGTCTACCCGTATAGATCTATACATACATATCTTAGCTCCGAAGATTAACGGTTATAGTGGTGTGGGTCTTCTAAGTGTTTGTTTATACTTAGGGTAATGAATAATGTCTCACTCATAAGGCCCTTAACTAGAGTTTGTCATGAAAAACCGGTTATACTTGATAAGAAAATCCATAAAAATGTGTAATGCTCATTCCAACAATTGGTAAATCTCATGGTAGTGTACACAGTACATAAATGATTTCAAGATAAGAGTTTGATAACTCGTATATGTAGGTTGGGTATGAACTTGGAATACTACAATGGTGGTAACTTCTTATGACACAAGTTTAATAACATATTTTGTCATAAAGTCATGATACTTTGCATGCAAAAATCATTTGTCTCGACTAGTTGTATTATTTAAAAACAGTTGTAGCATATTTACATAAAACATAGTTATTACTAGTTTATTTGTAAATAAAATATTATTTAACAAAATAATATTTATAAACTAGTTTTGAAATTGGTAAGTGATTATCAAATTCGATAAATATATATAGCACATGTATTCTCCCCCAAAGCATAAAAATATTAAAAAGGGGCCGTAAACACTCACCCTTGAAGCGTGAACGAATCTCGAGGGTGAAACATGTCGTGAAAATCGTTTCGTGACACTCCTTGCTCTTAAAACGCATCACCGGTTCTATTTATGTTATCTAGTAAAACAAATGGTAGTTTTGGTATTAATTATTAAGTATAGGGTGGCCTTGATTAAAATAAATAAAGTCTAAGAGTTGATTTTGCCAAATTCAAACTTGATGGACTGATCTTGCAGACAGCTAGCAAACCAGGGGTCTAATATGCACATTTTAACCTAATTTAAGGTTCCGGGACTTGGTTTGCTGGGTTTCTCGGGTGGAGGGACAATTCTTGGACATTTTAGTGCAAGTTTGGCTTCACATGAAAATCGAATCTCTAAGAGGGGCCAAAGTCATACAATTCTAACAGTGGAGGGTTTAATTTAAACAAATTTAAGTCATGTTTGGGATTTCATCGTGTTTTCCCCTGGTTCATGTTACAGAACGTGAAAGAAAATACGAGACCCACTTCAGGTTCGCATCGATGTGTCGTTACCAGAGGAATCATATACAAAGGTTACAAATGGTGGTGGTGATTCGGACTTACAGTGGTCGGTGATGGCTAGGGTGACTGGGCAGCAGCAGCTCGGTGATGGCGGTGGCGTCCGGGACTCCACAACAACGGCGACGGAGGGCGGCAATGGCTGCCTTGCTGCGCTTGCTTTCCTGTTCAGACGGGTTTGACGAGAGGGAAAGAACGCCAGGCGGTTTCAGGTGGTAGATGTCGGTATGGAGGCGTTCCAATAGTCACAGCGGTGGTTGGAGGTGAAATGGGTTTTGCCAACGGTGGGTGGTGACGGACCTGCAATCAGCAATGGCAGCTTTGCTGCCTTCGTTTCCTTTCTTTTCAGGTGAACTCGACGAGAGAAAGGGCAGGGTGTTTGCTGGCGGTGGGTCATGACGTCGGGAGGTGGAGGAGCTGCCACAGCCGACAGTGGTGGCTCTCTTCGCCAGAGAAGTGAGAAAGTGACAAAGGAAAGTGGTGTTGGGTTGCGTCTGATGGATTACTCCGATCAGTGACAAGATACGGGGAACCACTATGGTTCTCGGTAGTGAAGGAAGAAGGTAAACAGAAAACGTGAAGGGTAGTTGATTGAGGGTGGTCAAAGGTGGTGTGTATGAACCATGAGCGCGGGGGGGAGGGAGGGATCTAGAGAGAGAGTTGGTTTGCAAGGAAAGTGAAGTTATAGGGCTGATGAAATGGGTGTGAGGAACCATAACACCAAGGTTTAATTTGATAAGCAAAGAAACTCACAAAAGATGGTGGTGGTGGACCTTTGTGAGCGTAATTCAAGGAAACAAGCCAGCTTACTTCTTTCACCATTTGTATGTTTCACTTTCTGAGTCGACTTGAAAGTCAAACCTGGACTTTCCCCCTTGGATGGCCTTTGACCTTTACAAGAGTCCAAGGTGGTAGATAAGAGAGATAGAGACATGAGAGGGAGAGAGAGGGAGTGAGAGATCACGTGAGAGAGAGAGATGTAAATGGGCTGTTGTTTATTATTATTATTATATTTGTTAATTTTTTTTCACCAAAGTATAAAATCTCATTGAACCATAAAACGAATCTCGTTTGGTGTGTTCAATTAATGATGTCGGGTAATTTTTCTGAAAGTGTCGAATGATAGATTTTAATTTAAGGATTCTAAGGAAAAACCCGAACAGATAAATTTTTCAAGTTGTAAAACTCTGAGAGTTTGTGTTTAAGGTTCCGCATCTAATTGGTATGTAACGTCTAGTTTTTCTGACTTTTACAAATATTTATACTATAAATATTTCGACTAGTAAATAAAATATTAGACCTTAGTCTGAGTTTCTATCTGAGGTGTGCAAGTGCCACAACGGGTCAAATACGGTTTACGAAATCAGATAAAGTCAATGTTACACCGGTTTGGTTTCTTAAAACGTTTACATCTTTTGAATACGAACTTTGTTTTGGACATTCTTTATATATCCGCGATTAGGGAAACATGTACTATGAGTCCAGAATATTTTCTTTGTTCACACACGCTTGGTACAAAATTTCAGTTTTTCAGTCGTTCACTAAAGTTACAGTTTGTGCTTTATGTTTCGTTCGACAATTTTCATAATTTGAGATAAGATACCATTTCATATCTTATTTTATTTGAAATACCGTTATATTTCTACTAAAGTAGGCATTAAAATTCAATCGGTCAGGATACAAAAATGTTCGAGGTGAACTGATCGTTTATAGGTTCAAACCTAAATTTTGGGATGTCACATTACCTCCCCGTTAAAGGAATTTCGTCCCGAAATTATCTCGTTCCTACAACTCTTTTGTTGCACTAGTGGAGGGGTCACCATTGAACAGTTGTGGGTACTTGTGTTTCATTTGGTCTTCGCGTTCCCAACTAACTCCGACCCTCTACGAGAGTTCCATTGGACTTTTGGCTATTGGTGTGTGGCATTTAACCTTTTCTTGATCTAAACGATCTTTTGTGTGATTTCCTAAGTGACATCGAGGCCAATACATAAAGTATCTGCAACATGCCTTCTAGCCAGTTGGATATCTCAAACTTTTGCCTAGCATGGTGGAAAGCGACATTTGCATCCATACGAGGCCTTGAACAGGGAATCTTGTATGCTGGTGTGATAAATATTGTTGCATGAAAACTCCACAAGCAGTAAATAAATATCCTATGCATTACCGGTGTCATTCACACGAGCATGGAGCATGACTTCCATAGCTTGTATCATCCTTTTGCTTTTTCCATCTATTTGAGGATGATACGCGGTACTCACGTCTGGTTGGGTTCCTAGAGATCTCTACAATGTTTGCCAAAATCTAAAAGTGAACCTGCGATCTCAATCTGAGATAATAGATATCGGTACCCTGTGCGGTCTGACTACTTACTTGATGTAGGCCTTAGTGAGTTTCTCCATCTTGTCAGTTTCTTTAATGGCTAGTAAATGAGCAGACTTTATTACACGGTCAACCATTACCAAGGTGGTGTCATAATCGTTTGAAGTCTTCAGCAACTTAGTTATGAAGTCCATGGCTATCTATTCCCCTTTCCATTCTGGATCTGATGGTTGTCATAGTAGTTTTGATGACTTCTAGTACTCTTCTTTGACTATGGTACAAGTCAAGCATCTATCGACATACATGTCAATCTCTGCCTTCATGTTGGGCCACCAATAAAGTTTCTTGAGATCTAGATACATCTTGTCAGATCCCGAGATTTATCGATATCTCGATTTAGGAGCTTCGTTTAAAACTAGGTTCCTGACTTCACTAAACCTCGGTGTCCAAATTCGATTCATGAATATCGTGTTTCATCTACTTAGATGTTGAACTGTTTATACATACCTCGCAGGTTTTCTTACATGATATTTTGGGGTCTGGGGTATTCTAGTTAAGTGTCTCGGACTTGGGTGACAAGATTGGAGTGGATTGTTCGGGTTAGAGCCTTCACGCGAAGTGGTTTTGCTCGTTTTCTCTTATTCAAAGCATCTGCTACGACATTTGCTTTACCAAGATGATGACGAATTCCGCATTCGTAATCATTTAGCTATTCTACCCACCTTCGTTGACTCTTGGTGAGCTCTTTCTGATTGAAGATGTGTTGTAGGCCTTTGTATTCGGTGAACACGGTACTCTTCGTTCCGTATAGGTAGTGCCTTCAAATCTTTAAGGCAGACACTACAACTCCCAATTCCAGGTTATGGTTAGAGTAGTTTGTCTTGTTTGGCTTAAGTTGTCTGGATGCGTGTACAATGGCTTCATTCCTTTGCATCATCATGCATCCTAATCCTTGGCAAGAGGCATCGCAGAATACTACCAAGTATTTCGTTCCATCTGGTAAAAGGCATGATCGGTGTACTGCACGACGATTATTTCAATCTCTGGAAGGCAGACCCTTGATTGTCTCCCAATCAGATTTCTTTTCTGTATTGGTTAGAGAAGTTGGAGGCTTGGCTATTTTAGATAAATTCCCGATGAATCTCCGTTAATAACCCATAAGCCTTAATAATTAGTGTGCTTTGGTTGATGTCAGTGGTTCTTTCTAATCCGTATTTGCTTCAATCTTTGCAGGGTCGTCATGAATTCCTTCGCTATTGACCACATGATCGAGGAAACACACCTCATTGATCCAAAATTCGCATTTTGAGAACCTTGCATAACGTTTCTCCTTCCTTGTATTTCCAGAATCAAACGCAAGTGTTGGCCATATTATTCCTTGGTTTTTGGGTATATTAGAATATCATTGATAAAGACGATCTCGAACTTGTACAAATGGGGTTTGCACACTCGGTTCATAAGATCCATGAATATTGTCGGTGCATGGGTCAACCTGAAGGGCATAACCAAGAACTCATAGTGACCGTACTAGGTCCTGAATGTCGTATCGGGAGTGACTTCTTCTTGAACTCTGAGTTGATGAATATCGGATCTTAATTTGATCTTGAGTGGTAACGGGGTCCTTGCAACTGGTCGAACAGGTCATCGATCCTCAGGAGTGGGTATTGGTTTAACTCTCGATAGTCGATGCATATCCTGAACGATCCATAATTCTCTTTGATAAGCAACACCGGAGCTCCCAAGGTGGGAAGCTTGGCCGGATAAAGTCTTTGTCAATTAGTTCTTGGACTTGACCGGATAGTTCTTGCATTTCCGATGGTGCCAGGCGATAAGGAGATCTTGCCACTAGCGCTACACTCGGGATTAAGTCGATTTGGAATTCCACCTGCTTGACTAGGGGTAATCTAGGTAGATCCTTTGAGAATACGTCTAGGCAATCGCACACTTATGGAATATCTTTGATTTCCTTACCCTTGCCTTGCATATCCATCACGTGGGCCAAGAAAGTGAGGCGTCTTTTCCATAAGCACTTTCTTGCCTTCATGCAAGAAATGACTCTTAGATTCTTTCCTGATTCATCTTCGTACATCACAAGGGTTTTGTCATTGGGTAGGGATAGTCGAATGGTTTTCTCATAGCATAGAACTTCGGTTCGATGAGGCGATAACCAATCCATTCGGATGCTCACATCAAAATTCCAATGGTCATGGGTATTATGCCGATATGAAAGACATGGTTATTTAGGATGAGAAGGAAATCGGTAAGTATTTCTAAGGTGCATTCTACTTAGCCGATTGTCATTCCTACCGTGTAAGTTTTATTAAGTGTGTAGAATTTATGTTTTATCATGTTTCTAAAACTACGATCATTAAAGTTTCTATCGGTATCAAGGTTTACTAATACTGAAAACATAAATATTGTTGGCAGTAAACACACCAGTAATCTCAGTTGAGTCATGGCAAGCATCTCCTGTCCCAGTCATAAGTGCTCTTCCTTTGCCACCCCGATTCTTCAGTTTCGGGTAGTCTTTATTAAAATGCCTTGATTGGTTACATCCATAGTGATTTCGGCTTCCTCCTGCTGTAGCGGTTGAGGTTTTTCTACAGTACCTCGAGATGTGACTTTTCTTGTTACAATTTTAGCAAATTACACCCCTGCAATTCTCGACATGATGGAAATTGCATTTAGTGTATTGGGGAAGTGTCCCATTGTTGGACTTGGATAGGGTGGGAGTGTTTGGGATTGTGGCGTTGATAGTCATAGGTTCTGATTTGGGCCTTAGGAGTTTGAAGTTTCCTTTGGACTTCTAATGGTATTTCCTCTTCTTACTCTTTGCATGGTTCTGTCCCGTTTGTTGGGTCGTGGTACTCGGACGAAGATCATGTTCAGTAAAATGATACGCCAATTGATTAGCACCATCAAAGGTAGTGGGCCTGGATGCAGCAACTAGACCTCGAATCGTGGGACTTAGTCCTCTGATGTACCTTTCAATATTTTTGTATTCCGTGTTTACTATTCCTGGACAGAGGTTAGCGAGCTCATTAAAACGGGACGTATAGGCAGTCACACCTAACTCTTGTTACAAAGTTTGTTTTCTTTAGATGGAAGTATCACATCGGGAATAAGGTGAAATCCTGTCTCTAAGGGTATCCATATAGAGTGTTCCACCTGAAATTAATCCATAGAGGCAGTACACTGGTGGTGTTTAAATGGCGATACTTCATCTGTTTTAGTCCTTCTCTTTCTGTGTTTTCTTCAACTGGTTATTTATCTTCGATCGTTCCCTTCTGTTCTTCAGATTCCTCACCTTTCGTGGGTTCTTTATGTGGTTCATAATTGTAAGGATCTTTGTCGTCTTTGGAAGATAGGGGAGATAGAAGTTTGGAGACTACCGAACGATCGATGGGAATTATAGGTTTCTTCGTTACGAAGGTAATTGAGCTATAGGTTCTTTTCTCTTATTCGGAAGTTAGGAAAGTTAGGAAAATTTGTATGTTATCCCAAAATTTAGGTATTAGGTATTTGTATTGAGTCTTGAGAACATCCTTCAATCTCTAAAACTTTCAACCATTGTAGTTTGTCAAACTCATCGCTCCAGGTTGGTTGTTCACTAGCCCGACCATAAATAACATAGGCGCGCGTTCCTAGTTTATTTATGGTATGGCCTATGCACGATACTAACCTTAGTTGAGGCTTTTGACCTAAACGATTGAGTTGGTAGCTTTAGTTGAAGGCATGCCATAATTTTTATTAAGTGTTCTCATCGCGGGTCAGAGTATATATATAACTCTTATATATTATTGCTGGTGAGGTTTGTAGTATTATTAAATTTTCGGTTTGTACTCCAAGACTACAAATCACAGACGAGGGCCAGACATGAAACACCGGGGGCCAGGACCATTGTGGCAATTAAGCCGTTTTGATGTCCAGTAACCATTGCGGCCTTTCAAACCAGTTGCCTGTTCTGTGGGTAGTGGAGAAGTAGTATATTTATTAATAATACTTTTATTAGGAGCCTGTAGCTATAGTTGTATTTCCTCTTTCGAGGATACGAGTTCTCTATAGCCAATTTAGCTCTGCTACCAATATGTCATAGAGGGGGATGTTACACCTATTAACTGATTTACCAAGTTTTTGTGTATTATCTACATGGCTAGTAATTTAAGAATAAAAGTAGGAATTTTGATCCAATTACTAAAATGTAGATTGATTTGAATTATATTTTAGGGTTATGTACAAGAAAGAGCCATGCGTATTTATTAATTTGTGATATTAATAACCTTCATATGCAGTAACCATGACGCTAACAAAGATATTGAAACCAATGTACATGAAATTATAATGACAATCTTTCAATCATACATATTTCACATATTATAGATATAAAAATAATATGATATGAAGGCGTGAACATCAAATGAAAAGGGCAAAAGAAACAACCACGAATAAGAAGGAAATAACTTCCAGTAGTGCTGCTTTTGTTAGTAGTAGATAAGGGATAAAATTAAGCTTAGTAGCAATATGAGAAAAAAATTAAAAGAAAACTCAAGGCCTGAGTTTCAATTATACATGTGATCTATGCGAGAATAGAGGTATGAGAAATATGTAGGGGTGTAAGTGTGTGGTTCTATTGTATCCTAAAATATGAAAGTGTATTTTTGCCTAGTACAAAAATATGAAACCAGATCATAATATTTTTGGGTTAAAACCTACTAAATTAGTAAGTGACTATAATGTAACCACCTTAGCTAGAAAAGTTATCTTTTAGTAACAGTTTTAAAAAAAACATGTAGTTTTCTAATCATAAATTTTCTTACGGTTTTATAACATAGATTATGTTTATTTCTTTTGGGTTGTCACTGTTTCAAATGAATGTGATGAAAGGTAAAATGCTTCATTTATAAGTATATAATGATATATATATATATATATATATATATATATATATATATATATATATATATATATATATATATATATATATATATAGCTAACTAGCCATGCAGATAATTCGCCGACACTTGGTAAATGACTTAATAGGCAAGTGCAGTTTTGAAAATCAACATTTCTTCTTTTATCTCATAACTATAAACACCATTCGAAAAATACAAATGATGCGGCCATAGCAAGGTCAATCAAACATAAAGAAAGGTAAATGAGAGCTAAGAAGCTTACCCACAATTGCAATGAGAAACCAATTTGTTAACGATGACCCCAACATATTAACTCCTTATGAAACATAAAAATGTTGTCAAAGTTGACAATATATGGTTATAATAAAAAACGATATGAATAACTTGGCTATTTCTTGCCATTAATCCCGAAGAAAAATAAATCTAAGTGTTGTGACCATTGAAAGATAACGGTGGCAGATTCGGAATATATATCAACCGAGCTCCACCCCATAACTAAAAATATTCCCTTCCGGCGACAGTAGCCGAAGATCCCTTAGGCAACGGTGGCTTACCAACACATAAATTTAAAAAAGTATGATAAAACCATCTTATTTAGTCTGGTAGACGTCTACTTGCATGAAACTGCAAACTCACTAAACCCAAGGTTTACCCAAACATAAATTAGTAAAATGGAAAAACAAAAAAAAAAATACATAAATAGTAGAGAAATATCAAATTATGAAGTGGACAAAGGAGTTCCACGGAGATGTAACATCTTGGAATACTCCATTCAAGGATTTTATTATATCTTTATTTTTTCCAATGTATAAAAAATAATATTGAATGTTAGAAAGTGATCTTGAGAGTTATTAAAACTGATTCCTGCTATCTAGAATCTTATGAAAATGCTATCTAGTATCTTATGAAATGTTTGGGTGTTACGTATATTTGTTTATTAATTACACATTCAACAAAAATAATGAATAAATTAGTAATACTAGTTTTGAAAATAAATTTGGGTTACGAAAAAAATAGTCGAACATTACTAAACTAAAATGTTTTTTAATAGCATCATGGGATTATCAAGTAGTTCAACGTAACATCAGTGTTCCACAGAAATAGTTTATAACTATTAACCAATTATTTGATGGATTATGGAATATATATTCCTTACAAGTGGTTATTAAAACAATATTGATTTAATCATGACAACAACACTCAGATGGAGGCCCTCCTTTGCATGAACCCGTAACAAAAGCTAATTCTTGGCAAAGTTGTAAGCAGTCCATGTTGATTGCATCACACTGTCCAAGACATGCCGGTCCAAGAGCTGTATACATGTAAATTCAAAATAGATGTTGCAACTATATGATGATTTATGGTAATTGTTTCTAAAATACCAAGAAATAGAGGAATGATGTCATACCTAAAAGAGGAACACATGTCATGCAAATAAACAACACCAAAACCATCACGACAAAAGAACTTTTTGTTGTGTATGCCATTTGTTTGATGAAAAATATTTCTAGATTTTTTTTGTAAGAATAGAATTAAGAAAGGATCATACTTTATGTTGGATTACCAATCCTTAAATAGTCATTCAAATGAAGCATAACACTTGTTAACATCATTCAAGTTGATTATTACAGTTTATTAGCACCATTAATTAATATCTTTAAATTTTTTTATTAACGTATATTCATATTGAAATTCAATTAGCATGTAAATTATAGACGTTATGTTATGTTTGAAATTAATGATGTCCATTTGAACATACATTAATAATAAAAGTTAAAGTTAGTAATTAACGATGCTAACAAACTGGATGATCAACTTGAATGGCACTAACAAGTGTTATGCTTCACTTGAATGAGTATTTAAGGAGTGGTAATCCAAAATAAAGTATTCTGAAAATTAAAATCAAGAAAAAATTTTCAACAAGCAAATGTCCTACACAAGAAAAAGCTTTCTTGTCGTGATGGTTTTGGTGTTGTTGTTTATTTATATGATATATGTTACAATTTAGGTATGACATCATTCATGTATGTCTAGGTATTTGAGAAATTTTTTCCAGAAATCATGATATAATTACCACACTATTTTGAATTTACATCTATACAACTCTTAGACCAGCATGTCTTGGATCGTGTGATGTAATCAACGTGGACTGCTAACAACTTTTACAGGAAGTAGTTTTTGTTACGGGTTTATGCATAGCAGGGCCTTCATATGAGTGTTGTTGCCATAATTAAATTAATACTATGTTAATGTCCACTTGTAAGGAATGTATATTCCGTAAACCACAAAATAATGAGTTAGTAGTTTTAAACTATTTCCGTGGAATACTGATGTTACATTAAACTACATGATAATCCTATAAAGGTATTAACGACACATTTTAGTTTAGTAATGTCCAACTTGTTTTTTTCGTTGCCCAATTATATTTTCAAAACTAGTAATACTAAATAGCCAATTATTCGTTTCATTTTTGAATGTGTGTTATTATTAAACAAATATACATAACACCCAAAAATTTGATAAAATAATACATAGTCGAAGTCAGTTTTAATATATCTTAAGGTCATTTTCTAACGTTCAATGTTATATTTTTATATAAGGGAAACAATAAAGATATAATAAAATTCTTTAATGAGGGTACTCGATGTTTCCTTACTCTGGAACTCCTTTGTCAACTTCATACTTTGACATTACTGTAACCACATCATTGGAGTTTTAGATAAAAGTAGACATATTGATTTTCAAAATAGGCCTATCCTATTAACTGATTTACCAAGTTTTAGTGTGTTATCTACTTGGCTAGTAATTTAAGAATAAAAGTAGGAATTTTGATCCAATTACTAAAAAGTAGATTGATTTGATTTATCTTTTAGGGTTATTTACAAGAAAAAGCCATGCGTATTTATTAATTTGTGATATTAATAACCTTCATATGCAGTAATCATGAGGCTAACGAAGATGTTGAAGCCAATGTACATGAAATTATGATGACGATCTTTAATCATACATATTTCATATATTATTGATATAAAAATATTATGATATGAAGGCGTAAACACCAAATGAAAACGGCAAAAGAAACAACCACGAATAAGAAGGAAATAACTTCCAGTTGTGCTGCTTCTGTTAGTAGTAGAGAAGGGATAAAATTAAGCTAAGTAGCAAGATGAGAAAAAATTAAAGGAAAACTCAAGGCCTATGTTTCAATTATATATGTGGTCTATGCGAGAATAGAGGTATGAGAAATATGTAGGGGTGTAAGTGTGTGGTTCTATTGTATCCTATAGTATTTTAAATGTTGCGTTTGATTCTAGGTATCATGATGTTGGTAAGGGTAGACTTGTCTTTTACTACAACTATTTCCCAGCATATTCTAGTTACACCTTAGATAAATATAGTTGATTAGACTATATTTATTCAAGGTCTAATGACATATCCCGAGGCCTACCCGTAGTTTTTAACTCATCATACTACTTTTATTATCCCCTCGATATGACACTGCCCTATCTTGTATGTACTAATACTTAAAATATTATTATATTTTTAAAAGTATATTTATAGTCAGAGTGTTTTATCCCCATTTTATTTATAGTTTTACATATTGTATGGTTTGATATACTAGTTCTCCACAACCAATGCTCTGATAACAATCTGTCACACCCCCGAACCGAAATGGCGGAAACGTCCGGGGACGGATGACGTCATGTACAATATCATAACCATTGAATGGTAATGTAACATAGCAACCCAAATATTCATACATTGAAATTACTTGTCTACATCGTTTACAACACTTTACTTGTTCTGACATTAAATAGAAATAAGTGAAATGTAATACTCATGAAACGACGATGTCGACCCCAAAATACGGTTGAATACATGTCTATTGGTTTCCTGAGAATACAAGTGACTTTGAAAAGTGTAACTGATTACGTTGCTGAATTCTTAAAAAATTTGTATGAAAGGGATTTGTAACATTTTCGAGAAACTGATTTTTGTATACTTCTAAAAAATCATATATTTTCTTTTAAAAACAAGTTGTAAGTCTTATACAAAAGACCAAAAATGTATGTATTTTCTTTGTATCCCTTCCTTGTAAAATGATAATGTAAATTTCCATAAAATCCAATATTTTCTTACGTATGAACTGTATATGTATGTATTTCCTTTGTATACGTTCCTTTTAATTGTAAAATGCATGTTCCAGAAAATCCAATATTTTCAGATGTATTAAAATTATATTCTTAAACCCTATGACCAAAAATGTATGAGATTTGATGTACTGACCAATAGTATGTCGTTATATATTTTTAGAAAAACTAAAGAAGTGTAAGCTTCCCGTAAACCGTAATAGTATGTTAATCCCTATGTGAGTTCTTTTAACCATGCTTGGTATGACTGATATGCCTGAACGGCGTTCTTCAGACCTCAGAATTGGTAGACATTTGTCACCCTAGACTTGCCGGTGTAACTGTAGCGAATAACTGAGTTATGGGGTGGTCAATCCTATATATATATATATATATATATATATATATATATATATATATATATATATATACACACACACAACGGTCTCGCTCCCACCAGGAGACTTGGTTATAATGCAGGACTTAAGGTGTACGCTAGGTAGGTATGATGAAGGAACGTCTCATAAGAGCATTAACTGATTTACGTGAACTATGACTCTTTTTTCTTATAAAACGAAATAAGCAATTCTTTGAACAAATTTATGTATCTTCTAAAATGTAGGTGTGGTTTGTAACTTCCAGACTATACCAATTATTGCATATCTTGTTTGTTGGAAACTATTTATATAATCTTTTTAGAAATATGAAAGTGTATTTTTGCCTAGTACAAAAATATGAAACCAGATCATAATATTTTTGGGTTAAAACCAACTAAATTAGTAAGTGACTATAATGTAACCACCTTAGCTAGAAAAGTAATCTTTTAGTAAAAGTTTTAAAAAAACCATGTAGGTTTATAATCATAAATTTTCTTACGGTTTTATAACATAGATTATGTTTATTTCTAACATGTATGTTTATTTCTTTTGGGTTGTCACTGTTTCAAATGAATGTGGTGAAAGGTAAAATACTTCATTTATAAGTATATAATGATATATATATATATATATATATATATATATATATATATATGTATATATGTACATATATATACATATATATATACATATATATATATATATATATATATATATATATATATATATATATATATATATATATAGCTAACTAGCCATGTAGATAATACGCCGACACTAATAGGCAAGTGCAGTTTTGAAAATCAACATTTCTTCTTTTATCTCATAACTATAAACACCATTCGAAAAATACAAATGATGCGGCCATAGCAAGGTCAATCAAACATAAAGAAAGGAAAATGAGAGCTAAGAAACTTACCCACAATTGCAATGAGAAACCAATTTGTTAACGATGACCCCAACATATTAACTCCTTATGAAACATAAAAATGTTGTCAAAGTTGACAATATATGGTTATAATAAAAAACGATATGAATAACTTGGCTATTTCTTGCCATTAATCCCGAAAGAAAATAAATCTAAGTGTTATCACCATTGAAAGATAACGGTGGCAGATTCGGAATATATATCAACCGAGCTCCACCCCATAACTAAAAATATTCCCTTCCAGCGATAGTAGCCGAAGATCGCTTAGGCAACGGTGGCTTACCAACACATAAATTTAAAAAAGTATGATAAAACCATCTTATTTAGTCTGTAGACATCTACTTGCATGAAACCGCAAACTCACTAAACCCAAGGTTTACCCAAACATAAATTAGTAAAATGGAAAAACAAAAAAAATTACATAAATAATAGAGTAATATCAAATTATGAAGTTGACAAAGGAGTTCCACGGAGATGTAACATCTTGGAATACTCCATTGAAGGATTTTGTTATATCTTTATTTTTTCCAATGTATAAAAAATAATATTGATGGTTAGAAAGTAATCTTGAGAGTTATTAAAACCGATTTCCGCTATCCAGTATCTTATGAAATGTTTGGGTGTTACGTATATTTGTTTATTAATTACACATTCAACAAAAATAATGAATAAATTAGTAATACTAGTTTTGAAAATAAATTTGGGTTACTAAAAAAATAAGTCGAACATTACTAAACTAAAATGTTTTTTAATAGCATCATGGGATTATCATGTAGTTCAACGAAACATCAGTGTTCCACGGAAATAGTTTATAACTATTAACCAATTATTTGATGGATTATGGAATATATATTCCTTACAAGTGGTTATTAAAACAATATTGATTTAATCATGACAACAACACTCAGATGGAGGCCCTCCTTTGCATGAACCCGTAACAAAAGCTAATTCTTGGCAAAGTTGTAAGCAGTCCATGTTGATTGCATCACACTGTCCAAGACATGCCGGTCCAAGAGCTGTATACATGAAAATTCAAAATAGATGTTGCAACTATATGATGATTTATTGTAATTGTTTCTAAAATACCAAGAAATAGAGGAATGATGTCATACCTAAAAGAGGAACACATGTCATGCAAATAAACAACACCAAAACCATCACGACAAAAGAACTTTTTGTTGTGGATGCCATTTGTTTGATGAAAAATATTTCTAGATTTTTATTGTAAGAATAAAATTAAGAAAGGATCATACTTTATGATGGATTACCAATCCTTAAATAGTCATTCAAATGAAGCATAACACTTGTTAACATCATTCAAGTTGATTATAACAGTTTATTAGCACCATTAATTAATATCTTAAAATTTTTTTATTAATGTATATTCATATTGAAATTCAATTAGCATGTAAATTATAGATGTTATGTTATGTTTGAAATTAATGATTTCCATTTGAACATACATTAATAATAAAAGTTAAAGTTAGTAATTAACGGTGCTAACAAACTGGATGATCAACTTGAATGGCACTAACAAGTGTTATGCTTCACTAGAATGAGTATTTAAGGAGTGGTAATCCAAAATAAAGTACGATCATTTTTTAATTCTATTCTGAAAATTAAAATCAAGAAAAAGTTTTCATCAAACAAATGTCCTACACAAGAAAAAGCTTTCTTGTCGTGATGGTTTTGGTGTTGTTGTTTATTTATATGATATATGTTACAATTTAGGTATGACATCATTCATGTATGTCTAGGTATTTGAGAAATTTTTTCCAGAAATCATGATATAACTACTATTTTGAATTTATATCTATACAACTCTTAGACCAATATGTCTTGGATCGTGTGATGTAATCAACGTGGACTGCTAACAACTTTTACAGGAAGTAGTTTTTGTTACGGGTTTATGCATAGCAGGGCCTTCATATGAGTGTTGTTGCCATAATTAAATTAATACTATGTTAATGTCCACTTGTAAGGAATGTATATTCCATAAACCACAAAATAATGAGTTAGTAGTTTTAAACTATTTCCGTGGAATACTGATGTTACATTAAACTACATGATAATCCTATAAAGGTATTAACGACACATTTTAGTTTAGTAATGTCCAACTTGTTTTTTTCATTGCCCTATTATATTTTCAAAACTAGTAATACTAAATAGCCAATTATTCGTTTCATTTTTGAATGTGTGTTATTATTAAACAAATATACATAACACCCAAAAATTTGATAAAATAATACATAGTCGAAGTCAGATTTAATATATCTCAAGGTCATTTTCTAACGTTCAATGTTATATTTTTATATAAGGGAAACAATAAAGATATAATAAAATTCTTTAATGAGGGTACTCGATGTTTCCTTACTCTGGAACTCCTTTGTCAACTTCATACTTTGACATTACTGTAACCACATCATTGGAGTTTTAGATAAAAGTAGACATATTGATTTTCAAAATAGGCCTATCCTATTAACTGATTTACCAAGTTTTAGTGTGTTATCTACTTGGCTAGTAATTTAAGAATAAAAGTAGGAATTTTGATCCAATTACTAAAAAGTAGATTGATTTGATTTATCTTTTAGGGTTATTTACAAGAAAAAGCCATGCGTATTTATTTATTTGTGATATTAATAACCTTCATATGCAGTAATCATGAGGCTAACGAAGATGTTGAAGCCAATGTACATGAAATTATGATGACGATCTTTAATCATACATATTTCATATATTATTGATATAAAAATATTATGATATGAAGGCGTAAACACCAAATGAAAACGGCAAAAGAAACAACCACGGATAAGAAGGAAATAACTTCCAGTAGTGCTGCTTCTGTTAGTAGTAGAGAAGGGATAAAATTAAGCTAAGTAGCAAGATGAGAAAAAATTAAAGGAAAACTCAAGGCCTATGTTTCAATTATATATGTGGTCTATGCGAGAATAGAGGTATGAGAAATATGTAGGGGTGTAAGTGTGTGGTTCTATTGTATCCTATAGTATTTTAAATGTTGCATTTGATTCTAGGTATCATGATGTTGGTAAGGGTAGACTTGTCTTTTACTACAACTATTTCCCAGCATATTCTAGTTACACCTTAGATAAATATAGTTGATTAGACTATATTTATTCAAGGTCTAATGACATATCCCGAGGCCTACCCGTAGTTTTTAACTCATCATACTACTTTTATTATCCCCTCGATATGACACTGCCCTATCTTGTATGTACTAATACTTAAAATATTATTATATTTTTAAAAGTATATTTATAGTCAGAGTGTTTTATCCCCATTTTATTTATAGTTTTACATATTGTATGGTTTGATATACTAGTTCTCCACAACCAATGCTCTGATAACAATCTGTCACACCCCCGAACCGGAATGGCGGAAACGTCCGGGGACGGATGACGTCATGTACAATATCATAACCATTGAATGGTAATGTAACATGGCAACCCAAATATTCATACATTGAAATTACTTGTCTACATCGTTTACAACACTTTACTTGTTCAGACATTAAATAGAAATAACTGAAATGTAATACTCATGAAACGACGATGTCGACCCCAAAATACGGTTGAATACATGTCTATTGGTTTCTTGAGAATACAAATGACTTTGAAAAGTGTAACTGATTACGTTGGTGAATTCTTAAAAATTTTGTATGAAAAGGATTTGTAACATTTTCGAGAAACTGATTTTTGTATACTTCTAAAAAATCCTATATTATCTTTTAAAAACAAGTTGTAAGTCTTATACAAAAGAGCAAAAATGTATGTATTTTCTTTGTATCCCTTCCTTGTAAAATGATAATGTATGTTTCCATAAAATCCAATATTTTCTTATGTATGAATTGTATATGTATGTATTTCCTTTGTATACGTTCCTTTTAATTGTAAAATGCATGTTCCCAGAAAATCCAATATTTTCTGGTGTATGAAAATTATAGTCTTAAACCCTATGACCAAAAATGTATGAGATTTGATGTACTGACCAATAGTATGTCGTTATATATTTTTAGAAAAACTAAAGAAGTGTAAGCTTCCCATAAACTGTAATAGTATGTTAATCCCTTGTGAGTTCTTTTAACCATGCTTGATATGACTGATATGCCTGAACGACGTTCTTCAGGCCTCAGAATTGGTAGAAATTTGTCACCCTAGACTTGCCGGTGTAACTATAGTGAACAACTGAGTTATGGGGTGGTCAATCCTATATATATATATATATATATATATATATATATATATATATATATATATATATATATATATATATATATATATATGTATATAGATCTATACACAACCGTCTCGCTCCCACCAGGAGACTCTGGTTATAATGCAGGACTTAAGGTGTACGCTAGGTTGGTATGATGAAGGAACGTCTCATAAGAGCATTAACTGATTTACGTGAACTATGACTCCTTTTTCTTATAAAACGAAATAAGTAATTCTTTGAACAATTTTATGTATCTTCTAAAATGTAGGTGTGGTTTGTAACTTCCAGACTATACCAATTATTGCATATCTTGTTTGTTGGAAACTATTTATATAATCTTTTTATAAATATAAAAGTGTATTTTTTGCCTATTACATAAATATGAAACCAGATCATAATATTTTTGGGTTAAAACCCAATAAATTAGTAAGTGACTATAATGTAACCACCTTAGCCTGAAAAGTTATCTTTTAGTAAATGTTTCAAAAAAACCATGTAGTTTTATAATCATAAATTTTCTTATGGTTTTATAACATAGATTATGTTTATTTATAACATGTATGTTTATTTCTTTTGGGTTGTCACAGTTTCAAATGAATGTGGTGAATGGAAAAAATACATAGGAGTTTCAAATGAATATGGTGAAAGTTAAAATACTTCCTTTATAAGTATACAATGATATAGAAAGATATAGATATAGATATAGCTAACTAGCCATGCAGATAATACGCCGACACTTGGTAAATGTCTTAATAGGCAAGGCCAATTTTGAAAATCAACATTTCTTCTTTTATCTCATAACCATAAACACCATTCGAAAAATACAAATGATGTGGCCATAGAAAGGTTAATGAAACATAAATCATGGTAAATGAGAGCAAAGAAGCTTACCCACAATTGCAATGAGAAACCAATTTGTTAACAATGTCCCGAACATATTAACTCCTTATGAAACATAAAAATGTTCTCAAGGTTGACAAGATCTGGTTATAATAAAAAACGATAGGAATAACTTGGCTATTTCTTGCAATTAACGGTGGCAGATTCGGAATATATATCAACCGAGCTCCACCCTATAATTAAAAATATTCAATTCCGGCGACTGTAGCCGAAGATCCCTTAGCCAACGGTGGCTTACCAATACATAAATTTAAAAAAGTATGATAAAACCATCGTATTTAGTCTGGTAGACGTCTACTTGCATGAAAATGCGAACTCACTAAACCCAAGGTTTACCCAACCGTAAATTAAAAAATGGAAAAACAAAAAAAAATAAATAAATAGTAGAGAAATATAAAATTATGAAGTTGACAAAGGAGTTCCACGGAGATGTAACATCTTGGAATACTCCATTCAAGGATTTTATTATATATTTATTTTTTGCAATGTATAAAAAATAATATTGTAGGTTAGAAAGTGATCTTGAGAGTTATTAAAACTGATTTCTGCTATCTAGTATCGTATGAAATGTTTGGGTGTTACGTATATTTGTTTATTAATTACACATTCAACAAAAATAATGAATAAATTAGTAATACTAGTTTTGAAAATAAATTTGGGTTACGAAAAAAATAAGTCAGAACATTACTAAACTAAAATGTTTTTTAATAGCATATTGAGATTATCATGTAGTTCAACGTAACATCGATATTCGAAGGAAATAGTTTATAACTATTAACCAATTATTTGATGGATTATGGAATATATATTCCTTACAAGTGGTTATTAAAACAATATTGATTTAATCATGACAACAACACTCCGAAGGAGGCCCTCCTTTGCATGAACCCGTAACAAAAGCTAATTGTTGGCAAAGTTGTAAGCAGTCCATGTTGATTGCATCACACTGTCCAAGACATGCCGGTCCAAGAGCTGTATACATGTAAATTCAAAATAGATGTTGCAACTATATGATGATTTATGGTAATTTTTTCTAAAATACCAAGAAATAGAGGAATGATGTCATACCTAAAAGAGGAACACATGTCATGCAAATAAACAACACCAAAACCACCACGACAAAAGAACTTTTTGTTGTGTAGGCCATTTGTTTGATGAAAAATATTTCTAGATTTTTATTGTACGAATAGAAATAAGAAAGGATCATATCTAATGTTGGATTACCAATCCTTAAATAGTCACTCAAATGAAGCATAACACTTGTTAACATCACTCAAGTTGAGCAAAACAGTTTATTAGCACCACTAATTCATATCTTTAAATTTTGTTATTAACGTATATTCATATTGAAATTCAATTAACATGTAAATTATGGACGTTATGTTATGTTTGAAATTAATGATGTCCATTTAAACATACATTAATAATAAAATTTAAAGATAGTAATTAACGGTGCTAACAAACTGGATGATCAACTTGAATGACGCTAACAAGTGTTATGCTTCACTTGAATGACTGTTTAAGGAGTGGTAATCCAAAATAAAGTACGATCATTTTTAATTCTATTCTTAAAATTAAAATCAAGAAAATTTTCATCAAACAAATGTCCTACACAAGAAAAATCTCTCTTGTCGTGATGGTTTTGGTGTTGTTGTTTATTTATATGATATATGTTACAATTTTAGGTATGACATCGTTCATGTATGTCTGGGTATTTGAGAAATTTTTTCCAGAAATCATGATATAATTACAACATCTATTTTAAATTTACATCTATACAACTCTTAGACCAGCATGTCTTGGATCGTGTGATGTAATCAACGTGGACTGCTAACTGTAACAACCCGAAATTTCATATCACTTCTTGTACCTCAACTTGTAATCCAATTCGATCAACCAAATGTCATTTTCAAATTCGTTTCTGATTTCGCCATTTTATTAAGTCATTAGTTATATCAATCTAAAATGACTTAATGGGTGTCTTATTACATTTAGAAATCATTTTAACATCCCACTTTAGTAATCGGAATAATTATAGAATCGACTGTATCGAGTCACGACAAATTGGTCGGGTATGACCAAAAGCCTCACTTCACGTCGGTATCGGGTAGAATTCCGTCGTGTCCAATTCCCGAACACTATATAAAATGTTCTAAGACTTCATTTGAAGCCTTTGGCCAATTTTTCACTAAACTTCCACAACCTCTCTCCTCAAGCTAGAATTAAGGTCCAAATCTCATATTTAAGGCTTCAAATCTCTAAGGTACTTTCTTTAGCTTGTATTGTAACCTTCTTAGCCTTCAAATTAGAGTTCAAAGCATGGATTAAGATCACATTCATGAGTTTACGGCCATGGAGCCTTCATGGGCCGTAAACTCATATATCATGGGTTTTTAAGCCCTAAATTCACTCCTAAGCAATTTTGGACTTTAGTTATGGCTTAATGGCTTCATAGACAAGACTTGTATCATTTAAAACATAGATTTTGAACCATTTGAAGGAGTTTACGGCCAAGGCATAAGCTTGGGCCGTAAACTCATGTAAATGAGGTTTTCATGAACTTAAACCCTTCCAAATCATAGTTGGGACTTAGATATGACATTAGGGCTTGCTAATCTAGACTTGGAACACTTTAAACATGATTTTTGGGTAATAAAAGTGAGTTTACGGCCAAGAATTATTCTTGGGCCGTAAACTCCTCTTAAATGGTGATTTAGTGCCTTAAAACATGTCAAAATGCTTTCAAACTCAACCAATGGCTTTGTGGTAAAATCTAGATGCATCTAAAAATAGTTTAAGGGTTTGTAACACATCAAAAATTTCATTTATAGGAGTTTACGGCCTAGGAACATACCCTTGGCCGTAAACTCATAAAACTTGCTTAAGGATGCATCAAATTCACTTATATGACTTGTATAAAATTCTAGAATCACATGTGATTGTTTTTAAGCATCAAAAACTAACTTTTCATGAGTATAAGAGAGTTTACGGCCATAGAACATGCCTCTAGGCTGTAAACTCCCAAAAATAGGTTTAATGGTGTTCTAAATTCATTTCAAGGCTTGGAAAATTAACTAGAATCACATGTGATTGTCCTTTGTAGCTTAAAACTAATCATTCTTGGCCATGGGTGGGTTTACGGCCGTAAACTCCAAGAGTATGGCCGTAAACTCCTTTTTAAATGGTGTTAATTCATTCCAAGTGTTCCAAGGCATTTTTAGATATCCATTCTAGCAACCCTTATGTCCATTTAAGCCCTTAAACCTTTAAAATCACACCAACATGAGTTTATGCCCGTAAACTCATGTGTGGGTGTGTTTTGTGGTTGCAAACTCTCTAAAATGTTTACTCTTGGGAAGTAAACTCAAGTCCCAAGTCCCTAGTGCCATTACAAGTCCGAAGATGTCACCCGGGTCACTCCAAACACTCGTTATGAGGTGTTTAATCTCGTTGGAATGTAATGTTCCATATAATTAGTGAATGTATCCCTAATTGTATATATATGGGCATTATTTCATTTTACATAGGGACATCGCGAGTAAACAATCCCCGAACCAACGTCTAGTATCCAAAACCGACGCATTTTCGAGTCCGGTGAGTTCATACACCTACCCTTTTTCACTGTTTTTCATTGTTTTCAGGGGGCGAACACAAGCAAAGTACAAGGGTTTTCTTGTACTCAAAACTTATTTTCATGTGTGTGTGTTTCATATTTCATATGCTTTTAATATTGATTACACAACTGATAACTAGTAGAATATACAGATCACTTAAACATTTATTTGTGAAATGAGTTTTTAAACTGTTATGGTTTATATATTTCACAAATGGTTTCCACACTTTATCAGTTAAAAGCATGACATTATAACACTTGAACAATATAATTCGTACACTGTTTTGTCCTCGGTAACATTCCACAGAGATACACGAATGGAGGATTTTCCTATTATTACCAGTAAATTTGTTATTCCATATGATTGGAGACACGTCCTCGGCGAACACTCCACAGAGATACGCGAGTGGAGGACTATACCCGTAACCAGAATGTCTGGAATTTAGAGAGCGTGACTTGAGTGTATAGACCTATACGGGGCTGACTACCCCGCACCTGGCTGCTAGCTACAGCCGAACCAAAATGGTTCAAGGGTGACGAAAGTCATAAGGATAGTGGACTACTTATTGCCACAAGGCTGTGGACTACTTATTGCCACAGATTCAGTCTTTAGTATGGTTATGGAACTCGCAACTAGAATAACAGAGATTTACTCATAGTAATAATGAACCACTTACTACATTTTTCAGATAACCATGATTCAGTTTACATCTTTTACATCTTTTACATCTTTACATAAGGTAACTAACATTCAGGAAGGTATAGGACCTTCCTGGGAAACTTGTACATAATCAGGTTTAGCAGAATACATCTTTCACATTAAAAACCAACATACAGGAAAGCATGGGGCATTCCTGGGTAACATATACATAACCAGAAAAGGGTAACCAATTGAATAACATTACATCTTTTACAATAACTAACAATTCAGGAAAGTATGGGACTTTCCTGGGAATACACTGGTACATAAAAGGAATAGAACAATGAAGTGGATAATTAAACTATATTTTACTTTTGTGATACAACAATCAACTTTTAAGAAAATATGGGATTTTCTTGGTGTGTGTTATATTTTCAGAAACAGAAAGGAAACATAAACATTTTCACAAAACAAAACTACTTATGAACTCACCAACATCATGCTGATTTTTAAACTGCTTGTGTTCTCAGGTCAAAGATAGTACAGGTACCCGAAGACTTACTTAATTCAGGATCGTGTGCGTGCAAGGCTCGTTTGTTTTGTTTATATCTAAAATTATGTATCACAACTGTATAAACTGTGTCTTTTGAAGCAAATTGTAAAACTTTTAATATGTAATGTAATGTTTGTTTCACTTTACTTACTATGTACATTGGATTTGATACTCAACGTGGAGTCAACCCCGGAAATGTTTCCGCCTTCGGTTTTCGGGGTGTGACAGATTGGTATCAGAGCCCTTGTTTATAGTGAATAAAGTATACCAAACCTTACATGGTATAAAACTATAAACACTAAAGGGCCTAAGTGCTCTGAAATAAAAGTATCTTCAGACTACAAGTATTTTCAAAAATATACAAATATACCAGACCATCGAGATTCGTATCTATAAGTAGAACAAAACATAAGTAAATGGGTGTTGTGTATTGCAGTTAAACCTGGGCAGTTATGTAGTCGTGTCTAGGGTCAATATAGCCTGGCCAACTATATTCATTCGAGACACGGCCAACATGTGCTTGGGAGTGACTGTGATATGCGGCATGCCTAAAACTTACCCTAATACCACAAACATCGAGCCAGTATCGTAGCAAACCATGAAATACTATGGGAGTATTTCTCGAATCATCGTACATGTATAGACCCCCGATCATTCCGTTAGCGATAGTTTACTTGCTTCAATAACTCTTTCCTGCTTTATCGCTTAATTAGAAATTAATATCTGTCATATCTCTCGATTCAGAGGACTTATCATCCTCTCTCTTTATTGATCTTAATAGATCAAGATGCCTCCCAGGAAGAGACCCAGCTCCAACAACCCTCCGCCACTTCCTCCTGAAATCGATCCCGTGTTATTTCAAACAACTGTTACCGCCGCGGTGGCAGCTGCCATGTCCCAGCTAAATACCGGTGGTTCAGGAGGTAGTAATCAAAATCAAGATGGTAATCAAGAACGCCGTAAGGAGGGTTCCTATAAGGACTTCATGAATGCGAAGCCTTCTTTCTTCAATGGCACTGGTGGTGTCATTTCCTTATCCCGATGGTTCGAGAGAATCGAATCCATCTTCGAAATCTGTGCCTGTGATGAGTCCGATAAGGTCAAGTTCGCAGCTTGTAGCTTCCTTGATAAAGCATTGACTTGGTGGAATGGCCGAGTCAAATCCTTAACTCTCCCTGTAGCCAATGCCATGGGCTGGGAGGCTATGAAAGAACTTCTCCTTGCTGAGTATTGTCCCCGAGGCGAAATGCAGAAGCTAGAGCACGAGCTCTGGAACCTGAAGATGAAAGGTTCCGATATTGCTGCCTACACTTCCCGATTTGATGATCTTGCCCTTCTCTGCCCTGGACTAGTCACCTCTGAAAGCAAAAAGATCGAGAGGTTTATTTGGGGGTTAACCAATCCGACAAAAGGTCATGTCTTAGCTGCTCGCCCAGATACTTATGATAGTGCTAAGACTTTAGCCCAAGCTATAATTCACCACAGTGATGATGTTGAGGAAGCCACCATTGCTACCCCTGAGTCGACCAAAAGTAGTGGTGAGAAAAGAAAATTCTGGAAGAAGAAGAAGGGTCAATCTTCCCAAGGCTCCTCCAAAAGACAACAAACAGTAGCAGTTCATGCTGCTACTACCCCCGTAGCTGCTGCTTTCGTTGTGGGATCCACAGCACCAACTCCTACCAGTCGATATGTTGGTAACCTCCCTCTTTGTGAAAAATGCAAGTATCACCACAACCCTGGTCCCTGTCGAGAACTATCCTGTGCCAATTATGGTAAGAAGGGACACACTGTTCGATACTGCAAAGCTCCGACTCAATCAACAAATCAATCCTCTGGAACAGGCGTTGGTCAAGCCTGTTATAACTGTGGTGAGGCCGGGCACTTTAAAAGGAACTGCCCCAAGAAGAATATTGCTGGCAACACCGGAAGGGTCCTTGCTATGGGACGGGAAGAAGCAGTCGCCGATCCCAATGTTGTCTCAGGTACGTTTCTTCTCGACAACTCGTATGCTAATATTCTTTTCGATTCGGGCGCTGAAAGAAGTTTTATTAGTCATGCATTCAAACATAACCTAAAACATGATTCCCAACCTCTAACTGAAATATTTACTGTCGAAATGGCAAACGGAGAGAAAGAAAGTGCGAGTGAGGTATTTGTAGATTGCACTCTTACCTTAAACGACCATTCATTTCCTATCGATCTTATGCCCGTATCCATAAGGAGCTTTGATGTCATCATTGGCATGGATTGGTTGAGTCCCAATCATGCAGATATCCTTTGCTTCGAAAAAGCCATCCATATTAACCTTCCTTCAGGTCAAACTCTAGTGATCTATGGCGATAAACTCGGTTCCAACCTTCGTATCATTTCCTGCATCAAAGCTCAGAAACTCCTGCGAAAGGAGTGTGTTGCATTCTTGGCCCATGTAATCAACGAGAATCAAGAAGTTAAAAACCTCGCGAGCAACCCCGAGGTCTGCAATTTTCTTGATGTGTTTCCCGAAGAGCTTCCAGGAATCCCTCCCGAGCGACAGGTTGAGTTCCGTATTGACCTAATTCCTGGGGCTACTCCTGTAGCAAAGTCTCCATATCGCTTAGCTCCAGTAGAGATGCAGGAGTTATCCAGTCAACTTAACGAGTTGCTTAGCAAAGGATTCATTAGACCAAGTTCCTCACCCTAGGGAGCCCCGGTTTTGTTTGTCAAGAAGAAGGATGGATCCTTTCGTATGTGTATTGATTATCGTGAGCTAAACAAGTTGACTGTCAAAAACCGATATCCTCTTCCACGAATAGATGACCTTTTCGATCAACTCCAGGGAGCCAGTTACTTCTCTAAGATAGACCTTCAGTCAGGGTACCATCAGTTGCGAGTTCATGAAAGTGATGTGCCCAAAACAGCTTTCAGGACTCGATATGGACACTACGAGTTCGTAGTGATGCCCTTTGGTTTAACCAACGCACCGGCAGTGTTCATGGATCTAATGAACCGGGTGTGTCGTCCTTATTTGGATAAGTTTGTCATAGTACTCATCGATGACATACTCGTCTATTCCCGAAGCGAAGAAGACCACAAACAACACTTGAGGCTAGTGTTGGAGACCCTGCGATCCGAGAAGTTATACGCGAAGTTTTCAAAATGTGAGTTCTGGATACGGAAGGTAACTTTCCTTGGTCACGTGGTAAGTGAGGAGGGTATTCATGTCGATCCTTCCAAGATTAAGGCAATAGAGAATTGGTCAGCACCGAAGACACCCACAGAAATCCGACGATTCTTGGGTCTTGCTGGCTATTATCGAAGGTTCATCCAAAACTTTTCCAGAATCGCCAAACCTCTAACCACTCTAACACAGAAAGGTGTACCCTTTTGTTGGGGTGATAAACAAGAAACCGCATTTTAGACGTTGAAGAAAGCTTTGTGCAGCGCACCTGTCCTGTCCCTACCCGAAGGGACAGAGGACTTTGTTGTCTACTGCGATGCGTCTACTCAAGGTTTAGGCTGTCTGCTTATGCAGAGAGGAAAAGTAATTGCTTATGCCTCTAGACAGTTGAAAACACACGAGGTCAATTATACCACACACGATTTGGAGCTAGGAGCCGTAGTTTTTGCATTGAAGATTTGGAGGCATTACCTTTACGGAACCAAGTGCACGATCTTCACCGACGATAAGAGCCTGCAACATATCTTCGACCAAAAAGACTTAAACATGAGACAAAGGCGATGGGTAGAATTACTTAGTGATTATGAGTGTGAAATCCGTTACCATCCCGGCAAGGCCAATGTGGTAGCAGATGCGCTTAGCCGAAAGGAGAGTACCAGCAACAAGGTGAAGAGCTAGTCGATAACCATCCATTCCAACCTACCCATGCAAATCCGAGAAGCTCAATTAGAAGCCCTGAAACCCGAGAACATGACAACTGAAGCTTTGAGAGGGATGGAAAAGAAGATTGAGATCAGAAGTGATGGAGTCCATTGTTTTATGGATCGAATCTGGATTCCCAAGTCCGGAGGATTTAGAGAGTTAGTCATGGAGGAAGCACACAGAACCAGATACTCTGTTCACCCGGGCTCTGACAAGATGTACTTAGATCTCAAGAAACAATATTGGTGGCCAAATATGAAGGCTGAGATAGCTTCATTTGTGGGCAAGTGTCTGACTTGCGCCAAGGTAAAAGTTGAACATCAGAAACCCTCGGGTCTGCTCCAGCAACCTGAGATACCTGAATGGAAATGGGAGATGATCACCATGGATTTCATCACCAAACTACCCACGTGCTCGAATGGGTATGATACCACTTGGGTGATTGTTGATCGTTTGACAAAGTCAGCTCACTTCGTTCCAATCAAAGAATCATACAAGATGGAAAGACTCGCACAAATATATATTCATGAGATAGTCCGACTGCACGGAGTACCTACATCCATTATCTCTGATCGAGATAGCAGATTTACTTCCCGATTTTGGCAGTCTCTCCAGAAAGCCCTTGGAACCCAACTAGACATGAGCACGGCGTACCATCCTCAGACCGACGGTCAAAGCGAAAGAACAATCCAAACCCTGGAGGACATGCTTAGGACATGTGTCATTGACTTTGGAAAGTCGTGGGACGCACATCTACCATTGATCGAATTCTCTTACAACAACAGTTACCACACCAGCATTAGGGCTGCCCCGTTCGAAGCCCTATACGGTCGCAAGTGCAGATCCCCTCTATGATGGGCCGAGGTAGGAGATACACAGTTAGCCAAGAGTCGAGTCCCCGACAGTGCACTTACCGGTCCTGAAATCATCCGTGAAACCACTGAGAAGATTATCCAAATCCGTGAATGACTAAAGGCCTCGCGCGATCGCCAGAAGAGTTACGCTGATAATCGTCAGAAACCACTAGAATTCCAGGTTGGAGACCGTGTTATGTTGAAGGTCTCGCCCTGGAAAGGCACTGTACGCTTCGGTAAACGAGGGAAACTTAATCCGAGGTACATTGGACCTTTTGAAATCATCGCCAGAGTTGGTCCGGTAGCCTATAAGCTTCATCTACCTCACGAACTTAGTAGTATCCATCCCGTCTTTCATGTTTCAAACCTCAAGAAGTGCCTATCTGATGAAACCCTAGTGATTCCATTAGACGAGATTGAGATCGATGAAAACCTCAACTTCGTGGAGGAACCGATCGAAATTATGGATCGAGAAGTTAAACGTACGAAACAGAGTCGCATCCCGTTGGTGAAGGTTCGCTGGAATGCCAAGCGGGGACCGGAGTTCACTTGGGAGCGAGAAGACTCGATGAAACAGAAGTATCCACAACTCTTTTTAGATCCATGATTTGTATTTTCTCTTATCTCTTGTCTTGAATTTCGGGACGAAGTTCCCTCTAACGGGGGGATAATGTAACAACCCGAAATTTCATATCACTTCTTGTACCTCAACTTGTAATCCAATTCGATCAACCAAACGTCATTTTCAAATTCGTTTCCGATTTCGCCATTTTATTAAGTCATTAGTTATATCAATCTAAAATGACTTAATGGGTGTCTTATTACATTTAGAAATCATTTTAACATCCCACTTTAGTAATCGGAATAATTATAGAATCGACTGTATCGAGTCACGACAAATTGGTCGGGTATGACCAAAAGCCTCACTTGACGTCGGTATCGGGTAGAATTCCTTCGTGTCCAATTCCCGAACACTATATAAAGTGTTCTAAGACTTCATTTGAAGCCTTTGGCCAATTTTTCACTAAACTTCCACAACCTCTCTCCTCAATCTAGAATTAAGGTCCAAATCTCAAATTTAAGGCTTCAAATCTCTAAGGTACTTTCTTTAGCTTGTATTGTAACCTTCTTAGCCTTCAAATTAGAGTTCAAAGCATGGATTAAGATCACATTCATGAGTTTACGGCCATGCAGCCTTCATGGGCCGTAAACTCATATATCATGGGTTTTTAAGCCCTAAATTCACTCCTAAGCAATTTTGGACTCTAGTTATGGCTTAATGGCTTCATGGACAAGACTTTTATCATTTAAAACAGAGATTTTGAACCATTTCAAGGAGTTTACGGCCAAGGCATAAGCTTGGGCTGTAAACTCATGTAAATGAGGTTTTCATGAACTTAAACCCTTCCAAATCATAGTTGGGACTTAGATATGACATTAGGGCTTGCTAATCTAGACTTGGAACACTTTAAACATGATTTTTGGGTAATAAAAGTGAGTTTACGGCCAAGAATTATTCTTGGGCCGTAAACTCCTCTTAAATGGTGATTTAGTGCCTTAAAACATGTCAAAATGCTTTCAAACTCAACCAATGGCTTTGTGGTAAAATCTAGATGCATCTAAAAATAGTTTATGGGTTTGTAACACATCAAAAATTTCATTTATAGGAGTTTACAGCCTAGGAACATACCCTTGGCCGTAAACTCATAAAACTTGCTTAAGGATGCATCAAATTCACTTATATGACTTGTATAAAATTCTAGAATCACATGTGATTGTTTTTAAGCATCAAAAACTAACTTTTCATGAGTATAAGAGAGTTTATGGCCATAGAACATGCCTCCAGGCCGTAAACTCCCAAAAATAGGTTTAATGGTGTTCTAAATTCATTTCAAGGCTTGGAAAATTAACTAGAATCACATGTGATTGTCCTTTGTAGCTTAAAACTAATCATTCTTGGCCATGGGTGGGTTTACGGCCGTAAACTCCAAGAGTATGGCCGTAAACTCCTTTTTAAATGGTGTTAATTCATTCCAAGTGTTCCAAGGCATTTTTAGATATCCATTATAGCAACCCTTATGTCCATTTAAGCCCTTAAACCTTTAAAATCACACCAACATGAGTTTATGCCCGTAAACTCATGTGTGGGTGTGTTTTGTGGTTGCAAACTCTCTAAAATGTTTACTCTTGGGAAGTAAACTCAAGTCCCAAGTCCCTAGTGCCATTACAAGTCCGAAGATGTCACCCGGGTCACTCCAAACACTCGTTATGAGGTGTTTAATCTCGTTGGAATGTAATGTTCCATATAATTAGTGAATGTATCCCTAATTGTATATATATGGGCATTATTTCATTTTACATAGGGACATCGCGAGTAAACAATCCCCGAACCAACGTCTAGTATCCAAAACCGACGCATTTTCGAGTCCGGTGAGTTCATACACCTACCCTTTTTCACTGTTTTTCATTGTTTTCAGGGGGCGAACACAAGCAAAGTACAAGGGTTTTCTTGTACTCAAAACTTATTTTCATGTGTGTGTGTTTCATATTTCATATGCTTTTCATATTGATTACACAACTGATAACTAGTAGAATATACAGATCACTTAAACATTTATTTGTGAAATGAGTTTTTAAACTATTATGGTTTATATATTTCACAAATGGTTTCCACACTTTATCAGTTAAAAGCATGACATTATAACACATGAACAATATAATTCGTACACTGTTTTGTCCTCGGTAACATTCCACAGAGATACACGAATGGAGGATTTTCCTATTATTACCAGTAAATTTGTTATTCCATATGATTGGAGACACGTCCTCGGAGAACACTCCACAGAGATACGTGAGTGGAGGACTATACCCGTAACCAGAATGTCTGGAATTTAGAGAGCGTGACTTGAGTGTATAGACCTATACGGGGCTGACTACCCCGCACCTGGCTGCTAGCTACAGCCGAGCCAAAATGGTTCAAGGGTGACGAAAGTCATAAGGATAGTGGACTACTTATTGCCACAAGGCTGTGGACTACTTATTGCCACAGGTTCAGTCTTTAGTATGGTTATGGAACTCGCAACTAGAATAACAGAGATTTACTCATAGTAATAATGAACCACTTACTACATTTTTCAGATAACCATGATTCAGTTTACATCTTTTACATCTTTTACATCTTTTACATCTTTACATAAGGTAACTAACATTCAGGAAGGTATGGGACCTTCCTGGGAAACTTGTACATAACCAGGTTTAGCAGAATACATCTTTCACATTAAAAACCAACATACAGGAAAGCATGGGGCATTCCTGGGTAACATATACATAACCAGAAAAGGGTAACCAATTGAATAACATTACATCTTTTACAATAACTAACAATTCAGGAAAGTATGGGACTTTCCTGGGAATACACTGGTACATAAAAGGAATAGAACAATGAAGTGGATAATTAAACTATATTTTACTTTTGTGATACAACAATCAACTTTTAAGAAAATATGGGATTTTCTTGGTGTGTGTTATATTTTCAGAAACAGAAAGGAAACATAAACATTTTCACAAAACAAAACTACTTATGAACTCACCAGCATCATGCTGATTTTTAAACTGCTTGTGTTCTCAGGTCAAAGATAGTACAGGTACCCGAAGACTTACTTAATTCAGGATCGTGTGCGTGCAAGGCTCGTTTGTTTTGTTTATATCTAAAATTATGTATCACAACTGTATAAACTGTGTCTTTTGAAGCAAATTGTAAAACTTTTAATATGTAATGTAATGTTTGTTTCACTTTACTTACTATGTACATTGGATTTGATACTCAACGTGGAGTCAACCCTGGAAATGTATATGCCTTCGGTTTTGGGCGTGTAACACTAACAACTTTTACAGGAAGTAGTTTTTGTTACGGGTTTATGCATAGCAGGGCCTTCATATGAGTGTTGTTGCCGTAATTAAATTAATACTATGTTAATGTCCACTTGTAAGGAATGTATATTCCGTAAACCACAAAATAATGAGTTAGTAGTTTTAAACTATTTCCGTGGAATACTGATGTTATGTTAAACTACATGATAATCCTATAAAGCTATTAACGAAACATTCTAGTTTAGTAATGTCCAACTTGTTTTTTTCGTTACCCAATTATTTTTTCAAAACTAGTAATACTAAATAGCCAATTATTCGTTTAATTTTTGAATGTGTGTTATTATTAAACAAATATACATAACACCCAAAAATTTGATAAAATAATACATAGTCGAAGTCAGTTTTAATAAATCTCAAGGTCATTTTCTAACGTTCAATGTTATTTTTATATAAGGGAAACAATAAAGATATAATAAAATTCTTTAATGAGGGTATTCGATGTTACCTCACTCTGGAACTCCTTTGTCAACTTCATACTTTGACATTACTACTACTATTTATGTACATTTTTCACTTTTTACATTTTTAGATTTATCTTTCGGTAAACCTTGGGTTTAGTAAGTTCGTCATTTCATGCAAGTAGACGTCTACCATAGTAAATCATATGGCTTTATCATACTTTGTTAAGTTTATGTTCGGGTATGCCACCGTTGCCCGTAGGATCTTCGACCACCGTCGCCAAAAGGGATTATTGTTAGTTATACGTTGGAGCAAGATTTATATTTATGTCGTATCTTACACAGTTATATATCAAAGGTCGCAACACTTCCATTTTTTTCTTTTGGGATTAATTGCTACAAATAGCAAAGTAATTCATTTCTTTGTTTATTATATCCATATCTTGTTAACTTTGACAAGGTTTTTATGTTTTATAACGAGTTATGATGTTTGGGTCTTGGTTAGCAAATTATTATCTCATTGCAATTTTGGGTAAGCTTCTAAGCAGTCATTTACCAAGTTTTATGTCTAATTGTCCTTGCTATAACCACATCATTGGAGTTTTAGATAAAAGTGACATATTGAGTTTCAAAATAGGCCTCTCCTATTAACTGATTTACCAAGTTTTAGTGTGTTATCTACTTGGCTAGTAATTTAAGAATAAAAGTAGGAATTTTGATCCAATTACTAAAAAGTAGATTGATTTGATTTATCTTTTAGGGTTATTTACAAGAAAAAGCCATGCGTATTTATTAATTTGTGATATTAATAACCTTCATATGTAGTAATCATGAGGCTAACGAAGATGTTGAAGCTAATGTACATGAAATTATGATGACGATCTTTAATCATACATATTTCACATATTATTGATATAAAAATATTATGATATGAAGGCGTAAACACCAAATGAAAACGGCAAAAGAAACAACCACGAATAAGAAGGAAATAACTTCCAGTAGTGCTGCTTCTGTTAGTAGTAGATAAGGGATAAAATTAAGCTTAGTAGCAATATGAGAAAAAATTAAAGGAAAACTCAAGGCCAAAGTTTCAATTATACATGTGGTCTATGCGAGAATAGAGGTATGAGAAATATGTAGGGGTGTAAGTGTGTGGTTTTATTGTATCCTAAAATACTGCTATAGTATATTAAATGTTGCGTTTGATTCTAGGTATCATGATGCTGGTAAGGGTAGACTTGTCTTTTACTACGACTATTTCCCAGCATATTCTAGTTACACCTCAGATAAATATAGTTGATTAGACTATATTTATTCAAGGTCTAATGACATATCCCGAGGCCTACCCGTAGTTTTCAACTCATCATACTACTTTTATTATCCCCTCGATATGACACTGCCCTATCTTGTATGTACTAATACTTAAAATATTATTATATTTTTAAAAGTATATTTATAGTCAGAGTGTTTTATCTTCATTTTATTTATAGTTTTACATATTGTATGGTTTGATATACTAGTTCTCCACAACCAATGCTCTCATAACAATCTGTCACACCCCCGAACCGGAATGGCGGAAACGTCCGGGGACGGATGACGTCATGTACAATATCATAACCATTGAATGGTAATGAAACATAGCAACCCAAATATTCATACATTGAAATTACTTGTCTAGATCGTTTACAACACTTCACTTGTTCATACATTAAATAGAAATAACTAAAATGTAATACTCATGAAACGACGATGTCGACCCCAAAATACGGTTGAATACATGTCTATTGGTTTCCTGAGAATACAAGTGACTTTGAAAAGTGTAACTGATTACGTTGGTGAATTCTTAAAAATTTTGTATGAAAAGGATTTGTAACATTTTCGAGAAACTGATTTTTGTATACTTTTAAAAAATCCTATATTATCTTTTAAAAACAAGTTGTAAGTCTTATACAAAAGAGCAAAAATGTATGTATTTTCTTTGTATCCCTTCCTTGTAAAATGATAATGTATGTTTCCATAAAATCCAATATTTTCTTATGTATAAACTGTATATGTATGTATTTCCTTTGTATACGTTCCTTTTAATTGTAAAATGCAAGTTCCCAGAAAATCCAATATTTTCTGATGTATGAAAATTATAGTCTTAAACCCTATGACCAAAAATGTATGAGATTTGATGTACTGACCAATAGTATGTCGTTATATATTTTTAGAAAAACTAAAGAAGTGTAAGCTTCCCGTAAACCGTAATAGTATGCTAATCCCTATGTGAGTTCTTTTAACCATGCTTGATATGACTGATATGCCTGAACGACGTTCTTCAGGCCTCAGAATTGGTAGACATTTGTCACCCTAGAAAAAGGAGTCATAGCGAACAACGGTCTCGCTCCCACCAGGAGACTAGGAGACTCTGGTTATAATGCAGGACTTAAGGTGTACGCTAGGTTGGTATGATGAAGGAACGTCTCATAAGAGCATTAACTGATTTACGTGAACTATGACTCCTTTTTCTTATAAAACGAAATAAGTAATTCTTTGAACAATTTTATGTATCTTCTAAAATGTAGGTGTGGTTTGTAACTTCCAGACTATACCAATTATTGCATATCTTGTTTGTTGGAAACTATTTATATATAATCTTTTTATAAATATAAAAGTGTATTTTTTGCCTATTACATAAATATGAAACCAGATCATAATATTTTTGGGTTAAAACCCAATAAATTAGTAAGTGACTATAATGTAACCACCTTAGCCTGAAAAGTTATCTTTTAGTAAATGTTTCAAAAAAACCATGTAGTTTTATAATCATAAATTTTCTGATGGTTTTATAACATAGATTATGTTTATTTCTAACATGTATGTTTATTTCTTTTGGGTTGTCACAGTTTCAAATGAATGTGGTGAAAGGAAAAAATACATAGGAGTTTCAAATGAATATGGTGAAAGTTAAAATACTTCCTTTATAAGTACACAATGATATAGAAAGATATAGATATAGATATAGCTAACTAGCCATGCAGATAATACGCCGACACTTGGTAAATGTCTTAATAGGCAAGGCCAATTTTGAAAATCAACATTTCTTCTTTTATCTCATAACCATAAACACCATTCGGAAAATACAAATGATGTGGCCATAGAAAGGTTCATGAAACATAAATCATGGTAAATGAGAGCAAAGAAGCTTACCCACAATTGCAATGAGAAACCAATTTGTTAACAATGTCCCGAACATATTAACTCCTTATGAAACATAAAAATGTTCTCAAGGTTGACAAGATATGGTTATAATAAAAAACGATAGGAATAACTTGGCTATTTCTTGCAATTAACGGTGGCAGATTCGGAATATATATCAACCGAGCTCCACCCCATAATTAAAAATATTCAATTCCGGCGACTGTAGCCAAAGATCCCTTAGGCAACGGTGGCTTACCAATACATAAATTTAAAAAAGTATGATAAAACCATCGTATTTAGTCTGGTAGACGTCTACTTGCATGAAACTGCGAACTCACTAAACCCAAGGTTTACCCAACCATAAATTAAAAAATGGAAAAACAAAAAAAATAAATAAATAGTAGAGAAATATCAAATTATGAAGTTGACAAAGGAGTTCCACGGAGATGTAACATCTTGGAATACTCCATTCAAGGATTTTATTATATCTTTATTTTTTGCAATGTATAAAAAATAATATTGTAGGTTAGAAAGTGATCTTGAGAGTTATTAAAACTGATTTCTGCTATCTAGTATCGTATGAAATGTTTGGGTGGTACGTATATTTGTTTATTAATTACACATTCAACAAAAATAATGAATAAATTAGTAATACTAGTTTTGAAAATAAATTTGGGTTACGAAAAAAATAAGTCAGAACATTACTAAACTAAAATGATTTTTAATAGCATATTGAGATTATCATGTAGTTCAACGTAACATCGGTATTCCAAGGAACAAGTTTATAACTATTAACCAATTATTTGATGGATTATGGAATATATATTCCTTACAAGTGGTTATTAAAACAATATTGATTTAATCATGACAACAACACTCAGAAGGAGGCCCTCCTTTGCATGAACCCGTAACAAAAGCTAATTCTTGGCAAAGTTGTAAGCAGTCCATGTTGATTGCATCACACTGTCCAAGACATGCCGGTCCAAGAGCTGTATACATGTAAATTCAAAATAGATGTTGCAACTATATGATTATTTATGGTAATTTTTTCTAAAATACCAAGAAATAGAGGAATGATGTCATACCTAAAAGAGGAACACATGTCATGCAAATAAACAACACCAAAACCACCACGACAAAAGAACTTTTTGTTGTGTAGGCCATTTGTTTGATGAACAATATTTTTAGATTTTTATTGTAAGAATAGAAATAAGAAAGGATCATATCTAATGTTGGATTACCAATCCTTAAATAGTCATTCAAATGAAGCATAACACTTGTTAACATCACTCAAGTTGAGCAAAACAGTTTATTAGCACCACTAATTAATATCTTTAAATTTTGTTATTAACGTATATTCATGTTGAAATTCAATTAACATGTAAATTATAGACTTTATGTTATGTTTGAAATTAATGATGTCCATTTGAACATACATTAATAATAAAATTTAAAGTTAGTAATTAACGGTGCTAACAAACTGGATGATCAACTTGAATGGCGCTAACAAGTGTTATGCTTCACTTGAATGACTGTTTAAGGAGTGGTAATCCAAAATAAAGTACGATTATTTTTAATTTTATTGTTAAAATTAAAATCAAGAAAATTTTCATCAAACAAATGTCCTACACAAGAAAAAACTCTCTTGTCGTGATGGTTTTGGTGTTGTTGTTTATTTATATGATATATGTTACAATTTTAGGTATGACATCGTTCATGTATGTCTGGGTATTTGAGAAATTTTTTCCAGAAATCATGATATAATTACAACATCTATTTTGAATTTACATCTATACAACTCTTAGACCAGCATGTCTTGGATCATGTGATGTAATCAACGTGGACTGCTAACAACTTTTACAGGAAGTAGTTTTTGTTACGGGTTTATGCATAGCAGGGCCTTCATATGATTGTTGTTGCCGTAATTAAATTAATACTATGTTAATGTCCACTTGTAAGGAATGTATATTCCGTAAACCACAAAATAATGAGTTAGTAGTTTTAAAGTATTTCCGTGGAATACTGATGTTATGTTAAACTACATGATAATCCTATAGAGCTATTAACGAAACATTCTAGTTTTGTAATGTCCAACTTGTTTTTTTCGTTACCCAATTATATTTTCAAAACTAGCAATACTAAATAGCCAATTATTCGTTTAATTTTTGAATGTGTGTTATTATTAAACAAATATACATAACACCCAAAAATTTGATAAAATAATACATAGTCGAAGTCAGTTTTAATAAATCTCAAGGTCATTTTCTAACGTTCAATGTTATTTTTTATATAAGGGAAACAATAAAGATATAATAAAATTCTTTAATGAGGGTATTCTATGTTACCTCACTCTGGAACTCCTTTGTCAACTTCATACTTTGACATTACTACTACTATTTATGTACATTTTTCACTTTTTACATTTTTAGATTTATCTTTTGGTAAAGCTTGGGTTTAGTAAGTTCGCCATTTCATGCAAGTAGACGTCTACCATAGTAAATCATATGGCTTTATCATACTTTGTTAAGTTTATGTTTGGGTATGCCATCGTTGCCTGTAGGATCTTCGACCACCGTCGCCGGAAGGGGTTATTGTTAGTTATAGGGTGGAGCAAGATTTATATTTGTGTCGGATCTTATGCTGTTATATATCAAAGGTCGCAACACTTCCATTTTTATCTTTTGGGATTAATTGCTAGATATAGCAAAGTTATTCATTTCTTCGTTTATTTGAGCCATACCTTGTTAACTTTGACAAGGTTTTTATGTTTTATAACGAGTTATGATGTTTGGGTCTTGGTTAGCAAATTATTATCTCATTGCAATTTTGGGTAAGCTTCTAAGCAGTCATTTACCAAGTTTTATGTCTAATTGTCCTTGCTATAACCACATCATTGGAGTTTTAGATAAAAGTCGACATATTGACTTTCAAAATAGGCCTCTCTTATTAACTGATTTACCAAGTTTTAGTGTGTTATCTACTTGGCTAGTAATTTAAGAATAAAAGTAGGAATTTTGTTCCAATTACTAAAAAGTAGATTGATTTGATTTATCTTTTAGGGTTATTTACAAGAAAAAGCCATGCGTATTTATTAATTTGTGATATTAATAACCTTCATATGCAGTAATCATGAGGCTAACGAAGATGTTGAAGCTAATGTACATGAAATTATGATGACGATCTTTAATCATACATATTTCACATATTATTGATATAAAAATATTATGATATGAAGGCGTAAACACCAAATGAAAACGGCAAAAGAAACAACCACGAATAAGAAGGAAATAACTTCCAGTAGTGCTGCTTCTGTTAGTAGTAGATAAGGGATAAAATTAAGCTTAGTAGCAATATGAGAAAAAATTAAAGGAAAGTTCAAGGCCAAAGTTTCAATTATACATGTGGTCTATGCGAGAATAGAGGTATGAGAAATATGTAGGGGTGTAAGTGTGTGGTTCTATTGTATCCTAAAATACTCCTATAGTATATTAAATGTTGTGTTTGATTCTAGGTATCATGATGCTGGTAAGGGTAGACTTGTCTTTTACTACGACTATTTCCCAGCATATTCTAGTTACACCTCAGATAAATATAGTTGATTAGACTATATTTATTCAAGGTCTAATGACATATAGCGAGGCCTACCCGTAGTTTTCAACTCATCATACTACTTTTATTATCCCCTCGATATGACACTGCCCTATCTTGTATGTACTAATACTTAAAATATTATTATATTTTTAAAAGTATATTTATAGTCAGAGTGTTTTATCCCCATTTTATTTATAGTTTTACATATTGTATGGTTTGATATACTAGTTCTCCACAACCATTGCTCTCATAACAATCTGTCACACCCCCGAACCGGAATGGCGGAAACGTCCGGGGACGGATGACGTCATGTACAATATCATAACCATTGAATGGTAATGAAACATAGCAACCCAAATATTCATACATTGAAATTACTTGTCTACATCGTTTACAACACTTTACTTGTTCAGACATTAAATAGAAATAACTTAAATGTAATACTCATGAAACGACGATGTCGACCCCAAAATACGGTTGAATACATGTCTATTGGTTTCTTGAGAATAAAAGTGACTTTGAAAACTGAATATGATTACATTGGTGAATTCTTAAAAATTTTGTATGAAAAGGATTTGTAACATTTTCGAGAAATTGATTTTTGCATACTTCTAAAAAATCCTATATTATCTTTTAAAAACAAGTTGTAAGTCCAGTATTTTCTTATGTATGAACTGTATATGTATGTATTTCCTTTTTATACGTTCCTTTTAATTGTAAAATGCATGTTCCCAGAAAATCCAATATTTTCTGATGTATGAAAATTATAGTCTTAAACCCTATGACCAAAAATGTATGGGATTTGATGTACTGACCAATAGTATGTCGTTATATATTTTTAGAAAAACTAAAGAAGTGTAAGCTTCCCGTAAACTGTAATAGTATGTTAATCCCTATGTGAGTTCTTTTAACCATGCTTGATATGACTGATATGCCTGAACGACGTTCTTCAGGCCTCAAAATTGGTAGACATTTGTCACCCTAGACTTGCCGGTGTAACTGTAGCAAACAACTGAGTTATGGGGTGGTCAATCCTATATATATATATATATATATATATATATATATATATATATATATATATATATATATATATATATATACAACGGTCTCGCTCCCACCAGGAGACTCTGGTTATAACGCAGGACTTAAGGTGTACGGTAGGTAGGTATGACAAAGGAACGTCTCATAAGAGCATTAACAGATTTACGTGAACTGTGACTCTTTTTTCTTATAAAACGAAATAAGTAATTCTTTGAACAATTTTATGTATCTTCTAAAATGTAGGTGTGGTTTGTATCTTCCAGACTATACCAATTATTGCATATCTTGTTTGTTGGAAACTATTTATATAATCTTTTTATAAATATGAAAGTGTATTTTTGCCTAGTACAAAAATATGAAACCAGATCATAAGATTTTTGGGTTAAAACCCACTAAATTAGTAAGTGACTATAATGTAACCACCTTAGCTAGAAAAGTTATCTTTTAGTAAAAGATTTAAAAAAACCATGTAGTTTTCTAATCATAAATTTTCTTACGGTTTTATAACATAGATTATGTTTATTTCTAACATATATGTTTATTTCTTTTGGGTTGTCACTGTTTCAAATGAATGTGGTGAAAGGTAAAATACTTCATTTATAAGTATATATATATATATATATATATATATATATATATATAGCTAACTAGCCATGCAGATAATACGCCGACACTTGGTAAATGACTTAATAGTCAAGTGCAGTTTTGAAAATCAACATTTCTTCTTTTATCTCATAACTATAAACACTATTCGAAAAATACAAATGATGCGGCCATAGCAAGGTCAATCACACATAAAGAAAGGTAAATGAGAGCTAAGAAGCTTACCCACAATTGCAATGAGAAACCAATTTGTTAACGATGACCCCAACATATTAACTCCTTATGAAACATAAAAATGTTGTCAAAGTTGACAATATATGGTTATAATAAAAAACGATATGAATAACTTGGCTATTTCTTGCCATTAATCCCGAAGAAAAATAAATCTAAGTGTTGTGACCATTGAAAGATAACAGTGGCAGATTCGGAATATATATCAACCGAGCTCCACCCCATAACTAAAAATATTCCCTTCCGGCGACAGTAGCCGAAGATCCCTTAGGCAACACTAGCTTACCAACACATAAATTTAAAAAAGTATGATAAAACCATCTTATTTAGTCTGGTAGACGTCTACTTGCATGAAACTGCAAACTCACTAAACCCAAGGTTTACCCAAACATAAATTAGTAAAATGGAAAAACAAAAAAAAATACATAAATAGTAGAGAAATATCAAATTATGAAGTTGACAAAGGAGTTCCACGGAGATGTAACATCTTGGAATACTCCATTCAAGGATTTTATTATATCTTTATTTTTTCCATTGTGTAAAAAATAATATTGAAGGTTAGAAAGTGATCTTGAGAGTTATTAAAACTGATTCCTGATATCTAGTATCTTATGAAATGTTTGGGTGTTACTATATTTGTTTATTAATTACACATTCAACAAAAATAATGAATAAATTAGTAATACTAGTTTTGAAAATAAATTTGGGTTACGAAAAAAATAAGTCGAACATTACTAAACTAAAATGTTTTTTAATAGCATCATGGGATTATCAAGTAGTTCAACGTAACATCAGTGTTCCACAGAAATAGTTTATACCTATTAACCACTTATTTGATGGATTATGGAATATATATTCCTTACAAGTGGTTATTAAAACAATATTGATTTAATCATGACAACAACACTCAGATGGAGGCCCTCCTTTGCATGAACCCGTAACAAAAGCTAATTCTTGGCAAAGTTGTAAGCAGTCCATGTTGATTGCATCACACTGTCCAAGACATGCCGGTCCAAGAGCTGTATACATGTAAATTCAAAATAGATGTTGCAACTATATGATGATTTATGGTAATTGTTTCTAAAATACCAAGAAATAGAGGAATGATGTGATACCTAAAAGAGGAACACATGTCATGCAAATAAACAACACCAAAACCATCACGACAAAAGAACTTTTTGTTGTGTAGGCCATTTGTTTGATGAAAAATATTTCTAGATTTTTATTGTAAGAATAAAATTATGAAAGGATCATACTTTATGTTGGATTACCAATCCTTAAATAGTCATTCAAATGAAGCATAACACTTGTTAACATCATTCAAGTTGATTATAACAGTTTATTAGCACCATTAATTAATATCTTTAAATTTTTTTATTAACGTATATTCATATTGAAATTCAATTAGCATGTAAATTATAGACGTTATGTTATGTTTGAAATTAATGATGTCCATTTGAACATACCTTAATAATAAAAGTTAAAGTTAGTAATTAACGGTGCTAACAAACTGGATGATCAACTTGAATGGCACTAACAAGTGTTACGCTTCACTTTAATGAGTATTTAAGGAGTGGTAATCCAAAATAAAGTACGATCATTTTTTAATTCTATTCTGAAAATGAGAATCAAGAAAAAGTTTTCATCAAGCAAATGTCCTACACAAGAAAAAGCTTTCTTGTCGTGATGGTTTTGGTGTTGTTGTTTATTTATATGATATATGTTACAATTTTAGGTATGACATCATTCATGTATGTCTGCGTATTTGAGAAATTTTTTCCAGAAATCATGATATAATTACAACACTATTTTGAATTTACATCTATACAACTCTTAGACACACATGTCTTGGATCGGGTGATATAATCAACATGGACTGCTAACAACTTTTCCAAGAACTAGTTTTTGTTATGGGTTTACGCATTGTAGGGCCTTCACCTAAGTGTTGTTGCCGTTGTTAAATTAATACTTTGTTAATATCCACTTGTAAGGAATATATATTCCGTAAACCACCAAACAATGAGTTAATAGTATTAAACTATTTTCGTGGAATACTGATGTTACGTTAAACTACATGATAATCCTATAAAGCTATTAACGAAAAATTTTAGTTTAGTAATGTCCAACTTGTTTTTTTCGTTACCCAATTATATTTTCAAAACTAGTAGTACTAAATAGCCAATTATTCATTTAATTTTTGAATGTGTGTTATTATTAAACAAATATACATAACACCCAAAATTTTGATAAAATAATACAAAGTCGAAGTCAGTTTTAATAAATCTCAAGGTCATTTTCTAACGTTCAATGTTATTTTTTATATAAGGGAAACAATAAAGGTATAATAAAATTCTTTAATGAGGGTACTCGATGTTACCTCACTCTGGAACTCCTTTGTCAACTTCATACTTTGACATTACTACTACTATTTATGTACATTTTTCACTTTTTACAACTTTAGATTTATCTTTTGGTAAACCTTGGGTTTAGTAAGTTCGCCGTTTCATGCAAGTAGACGTCTACCATAGTAAATAATATGGTTTTATCATACTTTGTTAAGTTTATGTTTGGGTATGCCACCATTGCCTGTAGGATCTTCGACCACCGTCGCCAAAAGGGATTATTGTTAGTTATACGTTGGAGCAAGATTTATATTTATGTCGGATCTTACACTGTTATATATCAAAGGTCGCAACACTTCCATTTTTTTCTTCTGGGATTAATTGCTAGACATAGCAAAGTAATTCGTTTCTTTGTTTATTATAGCCATACCTTGTTAACTTTGACAAGGTTTTTATGTTTTATAATGAGTTATGATGTTTGGGTCTTGGTTAGCAAATTTGTATCTCATTGCAATTTTGGGTAAGCTTATTAGCAGTCATTTACCAAGTTTTATGTGTAATTTACCTTGCTATAACCACATCATTGGAGTTTTAGATAAGAGTAGACATATTGATTTTCAAAATAGGCCTCTCTTGTTAACTGATTTACCAAGTTTTAGTGTGTTATCTACTTGGCTAGTAATTTAAGAATAAAAGTAGGAATTTTGATCCAATTACAAAAAAGTAGATTGATTTGATCTATCTTTTAGGGTTATTTACAAGAAAAAGCCATACGTATTTATTAATTTGTGATATTAATAACCTTCATATGCAGTAATCATGAGGCTAACGAAGATGTTGAAGCCAATGTACATGAAATTATGATGACGATCTTTAATCATACATATTTCACATATTACTGTTATAAAAATATTATGATATGAAGGCGTAAACACCAAATGAAAACAGAAAAAGAAACAACCACGATCATGATGTTGGTAAGGGTAGACTTGCCTTTTACTACGACTATTTCCCAGCATATTCTAGTTACACCTAAGATAAATATAGTTGATTAGACTATATTTATTCAAGGTCTTATTACATATCCCGAGGCCTATTCGTAGTTTTCAGCTCATCATACTACTTCTATTATCCCCTCGATATGACACTGCCCTATCTTGTATGTACTAATACTTAAAATATTATTATATTTTTAAAAGTATATTTATAGTAAGAGTGTTTTATCCCCATTTTATTTATAGTTTTACATCTTGTATGGTTTGGTATACCAGTTCTCCACAACCAATGCTCTGTTAACAATCTGTCACACCCCCGAACCGTAATGGCGGAAACGTCCGGGGACGGATGACGTCATGTACAATATCATAACCATTGATTGGTGATGAAACATAGCAACCCAAATATTCATACATTGAAATTACTAGTCTACATCGTTTACAACACTTTACTTGTTCAGACATTAAATAGAAATAACTTAAATGTAATACTCATGAAACGACGATGTCGACTCCAAAATACTGTTGAATACATGTCTATTGGTTTCCTGAGAATATAAGTGACTTTGAAAAGTGTAACTGATTACGTTGGTGAATTCTTAAAAATTTTGTATGAAAAGGATTTGTAACATTTTCTTTTAAAAACAAGTTGTAAGTCTTATACAAAAGACCAAAAATGTATGTATTTTCTTTGTATCCCTTCCTTGTAAAATGATAATGTAAATTTCCATAAAATCTAATATTTTCTTACGTATGAACTGTATATGTATGTATTTCCTTTGTATACGTTCCTTTTAATTGTAAAATGCATGTTCCCAGAAAATCCAATATTTTCAGATGTATGAAAATTATAGTCTTAAACCCTATGACCAAAAATGTATGAGATTTGATGTACTGACCAATAGTATGTCGTTATATATTTTTAGAAAAACTAAAGAAGTGTAAACTTCTCGTAAACCGTAATAGTATGTTAATCCCTATGTGAGTTCTTTTAACCATGCTTGGTATGACTGATATGCCTGAACGACGTTCTTCAGGCCTCATAATTGGTAGACATTTGTCACCCTAGACTTGCCGGTGTAACTGTAGTGAACAACTGAGTTATGGGTGGGCAATCCTATATATATATATATATATATATATATATATATATATATATATACACACACACACACACACACACAACGGTCTCGCTCCCACCAGGAGACTCTGGTTATAATGCAGGACTTAATGTCACACCCCGAAAACCAAAGGCGGAAATGTTCCCGGGGTTGACTCCATGTTGTGTATCAAATCCAATGTACATAGTAATCACAGTAAACAACCATTACATTACATATATATGAAAGTTTACATTTGGTTCAAAAGTAAATTGTACAGAAGTTATACATATATTATATGAACAAAAGAGACGAGTCTTTGGAGCACTCCATCTTCACCAAAAGATATCGCCGGGTACCTGTCTAACTTGGACCTGAGAATACAAGCGGTTTAAAAATCAGCATAAAGCTGGTGAGTTCATAAGCGGTTTTGTTTTGTGAAAATGTATCGATTTCCTTTAGTTTTCTGAAAAGATTTGATATCCAAGAAAATCCCATATTTTCTTATGTAGAGTAGTTAAGTTATCTTTCATTACAGTTCTGTTACAGATATAAGTTAACCCCAGGAAAATCCCATATTTTCCTAATTGTAAGATTGATTGAATAACACATAGTATAGTTTAATACACAAAACTATAATTTAGACGAACTGTAAATAGAAAGTATTTTGAAAACCTTGAGACTACATCCCGAACCAGTTATAAGATAATTCGATAAAAACCATGGGATCACTAACCCGAAACTAGATATAAGATAGTTTGATAAAATCATGGGATTATCATCCCGTATAAGTTTTAGTTTCAAAACCATGGGATTGCCATCCCGAACGAAATATTGACTCAAGATCATGGGATTATCATCCCGAACGAGATATAGACATAAAACCATGGGATTACCATCCCGAACGAGATATAGACTACAAGACCATGGGATTACCATCCCGAACAAGATATAGATTCTAAACAGATTCTAGCTGTGAATAAGTTTATATTAATACGTATTGTGAGTCGGGTAACCATACTGATACGACAACGAGACCTCCTTGACGTTAGTCAGACGTCGAATGGTATCCAGAATTTGTCACCCCAGGCGTGCCCGCCTAACTGTAGCTAGCAGTTAAGGTGTGGGATTGTCAGTCCCGAATAGATCTATTCACAAACTCTTCGCTCTCCCTCCAGGAGACTCTGGTTACACTTCCGGAGAGGATTTACTTGATCATCCATAAAGGGTAGTGACTATCTCACAAACTAGTATTAAACTATTCATAGGATTCTCATACGATAACAAACATACAAAGACTTTAAGACACGATTCAATGAAATAGTTACATACAATGAGACTATCTGGCAAAACATTCGAATGGTATAGAGATAAACTGAACCAGACATAGTTTATCTAATAACTTAATGTAGATATAAAACAAGCGTTCTAGAACCCCAAATTATTCCCATAATAATTTGATTAGTTTGGTTATTTTCTTAACTAAAATTCATTTAGTTGTAATTGATAAATCATTCCTTATGCTCAACATAATACATAAGGAGTAAAAGAGTTTTTAAGATTGCCAGATATTATTTGAAGCACATAAATGTTATGATTTGAAAACAGTTTTGGTTTGCTTGTATTCCCCCCCTGAAAACAGTTAAAAAACAGTGAAAAAGGCGTAGGGGTATGAACTCACCGGACGAGAAGTAGGACGATTTGGATGCTAAGAGTTGATCCGAGGCTTGCAAATACACGAGATTCCTAATTATAATGTAAAGATACACATTTGTATCTAATTAGGGCTTAGATTGATTTTTGGATAGGGACAATTGCTTCTAATCGCGAAAACACTCCGATACGAGTGTTTGGAGGGACCTGGGTGGCGTTTAGGGATGGGAAATGACACTAGGGACTTGGGACTTGAGTTTACTCCCCATGAGTAAACTTTTACATGAGTTTACAACCACAAAACACACACATACATGAGTTTACGGCCGTAAACTCATGTGGGTGTGGTTTTGGGTGTTTAAATGGCTTAAATGGCTTATATGGACATGGGAAATGATTCTAGGCTTTGATCTAAATGCATGGAAGGGATTAAAATCACTAGAATGATTAATTTATGGGAGTTTCCGGCCTAGCATAGGCTCCTGGCCGTAAACTCCTAATTACTCAAGGAAATGGTGCTAAATGGTGCTAGAACAAATCACATGTGATTAATAGAATTATTCCAAGGCCTAACATGAATTTGTATGGGATTTTGGGGGATTTTATGGAGTTTACGGCCCATGAAACCCCCTTCATGGCCGTAAACTCTTGTGTGTGGTGTTCCAAAGTGTTTCAAGGCCTAGAACATGCATGAAAGGACTTCTAAAATTCATCTAAGGGCCTTAGGGGTGTGTAGTTTGCATTCTAACACCAAAAATTTTGGAGTTTACGGCCCAAGAACATGTCTTGGCCGTAAACCCTTAGAAGCCCCATAAATGTTGTGTTTTAGGCCCTCAAAGTATTTTTGGTTGGTCCCTTGATTTATTCCAAGGCTTTTGGTGGTGTTGGATGGCTTTCTAACACCTTAGAATGAGATTTATGCCAAGTTTTGTGAAGTTTACGGCCCAAGAACTCTCCTTGGTCGTAAACTCATCTAAGTCCCTCAAAATTAATGTTTCAAGTGTCCAAATGCAAGAATCAAAGTCCTATAATTCATATCTAAGCTGTAGGGGTGATTTGGAAGGGTTTAAAGGCATGAAAAACCCCATTAACATGAGTTTACGGCCTAAGCTTATGCCTTGGACGTAAACTCCTTTAAAGTCTTCAAAATTATAGTTTTAGGTGTTCTAAGTCTATATCTTGAAGTCCCTTAGCCATATCTAAAGTCCATTTGAGTCTAGGAAGGAGTTTAAGGGCTAAAAACCCTTCAAAATGGTGTTTACGGCCTAGGCTGCCTCCTGGGCCGTAAACTCACATACAATGTCAAATTTTATGATTAAATGTCTAATTTGGAAGCTAAACATGCTATAGATTAAGGCTAGGAAGGTACCTTAAGGATTTGAAGCCTTAAATTTGAGTTTTGGACACTTAATCTTTGGATTTAGGAGAGAGGTTAGAGAGAGAGTAGAGAGAGAAGGAAAAAGCTTCAAATGAGTGCTAAAACATGTTTATATAGTTCCTAAAACTTGGACACGGTGGAATTCTACCCGATACCGGCCTTAAACGATGCTTTGGGTCGCACCCGATTGAGTTTTCGTCACCCGACGAGAATATTTCTAAAACTTAAGAAATAAATGTTCTGGGCTAAATTCATGAGTTCCTAAATGATTTGGACCCTCATTGAATGAAAATAAATATATAATTTTAGATAACTAAGCCCAAAAATGATAACGGGACATTTCGATTTCCGACGAGTTATACGGGTAGAATGGGTTTTCGGCGATGAACAACTTCGGGTTGTTACATTATCCCCCCGTTAGAGGGAATTTCGTCCCAAAATTCAAAGAATAAGGTACAGGTCATGGATTTGAAATGAGATACGAATGGATTTGTTGCCTCGGATCTTCACTTCCTCAAGTGGAATCAGGTCTCTATTGGGCGTTCTAACGAGTTCTCATTATCGGAACTTGCCTTGGTTTCGCTTCTTAACTCTCTCTGAATTCACAATAACCATTCTGCTTTCTTGTGGAAGCTCCAACCCTGAATGACTTCGGTTTCCTCAAAGGATTCACTAGGGTTTCGTTAGGCAGACGCTTCTAGGGATTTGAGATGTGATGGTCTAGATAGATATTACCAAGTTCTAAGGGCATCCGAAACCTGAAGGTTACGGAATCAATCTCTACGAAGATCTCGAAAGGTTTGATGTGAGACTAAACTAGATGCTCGAAAGAAACTTCCGGGAGTCCTTCGGGATAGACATTTAGATGGAATAGTTGCTAACTTCCCGTTTCTCAATAATCACAGAAACGAGGGATGCGTGGTAATTTACATCGAGAAAATTTTTGAGTTCTAAGGCATAGAATGATACGAAAGTTTGATGCCGAAGATCACGAGAACATGGTCGAGAAAGAAATCTATACGAGCGACCCTATCGAAAACAAGATAACAACGCGAACGAAAACTCGGTCATTTCTGGTTAAACATGGCATCAAGTATTTTCATGGAAAGTTTCCCCCTTTATAAATCGAATGGAATGGAATAGTCCTCCGGACCGAAGATTCAATCTATAGATACGAAGTTAGTGTTCTCTATCTCACTAGTTAGTCGTCTCGATGGTACACGTCTCGATTACATACGAAGGATTGAGTTTAGAAAACGTTCGAATAGATAGATAACAGATTTCCCTTTTTGCACCCAAAATCGAAAAGAGTTGCAAGTATAAGAATTATCAAAGAGAGATATACCTGCGGCAGCGGAGGGATCTGTGGTTGTAGCTGTCTTGGGATAATTCCTTTTGAAGTGCCCAGCTTCACCACAATTATAGCAGGCCGGACTGATTCCCGCTCCGGATGATTGGTTCGTTGGTTTGGCTGGTTTTCTGCAGGTTCGCGCAAGATGGCCCTTATTGCCACATTTGTCGCAGATCCTTTCGCGACATGGTCCAGGAATGCGGTGGTGGTAGTTGCACTTACCACACCAAGGAAGGGTACCAGTATATCCACTGGCGGGAGTTTGGGCTGTGGAACCTACAGTTGAAACAGCAACAGGGGTAGTAGCAGCATGGACCACTACCGTTTGCTGTTTCTTAGAAGACCCTTGCGTACTCTGGGCCTTACGCTTGTTCCAGGATTTCCTTTTACTTCCGCCTCCACTAGTGACTGGCTCGGGGGTAGTAGCTTCTTCATCAGAGTTGTCTTCGTGATCTATCAGGATTTTCGCCAGGCATTTGGCACTGTCATAAGTGTCTGGCTTCGCAGCCAAGACATTCCCCTTTGTTGGCTGGGTCAACCCCCAGATGAATCTCTCTATCTTTTTACTTTCCGGGGTAACCATTCCCGAACAAAGTAGGGCCAGATCGTCGAATCTTAAGGTATAAGCAGCTATGTCAGAACCCTTCATCTTAAGGTTCCATAGTTCGTGTTCTAGCTTCTGAAGCTCGCCCCGAGGGCAATACTCTGCGAGGAGAAGCTCCTTCATAGCTTCCCAACTCATAGCATTGGCTACAGGTAAAGTTAAGGATTTGACTCGGCTATTCCACCAAGTCAGGGCTTTGTCTAGGAAAGTACAGGCGGCAAACTTGACTCTATCAGACTCCGAACAGCCACATATCTCAAAGATTGATTCGATTCTCTCGAACCATCGGGTTAAAGCAATGACACCCCCTGTGCCATCGAAGAATGTTGGTTTTGCGTTCATGAAGTCTTTATAGGAACCCCCTTTTTGGTGTCCTTGGCTATCATCTGGGTTTTGAGTTTGGGGATCACCTCCTGAATTTCTAGAGTTCATTTGCGACATGGCTGCTACCATTGCAGCAGTCAGAACTGTCTGAAGCGATGCAAGATCAAGTTGAAAAGGAGGATTGTTGTTGTTCGTTGAGCTGGGTCTCTTTCTTGGAGGCATCGTGATCTAACAAGATCAGGAAAGAGAGGATCATAAGTCCTCTGAATTGAATCAAGAGATATGGGACAGGAGATATCTCATCAAGGCAAATATAGCATCATACTAAGCGATAAAGCAGAAAGAAGTTATAAAGATAGAACATTTTATCGCTAGAGGAATGATCAAAGAATAACGCGTATACGAGGATTTTCTACAAAGGATCGGCTCGAGAAATACTCCCATAGTATTTCATGGTTCACTGCAGCGACGATTTGTTGTTTGGGATATTGGGTAAGTTTTAGGTATGCCGCATGCCACAGTCACTCCCAAGCACATGTTGGCCGTGTCTCGAATGAATATAGTTGGCCAGGCTATATTGACCCTAGACACGACTACATAACTGCCCAGGTTTAACCGCAGTGTACAACACCCATTTACTTATGTTTTGTTCTACTTGTAGTTACGGATTTCGACGGCTCGGCATACTTAAATACTTTTGAAAATACTTATATCTTGTAGGATACTTTTAGTTCAGAGCACTTAGGCCCCTTAGTGTTTATAGTTTTATACCATGTAAGCTTTGGTATACTCTGTTCACTATAAACAAGGGCTCTGATACCAATCTGTCACACCCCGAAAACCAAAGGCGGAAACGTTCCCGGGGTTGACTCCATGTTGTGTATCAAATCCAATGTACATAGTAATCACAGTAAACAACCATTACATTACATATATATATGAAAGTTTACATTTGGTTCAAAAGTAAATTGTACAGAAGTTATACATATATTATATGAACAAAAGAGACGAGTCTTCGGAGCACTCCATCTTCACCAAAAGATATCGCCGGGTACCTGTCTAACTTGGACCTGAGAATACAAGCGGTTTAAAAATCAGCATAAAGCTGGTGAGTTCATAAGCGGTTTTGTTTTGTGAAAATGTATCGATTTCCTTTAGTTTTCTGAAAAGATTTGATATCCAAGAAAATCCCATATTTTCTTATGTAGAGTAGTTAAGTTATCTTTCATTACAGTTCTGTTACAGATATAAGTTAACCCCAGGAAAATCCCATATTTTCCTAATTGTAAGATTGATTGAATAACACATAGTATAGTTTAATACACAAAACTATAATTTAGACGAACTGTAAATAGAAAGTATTTTGAAAACCTTGAGACTACATCCCGAACCAGTTATAAGATAATTCGATAAAAACCATGGGATCACTAACCCGAAACTAGATATAAGATAGTTTGATAAAATCATGGGATTATCATCCCGTATAAGTTTTAGTTTCAAAACCATGGGATTGCCATCCCGAACGAAATATAGACTCAAGATCATGGGATTATCATCCCGAACGAGATATAGACATAAAACCATGGGATTACCATCCCGAACGAGATATAGACTACAAGACCATGGGATTACCATCCCGAACAAGATATAGATTCTAAACAGATTCTAGCTGTGAATAAGTTTATATTAATACGTATTGTGAGTCGGGTAACCATACTGATACGACAACGAGACCTCCTTGACGTTAGTCAGACGTCGAATGATATCCAGAATTTGTCACCCCAGGCGTGCCCGCCTAACTGTAGCTAGCAGTTAAGGTGTGGGATTGTCAGTCCCGAATAGATCTATTCACAAACTCTTCGCTCTCCCTCCAGGAGACTCTGGTTACACTTCCGGAGAGGATTTACTTGATCATCCATAAAGGGTAGTGACTATCTCACAAACTAGTATTAAACTATTCATAGGATTCTCATACGATAACAAACATACAAAGACTTTAAGACATGATTCAATGAAATAGTTACATACAATGAGACTATCTGGCAAAACATTCGAATGGTATAGAGATAAACTGAACCAAACATAGTTTATCTAATAACTTAATGTAGATATAAAACAAGCGTTCTAGAACCCCAAATTATTCCCATAATAATTTGATTAGTTTGGTTATTTTCTTAACTAAAATTCATTTAGTTGTAATTGATAAATCATTCCTTATGCTCAACATAATACATAAGGAGTAAAAGAGTTTTTAAGATTGCCAGATATTATTTGAAGCACATAAATGTTATGATTTGAAAACAGTTTTGGTTTGCTTGTATTCCCCCCCTGAAAACAGTTAAAAACAGTGAAAAAGGCGTAGGGGTATGAACTCACCGGACGAGAAGTAGGACGATTTGGATGCTAAGAGTTGATCCGGGGCTTGCAAATACACGAGATTCCTAATTATAATGTAAAGATACACATTTGTATCTAATTAGGGCTTAGATTGATTTTTGGATAGGGACAATTGCTTCTAATCGCGAAAACACTCCGATACGAGTGTTTGGAGGGACCCGGGTGGCGTTTAGGGATGGGAAATGACACTAGGGACTTGGGACTTGAGTTTACTCCCCATGAGTAAACTTTTACATGAGTTTACAACCACAAAACACACACATACATGAGTTTACGGCCGTAAACTCATGTGGGTGTGGTTTTGGGTGTTTAAATGGCTTAAATGTCTTATATGGACATGGGAAATGATTCTAGGCTTTGATCTAAATGCATGGAAGGGATTAAAATCCCTAGAATGATTAATTTATGGGAGTTTACGGCCTAGCATAGGCTCCTGTCCGTAAACTCCTAATTACTCAAGGAAATGGTGCTAAATGGTGCTAGAACAAATCACATGTGATTAATAGAATTATTCCAAGGCCTAACATGAATTTGTATTGGATTTTGGGGGATTTTATGGAGTTTACGGCCCATGAAACCCCCTTCATGGCCGTAAACTCTTGTGTGTGGTGTTCCAAAGTGTTTCAAGGCCTAGAACATGCATGAAAGGACTTCTAAAATTCATCTAAGGGCCTTAGGGGTGTGTAGTTTGCATTCTAACACCAAAAATTTTGGAGTTTACGGCCCAAGAACATGTCTTGGCCGTAAACCCTTAGAAGCCCCATAAATGTTGTGTTTTAGGCCCTCAAAGTATTTTTGGTTGGTCCCTTGATTTATTCCAAGGCTTTTGGTGGTGTTGGATGGCTTTCTAACACCTTAGAATGAGATTTATGCCAAGTTTTGTGGAGTTTACGGCCCAAGAACTCTCCTTGGACGTAAAATCATCTAAGTCCCTCAAAATTAATGTTTCAAGTGTCCAAATGCAAGAATCAAAGTCCTATAATTCATATCTAAGCTGTAGGGGTGATTTGGAAGGGTTTAAAGGCATGAAAAACCCCATTAACATGAGTTTACGGCCAAAGCTTATGCCTTGGCCGTAAACTCCTTTAAATTCTTCAAAATTATAGTTTTAGGTGTTCTAAGTCCATATCTTGAAGTCCCTTAGCCATATCTAAAGTCCATTTGAGTCTAGGAAGGAGTTTAAGGGCTAAAAACCCTTCAAAATGGTGTTTACGGCCTAGGCTGCCTCCTAGGCGTAAACTCACATACAATGTCAAATTTTATGATTAAATGTCTAATTTGGAAGCTAAACATGCTATAGATTAAGGCTAGGAAGGTACCTTAAGGATTTGAAGCCTTAAATTTGAGTTTTGGACACTTAATCTTTGGATTTAGGAGAGAGGTTAGAGAGAGAGTAGAGAGAGAAGGAAAAAGCTTCAAATGAGTGCTAAAACATGTTTATATAGTTCCTAAAACTTGGACACGGTGGAATTCTACCCGATACCGGCCTTAAACGATGCTTTGGGTCGCACCCGATTGAGTTTTCGTCACCCGACGAGAATATTTCTAAAACTTAAGAAATAAATGTTCTGGGCTAAATTCATGAGTTCCTAAATGATTTGGACCCTCATTGAATGAAAATAAATATATAATTTTAGATAACTAAGCCCAAAAATGATAACGGGACATTTCGATTTTCGACGAGTTATACGGGTAGAATGGGTTTTCGGCGATGAAGAACTTCGGGTTGTTACACTTATGGTGTACGCTAGGTAGGTATGATGAAGGAACGTCTCATAGGAGCATTAACTGATTTACGTGAACTATGACTCTTTTTTCTTATAAAACGAAATAAGTAATTCTTTGAACAATTTTATGTATCTTCTAAAATGTAGGTGTGGTTTGTAACTTCCAGACTATACCAATTATTGCATATCTTGTTTGTTGGAAACTATTTATATAATCTTTCTATAAATATGAAAGTGTATTTTTGCCTAATACAAAAATATGAAACCAGATCATAATATTTTTGGGTTAAAACCAACTAAATTAGTAAGTGACTATAATGTAACCACCTTAGCTAGAAAAGTTATCTTTTAGTAAAAGTTTTAAAAAAACCATGTAGTTTTATAATCATAAATTTTCTTACGGTTTTATAACATAGATTATGTTTATTTCTTTTGGGTTGTCACTGTTTCAAATGAATGTGGTGAAAGGTATAATACTTCATTTATAAGTATATATATATATATATATATATATATATATATATATATATATATATATATATATATATATATATAGCTAACTAGCCATGCAGATAATACGTCGACACTTGGTAAATGACTTAATAGGCAAGTGCAGTTTTGAAAATCAACATTTCTTCTTTTATCTCATAACTATAAACACCATTCGAAAAATACAAATGATGCGGCCATAGCAAGGTCAATCAAACATAAAGAAAGGTAAATGAGAGCTAAGAAGCTTACCCACAATTGCAATGAGAAACCAATTTGTTAACGATGACCCCAACATATTAACTCCTTATGAAACATAAAAATGTTGTCAAAGTTGACAATATATGGTTATAATAAAAAACGATATGAATAACTTGGCTATTTATTGCCATTAATCCCGAAAGAAAATAAATCTAAGTCTTGTCACCTTTGAAATATAACGGTGGCAGATTCAGAATATATATCAACCGAGCTCCACCCCATAACTAAAAATATTCCCTTCCAACGATAATAGCCGAAGATCGCTTAGGCAACGGTGGCTTACCAACACATAAATTTAAAAAAGTATGATAAAACCATCTTATTTAGTCTGGTAGACGTCTACTTGCATGAAACCGCAAACTCACTAAACCCAAGGTTTACCCAAACATAAATCAGTAAAATGGAGATGTAACATCTTGGAATACTCCATTGAAGGATTTTATTATATCTTTATTTTTTCCAGTGTATAAAAAATAATATTGAAGGTTAGAAAGTAATCTTGAGAGTTATTAAAACTGATTTCTGCTATCTAGTATCTTATGAAATGTTTGGGTGTTACCTATATTTGTTTATTAATTACACATTCAACAAAAATAATGAATAAATTAGTAATACTAGTTTTGAACATAAATTTGGGTTACGAAAAAAAAAGTCGAACATTACTAAACTAAAATGTTTTTTAATAGCATCATGGGATTATCATGTAGTTCAACGTAACATCAGTGTTCCACGGAAATAGTTTATAACTATTAACCAATTATTTGATGGATTATGGAATATATATTCCTTACAAGTGGTTATTAAAACAATATTGATTTAATCATGACAACAACACTTAGATGGAGGCCCTCCTTTGCATGATCCCGTAACAAAAGCTAATTCTTGGCAAAGTTGTAAGCACTCCATGTTGATTGCATCACACTATCCAAGACATGCCGGTCCAAGAGCTGTATACATGTAAATTCAAAATAGATGTTGCAACTATATGATGATTTATGGTAATTGTTTCTAAAATACCAAGAAACAGAGGAATGATGTCATACCTAAAAGAGGAACACATGTCATGCAAATAAACAACACCAAAACCATCACGACAAAAGAACTTTTTGTTGTGTATGCCATTTGTTTGATGAAAAATATTTCTAGATTTTTATTGTAAGAATAGAATTAAGAAAGGATCATAATTTATGATGGATTACCAATCCTTAAATAGTCATTCAAATGAAGCATAACACTTTTTAACATCATTCAAGTTGATTATAACAGTTTATTAGCACCATTAATTAATATCTTTAAATTTGTTTATTAATGTATATTCATATTGAAATTCAATTAGCATGTAAATTATAGACGTTATGTTATGTTTGAAATTAATGATGTCCATTTGAACATACATTAATAATAAAAGTTAAAGTTAGTAATTAACGGTGCTAACAAACTGGATGAATAACTTGAATGGCACTAACAAGTGTTATGCTTCACTTGAATGAGTATTTAAGGAGTGGTAATCCAAAATAAAGTACGATCATTTTTTAATTCTATTCTGAAAATTAAAATCAAGAAAAAGCTTTCATCAAACAAATGTCCTACACAAGAAAAAGCTTTCTTGTCGTGATGGTTTTGGTGTTGTTGTTTATTTATATGATATATGTTGCAATTTTAGGTATGACATCATTCATGTATGTCTCGGTATTTGAGAAATTTTTTCCAGAAATCATGATATAATTACAACACTATTTTGAATTTACATCTATACAACTCTTAGACACACATGTCTTGGATCGGGTGATATAATCAACATGGACTGCTAACAACTTTTCCAAGAACTAGTTTTTGTTACGGGGTTACGCATTGTAGGGCCTTCACCTGAGTGTTGTTACCGTAGTTAAATTAATACTTTGTTAATATCCACTTGTAAGGAATATATATTCCGTAAACCACCAAACAATGAGTTAATAGTATTAAAGTATTTTCGTGGAATACTGATGTTACGTTAAACTAAATGATAATCCTATAAAGCTATTAACGAAACATTTTAGTTTAGTAATGTCCAACTTGTTTTTTTCGTTGCCCAATTATATTTTCAAAACTAGTAATACTAAATAGCCAATTATTCGTTTCATTTTTGAATGTGTGTTATTATTAAACAAATATACATAACACCCAAAAATTTGATAAAATAATACATAGTCGAAGTCAGTTTTAATATATCTCAAGGTCATTTTCTAACGTTCAATGTTATTTTTTATATAAGGGAAACAATAAAGATATAATAAAATTATTTAATGAGGGTACTCGATGTTACCTCACTCTGGAACTCCTTTGTCAACTTCATACTTTGACATTACTATAACCACATCATTGGAGTTTTAGATAAAAGTAGACATATTGATTTTCAAAATAGGCCTCTCCTATTAACTGATTTACCAAGTTTTAGTGTGTTATCTACTTGGCTAGTAATTTAAGAATAAAAGTAGGAATTTTGATCCAATTACTAAAAAGTAGATTGATTTGATTTATCTTTTAGGGTTATTTACAAGAAAAAGCCATGCGTATTTATTAATTTGTGATATTAATAACCTTCATATTCAGTAATCATGAGGCTAACGAAGATGTTGAAGCCAATGTACATGAAATTATGATGACGATCTTTAATCATACATATTTCATATATTATTGATATAAAAATATTATGATATGAAGGCGTAAACACCAAATGAAAACGGCAAAAGAAACAACCACGAATAAGAAGGAAATAACTTCCAGTAGTGCTGCTTCTGTTAGTAGTAGAGAAGGGATAAAATTAAGCTAAGTAGCAATATGAGAAAAAATTAAAGGAAAACTCAAGGCCTAAGTTTCAATTATACATGTGGTCTATGCGAGAATAGAGGTATGAGAAATATGTAGGGGTGTAAGTGTGTGGTTCTATTGTATCCTATTGTATATTAAATGTTGTGTTTGATTCTAGGTATCATGATGTTGGTAAGGGTAGACTTGTCTTTTACTACTACTATTTCCCAACATTTTCTAGTTACACCTCAGATAAATATAGTTGATTAGACTATATTTATTCAAGGTCTAATGACATATCCCGAGGCCTACCCATAGTTTTTAACTCATCATACTACTTTTATTATCCCCTCGATATGACACTGCCCTATCTTGTATGTACTAATACTTAAAATATTATTATATTTTTAAAAGTATATTTATAGTCGGAGTGTTTTATCCCCATTTTATTTATAGTTTTACATCTTGTATGGTTTGATATAATAGTTATCGACAACCAATGCTCTGATAACAATCTGTCACACCCCAGAACCGGAATGGCGGAAACGTTCGGGGACGGATGACGTCATGTACAATATCATAACCATTGAATGGTAACGAAACATAGCAACCCAAATATTCATACATTTAAATTACTAGTCTACATCGTTTACAACACTTTTCTTGTTCATACATTAAATAGAAATAACTGAAAAGTAATACTCATGAAAGAGCGATGTCGAACCCAAAATACGGTTGAATACATGTCTATTGGTTCCCTGAGAATACAAGTGACTTTAAAAAGTGTAACTGATTACGTTGGTGAATTCTTAAAAATTTTGTATGAAAAGGATTTGTAACATTTTCGAGAAACTGATTTTTGTATACTTCTAAAAAATCACATATTTTCTTTTAAAAACAAGTTGTAAGTCTTATACAAAAGACCAAAAATGTATGTATTTTCTTTGTATCCCTTCCTTGTAAAATGATAATGTATGTTTCCTTAAAATCCAATATTTTCTTATGTATGAACTGTATATGTATGTATTTCCTTTGTATACGTTCCTTTTAATTGTAAAATGCATGTTCCCAGAAAATCCAATATTTTCTGATGTATGAAAATTATAGTCTTAAACCCTATGACCAAAAATGTATGAGATTTGATGTACTGACCAATAGGATGTCGTTATATATTTTTAGAAAAACTAAAGAAGTGTAAGCTTCCCGTAAATCGTAATAGTATGTTAATCCCTATGTGAGTTCTTTTAACCATGCTTGATATGACTGATATGCCTGAACGACGTTCTTCAGGCTTCAGAATTGGTAGACATTTGTCACCCTAGACTTGCGGTGTAACTGTAGCGAACAACTGAGTTATAGGGTGGTCAATCCTATATATATATATATATATATATATATATATATATATATATATATATATATATATAAATATATGTTTATATATATATATATATATATATATATATATATATATAGATCTGTACACAACGGTCTCGCTCCCACCAGGAGACTCTGGTTATAATGCAGGACTTAAGGTGTACGCTAGGTTGGTATGATGAAGGAACGTCTCATAAGAGCATTAACTGATTTACGTGAACTATGACTCCTTTTTCTTATAAAACGAAATAAGAAATTCTTTGAACAATTTTATGTATCTTCTAAAATGTAGGTGTGGTTTGTAACTTCCAAACTATACCAATTATTGCATATCTTGTTTGTTGGAAACTATTTATATAATCTTTTTATAAATATAAAAGTGTATTTTTTGCCTGTTACATAAATATGAAACCAGATCATAATATTTTTGGGTTAAAACCCAATAAATTAGTAAGTGATATAATGTAACCACCTTAGCCAGAAAAGTTATCTTTTAGTAAATGTTTCAAAAAAACCATGTAGTTTTATAATCATAAATTTTCTTATGGTTTTATAACATAGATTATGTTTATTTCTAACATGTATGTTTATTTCTTTTGGGTTGTCACAGTTTCAAATGAATGTGGTGAAAGGAAAAAATACATAGGAGTTTCAAATGAATATGGTGAAAGTTAAAATACTTCCTTTATATGTATACAATGATATTGAAAGATATAGATATAGATATAGCTAACTAGCCATGCAGAGAATACGCCGACACTTGGTAAATGTCTTAATAGGCAAGGCCAATTTTGAAAATCAACATTTCTTCTTTTATCTCATAACCATAAACACCATTCGAAAAATACAAATGATGTGGCCATAGAAAGGTTAATGAAACATAAATCATGGTAAATGAGAGCAAAGAAGCTTACCCACAATTGCAATGAGAAACCAATTTGGTAACAATGTCCCGAACATATTAACTCCTTATGAAACATAAAAATGTTCTCAAGGTTGACAAGATATGGTTATAATAAAAAACGATAGGAATAACTTGGCTATTTCTTGCAATTAACGGTGGCAGATTCGGAATATATATCAACCGAGCTCCACCCTATAACTAAAAATATTCACTTCCGGCGATTGTAGCCGAAGATCCCTTAGGCAACGGTGGCTTACCAATACATAAATTTAAAAAAGTATGATAAAACCATCGTATTTAGTATGGTAGACGTCTACTTGCATGAAACTGCGAACTCACTAAACCCAAGGTTTACCCAACCAAAAATTAAAAAATGGAAAAACAAAAAAAATAAATAAATAGTAGAGAAATATCAAATTATGAAGTTGACAAAGGAGTTCCACGGAGATGTAACATCTTGGAATACTCCATTCAAGGATTTTATTATATCTTTATTTTTTGCAATGTATAAAAAATAATATTGTAGGTTAGAAGGTGATCTTGAGAGTTATTAAAACTGATTTCTGCTATCTAGTATCGTATGAAATGTTTGGGTGTTACCTATATTTGTTTATTAATTACACATTCAACAAAAATAATGAATAAATTAGTAATACTAGTTTTGAAAATAAATTTGGGTTACGAAAAAAATAAGTCGGAACATTAATAAACCAAAATGTTTTTTAATAGCATCATGAGATTATCATGTAGTCCAACGTAACATCGGTATTCCAAGGAAATAGTTTATAACTATTAACCAATTATTTGATGGATTATGAAATATATATTCCTTACAAGTGGTTATTAAAACAATATTGATTTAATCATGACAACAACACTCAGAAGGAGGCCCTCCTTTGCATGAACCCGTAACAAAAGCTAATTCTTGGCAAAGTTGTAAGCAGTCCATGTTGATTGCATCACACTGTCCAAGACATGCCGGTCCAAGAGCTGTATACATGTAAATTCAAAATAGATGTTGCAACTATATGATGATTTATGGTAATTTTTTCTAAAATACCAAGAAATAGAGGAATGATATCATACCTAAAAGAGGAACACATGTCATGCAAATAAACAACACCAAAACCACCACGACAAAAGAACTTTTTGTTGTGTAGGCCATTTGTTTGATGAACAATATTTCTAGATTTTTATTGTAAGAATAGAAATAAGAAAGGATCATATCTAATGTTGGATTATCAATCCTTAAATAGTCATTCAAATGAAGCATAACACTTGTTAACATCAGTCAAGTTGAGCAAAACAATTTATTAGCACCACTAATTAATATCTTTAAATTTTGTTATTAACGTATATTCATATTGAAATTCAATTAACATGTAAATTATAGACGTTATGTTATGTTTGAAATTAATGATGTCCATTTGAACATACATTAATAATAAAATTTAAAGTTAGTAATTAACGGTGCTAACAAACCGGATGATCAACTTGAATGGCGCTAACAAGTGTTATGCTTCACTTGAATGACTGTTTAAGGAGTGGTAATCAAAAATAAAGTACGATCATTTTTTGATGCTATTCTTAAAATTAAAATCAAGAAAATTTTCATCAAACAAATGTCCTGCACAAGAAAAAGCTCACTTTTCGTGATGGTTTTGGTATTGTTGTTTATTTATATGATATATGTTACAATTTTAGGTATGACATCATTCATGTATGTCTGGGTATTTGAGAAATTTTTTCCAGAAATCATGATATTATTACAACATCTATATTGAATTTAAATCTATACAACTCTTAGACCAGCATGTGTTCGATCGTGTGATGTAATCAACGTGGACTGCTAACAACTTTTGTTACGGGTTTATGCATAGCATGGCCTTCATCTGAGTGTTGATGCCGTAATTAAATTAATACTATGTTAATATCCACTTGTAAGGAATATATATTCCGCAAACCACCAAATAATCAATTAATAGTTTTAAACTATTTTCGTGGAATACTGATGTTATGTTAAACTTCATGATAATCCTATGAAGCTATTAAAGAAACATTTTAGTTTAGTAATGTCCAACTTGTTTTTTTGGTTACCCAAATATATTTTCAAAACTAGTAATACTAAACAACCAATTATTCGTTTAATTTTTGAATGTGTGTTATTACTAAACAAATACACATAACAACCAAAAATTTCATAAAATAATACATAGTCGAAGTCAATTTTAATAAATCTCAAGATCATTTTCTAACGTTCAATGTTATTTTTTATACAAGCGAAACAATAAAGATATAATAAAATTCTTTAATGGGGGTATTCCAAAATGTTACCTCACTCTGGAACTCCTTTATCAACTTCATGCTTTGACATTACTACTACTATTTATGTTCATTTTTCAGTTTTTCAGTTTTTATATTTATCTTTGGGTAAACATTGGGTTTAGTAAGTTTGCTGTTTCATGCAAGTAGACATCTACCATACTAAATAATATGGTTTTATCATACATTCTTAAATGTATGTTTGGGTATGCCATCGTTGCCTGTAGGATCTTCGACCACCGTCGCCGGAAGGGGTTATTGTTAGTTATAGGGTGGAGCAAGATTTATATTTGTGTCGGATCTTACGCTGTTATATATCAAAGGTCGCAACACTTCCATTTTTTTCTTTTGGGATTAATTGCTAGATATAGCAAAGTTATTCATTTCTTCGTTTATTTGAGCCATACCTTGTTAACTTTGACAAGGTTTTTATGTTTTATAACTAGTTATGATGTTTGGGTCTTCGTTAGCAAATTGGTATCTCATTGCAATTTAGTGTATTATCTACATGGCTAGTAATTTAAGATTAAAAGTAGGAATTTTGATCCAGTTACTAAAAAGTAGATTGATTTGAGTTATCTTTTAGGTTTATGTACAAGAAAGAGCCATGCGTATTTATTAATTTGTGATATTAATAACCTTCATATGTAGTAATCATGATGCTAACGTAGATGTTGAAGTCAATGTACATGAAATTATGATGACGATATTTCAATCATACATATTTCGCATATTATTGTTATAAAAATATTATGATATGAAGGCGTGAACACCAAATGGAAAGGACAAAAGAAACAACCACGAATAAGAAGGAAACTTCTAGTAGTGCTGCTTCTGTTAGTAGTAGATAAGGGATAAAATTAAGCTTAGTAGCAATATGAGAAAAAAATTAAAGGAAAACTCAAGGGCTAAGTTTCAATTATACATGTGGTCTATGCTAGAAAAGAGGTATGAGAAATATGTAGGGGGTGTAAGTGTGTGGTTCTATTGTATCCTAAAATACTCCGACAGTATTTTAAATGTTGCGTTTGATTATGGGTATCATGGTGTTGGTAAGGGTAGACTTGTCTTTTACTACGACTATTTCCCAACGTATGCTAGTTACACCTCAGATACATATAGTTGATTAGACTATATTTATTCAAGGTCTAATTACATATCCCGAGGCCTACCCGTAGTTTTCAACTCATCATACTACTTTTATTATGCCCTCGTTATGACACTGCCCTAACTTGTATGTACTAATACTTAAAATATTATTATATTTTTAAAAGTATATTTATAGTCAGAGTGTTTTATCCCCATTGTATTTATAGTTTTACATCTTGTATGGTTTGATATACTAGTTCTCCGCAACCAATGCTCTAAATAACAATCTGTCACACCCCCAAACCGGAATGGCGGAAACGTCCGGGGGCGGATGACTTTATGTACAGTATCATAACCATTGAATTGTAATGAAACATAACAACCCAAACATTTATACATTGAAATTACAAGTCTACATCGTTTACAACACTTTACTTGTTCAGAAGTTAAATACAAATAACTGAAAAGTAATAATCATGAAACGACGATGTCGACCCCAAGAAGGGTTGAATACATGTCTACTGGTTTCATGAGAATACAAGTGATTTTGAAAAGTTTCACCGATTACGTTGGTGAGTTCTTAAGAATTTTGTATGAAAAGGATTTGTAACATTTTCGAGAAACTGATTTTTGTATACTTCAAAAAACTCCGATATTTTCTTTTAAAAACAAGCTGTAAGTCTTATACCCAAGACCAAAAATGTATGAATTTTCTTTGTATCCCTTCCTTTTAAAATGATAATGTATGTTTCCAGAAAATCCAATATTTTCTTATGTGTGAACTGTATATGTATGTATTTCCTTTGTATACTTTCCTTTTAATTGTCAAATGCATGTTCCCAGAAAATCCAATATTTTATGATGTATGAAAACTGTAGTGTTAAACCCTAAGACCGAAAATGTATGAGATTTGATGTACTGAACAATAGTATGTCGTTATATGTTTTTAGAAAAACTAAAGAAGTGTAAGCTTCCCGTAAACCGTAATAGTATGTTAATCCCTATGTGAGTTCTTGTAACCATTCTTGATATGACTGATATGCTTGAACGACATTCTTCAGGCCTCAGAATTGGTAGACATTTGTCACCCTAGACTTGCCGGTCTAACTGTAGCGAACAACTACAACTGAGTTATGGGGTTGTCAATCCTGTATATAGATCTATACACAACGGTGTTGCTCTCCCTCCTGGAGACTCTGGTTATAATGCAGGACTTAAGGTGTACGCTAGGTAGGTATGATGAAGGAACGTCTCATAAGAGAACTAACTAATTTACGTGAACTATGACTCCTTTTTCTTATAATACGAAATAAGTAATTCTTTGAACAATTTTATGTATCTTCTAAAATGTAGGTGTGGTTTGTAACTTCCAGACTATACCAATTACTGCATATCTTGTTTGTTGGAAACTATTTATATAATCTTTTTATAAATATGAAAGTGTATTTTTGCCTAGTACAAAAATATGAAACCAGATTATGTTTATTTCTAATGTAACCACCTTAGCCAGAAAAGTTATCTTTTAATAAAGTTTCAAAAAATACCATGTAGTTTTATGATCATAAATTTTCTTATGATTTTATAACATAGATTATGTTTATTTCTAACAACATGTATGTTTATTTATTTTGGGTTGTCACAGTTTCAAATGAATGTGGTGAAAGAAAAAATACATAAGAGTTTCAAATAAATGTGGTGAAAGGTAAAATACTTCCTTTATAAGTATACAATGATACAGAAAGATATAGATATAGATATAGCTAACTAGCCATGCAGATAATATGCCGACACTTGGTAAATGACTTAATAGGCAAGGCCAATTTTGAAAATCAACATTTCTTCTTTTATCTCATAACTATAAACACCATTCGAAAAATACACATGATGTGGCCATAGAAAGGTCAATGAAACATAAAGCATGGTAAATGAAAGCTTACCCACAATTGCAATGAGAAACCAATTTGTTAACGATGACCCGAGCATATTAACTCCTTATGAAACATAAAAATGTTGTCAAAGTTGACAATATATGGCTATAATAAAAAATGAAATGAATAACTTGGCTATTTCTTGCAATTAATCTCCAAAGAAAATAAATCTAAGTGTTGTGACCATTGAAAGATATCGGTGGCAGATTCGGAATATATATAAACCGAGCTCCACCCCATAACTAAAAATATTCCCTTTTGGCGACAGTAGCCAAAGATCCCTTAGGCAACGGTGGCTTACCAACACAAAATTTTTAAAAAGTATGATAAAACCATCTTATTTAGTTTGGTAGACGTCTACTTGCATGAAACTGCGAACTCACTAAACCCAAGGTTTACCCAACCATTTGCATGAAACTGCGAACTCACTAAACCCAAGGTTTACCCAACCATAAATTAAAAAATGGAAAAACCAAAAAAATACATAAATAGTAGAGAAATATCAAATTATGAAGTTGACAAAGGAGTTCCTATGAGATGCAACATCTTGGAATACTCCATTCAAGGATTTTATTATATCCTTAGTTTTTTCCAATGTATAAATAATAATATTGAAGGTTAGAAAGTGATCTTGAGAGTTATTAAAACTGATTTCTGCTATCTAGTATCTTATGAAATGTTTGGGTGTTACGTATATTTGTATATTAATTACACATTTAACAAAAATATTGAATAAATTAGTAATACTAGTTTTGAAAATAAATTTGGGTTACGAAAAAAATAAGTCGAACATTACTAAACTTAAATGTTTTTAATAGCATCATGGGATTATCATGTAGTTCAACGTAACATCAGTATTCCACGGAAATAGTTTATAACTATTAACCAATTATTTGATGGATTATGGAATACATATTCCGTACAAGTGGTTATTAAAACAATATTGATTTAATCATGACAACAACACTCTGATGGAGGCCCTCCTTTGCATGAACCCGTAACAAAAGCTAATTCTTGGCAAAGTTGTAAGCAGTCCATGTTGATTGCATCACACTGTCCAAGACATGCCGGTCCAAGAGCTGTATACATGTAAATTCAAAATAGATGTTGCAACTATATGATGATTTATGGTAAAATTTTCTAAAATACCAAGAAATAGAGGAATGATGTAATACCTAAAAGAGGAACACATGCGATGCAAATAAACAACACAAAAACCATCAAGACAAAAGAACTTTTTGTTGTGTAGGCCATTTGTTTGATGAAAAATATTTCTAGATTTTTATTGTAAGAATAGAATTAAGAAAGGTTCATACTTTATGTTGGATTACCATTCCTTAAATAGTCATTCAAATGAAGCATAACACTTGTTAACATCATTCAAGTTGAGCATAACAGTTTATTAGCACCATTAATTAATATCTTAAAATTTTTTTATTAACGTATATTCATATTGAAATTCAATTAGCATGTAGATTATAGACGTTATGTTATTTTTAAATTAATGATGTCCATTTGAACATACATTAATAAAAAATTTTAAAGTTAGTAATTAACGGTGCTAATAAACTGCATGATCAACTTGAATGGCGCTAACAAGTGTTATGCTTCACTTGAATGACTACTTAAGGAGTGGTAATCCAAAATAAAGTACGATCATTTTTTGATTCTGTTCTTAAAATTAAAATCAAGAAAAAGTTTTCATCAAACAAATGTCCTACACAAGAAAAAGCTCTCTTGTCGTGATGGTTTTGGTGTTGTTGTTTATTTATATGATATATGTTACAATTTTAGGTATGACATCATTCATGTATGTTTGGGTATTTGAGAAATTTTTTCTAGAAATCATGATATAATTACAACACTATTTTGAATTTACATCTATACAACTCTTAGACCAGCATGTCTTGGATCGTGTGATGTAATCAACGTGGACTGCTAACAACTTTTCCAAGAACTAGTTTTTGTTACGGGTTTATGCATAGCAGGGCCTTCATCTGAGTGTTGTTGTCGTAATTAAATTAATACTGTGTTATTATCCACTTGTAAGGAATGTATATTCCGTAAACCACTAAATAATGAGTTAATAGTTTTAAACTATTTTCGTGGAATACTGATGTTACGTTAAGCTACATGATAATCCTATAAAGCTATTAAAGAAACATTTTTGTTTAGTAATGTCCAACTTGTTTTTTTCGTTACCGAAATATATTTTCAAAACTAGTAATACTAAATAGCCAATTATTTGGTTAATTTTTGAATGTGTAATTATTAAACATATATACATAACACCCAAAAATTTCATAAAATAATACATAGCCAAAGTCAGTTTTAATAAATCTCAAGATCATTTTCTAACGTTCAATGTTATTTTTTATACAAGGGAAACAATATAGATATAATAAAATTCTTTAATGGGGGTATTCCAAGATGTTACCTCACTCTGGAACTCCTTTATCAACTTCATACTTTAACATTACTACTACTATTTATGTACATTTTTCAGTTTTTCCATTTTTATATTTATCTTTGGGTAAACCTTGGGTTTAGTAAGTTCGCCGTTTCATGCATGTAGACGTCTACCGTAGTAATAATATGGTTTTGTCATACTTTGTTAAAGTTATGTTTGGGTATGCCATCGTTGCCTGTAGGATCTTTGACCACCGTTGCCGGAAGGGATTATTGTTAGTTATAGGGTGGAACCCGATTTATATTTATGTCGGATCTTACACTGTTATATATCAAAGGTTGCAACATTTCCATTTTTTTTCTTTTGGGATCAATTGCTAGAAATAGCAAAATAATTCATTTCTTTGTTTATTATAGCCATATCATGTTAACTTTGAAAAGGTTTTTATGTTTTATAACGAGTTATGATGTTGGGTCTTGGTTAGCAAATTGGTATCTCATTGCAATTTTGGGTAAGCTTCTTAGCAGTCATTTACCAATTTTTATTTTTAATTGACCTTGCTATAAGCACATCATTGGAGTTTTAGGTAAAAGAAGACATATCGATTTTTAAAATACGCCTCTCCTATTAACTTATTTACAAAGTGTTAGTGTATTACCTACATGGCTAGTATTTTAAGAATAAAAGTAGGAATTTTGATCCAGTTACTAAAAAGTAGATTGATTTGAGTTATCTTTTAGGGCTAAGTACAAGAAAGATCCATGCGTATTTATTAATTTGTGATATTAATAACCTTCATATGCACTAATCATGATGCTAACGAAGATGTTGAAGCCAACGTACATGAAATTATGTTGACGATCTTTCAATCATACATATTTCACAAATTATTGATATAAAACTATTAGGATATGAAGGTGTGAACACCAAATGAAAAGGGCAAAAGAAATAACCACGAATAAGAAGGAAATAACTTCTAGTAGTGCTGCTTCTGCTAGTAGTAGATAAGGGATAAAATTAAGCTTAGTAGCAACATGAAAAAAAAAATTAAAGGAAAACTCAAGGCCTAAGTTTCAATTATACATGTTATTGAAATGTGAATTAAACAAAAAAGACCAAATCTGTATTGGATTATTGAAGTTAAATTGGAGATGTGATGTTGGTAACAAATTGTGAGTTCATACCTGTACGTTTTTACTGTTTTTAATGTTTTCAGGGGGAGAATACAAGCCAAACACAAAGAATTTTTGTGATATTATACAAAGGATTTCAGCATAATTAAAACTTATGCAATTTATACAACAAAAAGATCACTATATTTTATAAAAAATATTTAGATATTTTATTCCTTTTGTAACATCCTGAGCATAAGGAAAGTTTTCAACTTACAACCATAATTGCGAAGTTTTTCAGAAAAATACATGAACCAAGTACATAACATCCATGCAAACATAATAGGTATAGTTTGGGATATCAATGCATAGTTTTACCAATTCAGATCTTATACATTTACAAACATATAACTATGGTAGATATAGTTTATAGTATACATTACTATTCTCTAAACACAAGAGTACAACACTAAATAATTAATTAAGTATAATTATTTTTACTCTACAAGTATATATATAGTTTCAAGTACAAGAGAACAATAAAACACTACACGTAAACTAGTTAATACACGGTTGTGAGGCACTACTTCAATTGTACCCTTAGGGGTGCGGGCTAAATCCTACCACAGTATAATTAGAGTCTCCTGGAAAGAGAGCGTTAGATTTGTGGATAGATCTATTCGGGACTGACAATCCCACACCTAAACTGGTAGCTACAGTTAGGTAGGCATGTCTGGGGTGACAAATATCATACCATTCCGATGCCTGAAGAACTTCGTAGAGGTCACTAGTCATATCAAGCATGGTTATACCCAACTCACAACACTATAGCTAACCATTGTTTACGGGATTCATTATCTGTTTGTTTTATTTTAATTAATAGTACTATTGTACACTACACTGGAGGATTCTAGGGGATACATACACATTGTTTTATTTTAAGTAATAAAACTACTATACATATTGGTTGTAACTAGGGTTTTCATACATGACATACTATACACACTGGTGGTAACCAGGGTTGTCATACAGAACATACTATATATACTGGTGTTAACCAGGGTTTTCATACAAGGGTTTTTCATACATAACAATGTTGTACAATACAGCTGGTGGTAACCAGGCATACAAGTTAACGTTTCCATACACTACTACAGAACATAGTAACGAAAATACATTTTGGTCTTAGGGTTTAAGAATACCTTTCATTACTTAAGAAAATATTGGATTTTCTTGAAAAACATACAAACTTTTACACATTCAATGGCAGGTTTTCATAACAACAACATTATTATGAACTCACCAACTTAAATGTTGATACACTTTCAAAATCGCTTGTATTCTCAGGAAATCAGTAGATAGGTACTCCTGCACGCTTTTGAGAAGACAGAGCACATACAGTCACGTCTTTTACTCTTTTCTTATACTTTTTGTTGTATACAAAACTATGTATCAAACCGATGTAATTATCTTTATATATTCAATGTACTGGTTGTGTATACTTTGATTACTGTGATGCAATTGTTGTGATAGTGTAAGTCCCCAAAATGCTTGTGTATCAATCAGATCCGTTTAATGGTGCGGAATCCCAATCAAACGGATGATGTAAGATCAAAATAGAAGAGAAGGAGAAGAAGAAGATGATGAATCTTGAATGTATTGATGATATGATTAAAGTTCCTTACACAAGATTCACTTTCTCTCTTGTTTCTCTCTCTAGAATACACCATAAAATACACACACTTAAGCTCCTTGTCCTTACACCCACATGCACTCGTTACCTTATATATATGAGACGTGGGTCGTGAACAGGTTCACGACCGTAAACCTATTCACGACCATAAACACAACCATAAACTCTTAAAACATTACAAAAAAATACAATTGCCAAGAAAAGCAATGTATAAACCATAACTTTGACCCAACAATTTCTCCCTTGGTTTATAACTTTCTTTTCTTAATTAACCCAACTAGCTCCCCCTAAAAAGTAGCTGGCTTTTCTTGTTAATCTTCATTTGGAGCTTGGCTTTAACATTAATCTTCAAATTTCTTCACAGCATCAAGATGAACATATGAATTTTCAATAAATGACTTCATCTTGAGTAGTTGGGATTTCTGCAGAACAAATTACTTCACAACATCAACATGAACATATGAAACTTCAATAAATAACTTCATCTTGAGCAGTTGGGAATTCTGTAGAATTTTGACATTGAACGCACATTGGGTGAGGAGGCTTCTTGTAGAGATTCTTGAAAGATAGCGCTTTTAGCTTGAGAATCTTTAGAGAGAACAGAAAGAACGAGTCTTCTGGATCACTTCAGCAGGTTCATAGATAACAGCATATTGATTGAGGAGGCATGAATGCAATCCATCACATAATCGTCAAGTACAATTTGACCTTGCTTTTGGGGTTGAAATATTGAATGTTGGAAGAATAATCTTCATTTCTTGCTCCTTTGAATGAGAATTGTTCGACACTCACGGATGAAGACTTGGCTCAGAAGATCTCGATATTGTCTCCATGAGTCTCATCTACATCTGAATTCACTTTTCAAGACAAAACAAAACCAAAAGAAAACTTCGCACACACTATTTTTTTTGGATTTTTATATTTTCTGAAAAAATAAAACAAAAACAAAAATATTTTTGGATTTTCTGATTTTTCCGAACAAGAAATAACACTATTTTTGGATTTTTAATTTTCTGATTTTTGTTTGATTTGTTTTTAAATTTTTTTAAATTTAAAAAAAAAATTGGGTTAAAAGTTACAAATTTGCGAAATTAAAGGCTAAGCAGCGAAGCTTTATGAATTAAAAAAAGAAAGGAAAGGAACATCTAGCAAGCAAGATCAAGTTGAAAAGGCGCTGGGATGTTGAAGCAAAGCACCCAGGATCGAATCCCCGCATCTCCAAAATCGTTTCTATTTTAATTTAAGATGCTGCTGAGGGAATCTATGCACACGAGGCTGCTTGCAAGGAGGACGCGTTCGTGCGAAGCTGATGGTCGTGAACGTCCGAAGCCACTGAGTCGTGACCCGAGGTGAGGTTGGTCGTGAACTATGCGAGACCCTACACGTACGAAGCTGGCCGAAAACGCGTGACCGTACACGTGCGAAGACTGACCGTAAACCTCAGAACGTAAACTCCAAGACCGTAAGCTCTGACCGTAAACTCTAAGAAACCCTAGACTTAAACGTTACCGCCACCGAGAAACCCTAGCTGTAAACTCGCAGATAATGTGAAAACTGTGATTTTCACACTTTTTGCTCCAAAACTTGATCAAAAACTCGTTTTTATAAAAAATGCAAAGAACAAACCCCTTATTTTTCCAAGATCTATCCAAAAACGAAAAAAGCGTTCAAAAATAAGATCAAATAATCTCCAGATCTGACAAAATTGATTGATACAACCAAGCTCTGATACCAATTGTAAGTCATCTAATCTGCTTGTGTATCAATCAGATCCAATTGATGGTGCGGAATCCCAATAAATTGGATGAAGTCAGATCCAAATAGAAGAGAAGAAGAAGAAGAATAACTTGAATCTATGATGTATTCAGTGGATAGAATGATGCTCCATACACATAGTTCACACACTAGCTCTTCTCCCTTCTTTCTCTCACACCTTAGAATACTCACACTAAATTGTAAGTCCCCAAATATGCTTGTGTATCAATCAGATTCGTTTGATGGTGTGGAATCCTAATCAAACGGATGATGCCAAATCAAATAGAAGAGAAGGAGAAGAAGAATAACTTGAATCTATGATGTATTAATGATGAGAATGAAGTTCCTTACAATAGATTCACACACACACACACACACTCTTCTTCTCTCTTGTTTCTCTCTCTAGAAGACACCTTAGAATACACACACTTAAGCTCCTTCTTTAATGCACTCCGCACCCACCTAACATCTATTTATATAAATATGGGGAACATGGGTCGTAAATGGGTTTACGACTGTAAACCTGTTTACGGCCGTAAACACCCACTTTACCGTAAACGAAACCATAAACACTAAACAAGCTCCTCCTAATTTTGACCCAACAATCTCCCCCTTGGTTTATAGCTTTCTTTTCTAATTAACTCAACAAGCTCCTCCTAAAAAGTAGCTAACTTTTCTTGTTAATCTTCATTTGGAGCTTGACTTCAGCGTTTATCTTTAATTTCTTCACAACTTCAAGATGAACATGATGAATCTTCAATAAATTACTTCATCTTGAGCACTTGGGCTTTTCTTCAAAATTTGGCATTGAACGCACATAGGGTGAGGAGGCTTGATGTACTGATTCTTGAAAGATACAACTTTCAGCTTGAGAATCTTCAGAGAGAAAATCAGAGAGAACAAATCTTCTGGATCACTTCAGCAGGTTCAAGATAGTAGCAGACTAATTGAGGAGGCTTTAATGCAATCCGTCACATAATCTTCAATTTCAGCTTCACCTTGCTTCAGTGGTTGAAAGATTGAATGTTGTAAGAATAATCTTCATTTCTTGCTCCTTCGAATGAGAATTCTTCGATGATCACAGATGAAGCCTTGGCTTAGAAAATCTTCGATACGCTCCATGAATCTCATCTACATCTGGAATCACTTTTCAAGATAAAACAAAACTAAAAGAAAACTTAGCACACAAATTAAAACAAAAACAAAATTATTTTTGGATTTTTTGTTTTTCTGATTTTTATTTGATTTTTGAATTTTATGATTTTTGTTTGATTTTTGATTTTTTTTAATTCTCCCCCTAAATTTGCGCATAGAGAAAAACTATGAACAAATTTAACAAAAACAAAAATATTTGGAATCAAAGTTGTGAGACAACCAGAACGTGATTATCAGTACCATTTAACTGACGACGACCACGGGTATTGTTGTTCACTTAAATTAAGCAGCGAGATCTACGTACAACCTCTAAATGGTTCAATTTTAGTTGCACTAGAACGTATTCCCCACTTCTCAATATACCCTGGTTATCAAGAACTTCCTAAGGACTCCTTACTTTAGGTGAGTAAACAATTATTAAGGAGGAAGTCAGATTTAGAGATAGATGCATATGTTGTGTCCCAGGTCGGAACTCTTTCAATCACGCAGAGGGGACAACATATGACTAACAGAGATAGAGAGATTTAGAGATATAATAGTGCATATGTTGTGTTCCAGGTTGGATATATTTCAATCACGCAAAGGAGACAACATATGGCTAACAAATAGAAAGAATTTCATAGACAGGGAGGTGCATAGAAATAGAGTTGCATATCCTTCATTCCAGGTCGTATCTTTCGATCACAGAGAGGAGGAAACATATGACTAACAGAAATAAAGAAAGAAAATAATTTTCTATAGACCTAATTTATCGGAATTCCCCAGTTGCCCTGTCAATATCCGAATTAAGGACATAGTCCGCACATCAAGGAAAATAATTTTCCTGTCAAGCTCACAACCTCCATAATTACTATCAGCAAAAGCATATAAATCAAATTCATAATTTTTTGGATACCAAAGACCCAATTTTGGGCTGCCTTTGAGATACCGAAAAATTCTTTTGACAGCAATAAGATGTGAAAGTTTAGGATTAGCCTAATAACGTGCGCATTGACAAACTGCAAACATGATGTCTGGTTGACTTGCAGTTAAATATATCAATGAAGCGATCATCGATCTGTAGTGAGTTTGATCTACGAAGTCGCCATCAGATATCTGGATTCAGCAGGGGTCTCTCCGCTATCGGTGTCGGGGCAGGTTTTGCATCTCTAAACCCGAACTTCTCAAGAATATCCTCCATATGCTTTGCTTGATGGAGCAGTATCCTAGTTGATGTTTGTTGGACCTGAAGCCCCACAAACATGGTTATTTCTCCTAATGAGCTCATCTCAAACCTCTTATTCATAACTCCTTCAAACTCTTTGCACAGTTGCAGACACGTAGACCCAAAGATGATGTTGTCGACATAGATTTTGTCACACCGCAAAACCGGAACGGCGGAAACGTTCTGGGGTGGATGACGTCATGTCAAGTATCACAACACATGCATTATAGTAATCAAAGTACAACAAAACATTGCATTAATAGTAATAATTTTTACATTGTTACATTACAACAATTCAAAGTAATACAAGTAATAGAATAGATACAACATGATGCTAAGCTATCTTCATCAATAGCTCCGAGATGTACCTGTCTGATGCTAACCTGAGAATACAAGTTATTTGAAAAGCGAGTATCAGCATTTTTACAAATACTGGTGAGTTCATAAGCATTTAGTGACGTTTTCATTCAAATAACTTTAATAAAGTAGTAGTTTAAGAGATTTCAGTGTATTAAAGTCCTTTCCAGAAAATCCTATATTTTCTTTAATAAAAGCAGCTTTCTACCAAGAGTGGTCAGTGTTATGTGGTAAAAAGTTATTTTCCCTAAATTGCTATCATTATCAAAATACTGAATTTGATTATCGAGGAAAGCAAATGACATCAGGGAATAACATATGCCGCAGCATTGAGGACTGCTGACTAAGGCAAGGAATCATAGACTCCAGTAGAGTATCGAACGAACGACACGCCTGGTTCAGTCTTAACAAAGAGAGACACAGACCCCAGAGGGTACCAAATGAAAGGTACATCTGGTAAGGTCCAAAACAGTGAATACAGACCGCAGACAATATCAAATGAAAGATACGTCTAGCAAGGTCTAAAACAGTGAATACAGTGGATACTGTGAATACAGTAGATACAGACCCCATACAACATCAATGAGAGATACGTTTTGTAAGGTCAAAACAGAGGAGACAGACCCAAAATAGTATCAAATGAAAGGTACGTCTTGTAAGGTCAAAACAGAGTGACTCTGAACATGAATTACCAGCATACAGTGTAAATTGCTGGCGAAATACCGTTACCTTAAGGCCAAAGAATTATAAGGTAACCCGGGATACTCGTAACCATACTGACTAGAGTACCAGACGCCCTACAAGCGTCTAAAATGTGACATTTGTCACCCGTTGGCTTGGTAGGCCGGGACTGTAGCTAGCAGTCTGGGTGCGGGGTTGTCAATCCCGTATAGATCTATACACACAATGTCCGCTCTCCCTACAGGAGACTCTGGTTACCAACTAGACGACGGAGAAGGCCGTGTCCTAAAGATGCATCCCAAATAGCGGGTAGAGACTTCCAACTAGTGGGTTTCTAATGTAAGTGTTGAACTAGAGGTAGAGACTCATAACTGAACTGACTGAAGTAACCCATATGTCTATGCTTGTGTACATAGTATATAACTAATGAATCGAACGACCTTCGGATGGAAATCCGATCCCACCAGACCACATCTCAATGAAGAAAAGGAAATACGGCGGACAAGCCTTCCTAAGTCCTTCAATCATTATTTATATGCATCTATACAAGCACAAACATACATCTAGCTACGCTTGAGTGTGTATTAAGTGGAATCATATCGTGAAGTATAAGTGTACAATGTGGAATAACCGTCTTGTGAAGTATAAGTGTACAGTGAACTATCCGAGTCGTGAAGTATAAGCGTACAGTGAAATACTCGAGTCGTGAAGTATAAGCGTACAGAGTGGGATAATCAAATCGTGGAGTATAAGTGTACCAAGTATAAGTGTATCACGAAGTAGAGACGACAATAAGTGAAGTAAAAGCGTCTATCAAGTATAAGAGGCTACAAGTATAAGCGTTATAGAGACAAAATCCGATATAAGCGTATCACAAAGTGAAAGCGTTATCGAGTAGGAGTTTAAAATAAGTAAAAGTGAAGCAGCAGTAACAAGCAAGTAAAAGTATACGTCGTGAAAGTGAATTTTGATGAAAAACCTTTATACTCGGGAAAATCACAATTTGTATTCTTTTGTAAAATATGTTTGAAAACCTTTGGACATCTTTCATGAACCAGTTTAAAATGAATTTAGATAAATCAGTGTAATTAAGAGTTTTGAAACAAATGAAAAGCTTTTTGAAAACCATTGTAGTGTCCTACTCGGTTATACAGTGTATAATGGTAAAATCTTGTGCATGCGGGTTATCAATCACATGCGATTGATATGATAACTGGCATGTTTAACTTGTATCCCCCCCTATAAAAGATGTAAAAACATTAAAAGGTTCATTCAGGGGTATGAACTCACCTGGTGTAAGTAGATCCGACGAAGGTGCCGTTTGGGCGTTCGGTGTCACGTAAAGACTCAAACACACTCAATGACCTATATAAAATATGATAACATATGTTCACATACAATTAGTATATTTAATACTAATTAAACACGTATACACACTCAAAGGAGCGGAAAACACTTTGGTTGAGTGTTTGGGTGTCCCGGGTAGCGTCTAAAGGTGTGTATGGCTAAGGAATGGAGTTTACCCTCCGAGAGTAAACCCTTAATACCATGTTTATGGCCAAGGGACTACTCACCATGAGTTTACGGCCGTAAACTCATGGTGAAGGGTTCTAGGGTGTTTAAGGCTTCTAGCTTGTTCATGGGATTTTTCTAAGTACTTTTCCAAAAAGGCATGAGTGAGTTTAGGGCTTCTAAGGGCTTCATTAGGGAGTTTACGGCCTAGGGACACTCCTAAGGGAGTTTACGGCCGTAAACTCTCATTCTTTGAGTTTTGTGAAGTTTAAAGCCCCTAATGCCTTGCTAGTAATTTATAATGAAGTGTTATGCCATTTTGGGGGATTAAAACTATCATATTGGCACATTTAGAGGTGTTTACGGCCTTGGAACATAAATGGGCCGTAAAATCCTTTTTCCCCTTCATTTTGATGTGTTTAATTGATCCAAACCCAAAGCACAAGCCCCTAATTTATGTCTTAAGCCTTGGTATGAATTTAGGGCACCCTTTAACATGTTTTTATGAGTTTACGGCCCTGGAACTATTTCTTGGGAAGCTTTGGCCGTAAACTCCTAAATGGAGTGTATTTGACATGTTTAAGGTCCCCAAACTATTTTTATCTGATCCTAGGATTTATTCCAAGGCTATTGGTGAAGTTATATGGCTTTTAGACATGTAAAAGTTAGTTTACTCCCCATGTTTGATGGGTTTACGGCCCAAGCACATTCCTTGGCCGTAAACTCCTATTTGCTCCTCAAAATTTATGATTAGGGTGTTCTAAGTCCGGATTTGCAAGCCATAAGGTTGTATCTAAGTCCCAATGTTGGTTTGGAGGGGGTAAATTGCTTAAAAACCCACTTATTAAGTGTTTACGGCCCAAGCATGCTCCCTGGCTGTAAACACATGTTCTAAGTCCAATTCTATGCTATAAACACGAATCTTAATGTTTAGAGTAGGCTAGGGTAAGCGGACTTACAATTTGGAAGCGTTTGGTTGCGGATTCGGGGCGAAAACGAGTCTAGAGAGAGAGAGAGAGTATAGAGAGAGAGTGTTTAGGGAGTGTAAAAAGTCTCCAATGGACTCCACTCACCTTTATATAGGGGTTCGAGTTGGGGCTCAGTGGAATTCTACCCGATACTGCCGTCAAACGGGGCTTTTGGTCGCACCCGATTTAGGGGTCGTAATAATAAAACTTAACACTTTCCAAATAAATGGAAATGTGTGATGTGTGTTTTTATTCCCTTTTATCATGACTTAACGGCCTATTAAATAATAAACAAATGAAATGTTTATTTAATTGACGACCTCTAATTAACGGAACCTTTATAAACTTGAATATTCCGTTAACGGTAACAGGGAAAATGTAACGGGACAACTTGGGTTCTCACATCATCCCCCCGTTAGAGGGAATTTCGTCCTGAAATTCAGGTCTAGGCAATGAAGTAGGTATGAATGGCCAAGTAGAGGTAAGGGAGTACTTCCTATACGGTTGTCCTCGCATTCCCAAGTGATCTCTGGTCTGTGTTTGTCATTCCAATAGACCCTCACGTATGGGATGCGTACTCCGGCTCGTGTAGTTAGTAGGTTCCAACTGGTGTATCTACAAGGTTAGGGTTCTCAATGGATTCTATCGATATGAGTGGGGTACGAAGAGTGATGTCGGGAAATCACATATCAAGTCTAAGAAGTGGATCTATCGGGTGTGAATCTTGTGGGGTATTCGAAGGTAGCAGCGGCCTGAAAAGGGTTGGACCAAGTCTCCATGGGGATTCTCATATGGTCCTAAGCTCTCGGAATGGTAGGGCTTTTCAGTACTTAGAACATAGTGTACTTCTATGGCAAGATCATCACTGGCGTGATCGCCATTCCGAAGTTCCTAACATTCTCACTCGTACTGGTAGTGTAGTCCTTCAGGTTGGTTCTTAGGAATCTCAAGTGGTCTTCAGGTTTGTGTGTTCTGTCAACTGGATGATAGAGAATTTCTAGATCGTCGAGTGGGTTGCGTGACTATGGTTATCGGTTTGCTGTAGAGTCTCGTCTATCCCAAGCTCGTGCAAAATGAACTTGCACTAACGATTCTTGAGATACGGAAACCCTGAGGGTCGGGGAGATAGGGTTTTCACCAGACGAGTGTTGGACTATCTCGGGAGGTGGTTCTACCATTTCTGGGTGAGATAGTATTCGTGGAACACCTAATAGTCCAAGGATTCTCCAAGACTTTGGTTTATTCTAGCGTGGAAAGTGCATGCTCCTGCATAACCCTTTGACTAACACCAGGACTGGTGTCAAATCTATAACCTCTTCGGGATCTGGGTCAGGAGGCTTAACACAACTACTTTTGCTCCTTGATCAAGTATTCTTGGCTGCGAAGGTTATCCTGTGGTTCTTGGTATTCTAGTGTTTACTTTGGAGAATGAATTCTATCGTCTATAGGGTGATGACGATTTCCTCCATACGAGAGGGTAGAGGGTGATAGGCGCTACCTGTCTATAACAGGGTGGGCAAGGTGCCTGAGCAGTAAGAGCATCTACTGCAACTACTCTTCCAAAGGTTCTGAGTTTTCTCGGTCTAGGTCAAATCTAGTGCGTATAGGGTCTCATCACTCGGAACTTTAATAGCTCAACCCGCGGTGATTCTCTTGACTCCGGTTCCTATGTTATGGAATAGGGTGAAAAGCTTTTCTAAGAGGTTCGTGGTAGAGCTCATAGTTAGCCTAATCGCTAATACTTGGTGTATGCAGGCAATACACAATTGAGGTCGGCAGGATATTCAGCTATGCGACTCCACCCCAAACCCACAACCCAACGAGGAACAGGGAATATGTAACAACCCGAAGTTGTCCATCGCCGAAATCCGTTCCGCGCGTAAAAATCCACCTTTATCGATTCGTTCCGCTTTCGTTTTTGGACTAAGATATATAAACTATAAGTTTATTTTAATCTCGTAAGTGTTCAAATCCATTTAAAACTCATAAAAATGGCCCAAAATCATTAACTTGAAATTTCTAAATTATATCCCATCGGGTAACGGCAACTTAATCGGGTGCGACCAAAAACCCCGTTTAATGCCGGTATCGGGTAGAATTCCATCGTGTCCAAGTTTTTGGACCTATTTAAACGTGTTTAAACATTCATTTGAAGCTTTTGCTTCCTCTCTCTACTCTCTCTCTAACCTCTGTCCTAAATCCAAGTTTAAGGGTCCAAATCTCAAATTTAAGGCTTCTAATCACCAAGGTACCTTCCCTAACTTGTTATGCAACCTATTTAGCCTTCAAATTCGGGTATAATCTATGGATTAGGACCATTATCATGTGTTTACGGCCCTAGAACTATCCTAGGCCGTAAACTCATATAAATAGGGTTTTTGGAGCAACAAAACCCTTCCAAACCACAATTCGATCTTAGATATGGCTAGATGACTTTATGGAATGAGCTTAGAATGCCTTGAATCATGATTTAGAGCCTTGTTTAAGAGTTTATGGCCCTAGAAGGTGCCTAGGCTGTAAACACTAAATTAAGTGGGTTTTAAGCCCTTAAAACCTTCCTAGACTCAAACAAGGCTTAGATATGGATTATAGAATAATGGTATTTGTCTTAGAACATCATAAACATAATTTTTGGGGGAGTAAATAGGAGTTTACGGCCAAGGTACATGCTTGGGCCGTAAACCCCTCAAAAATGGAGAGTAAACTCATTTTTACATGTCCAAATGGCTTCAAACATAACCAATAGCCTTGTGGTAAATCCTAGAACCATCTAAAAATAGTTTGGAAGTCTTAAACATATCAAAATGCAACATACAAGAGTTTACGGCCATAGATCATGCCCTTAGGCCGTAAACTCCCAAATATGTGTTAAATGATGCCATTAAATCATAATAAGGTTTGGAAAATGAACTACAATCACATGTGATTGATTTAGGACCAAAACATCAAGGATCATGTGTGAGGGGGGAGTTTACGGCCGTAAACTCCATGTTTACAGCCGTAAACTCCAATAAATGGTCCCTTTGTGAGTTTTAATCCATTCCAAAGCCAAAAATGCAAGTCTAGCAATTATTCCCGATTGTTATGAAGCCATTTTGCACCCAAAATCACCCTCCATGAGTTCATGGCCGTGAACTCATGTGGATGGGGTGTTTAGGGCAGTAAACTCCTTTAGGAGTTTACTCTTGAAGAGTATACTCCATTCCCTAGTCATATAAGTCCTTAAACGCCACCCGGGTCCTTCCAAACACTCAAAATGGGGTGTTTCCGCAACTAGAAGTGTATGTCGTTGGCAAATAAATTAATCAAGTCCAAATTAAATACAAATATGTATCATTTCATAATCCATAGGAAACTTGTGTGTTCGCGAACCCAGAACTGACGTTTAGGATCCAATCTGACGCGTTTCTCAACCAGTGAGTTCATACCCCTACTCTTTTTCATGTGTATTTCAAATGGTTTTCAATGTTTTCAGGCGGAGAATACAAGCAAAAGTACAAGAAATCTTGTACTTAAACGTATTTTCATTCAAATGTTTTATTTCATGTATGATTTTAATAATGAAAATTGTGATAACTAATGGTTCGAATTGCAGGTTAAACAGTTAGACTAAACATAGATTTCTTTTAAAAGTGTTATAACTATATTCTCTTTGAATAAGAAATCATACTAATCATAACTAAGATTAATACTAAACGAATGCGAATACGATTATAACTAATAGAATAGAACGAATACGAATATATAACTATTAGGTTAGTACGAATATGAATGCGAATACGAATATAACTAATAGGATAGAACGAATACAAATATAACTAATAGGATAGAACGAATACAAATATAACTAATAGGTAGTACGAATATGAATGCGAATAAGAATATAACTAATAGGATAGAACGAATACGAATACGAATCTAACAAATAGCATAGTACGAATACGAATAGAAATAGGAATACGAATGCGAATTAACGCCTTTGGATGACACAAAGACTTCGAACATACAACTAGTGTACCCCTTGAGTGTCACCAGAGTTTCGAATTAAATACGAAAATACGCCTCTGGACCTCTTCTGAGTTTCAAATATATCCACCTCAAAATGTCGACAGAGCTTCGATTATACAACTAATGTACTCTTTTGCAACTCAATAGAACTTCAAAAATACTGTAATGTACGCTTCTGTGTGATTCCAAATATTCGAAAATACAACTAAGTTCGTAGATAATAGTCATTCGAATGTAGAATAACTAAGGGTTTAGAATACTTAACTAATACTATACACCTGGTAATTACTAGTACTTCGAAATCAAACCTAAGAACCAATTCAACACATAGGAAAATATGGGATTTTCCTGGATTAACATAATAACCAGTAATGAACTTAGATACAAATAGGCAACTCAACACATAGGAAAATATGGGATTTTCCTGGGTAGCATATCAACTCATAAACGGATAAAGTAACAAACGAATAACTAAAACTATAAGGAAAATATGGGATTTTCCTGGAATGATATAACCAACCGTTTTTTTTTTTTTTTTGAAATTGTAACAAAGGATGACCACACAGTTTTCATAAGGAAATATGGGATTTTCTTGATCAACAACTTTTCCATCAAGTAAAGGAACTCTTTCTTTTCAAACTAAACCGCTTATGAACTTACCAGCTTTATGCTGATTTTCAAACTGCTTGTATTCTCAGGTCAGCGATAGACAGGTACACCGCAACCTTTTGGAGAAGACGGAGCGTCCTGAAGATTTGTCTTTACTTTTGTCTATATTACATATGTAAAACACTTGTACAACTTTACTTTCAAATAGATGTAAACAATATTATGTAATGTAATGTTTTGTGATTATTGCTTTACTATGTGCATTGGATTTGATACTCAACGTGGAGTCAACCCCGGAAATGTTTCTGCCTTTGGTTTTCGGGGTGTGACAGATTGGTATCAGAGCCCTTGTTTATAGTGAACTGGTATACCAAAGCTTACATGGTATAAGACTATAAACATTAAAGGTCCTAAGTGCTCTGAACTAAAAGTATACTCTACCAATATAAGTATTTTTTTATGTATAAAAGTATACCGACCGTCGAGATCCGTAACTGCAAGTAGAACAAAATATAAGTAAATGGGTGTTGTACGCTGCGGTTAAACCTGGGCAGTTATGTAGTCATGTCTAGGATCGATATAGCCTGGCCAACTATATTCATTCGAGACACGGCCACCATGTGCTTGGGAGTGACTGTGGTACGCAGCATTCCAAAAACTTACCTAATATCCCAAACAACGAGTTGTGGCTACAGTGAACCATGAAATACTATGGGAGTATTTCTCGAGCCGATCCTTTGTAGAAATCCTCGTATACGTGTTGTTCCTTGATCATTCCTCTAGCGATAAAATTTTCTGCTTTGATCACTCCCTCCTATTTTATCGCTTACTATAATGTTGTATCTGTCTTGATGAGATATCCCCTGATCTATATCTCTTGATTCAATTCAGAGGACTTATGATCCTCTCTTTCCTGATCTTTTTAGATCAAGATGCATCCGAGGAAAAGACCCAGCTCAAAGACCAACAACCCTCCGCTGCCACCACCTCCTCTTCCAATCGATCTAGAAACACTTCAGGCAACCATTTCTGCCACCATATCAGCTCTCCTACCTCAACTAAACCCTAATGGTTCAGGGGGTGGTACCCAAAACCAAACCCAAAACCCGGAAGGTAATCAAGGACACCGGAAGGAGTGTTCCTATAAAGATTTATGAATGCAAAACCCACATTCTTCGATGGCACAGGAGGTGTCATTTTTCTGACTCGGTGGTTAGAGAAAATCGAATCTATCTTCGAGATTTGTGCCTGTTCGGAATTTGATAATGTAAAATTTGCCGCCTGTACGCCACCAATAAGGCTTTGACTTGGTGGAACGGCCGAGTCAAATCCCTGACTTTACCTATAACCAATGCTATGGCATGGGAAGTTATGAAGGAACTACTACGTGCGGAGTATTTCCCTCAGGGTGAAATCCAGAAGCTGGAACATGAGCTATGGAACCTGAAGATGAAAGATTCCGATATTGCCGCTTACACTTTAAGGTTTGACGACTTGGGACTTCTCTGTCCGGGAATGGTTACCCCGGAGAGCAAAAAGGTAGAAAGTTTCATCTGGGGATTAACCCAGCCAACAAAAGGGAATGTTATAGCAGCGAAGTCGGATACCTATGACAGCGCTAAATGTCTCGCGCAAACCCTGATCGATCATAATGATAACCAAGAAGAAGCAGACACCACTCCTGAGCCAACAGAAAAGAGTGGCGAGAAAAGAAAGTTTTGGAGAAAGAAGAAGAAGAGTCAGTCTTCCCCAGAACCCTCGAAGAAACAACAAATAGTGGCAGTCCATGCTGCCACTATCCCTGCTGCTGTTTCTGTTGTCAATTCCACATCTCAAGCACCTGTTACCGGTTATGTCGGTACCCTCCCGTGGTGAGACCGATGTAACTACCACCATCGCATCCCTGGCCCTTTTCGTGCAAAGTTCTGTAGAAGTTGTGGCCAGGAAGGTCACCTCGCACGAACCTGCAAAACCCCAACCCCGTCAACTAGTCAAGCTTCCGGAGCAGGTATCGGTCAAACCTGCTACAGCGTGGAGAGGTCGGGCACTATAAGCGAAAACTGTCTGAAGACAGTAACGTCTGGCAACACCGGGAGAGTCCTAACTATGGGGCAAGAAAGGACAGCCGCCGATCCCACCATTGCCACAGGTATATTTCTTCTCGATAAATCTTGTGCCTGTGATCCTTTTTGATTCTAATGCTGAAAGAATTTGCTAACCATTCATTCAAAATATCTTTCTAAACTAAATCCTTCGTTAGTAATCGAAACGTGCACCGTCGAGATGACCAACCAGTGAGAAAGAGAATGTTAACGTCATACCTATGGATGGTATCCTCAATCCGGATAATTATTCCTTTCTATTCGATCTAATGATAAACTTTTCATGAAAAACTTTGATGCAAACTCGGCATGGAATGCTTTAGAAAAAGCAAAATACTTCTCTCATGGTACATTAGACCCTTCGCGACCCTTGTGAAATCGATTATGTAACCTTCAAACTCGGAACTTAGTAACACCCATTTAATACTTCACGTCTCGGTCTTTGAGAAGTATCTACCCAACGAATCCAAAACGCGTCCCGAGAGTGAGGGTTCGCTGGAAGGTCAAGCGGAGACCCGACACCACTTGGAAGCGTGAAAACCGGGAGCAGCTGATCCACCCGCATCTCTTTTCATTTCATGAGCTGTATCATAAACTTTGAATTTCGGGACGAAATTCCCTCTAACGGGGGGATAGTGTAACAACCTGAAGTTGTCCATCGCCGAAATCCGTTCTGCGCGTAAAAATCCACCTTTATCGATTCGATCCGCTTTCGTTTTTTGACTAAGATATATAAACTATAACTTTATTTTAATCTCGTAAGTGTTCAAATCCATTTAAAACTCATGAAAATGGCACAAAATCATTAACTTGAAATTTCTAAATTCTATCCCGTCGGGTAACGGCAACTTAATCGGGTGCGACAAAAAACCCCGTTTAATGCCGGTATCGGGTAGAATTCCATCGTGTCCAAGTTTTAGGACCTATTTCAACGTGTTTAAATATTCATTTGAAGCTTTTTCTTCCTCTCTCTACTCTCTCTCTAACCTCTCTCCTAAATCCAAGTTTAAGGGTCCAAATCTCAAATTTAAGGCTTCTAATCACCAAGGTACATTCCCTAACTTGTTATGCAACCTCTTTAGCCTTCAAATTTGGGTATAATCTATGGATTAGGACCATTATCATGTGTTTACGGCCCTAGAACTATCCTAGGCCATAAACTCATATAAATGGGGTTTTTGGAGCAACAAAACCCTTCCAAACCACAATTAGACCTTATATATGGCTAGATGACTTTATGGAATGAGCTTAGAATGCCTTGAATCATGATTTAGAGCCTTGTTTAAGAGTTTATGGCCCTGGAAGGTGCCTAGGCCGTAAACACTAAATTAAATGGGTTTTAAGCCCTTAAACCCTTCCTAGACTCAAACAAGGCTTAGATATGGATTATAGAATAATGGTATTTGTCTTAGGACATCATAAACATAATTTTTGGGGAGTAAATAGGAGTTTACGGCCAAGGTACATGCTTGGGCCGTAAACCCCTCAAAAATGGAGAGTAAACTCATTTTTACATGTCCAAATGGCTTCAAACTTAACCAATAGCCTTGTGGTAAATCCTACAACCATCTAAAAATAGTTTGGAAGTCTTAAACATATCAAAATGCAACATATAAGAGTTTATGGCCATAGATCATGCCCTTAGGCCGTAAACTCCTAAATATGTGTTAAATGATGCCATTAAATCATAATAAGGCTTGGAAAATTAACTAGAATCACATGTGATTGATTTAGGAGCAATACATCAAGGATCTTGTGTGAGGGGGGAGTTTACGGCCGTAAACTCCAAGTTATAGCCGTAAACTCCAATAAATGGTCCCTTTGTGAGTTTTAATCCATTCCAAAGACAAAAATCCAAGTCTAGCAATTATTCCCGATTGTTATGAAGCCATTTTGCACCCAAAATCACCCTCCATGAATTCACGGCCGTGAACTCATGTGGATGTGGTGTTTAGGGCAGTAAAGTCCTTTAGGAGTTTACTCTTGAAGAGTAAACTCCATTCCCTAGCCATACAAGTCCTTAAACGCCACCCGGGTCCTTCCAAACACTCAAAATGGGGTGTTTCCGCAACTAGAAGTGTATGTCGTTGGCAAATAAATTAATCAAGTCCTAATTAAATACAAATATGTATCATTTCATAATCCATAGGAAACTTGTGTGTTCGCAAACCCAGAACTGACGTTTAGGATCCAATCTGACGCGTTTCTCAACCGGTGAGTTCATACCCCTACTATTTTTCATGTGTTTTTCAAATGGTTTTCAATGTTTTCAGGGGGAGAATACAAGCAAAAGTACAAAAAATCTTGTACTTAAACGTATTTTCATTTCAAATGTTTTATTTCATGTATGATTTTAATAATGAAAATGGTGATAACTAATGGATCGAATTGCAGGTTAAACAGTTAGACTAAACATATATTTCTTTTAAAAGTGTTATAACTAGATTCTCTTTGAATAAGAAATCATACTAATCATGAATAAGATTAATACTAAACGAATGCGAATACGATTATAACTAATAGAATAGAACGAATACGAATATATAACTATTAGGTTAGTACGAATACGAATGCGAATACGAATATAACTAATAGGATAGAACGAATACGAATATAACTAATAGATAGTACGAATACGAATGCGAATAAAAATATAATTAATAGGATAGAACGAATACGAATACGAATCTAACCAATAGCATAGTACGAATACGAATAGAAATAGGAATACGAATGCGAATTAACGCCTTTGGATGACACAAAGACTTCGAACATACAGCTAGTGTACCCCTTGAGTGTCACCAGAGTTTCGAATTAAATACGAAAATACGCCGTCTTGACCACTTCTGAGTTTCGAATATATCCGCCTCAAAATGTCGACAGAGCTTCGATTATACAAGTAATGTACTCTTTTGGAACTCAACAGAACTTCAAAAATACTGTAATGTACGCTTCTGTGTGATTCCAAATATTCGAAAATACAACTAAGTTAGTAGATAATAGTCATTCGAATGTAGAATAACTAAGGGTTTAGAATACTTAACTAATACGATACACCTAGTAATTACTAGTACTTCGAAATCAAACCTAAGAACCAATTCAACACATAGGAAAAAATGGGATTTTCCTGGTATAACATAATAACCAGTAACGAACATAGATACAAATAGGCAACTCAACACATAGGAAAATATGGGATTTTCCTGGGTAGCACGTCAACTCATAAACGGATAAAGTAACAAACGAATAACTAAAACTATAAGGAAAATATGGGATTTTCTTGGAATGACATAACCAACCGTTCTTTTTTTAAATTGTAACAAAGGATGACCAAATAGTTTTCATAAGAAAATATGGGATTTTCTTGATCAACAACTTTTCCAGAAAGTAAAGTAACTCGTTCTTTTCAAACTAAACCGCTTATGAACTCACCAGCTTTATCCTGATTTTCAAACTGCTTGTATTCTCAGGTCGGCGATAGACAGGCACACAACAACCTTTTGGAGAAGACGGAGCGTCCTGAAGACTCGTCTTTACTTTTGTCTATATTACATATGTAAAACGCTTGTACAACTTTACTTTCAAACAGATGTAAGCAATATTATGTAATGTAATGTTTTGTGATTACTGCTTTACTATGTGCATTGGATTTGATACTCAACGTGGAGTTAATCCCGAGAATGTTTCCCCTTTGGTTTTCGGGGTGTGACAGAATAAGGAGGAAACACACACCTTAAATCTTTTTGATCTCGATTATATGTCACCTTTATGCGTATTCCTGGCTATAGTGGTTAGTCCCATGAGTTTGTTTCTCTGGGTTCACGAACCGGATGTGCGAGGTGGGAAGGGTCTCCCGGGGGAATCTACGGAGTATGCTTCGGTTGGTTGTCGTCTACTGGAGTTTCTATAGTGTCCTTCACTTTGGTGTTCATCTGACTACGAGGGGTTGGTCGATGGTGCGTGGTACCTTCTCTTAGGTATTTGGGAAGGTTTGAGATAAGAGGGACGATTGACGGATCGCATTAGGTTTGATCATTTAACTTAGGTTTAGGTTCGGATGAACCTTTATTTGACGACATGGCTATGGAGAAAGTTCCTTTACATAGCACTAAAGATGAACACATGGTTGAACGAAGTCAAACCATGATCGATAGGGTCGTCGAAGTTGGCACACCTCGACATGATATATAATGAAGATCGATAGAGTCATGTGCCGAACAGGCACACAAGTTCTAGGCGTCTCGGGTTTCGTCCTATGTATCACTACTGCAGATACTTGGACTGATAGAGTCGACGCGGAACTATAGAGAGTTCTAAGTGTTTCCGAATAGAGTATCTTTTCATGAGTGGATTCTCACAAGGCATTTCTATAATCGCCTCACATAAACCAGTCATGTATATTTAAGGTGGGGAGGACTATTGACTGAGCAACCTCGCCCTAAATGCACAACAAAACGAGGAACAGGAAATGAGGCGGCATTCGCTCACTCAAGGTCTGTACATCTTAAATATACATGGCCGTAACGTATATATTTAGCCATTATAGTTTTACCGGATGAATTTTTAAATTTTATAACAGTGCTGCGACTTTCGCCTTACTGGGAAGAATTTACATTTTGAATTAAACCTTTTAATATATTTAGTTTAGTTATCTGAGATCGAGAGACGTACCAAAATCTAACAAGTTCCTTGATGCTTCTTCCTAAGCAGTAGAGTCAGGCTCCTCCTGTGTCTTTGTCTTTCCCTTCGGTTGGGCAGTCCTTCTTGAAGTGTCCCATTTCACCACATAGGTGGCAAACTTTACGGGTCGCCATATTGGTGGTTGATGTAATGAACTCAATCGGGGTTCTGCAGACGCGAGCAGTATGCCCCAACATGTGGCACCTAGCACAATAGAGTTCCCGGCAGACACCATGATGATGGTAGCTGCACTTGCTGCAGTGGGGAAGGTCTCCTAGGTATGGTCTTCTTGAGGTCGGAAGGGAAGGATTGACAGGGGTATAGACTGCCTCAGCTCGTTGCCCTTCAGAAAGTCATTGAGCCGAGGTACTTCCCTCCTCTATCTTGAGTTTTCTCTTTAGTGGTTTCAGTTGAGGTTCTTGGGTGACTGAGTATGAAAGTGTTGGTTGCTGCTGTCCATTGCCAGGATCGGAAATCCCGGCAGGCACCTTGCTAACATTGGCGTTGTTAGCATTCAGATGAGCCATGACAGCTGCTACGGCTGCTGAGACTGCAGCTTCGAACGTAGCTTCATCGAATAAGAGAGTAGGTTTCTTGCTTGTGGATTGGTTACGCTTCTTCGGTGGCATGGTTTTCCTACACGGAAAGGAATACAAGGTAATGAGAGACGATGGTTAACCCTGGACATTTCTGTCCTGGACATATTAGGCATAAATTTTTCCCGTGCCTTGAGTACTGGTCGTCTAAGTGTCGACCTACATCCCTATGATGTAGTCCTGGTAATCAAGGTAAGAGTATGAGTATCGGAAAAAGCCATAATATGCGAGTTGTTCCTACTAAGTTACCTTTATACTGGGAAAGGTTTCACTCTCCGGCCTAGAGAGATTTGAGAACGGTTCGGAACGAACTGCTGAAAGAGAGGCTCACAAGGGCAAATGACTAAATTCTCTCAATAGAGATGCGGGGATCTGCCCTAATCGTGTATCTGGCAACGGGAAACGAAGATTTACCTAACACATAGCGTGAGTAGTGTAACCACTAACTCACTAAATTGTATTATTTTAAGGGTGTATTAGCGTGACGAACACGAGGAAAAGACAATTTCCGGGTTCCATGTACTGGCTCTCGTTGTATGCCTCGTATCTTTGACTGGAATCGGTGTTGGTTTCCTTCGGGTAGCTACCTAGGGTTTTCTCCTCGTATCGACATATTGAATTTCTATTCCGCCTTCCTTCTGATTCTGACTCTGGGGGTCACCACTTCATGATGGATGACTGGGAATCTCCGAAGTTTAGGCGAATCTATTACCACTGTCCTTAAAAAGATATAGGCACTTGGTGAATTCAATAGTCTCAACCCCGTTCATCTATTTCCGAACTGGAAATCTTCTCAATGAACTTCTTCGGGGTCGGAATCAACTCTTTTGTCAAGCAATGAAGTAGGTAGGGTTTTCTACAGGGTGCGTGCGAGAATGGAAATGTCTAAAGAATCCTAAGAGATTATTAACATTTCACTATATGATCCATATCGAGTCCTGCTAGAATTACACAGGGTATACAAATCATATATAACTTAGATCCGATAGGCCTTCGAATATGTGATACTACTCTATATCCACATCCCAACGAGGAAAAGGAAGTAGAGCGAAACCACACATTCATAGCCTATGGGATCCTTATTATATATAACCTTGGGAGTATACTCTCTGTAGTTGTAGGTATATCAATAAGGATCTTTTTAGTTATTCACGCAAGGTTGTTAATGGATTCTAAAATACCCCTATGGTATTTTAATTCTTGTTTGATTCTTATCTTCTAGTTATGATTTTGGGATTAGTGTGAATCTTTTAGCGTTCTAAAATACTCCTATAGTACTTTAACTTTATGTTTGGCTCTAGCATTCCTAGTTGGTAAGTTTCAGACCTGTTGCACACCACTATCACTCCCGAGCACACGTTCAATGCATCTCGAATAAGTGTAGTTGATCAGGTTACATTTATTCGAGCTTACGATTACATAACTTCCCAGGTTTGATGGTGATGCTCAACATCCGAAGACTTTTATTCTTGTTCTTCTTGTGATACTTTTGTTCGAGTGTTTAGGTTTTGGATGTTATTATACTTTGGTAAAATATGGTTATATTTTAAAGTATAATTCTTGGTCAGAGTGTTTTATCCCATTGTGTTTATAGGTTGTATATCTTTTATGAATTGATATACTTAGCTCACTATACACAATGCTCTGATACCAATCTGTCACACCCCAAAACCGGAACGGCGGAAACGTTCTGGGGTGGATGACGTCATATCAAGTATCACAACACATGCATTATAGTAATCAAAGTACAACAAAACATTGCATTAATAGTAATAATTTTTACATGGTTACATTACAACAATTCAAAGTAACACAAGTAATAGAATAGATACAACATGATGCTAAGCTATCTTCATCAATAGCTTCGAGATGTACCTGTCTGATGCTAACCTGAGAATACAAGTTATTTGAAAAGCGAGTATCAGCATTTTTACAAATACTGGTGAGTTCATAAGCATTTAGTGACGTTTTCATTCAAATAACTTTAATAAAGTAGTAGTTTAAGAGATTTCAGTGTATTAAAGTCCTTTCCAGAAAATCCTATATTTTCTTTAATAAAAGCAGCTTTCTACTAAGAGTGGTCAGTGTTATGTGGTAAAAATTTATTTTCCTTAAATTGCTATCATTATCAAAATACTGAATTTGATTATCGAGGAAAGCAAATGACATCAGGGAATAACATATGCCTCAGCATTGAGGACTGCTGACTAAGGCAAGGAATCATAGACTCCAGTAGAGTATCGAACGAACGACACGCCTGGTTCAGTCTTAACAAAGAGAGACACAGACCCCAGAGGGTACCAAATGAAAGGTACATTTGGTAAGGTCCAAAACAGTGAATACAGACCGCAGACAATATCAAATGAAAGATACGTCTAGCAAGGTCTAAAACAGTAAATACAGTGGATACTGTGAATACAGTGGATACAGACCCCCGACAACATCAATGAGAGATACGTCTTGTAAGGTCAAAATAGAGGAGACAGACCCCAGACAGGATCAAATGAAAGGTACGTCTTGTAAGGTCAAAACAGAGTGACTCTGAACATGAATTACCAGCATACAGTGTAAATTGCTGGCGAAATACCGTTACATTAAGGCCAAAGAATTATAAGGTAACCCGGGACACTCGTAACCATACTGACTAGAGTACCAGACGCCCTACAAGCGTCTAAAATGTGACATTTGTCACCCGTTGGCTTGGTAGGCCGGGACTGTAGCTAGCAGTCTGGGTGCGGGGTTGTCAATCCCGTATAGATCTATACACACAATATGTGTATGCTTGTGTACATAGTATATAACTAATGAATCGAACGACCATCGGATGGACATCTGATCCCACCAGACCACATCTCAACGAAGAAAAGGAAATAGGGCGGACAAGCCTTTCTAAGTCCTTCAATCATTATTTATATGCATCTATACAAGCACAGATATACATCTAGCTATGCTTGCGTGTGTATTAAGTGGAATCATATCGTGAAGTATAAGTGTACAGTGTGGAATAACCGACTTGTGAAGTATAACTGTATAGTGAACTATCTGAGTCGTGAAGTATAAGCGTACAGTGAAATATCCAAGTCGTGAAGTATAGGCGTACAGAGTGGGATAATCGAATCGTGGACTATAAGTGTACCAAGTATAAGTGTATCACGAAGTAGAAACGACCATAAGTGAAGTAAAAGCGTCTATCAAGTATAAGAGGCTACAAGTATAAGCGATATAGAGACAAAATCCGATATAAGCGTATCACGAAGTGAAAGCGTTATCGAGTAGGAGTTTAAAATAAATAAAAGTGAAGCAGCAGTAACAAGCAAGTAAAAGTATACATCGTGAAAGTGAATTTTGATGAAAAACCTTTATACTCGGGAAAATCACAATTTGTATTCTTTTGTAAAATATGTTTGAAAACCTTTGGAAATTTTTCATGAACCAGTTTAAAATGAATTTAGATAAATCAGTGTAATTAAGAGTTTTGAAACAAATGAAAACCTTTTTGAAAACCATTGTAGTGTCCTACTCGGTTATACAGTGTAAAGTGGTAAAATCTTGTGCATGCGGGTTATCAATCACATGCGATTGATATGATAACTGGCATGTTTAACTTGTATTCCCCCCTATAAAAGATGTAAAAACATTAAAAGGTTCATTCAGGGGTATGAACTCACCTGGTGTAAGTAGGTCCGACGAAGGTGCTATTTGGGCGTTCGGTGTCACGTAAAGACTCGAACACACTCAATGACCTATATAACATATGATAACATATGTTCACATACAATTAGTATATTTAATACTAATTAAACACGTATACACACTCAAAGGAGCGTAAAACAATTTTGTTGAGTGTTTGGGTGTCCCGGGTAGCGTCTAAAGGTGTGTATGGCTAAGGAATGGAGTTTACCCTCCGAGAGTAAACCCTTAATACCATGTTTACGGCCTAGGGACTACTCACCATGAGCTTACGGCCGTAAACTCATGCTGAAGGGTTGTAGGGTGTTTAAGGCTTCTAGCTTGTTCGTGGGATTTTTCTAAGTACTTTTCCAAAAAGGCATGAGTGAGTTTAAGGCTTCTAAGGGCTTCATTTGGGAGTTTACGGCCTAGGGACACTGAAAAGGGAGTTTACGGCCGTAAACTCTCATTCTTTGAGTTTTGTGAAGTTTAAAGCCCCTAATGCCTTGCTAGTAATTTATGATGAAGTGTTATGCCATTTTGGGGGATTAAAACTATCATATTGGCACATTTAGAGGTGTTTACGCCCTTGGTACATACCTGGGCCGTAAACTCCTTTTTCCCCTTCATTTTGATGTGTTTAATTGATCCAAACCCAAGGACAAGCCCCTAATTTATGTCTTAAGCCTTGGTATGAATTTAGGGCATCCTTTAACATGTTTTTATGAGTTTACGGCCCTGGAACTATTTCTTGGGAAGCTTTGGCCGTAAACTCCTAAATGGAGGGTATTTGACATGTTTAAGGTCCCCAAACTATTTTTAGATGATCCTAGGATTTATTCCAAGGCTATTGGTGAAGTTATATGGCTTTTAGACATGTAAAAGTGAGTTTACTCCCCATGTTTGAGGGGTTTACGGCCCAAGCACATTCCTTGGCCATAAACTCCTATTTGCTCCTCCAAATTTATGATTAGGGTGCTCTAAGTCAGGATTTGCAAGCCATAAGGTTGTATCTAAGTCCCAATGTTTGTTTGGAGGGGTTAAATTGCTTAAAAAACCACTTATTAAGTGTTTACGGACCAAGCATGCTCCTTGGCCGTAAACAAATGTTCTAAGTCCAATTCTATGCTATAAAAACGAATCTTAATGTATAGAGTAGGCTTGGGTAAGTGGACTTACAATTTGGAAGTGTTTGTTTGCGGATTCGGGGCGAAAACGAGTCTAGGGAGAGAGTATAGAGAGAGAGTGTTTAGGGAGTGTAAAACGTCTCCAATGGACTCCACTCACCTTTATATAGGGGTTCGAGTCGGGGTCAGTGGAATTGTACCCGATACTGCCGTCAAACGGGGCTTTTGGTCGCACTCGATTTAGGGGTCGTAATAATAAAACTTAACACTTTCCAAATAAATGGAAATGTGTGATGTGTGTTTTTATTCCCTTTTATCACGACTTAACGGCCTATTAAATAATAAACAAATGAAATGTTTATTTAATTGACAACCTCTAATTAATGGCACCTTTATAAACTTGAATGTTCCATTAACAGTAACGGGGAAAATGTAACGGGACAACTTGGGTTGTCACAGATTTGCACCGGGATTTGATACGCACCAACATGCTTTATGAACAAGGTTTGGTCGATTGTTCCTCGCGAGTAGCCATGTTTGAGCAAATGCTTTGTGAGAGTCACATACCATGCTCTAGGAGCTTGATGCAATGCATACAGAGCCTTGTCTAACTTGTAGACACGGCTGGGAAACATCGAGTTAAAAAACCCTGGGGGTTGATCAACATAGATTTCTTCCTTCACCTTTCCTTATAGGAAAGCCGTCTTGACGTCCATCTGATATACGAAGTTCATGTTGGAGGCGTAAGCAAGGAAGATACGTATAGCCTCCAAGCGAGCCACCGACGCATAAACTTTAGTGTAATCAAGACCCTCGATCTGTCTGAACCCACGAACAACCAACCTAGCCTTAATTCGTACAATAATCCTTGAATCATCATGCTTATTACAAAAGACCCAAAGTGTGTCAAGAGACTTCTAGCCATTGGGTAACTCAACCAGCGCCCAAACCCCATGCTTTTCAAATTGATTCAGCTCTTCATGCATAGCATCCACCAAGTTGGGTTTATTCAAAGCCATTTCTACATTCTTTGGTTCAATTTGAGAGATAAAGAAAGAATAGAGACACGTATTGACATCTCCACTCTGACTTCTTATTCTAACACCATCGCCCAGCTGCCCAATGATATTATCGATCGGATGATCGTGTTGAATACGGGAAGGTATCTCTTGGCTGATATCATTGATTGAAACGGGAAGATTATGAATGTTGATAGCTCCATCATTTGCTGAGGAATCCACTACAGACGAATCAGTATCATTAGTTGGATTTACCACAAACTCATGAGCAATTTGTTCAGGAAAGAGTAATTCTATAAGTGTTTGAGTAACAACGGAAGCATCACAGGTCATGAACTCTCTTTCAACAGGAGTAAGAGGTGTAACATCAGCATCTGGAGCAATTTGTTGACTTGAAGATTCTGGAGAAGCAATTGGAACAAATGACTCCACCGAAGGATTAATAGAAGAAACCATTGGCGGTCTGTAAACAACCTTTTCATCTTTGTCTTCAATTACATTCTTCGAGCCAGAAGTAGAACTAGTTAGGTCATCAGATGACACACTAAAAGATTTAAATAATGTTGTGTGGTCGAAGAACCAATCAGGACCCACTCTAGCATCCATTTCATTCTCCTCAAACCATCGTACATCAAAGGATTCCACAATTTTCTTTGTCTTCTTGTTGTAGACCCTATATGCTGTGCGAGCAACATACCCTACGAAATAACAATCATCAACTTTGGCATTAAATTTTGGGTTGGACTCCAGGTGAAGAAGTGTGAAAGGGCAACCAAATACGCGGAAGTGGTTGACTGATGGCTTGTGTCCATATAAGATTTCATATGGAGTCTTCATCTGGGCTTTGTTGATCAAGACACGATTTTGAACATAGCATGTAGTGTTGATCCCCCCCCCCCAATCAAACAATAAATGCTTAGAAAAGCAAAGTATAAACCATATTTTTAACCCAAAAATCTCCCCCTTGCTTTATAACTTTCTTTTGTAATTGACCCAACAAACTCCCCCTAAAATGTAGCTGACTTTTCTTGTAAATCTTCATTGGCAGCTTGGCTTCAGCGTTTATCTTTGATTTCTTCACAACTTCAAGATAACTTGATGAATCTTCAATAAACGACTTCATCTTGAGCGCATGGGCTTATCTTCAAAATTTAACATTTAACGCATGTTGGGTGAGGAGGCTTCTGGTACTGATTCTTGAAAGATAGCGCTTTCAGCTTGAGAATCTTCAAAGAGAACATCAGATAGAACTAATCATCTAGATCACTTCAGCAGGTTCAAGATTGCAGCAGACTAATTGAGGAGGCTTCAATGCAATCCGTCACATAATCTTCAATTTCAGCTTCACTTTGCTTCAGGGGTTGAAAGATTGAATGTCGAAAGAATAATCTTCATTTTTTTCTCCTTCGAATGAGAATTCTTCGATGATCATGGATGAAGCCTTGGCTCAGAAAATATTCGATACAGTCTCCATGAGTCTCATCTACACCTGGATTCACTTTTCAAGACAAAATAAAACTAAAAGAAAACTTAGCACAAAACTTAAAACAGAAACAAAATTATTTTTGGATTTTTGTTTTTTTGTTTTTTTTTTATTTTTGTTTGATTTTTGAATTTTCTGATTTTTTGTTTGATTTTTGAATTTTGTTGGATTTTTGATTTTTTTTTTAATTCTCCCCCTAAATTTGTGCATAGAGGAAAACTATGAACAAATTTTACAAAAACACAATTATTTGGGATAAAAGTTGAGAGACAGTCTTAACTTTGTTTATCAGTACCTTCACCTTCATGAATATATCTGGTCAATTGTCGGTATTGTGGTCCACTTAAACACGAAGGATATTGACAAACTTTTCCAAATATACCATGTAGCTGACGACGACCACGTGTATTGTTGTCTACTTAAATTAAGCAGCGAGATCTACAAACAACCTCTAAATGGTTCAATTTTAGTTGAACTACACCATGTTCCCCACCTCCCAATATACCTTGGTTAACAAGAACCTCCTATGGACTCCTTACTTTAGGTGAGTAAACAATTATTAAGGAGGAAGTCAGATATAGAAATAGGTGCATATGGCTAAATAAGATAGAGGGATTGAGAGATAGAATATTGCGTATGTTGTGTTCCAGGTCGGATCATTTCAATCACACAGAGGAGACAACATATGGCTAACAGATAGAAATAGTTTCATAGATATGGAGGTGCATAGAAAAAGAGTTGCATATGTTGCGTTCCAAGTTAGATTTCTTCCAATCATGTAGAAGATGCAACATATGACTAATAGATAGAAAGCAAGAAAATAATTTCCTACAGACCTGCTTTATCAGAACCCCAAGTCGCCCTATCGGAACATGAATTAAGGACATAAGTCCGTACATAAAAGACAAGTTGAACCACTTTTCTAGATGCGTATTAATTTAGTGTATCCCATGGGTTCCCGTGTTTATCTCACTGCTCAATCTACCTGAGCGTCGTATGGTCAGTCCAAACAATGCAACCTAAATCCACACTGTCAAATCCTTCGTGCCTACCAGCACATAGAACAAAGAGTCTAGACAATTCAGATTCAGTCCCTCACACATGTTTTAGACTGCCCGTTATCACTTTCTTGATATCATTTCCCAAATAATGCCTACTAACGAACCAGAGTAAGATAAACTCAGGAGTATAGAGAAGAAAATGCAAACCATAATTCACCGATTGAATTTGCATCTAGAAGGTCTGAGAACAACACCCATAATCTCAGAACAGATCAGAAAATTCTTCATGTTATTAAGCACTAACCCCATTTGTGATCACTTCCTTTCCTCCTTTCCCGCAAAAGGACACATACTCTCAAACAAAGGTCTGAATGTTGTACATTTGAGAGATATCCCCTATCATATGCCTAGAACAGCCACAATCAAAAAACCGAAGTCTGATGATATGCCTCCATAGATGCTCTGACACAGATCGGGATCAGTTGGTCTTTGGAACCTAATCCATTTTGAAACTAAGTTGACCTTTTTCATCCTTGCACGGTACTCTCTCCCTCGACATATCCTACTTATCATAAACAGAAGAAGTAGAAATATTAGAAACATTAGGAGATTTGGGAAAGTGAGCCTTTGGAACCCATTTGTGGTTGGGTTTAACCCACTTCTTTTTCGATTTGATGGATGCCTCAGTACTTGCTTTTGAACTGGAAGTCGATCGTTGAGCATCTCTTGAACTTGACTTCTGGGCCGACATTCCCTTTTGCCCTTAGGAAATAATTTCTTGGACTTAGGAGTTGAATTCTTGGCCTTCTGTGTGTTCTAGTCGCCATTGACTGAACGTGACCTAGAGGGGTTTCTTTTGGAAAATCTCCCTCTTGGTGCGTTCTGCCACCGTTGTGCACAGTAGGGAACGTATGCGCGATTTGGACAGTTTTGGACAATGTGTCCAGGTGTTCCACAGTGAAAGAAAGTCTTTTTCTTCACTATGAAGTTGTTTCTTGTCACACCCCAAAAACCGAAGGCGGAAACATTTCCGGGGTTGACTCCACGTTGAGTATCAAATCCAATGTGCATACTAAGTAAAGTAAATCAACCATTACATTACATATATAAAAGTTTTACATTCGTTTCAAAAGCATAAGTTATACAAGTGATACATATCATATATAAACAACACGAAACGAGTCTTCTGAGAGCTCCGTCTTCGAACAAAAAGATCTTCGGGTACCTGTCTAACGTGGACCTGAGAATACAAGCTGTTTGAAAATCAGCATAAAGCTGGTGAGTTCATAAGCGGTTAGTTTTTCTGAAAATGTACGAGTTCCTTTGGTTTCTTGAAAAAGCATTTATCCAAGAAAATCCCATATTTTCTTATGTAAAGTTAGTTTCCAAATCCGAAAAGTAAAGTAAACGATGTACAATGAAAACATGATTGTTCTTGTGAATTGTAGTTCAGTCATTTAACTTGTTACACTTTTCTAGTTACGTACTACGGTTACTCAGGAAAACCCCATGTTCTCCTGACAGTGTGTGTGAACTATTACCGATTCTGATTATGTCCAGTTTCCTTCCCAGGAAAACCCCATGTTTTCATGAAAGTGTGATTGTGTGTGTGTATCTTTACCGATTCTGGTTATGTTTAGTGTTCTCCCAGGAAAACCCCATGTTTTCCTGAATGTGTGTATATGTGTGTATCTTTACCGATTCTGGTTATGTTCGGTGTTCTCCCAGGAAAACCCCATGTTTCCTTGAACGTGTGTATATGTGTGCCTGTCATCCTTGAACGCACATTAGTTTTATTACGTACATAAAACTAATAAATACTCGTAAAGTGTTAATAATCCTGATTGCGAGTCCTTAACCATACTCAGACTAGATATGACTCGGACCAGGGCCAGTATCCTTTTTATGACTTTCGTCACCCTTGAACCTTTCGGTTCGGCTGTAGCTAGCACCCATGTATGGGATTGTCAGTCCCGTATAGATCTATACACTCAAGCCACACTCTCCTACGTTTGGAGATTCTGGTTACAGGGTTAGTCCTCCACAATTTCGTTCCAAGGAAGTGTTACAAGGACGTGTCTCCAATCTTTAAGATTACTCTTTACTTTTCGACTAGGAAAGTAGTATCCACGACTAGCTAAGTTCTAACGTACTTGTCCTTTACACTCGAGCCTAGGTGTTTTATTAAGGACATTACACTCGAGCCTAGGTGTTATCTAATGATGACTGTCCTTTACACTCGATCCTAGGTGTATTATTAAGGACGTTAAAAATGATATATGTGCTATCTTATAGTGATTGTCCTTTACACTCGATCCTAGGTGTATTATTAAGGACATTACAATTGATTTGTGTATTATTATGGTATTTATCTATCACACTCGAGCCTAGGTGTATTGTTAAGGACATACAAATGTTTTATGTTTTCTGATGGTGTCTGTCTTTTACACTCGAACCTTAGTGTTTTATTACAAACATTACAATGGTTTATGTGTTCTATCAGTTTAAATGTGAACAATCAAATATAAGGTATAAAATACATCAATGTATAATAAGAATTGAAAATCGGGTTAAAACAAATAACTCTGCAAGTTAAAACAGTTTGTTAAAAGGTTTTGAATTCTTAAAAATGTACAATTTATGAAACCATTTAACTGAAATCATGTGTTTAAGTACAAGATATTCTTGTACTTTTGCTTGTACTCCCCCCCCCCCCTGAAAACATTCAAAAACCATTGAAAAAGGGTAGGGGTATGAACTCACCGGACGCGGAAATGTATCGAGGCCTAATAACACGCGAGGTTCCTATGTAACATGAAATGGCATACACATATATCTAATTAGATTCATAAACTCTAATTAGATATGAAGACACACTCCAACGAACGAAAACACCTCAAAACAGGTGTTTGGAGTGACCCGGGTGACATCTATGGACTTGAAATGAAGCGAGGGACTTGGGATTTGAGTTTACTTTCCAAGAGTAAACTTCCTAATGAGTTTACAACCTTAAACAACACTCACACATGAGTTCACGGCCGTGAACTCATTTAGGCATGGATAATGGATCTTAAATGGCCAATATCACTTGGGAAGAGTTGGAACAATTTTACCTAAGGTTTGGAATTAATTTAAAACATCAATTAATAACACTTAGGGGAGTTTACGGCCCTAGCATGGAGCTTACGGCCGTAAAATCTCATACTCCGTTGAATAAGTGATTTTAATGTCCCAAAGTTAATCACATGTGATTCTAAAAATTCCTACAAGCCTTGAAATGAATTTGGGGCACCAATTGACATACTTTTAGGAGTTTATGGGCATGGAACACATGCTATGGCCGAAAACTCTCAAATGATAAGCTTGGTTGTGTTTAAGGCCCCTAAACTATTTTTGGTTGGATCTATGATTTATTCTAAGGCTTTTGGTGTTGTTGGATGGCTTTCTAACACATTGGAAATGAGTTTACACCCATGTTTGAGGAGTTTACACCCCAAGCACATGCCTTGGCCATAAACTCATACAAATTCCTCAAAATTCATGTTTAAAGTGTTCTAAGTCCATTACCAAATTTCTAAAAGTCATATCTAGGTCTAGATTGAGTCATGGAAGGGTTTAAGGGCTTAAAACCCCTTTAAATATGGGTTTACGGCCTAAGCACCTTCCAGGGCCATAAACTCATATACATGGCTCTAAATCATGATTAAATCTCTAATTTGAAGGTCCAATATGATACACAATGAGTATAGGAAGGTACCTTGAAGATTTGAAGCCTTAAACTTGAGATTTGGACCTTTAAATCCAGTTTGAGGAGAGAGGTTGGAGTGATAGTTGTAGAATGAAGCAAAAGCTTCAAAATGAAGACTTGGATCACTTTAAATAGTGTCCAAGTTCGGGACACGGTAAAATTCTACCCGATTCCGACGTTAGACGGGGCTTTTGGTCGCACCCGGCAAATTTGCCGTAACCCGATATGGTTGATTCTAGAAATGTTCCGATCATTAATATGAGGCGTTAGAATGAGTTCTAAGGGTATTAAGACACTCATTAAGTCATAAAATAAAATCCACATTAATGACTTAATAAAATGTCGGAATCGGAAACAAAATCGGAAACGGCGATTGGATGATCAGAACGAGTCGCGAGAAGGGTTACATTTAAGGATATGAATTTCGGGTTGTTACATTATCCCCCCGTTAGAGGAAATTTTGTCTTGAAATTCAAAGATTCGAACATAGATCACGAAGTGAAAACATATATGAGGATGAATCTACTGCTTTAGGTCTTCAAGCTCCTAAGTGGAATCGGGTCTCCGTTTGACATTCCAGCGAACCCTCACTGTCAGGATGTGGCTTTGTTACACATGGTTAACCTCTCAATCCACGATCTCAATTGATTCATACACGAAGGTTCGGATTTTCATTGGTTTTGACCTCATCAAAGGGCGACTAAGGTTTTCGTCAGGTTAACACTTCTCACAAACAACGATGTGGAATATCGGATGCTCGCTGCGGAGTTCCTGAAGATAGCTCGGAGAGGGATATGGAATCGATTCCTAACGAGGATCTCGAAGAGTCTAAGGTTCTACAAGTTAAGTTTTCCACACTTCCCAAGGCGTATTATGTCTTTCCATGGTAAAACCTCCAACATGTGGGTACATTTTTCACATGGCAGAGTAACTAAGGGTCCGATGGTTCTAAGAGAAACTTCTACACGAGTCTACGATTATAGCCGGTGGAACCCAAGAATCGACAGGTTTCCATGGGTGTTCTCGGTTCCGACTAATTCTTTATTGCCTTTGCTTTTTGGAAGGGTTTACGAGTATAACTGCTTTGCTTATCTACATGACCAAGAAAATGGTTTGACCGAAGGGCGCCACTACTACCTCGTAGTGATCGTATCAAGCCCTGATTGCTGACTTGCACACATCCTGCTCACTAAGGTTTGGCTACAAGGAAATTCCTGGGATTAGGTCGATTCGAGACTGGACTATGCGTTCGGAAAGAATTCTCAAGAATTCTTTGGAAACAGTATCGGGGAAAGAATCGTAGACTTCTCGTTTCTCAATGATCACTTGGACGAGAGATACATGGGAAGACTTTTTAAGCTTTGATGTACGAAGATCATGAAAGTCGAGTCGGGGAAAGGTTAGAAAGAAATGACTTTCTCGAAACTAGGAAAGACAGCATGAATGAGGCTCAGTCATTACATGCTAAAGGTGACATCAAAGCATTTCATAAAAAGTTTGCCAATAGGTCGAATGGAAAGAATAATCGCTCGGATTAAGAATACAATCTACAGATACGACACAAACTTTCTCGTTCTCACGTGATAACCATCTCGAAGGTATACATTTTCGGTTACTCGCAAACGACGGGGTTAGAAGATGTTCCAATGGATGGTTAATGAATTGCTTTTGGTGCTAGAATCGAAAAGAATCACAGACATATAAATTTAACAAGGGGAAGTACACCTGTGGCGACAGTGGGATCGGTGGCTGTCTCCTCTTGTCCATCGCTAGAACTCTTCTGGTGTTTCCAGGTGTTACAGCCTTGGGACAGTTTCGCTTAAGATGCCCAACTTCTCCACAACCATAGCAGGCCCGACCAATGCCCGCTCCGGAAGTTTGACTCGTTGATTGGGTTGGTGTCTTACAGTTTTTCACCATGTGACCCTTTATGCCACATTTGTTGCAAATTATCTCTATACATGGACCGGAAGGAAGATGATGATAGTTGCACTTGCCACAATTAGGAAGGGTTCCAGCATACCTATTAGCAGGTTTTTGGGTTGAGGATCCATCCACATAAAAAGTTGCAAGGGAAGTGACAACGTGAACTGCCACCGTTTGCTGTCTCTTCGAAGACTCGTGCGATGGCTGACTTTTCTCTTTCTTCCCAAGTTTTGTTTTCTCACCACTCCTCACTGTCGGCTCAGGAGTGGTAGTTGCCTCCTCAAGTTCTTCGCTATGATCGATTAGGATATGTGCTAAGCGTTTGGCGCTGTCGTGTGTATCCGGCCTCGCGGCTATGACGTTTCCTTTCGTTGGCTGGGTCAGCCCCCAGATGAATCTTTCTATCTTCTTACTCTCCAGGGTAACTATTCCCGGGCAGAGTAGTGCCAAGTCGTCTGTAACAACCCGAAATTTATATCCCTAAATGTAACCCTTCTCGCGACTCGTTCCGATCATCCAATCGCCGTTTCCGATTTCGTTTCCGTTTCCGGCCTTTTATTAAGTCGTAAATATGGGTTTAATTTTATGACTTAATAAGTGTCTTAATACCCTTAGAACTCATTCTAACACCTCATATTAGTGATCGGAACATTTCTATAATCAACCATATCGAGTTACGATAGCTTGATTGGGTGCGACCAAAAGCCCCATCTAAAGCCGGTATCGGCTAGAATTTCATCGTGTCCAAATCCCGAACACTATTTAAAGTGTTCTAAGACTTCATTTGAAGATTTTTCTTCATCTCACAACTCTCTCTCTAACCTCTCTCCTAAATTCAAGTTTAAGGGTCCAAATCTCAAATTTAAGGCTTCTAATCACCAAGGTACCTTCCCTAACTTGTTGTAAAGCCTCATTAGCCTTAAATCCGAACTTAATCTGTGAATTTGGACCTCAAACATGAGTTTACGGCCAAGGAGCATGCTTGGTCCGTAAACTCATAATAAGAGGGTTTTTATGCCTTTAAACCCCTCCTAAACAATATTGGGACTTAGATTCGACTATATGGCTTACTAATTTGGACTTAGAACACCCTAATCATAATTTTTGAAGAGTAAACATGAGTTTACTGCCCAAAAACAAGCTTGGGCCGTAAACTCCATATCATGGAGAGTAAACACATATTAATTTAGAAGGGTAAACTTGAGTTTATTTCCCAAGAACATGCTTGGGCCGTAAACTCATTGTTCTTGGAGAGTAAACTCCTCTAAATGTGTTAAAATGCCAGTTTAACGCACCTAAAGCCTTGGAATAAATTCTAGAAGCGTTTACAAACAAGTTTTGGACCTTAAAACATATAAAATCACCCTTTCATAAGAGTTCACGGCCATGAGGGTGTTCATGGGCCGTAAACTCCTAAAAACATGCCAAAAGTCCCCCAAAAATTTATACAAGGCTTAGGAAAAATCATTAGAATCATGTGTGATTAATTTAGGACCAAAACTTTAAGTATTGGATGTGAGGCGGGAGTTTACGGCCGTAAGCTCCATGTTTACAGACATAAAATCCAATAAATGGTCCCTATGTGTGTTATAATCCATTCCAAAGCCTAAAACCCAATCTAGCAATTATTCCCGAGTGTTATGAAGCCATTTTGCATCCAAAATCAACCTCCATGAGATCACGGCCGTGAACTCATATGGATGAGGTGTTTATAGTAGTAAACTCCCTAAAAAGTCTACTCTTGAAGAGTAAACTCAATTCCCAAGTCCCACGCATTAATACACGTCCGTAGATGTCACCGGGTCACTCCAAACACTTGTTTTGAAGTGTTTTCAATCATTGGAGTGTAATATCATATATAATTAGAGTTTATAAATCTAATTAGATATATTTGTATACCATTTCGTATTACATAGGAACCTCGCTTGTTGTCAAACCTTGAATCGACACTTAGCATCCGGAACGTCGCGTTTCTCAACCGGTGAGTTCATACCCCTACGCTTTTTCGATGGTTTTTCAAATGTTTTCGGGGGGGGGGGGGGGAATACAAACGAAAGTATAGGAATATTTTGTACTCAATGACATGATTTCAGTTAAATGGTTTCGTAATTGTACATTTTTAAGAATTGAAAACCTTTTAACAAACTGTTTTAACTTGCAGAGTTGTTTGTTTTAATCCGATTTTCAATTCTTATTATACAGTGTTATATTGTATACTTTACATATGATTGTTCACACTTATATTGATAGAACACATAAAATATTGTAATGTTTGTAATAAAACACCTAGGCTCGAGTGTAAAGGACAGATACGTAGAACATAGCTAGTCGTAAATACTACTTTCCTAGTCGAAAGGTAAAGAGTAATCTTAAAGATTGGAGACACGTCCTTGTAACACTTCCATGGCACGAGATAGTGGAGGACTAACCCTGTAACCAGAATCTCCGAACGTAGGAGAGCGTGGCTTGAGTGTATAGATCTATACGGGACTGACAATCCCACATCTGGCTGCTAGCTACAGCCGAACCGAAAGGTTCAAGGGTGACGAAAGTCATAAAAAGGATACTGGCCATGGTTCGAGTCATATCCAGTCTGAGTATGGTTAAGGACTCGCAATCAGGATTAGTAGCACTTTACGAGTATTTATTAGTTTTATGTACGTAATAAAACTAATGTACGTTCAAGAATGACAGGCACACATACACACACATTCAGGAAAACATGCGGTTTTCCTGGGAAGAACACTGAATATAACCAGAATCAGTAATGATATTCATACTCACACATTTAGGAAAACATGGAGTTTTTCCTGGGGAGAACATTGATCATAACCAGAACCGGTAAAGATACACACACAGTCAGGGAAACATGGGGTTTTCCTGGGAAGGACACCGAACATAATCAGAATTGGTAATAGTTCACACACACACAGTCAGGAGAACATGGGGTTCTTTCTAAGTAACAGTAGTACGTAACTAGAAAAGTATAACAAGTTAAATAATTGAACTACAATTCACAAGAACAATCATGTTTTCATCGTACATCGTTTACTTTACTATTGGATTTGGAAACTAACTTTACATAAGAAAATATGGGATTTTCTTGGATAACCACTTTTTAAGGAAACCAAAGGAACTTGTACATTTTCAGAAAAACTAACCGCTTATGAACTCACTAGCTTTATGCTGATTTTCAAACCGCTTGTATTCTCAGGTCCGTGTTAGACAGGTATTCGAAGATCCTTTTGTGCGAAGACGGAGTTCTCAGAAGACTTGTTTCATGTTGTTCATATATACTATGTATCATATGTATAAATTTTTCTTTTGAAACAAATGTAAAACTTTCATATATGTAATGTTATGGTTGATTTACTTTACTTACTATGTACATTGGATTTGATACTCAACGTGGAGTCAACCCCGGAAATGTTTCCGCCTTCGGTTTTCGGGGTGTGACAGATTGGTATCAGAGCCCTTGTTTATAGTGAATGAAGTATACCAAACCTTACATGGTATAAAACTATAAACATTAAGGGGCCTAAGTGCTCTGAACTAAAAGTATCCTTCAAAATATAAGTATTTTCAAAAGTATATAAGCATACCGAATTGTCGAGACCCGTAACTACAAGTAGAACAGAACATAAGTAAATGGGTGTTGTACGCTGCGGTTAAACCTGGGCAGTTATGTAGTCGTGTCTAGGATCAATATAGCCTGACCAACTATATTCATTCGAGACACGGCCAACATGTGCTTGGGAGTGACTGTGGTATGCAGCATGTCTAAAACTTACCCTAATACCACAAACATCGAGCTAGTATCGTAGCGAATCATGAAATATTATGGGAGTATTTTTCGAGCCAATCCTTGGTAGAAATCCTCATTCATGCATTGTTCTTTGATCATTCCCTTAGCGATAATTTTTCCTCTTGATAACTCTTTCCTGCTTTATCGGTTATTCAACATATAACTGTCATATCTCTTGATTCAATTCAGTGGACTTATCATCCTCTCTTTCTTGATCTTATTAGATCAAGATGCCTCCAAGAAAGAGACCCAGCTCCAAGACCAACAACCCTCCGCCACCACCTCCTCCCCAAATTGATCCAGTAGTATTCCAGGCAGCTGTTACAGCCGCAGTGACAGCTGCCATGTCTCAACGGAACTCTAGCGGTTCCGATAGTTCGGGAGGTGGTACCCAAACCCAAAACCATGAAAGTAGTCAGGGACACCGAAAAGAGTATTCCTATAAAGATTTCATGAACGCCAAACCCACGTCCTTTGATGGCACTGGAGGTGTCATTTCCCTCACCCGATGGTTCGAGAAGATCGAATCCATCTTTGAAATCTGCGCCTGTTCAGATTCAGACAAGGTGAAGTTTGCCGCCTGCACCTTTATCGACAAAGCCTTGACTTGGTGGAACGGCCGAGTCAAATCCCTAACCTTACCTGTAGCCAACGCCATGGGTTGGGAAGCCATGAAGGAACTTCTGCTGGCTGAGTACTGCCATCGGGGCGAAATGCAGAAGTTAGAACATGAACTTTGGAACTTGAAGATGAAAGGTTCCGACATCACTGCTTATACTTCTAGGTTCGACGACTTGGCATTACTCTGCCCGGGAATGGTTACCCCGGAGAGTAAGAAGATAGAGAGATTCATCTGGGGGCTGACCCAGCCAACTAAAGGAAACGTCCTAGCTGCGAGGCCGGATACATACGACAGCGCCAAACGTCTAGCTCAAATCCTAATCGATCATAGTGAAGACTTTGAGGAGGCAACTACCACTCCTGAGCCGACAGTGAGGAGTGGGGAGAAAAGAAGACTTGGGAAGAAAGAGAAAAGTCAGACATCGCACGAGTCTTCAAAGAAACAGCAAACGGTGGCAGTTAACATTGCCACTTCCCCTGCGACTGTTTCTGTTGTTGGATCCTCAACTCGGAAACCTACCAGTAAATATACAGGAACCCTTCCTAGTTGTGACAAGTGCAACTATCATCATCTTCCTTCCAGTCCATGTATCGAAGTAATTTGCAACAAATTTGGCATAAAGGGTCACATGGTGAAAAACTGTAAGATACCAATTCAATCAACAAGTCAAACTTCCGGAGTGGGCATTGGTCGGGCCTACTATGGTTGTGGAGAAGTGGGGCATCTCAAGGGAACTGTCCTAAGGCTGTAACACCTGGCAACACCGGAAGAGTTCTAGCGATAGGACAAGAGGAGACAACCACCGATCCCACCGTTGCCACAGGTATATTTCCCCTCGTTAAATTTATATGCCTATGATTCATTTCGATTCTAACACCGAAAGAAATTCGTTAACCATCCATTTGAACATTTTCTAACCCCCGTCGTTTGCGAGTAACCAAAAATGTATATCTTCGAGATGGTTATCACGTGAGAACGAGAACGCTGGTGTCGTATCCATAGATTGTATTCTCAATCCGAGCGATTAGTCTTTCCATACGACCTATTGGCAAACTTTTTATGAGATGCTTTTATGTCACCCTTAGCATGTAATGACCGAGCCTCATCCATGCTGTCTTTCCTAGTTTCGAGAAACTCGTTCGTTCTAACTTCCCTCCGATCCGACTCTCATGATCTTCTTACATCAAAGCTTAAAAAAAAGTTTTCCCATGTATCTCTTGTCCGAGTGATCACCAAAAATCGAGAAGTCTACAATCCTTTCCCGATGTTGTTTCTAAAGGATTCTTGAGAATTCTTTCCAAATGCGTAGTCCAGTCTCGCATCAACCTAATCCCGGGAATTTACTCGCAACCAAACCTCAGTAAGCACGATGTGTGCAAGTAAGCAATCTGGGCATGATACGATCACTACGAGGTAGTAGTGGCGCCCTTCGGTCGAACCATTTTCTTGGTCATGTAGACAACCAAAACAGTCATACTCGTAAGCCTTTCCAAAAGCTAAGGCAATAAAGAATTAGTCGACACCGGAAACACCCATGATCGTAGACTCACGTAGAAGTTTCCCTTAGAACCATCGAAACCTTAGTTACTCTGCCATGTGAAAGTGTACCCACTTGTTGGAGATCTTATCCTGGAAAGACATAGTACGCCTTGGGAAGTGTGGAAAACTTAACTTGTGGAACCTTAGACCCTTCGAGATCTTCGTTAGCAATCGATTCCATAGCCCTCTCCGAGCTATCTTCAGGACTCAGTAGCAACCATCTGGTGTTCCGCATCTTTATTCGTAAGGCTTGCCGACCTGACGAAACCCTAGTAAATTCCTTTGAGGAGAAGAAAACCAATGAAAATCCGAAGCTTCGTGTTTGAATCAATTGAGATCGTGGATTGAGAGGTTAACCGTGCGTAACAAAGCCACATCCTGACAGTGAGGGTTCGCTAGAATGTTAAGCGGAGACTCAAAGCAGTAGATTCATCCTCATATCTCGTTTCACTTTGTGATCTGTGTTCGAATCTTTGAATTTTGGGACGAAATTCCCTCTAATGGGGGGATAATGTAACAACCCGAAATTCATATCCCTAAATGTAACCCTTCTCGCGACTCGTTCCGATCATCCAATCGCCGTTTCCGATTTCGTTTCCGTTTCCGGCCTTTTATTAAGTCGTAAATGTGGGTTTTATTTATGACTTAATAAGTGTCTTAATACCCTTAGAACTCATTCTAACACCTCATATTAGTGATCGGAACATTTCTAGAATCAACCATATCGAGTTACGGCAGCTTGATCGGGTGCGACCAAAAGCCCCGTCAAAAGCCGGTATCGGCTAGAATTTCATCGTGTCCAAATCCCGAACACTATTTAAAGTGTTCTAAGACTTCATTTGAAGCTTTTGCTTCATCTCACAACTCTCTCTCTAACCTCTCTCCTAAATTCAAGTTTAATGGTCCAAATCTCAAATTTAAGGCTTCTAATCACCAAGGTACCTTCCCTAACTTGTTGTAAAGCCTCATTAGCCTTCAAATCCGAACTTAATCTGTGAATTTGGACCTCAAACATGAGTTTACGGCCAAGGAGCATGCTTGGGCCGTAAGCTCATAATAAGAGGGTTTTTATGCCTTTAAACCCCTCCTAAACAATTTTGGGACTTAGATTCGACTATATGGCTTACTAATTTGGACTTAGAACACCCTAATCATAATTTTTGAAAAGTAAACATGAGTTTACTGCCCAAGAACAAGCTTGGGCCGTAAACTCCATATCATGGAGAGTAAACACATATTAAAGGGGTTTTTAAGCCCTTAAACCCTTCCAAAACACCAACAAGGCTTCGATATGACTTGTAGAATTATGGATTTGGCCTTGGAACACCTTTAACATCAATTTAGAGGGGTAAACTTGAGTTTACTTCCCAAGAACATGCTTGGTCCGTAGACTCATTGTTCTTGGAGAGTAAACTCCTCTAAATGTGTTAAAATGCCACTTTTACACACCTAAAGCCTTGTAATAAATTCTAGAAGTGTTTACAAACAAGTTTTGGACCTTAAAACATATAAAATCAACCTTTCATAAGAGTTCACGGCCATGAGGGTGTTCATGGGCCGTAAACTCCTAAAAACATGCCAAAAGTCCCCCAAAAATTTATACAAGGCTTAGGAAAAATCATTAGAATCATGTGTGATTAAATTAGGACCAAAACTTTAAGTATTGGATGTGAAGGGGGAGTTTACGGCCGTAAACTCCATGTTTACAGCCGTAAACTCCATAATGGTCCCTATTTGTGTTATAATCCATTCCAAAGCCAAAAACCCAAGTTTAGTAATTATTCCCGAGTGTTATGAAGCCATTTTGCATCCAAAATCAACCTCCATGAGTTCACGGCCGTGAACTCATATGGATGAGGTGTTTATGGTAGTAAACTCCCTAAAATGTCTCACGCATCAATACACGTCCGTAGATGTCACCCGGGTCACTCCAAACACTTGTTTTGAAGTGTTTTCGCTCATTGGAGTGTAATATCATATCTAATTAGAGTTTATAAATCTAATTAGATATATTTGTATACCATTTCATATTACATAGGAATCTTGCGTGTTGTCAAACCTTGAATCGACACTTAGCATCCGGAACGTCGCGTTTCTCAACCGGTCAGTTCATACCCCTACCCTTTTTCAATGGTTTTTCAAATGTTTTCAGGGGGGAATACAAGCAAAAGTACAAGAATATATTTTACTCAATCACATGACTTCAGTTAAATGGTTTCATAATTGTACATTTTTAAGAATTGAAAACCTTTTAACAAACTGTTTTAGCTTGCAGAGTTGTTTGTTTTAATCCGATTTTCAATTCTTATTATACACTGTTATATTGTATACTTTACATATGATTGTTCACACTTATATTGATAGAACACATAAAATATTGTAATGTGTGTAATAAAACACCTAGGCTCGAGTGTAAAGGACAGGTATGTAGAACATAGCTAGTCGTAAATACTACTTTCCTAGTCGAAAGGTAAAGAGTAATCTTAAAGATTAGAGACACGTCCTTGTAACACTTCCATGGCACGAGATAGTGGAGGACTAACCCTGTAACCAAAATCTCCGAACGTAGGAGTGCGTGGCTTGAGTGTATAGATCTATACGGGACTGACAATCCCACACCTGGCTGCTAGCTACAGTCGAGCCGAAAGCTTCAAGGGTGACGAAAGTCATAAAAAGGATACTGGCCATGGTTCGAGTCATATCCAGTCTGAGTATGGTTAAGGACTCGCAATCAGGATTATTAGCACTTTACGAGTATTTATTAGTTTTATGTATGTAATAAAACTAATGTACGTTCAAGAATGACAGGCACACATACACACACATTCAGGAAAACATGGGGTTTTCCTGGGAAGAACACTAAATATAACCAGAATCAGTAATGATATTCATACTCACACATTCAGGAAAACATGGAGTTTTTCCTGGGGAGAACATTGAACATAACCAGAACCGGTAAAGATACACACACACAGTTAGGGAAACATGGGGTTTTCCTGGGAAGGACACCGAACATAATCAGAATTGGTAATAGTTCACACACACACACAGCCAGGAGAACATGGGGTTCTTTCTAAGTAACAGTAGTACGTAACTAGAAAATTATAACAAGTTAAATAACCGAACTACAATTCACAAGAACAATCATGTTTTCATCGTACATCGTTTACTTTACTCTTGGATTTGGAAACTAACTTTACATAAGAAAATATGGGATTTTCTTGGATAACCACTTTTTCAGGAAACCAAAGGAACTCGTACATTTTCAGAAAAACTAACCGCTTATGAACTCACCAGCTTTATGCTGATTTTCAAACCGCTTGTATTCTCAGGTCTGTGTTAGACAGGTATTCGAAGATCCTTGTGTGCGAAGACGGAGTTCTCAGAAGACTCGTTTCGTGTTGTTCATACATACTATGTATCATATGTATAACTTTTGCTTTTGAAACAAATGTAAAACTTTCATATATGTAATGTAATGGTTGATTTACTTTACCTACTATGTACATTGGATTTGATACTCAACGTGGAGTCAACCCCGGAAATGTTTCCGCCTTCGGTTTTCGGGGTGTGACATCGTCGAACCTGGAAGTATAGGCAGTGATGTCGGAACCTTTAATCTTCAAGTTCCAAAGTTCCTTTCTAACTTCTGCATTTCGCCCCGATGGCAGTACTCAGCCAGCAGAAGTTCCATCATGGCTTCCCAACCCACGGTGTTGGCTACAGGTAAGGTTAGGGATTTGACTCGGCCATTCCACCAAGTCAAGGCTTTGTCGACAAAAGTGCAGGCGGCAAACTTCACCTTGTCTGAATCTGAACAGGCGCGAATTTCAAAGATGGATTCGATCTTCTCGAACCATCGGGTGAGGGAAATGACACCTCCAGTGCCATCAAAGGACGTGGGTTTGGCGTTCATGAAATACTTATAGGAACCCTCTTTCCGGCATCCCTGACTGCTTTCTTGGTTTTGGGTTTGGGTATCACCTCCCGAACCACCGGAACCGTCGGAGTTCCGTTGAGACATGGCAGCTGCTACCGCGGCTGTAACAGCTGCCTAGAATACTACTGGATCAATTTGGGGAGGCGGTGGTGGCGGAGGGTTGTTGGTCTTGGAGTTGGGTCTCTTTCTTGGAGGCATCTTGATCTAATAATATCAAGGAAGAGAGGATGATAAGTCCTCTGAATTGAATCAAGAGATATGACAGATATATGCTGAATAAGCGATAAAGTAGGGTAGAGTTATTAAAGCAGGAAAATTATCGCTAAGGGAATGATCAAAGAACAATGCATGAACGAGGATTTCTACCAAGGATTGGCTCGAGAAATACTCCCATAGTATTTCATGATTCGTTACGACGCTGGTTCGATGTTTGTGGTATTAGGGTAAGTTTTAGGCTTGCCGCTTACCACAGTCACTCCCAAGAACATGTTGGCCATGTCTCGGATGAATATAGTTGGCCAGGTTATATTGATCCTAGACACGACTACATAACTACCCAAGTTTAACCGCAGCGTACAACACCCATTTACTTATGTTCTATTCTACTTCTAGTTACGGATCTCGATGGGTTGGTATACTTATATACTTTTGAAAATACTTATATTTTGAAGGATACTTTTAGTTCAGAGCACTTAGGCCCCTTAATGTTTATAGTTTTATACCATGTAAGGTTTGGTATACTTCATTCACTATAAACAAGGGCTCTGATACCAATCTGTCAAACCCCGAAAACCAAAGGCGGAAACATTTCCGGGGTTGACTCCACGTTGAGTATCAAATCCAATATGCATAGTAAGTAAAGTAAATTAACCATTACATTACATATATGAAAGTTTTACATTCGTTTCAAAATCATAAGTTATACAAGTGATACATATCATATATAAACAACACGAAACGAGTCTTCTGAGAACTCCGTCTTCGAACAAAAAGATCTTCGGGTACCTGTCTAACATGGACCTGAGAATACAAGCGGTTTGAAAATCATCATAAAGCTGGTGAGTTCATAAGCGGTTAGTTTTTCTGAAAATGTACGAGTTCCTTTGGTTTCCTAAAAAAGCGTTTATCCAAGAAAATCCCATATTTTCTTATGTAAAGTTAGTTTCCAAATCCGAAAAGTAAAGTAAACGATGTACAATGAAAACATGATTGTTCTTGTGAATTGTAGTTCAGTCATTTAATTTGTTACACTTTTCTAGTTACGTACTACGGTTACTCAGGAAAACCCCATGTTCTCCTGACTGTGTGTGTGTGTAAACTATTACCGATTCTGATTATGTTCAGTATCCTTCCCAGGAAAACCCCATGTTTTCCTGAAAGTGTGTATGTGTGTGTATCTTTACCGATTCTGGTTATGTTCAGTGTTCTCCCAGGAAAACCCCATGTTTTCCTGAATGTGTGTATATGTGTGTATCTTTACCGATTCTGGTTATGTTCGGTGTTCTCCCAGGAAAACCCCATGTTTCCTTGAATGTGTGTATATGTGTGCCTATCATCCTTGAACGTACATTAGTTTTATTACGTACATAAAACTAATAAATACTCGTAAAGTGTTAATAATCCTGATTGCGAGTCCTTAACCATACTCAGACTAGATATGACTCGGACCAGGGCCAATATCCTTTTTATGACTTTCGTCACCCTTGAACCTTTCGGTTCGGTTGTAGCTAGTAGCCAAGTGTGGGATTGTCAGTCCCGTATAGATCTATACACTCAAGCCATGCTCTCCTACATTCGAAGATTCTGGTTACAGGGTTAGTCCTCCACTATCTCGTGCCAAGGAAGTGTTACAAGGACGTGTCTCCAATCTTTAAGATTACTCTTAACTTTTCGACTAGGAAAGTAGTAACTACGACTAGCTAAGTTCTAACGTACCTGTCCTTTACACTTGAGCCTAGGTTTTTTATTAAGGACATTACACTCGAGCCTAGGTGTTATCTAATGATGACTGTCCTTTACTCTCGATCCTAGGTGTATTATGAAGGACGTTACAAATGATATATGTGTTATCTTATGGTGATTGTCCTTTATACTCGATCCTAGGTGTATTATTAAGGACATTACAATTGATTTGTGTATTATGATGGTATTTATCTATCAGACTCGAGCCTAGGTGTATTGTTAAGGACATACAGATGTTTTATGTTTTCTGATGGAGTCTGTCTTTTACACTCGAACCTTAGTGTTTTATTACAGACATTACAATGGTTTATGTGTTCTATCAGTTTAAATGTGAACAATCAAATATAAGGTATAAAATACATCAATGTATAATAAGAATTGAAAATCGGGTTAAAACAAATAACTCTGCAAGTTAAAACAGTTTGTTAACAGGTTTTCAATTCTTAAAAATGTACAATTTATGAAACCATTTAACTGAAATCATGTGTTTAAGTACAAGATATTCTTGTACTTTTGCTTGTATTCCCCCCTGAAAACATTGAAAAACCATTGAAAAAGGGTAGGGGTATGAACTCACCGGACGCGGAAATGTGTCGATTTCGGTTGCTAAACGTCGAATCGAGGCCTGATAACACACGAGGTTCCTATGTAACATGAAATGGCATACAAATATATTTAATTAGATTCATAAACTCTAATTAGATATGAAGTCACACTCCAACGAACGAAAACAGCTCAAAACGGGTGTTTGGAGTGACCCGGGTGACATCTACAGACTTGAAATGAAGCGAGGGACTTGGGATTTGAGTTTACTCCCCAAGAGTAGACTTCCTAATGAGTTTACAACCTTAAACAACACTCACACATGAGTTCACGGCTGTGAACTCATGTAGGCATGGGTAATGGATCTTAAATGGCCAATATCACTTGGGAAGAGTTGGAACAATTTTACCTAAGGTTTGGAATAACTTTAAAACATCAATTAACAACACTTATGGGAGTTTACGGCCCTAGCATGGAGCTTACGGCCGTAAACTCTCATACTCCCTTGAATAAGTGATTTTAATGTCCCAAAGTTAATCACATGTGATTCTAAAAATTCCTACAAGCCTTGAAATGAATTTGGGGCACCAATTGACATACTTTTAGGAGTTTATGGGCATAGAACACATGCTATGGCTGTAAACTCTCAAATGATAAGCTTGGTTGTGTTTAAGGCCCCTAAACTATTTTTGGTTGTATTTATGATTTATTCTAAGGCTTTTGGTGGTGTTGAATGGCTTTCTAACACATTGGAAATGAGTTTACACCCATGTTTGAGGAGTTTACGGCCCAAGCACATGCCTTGGCCGTAAACTCATACAAATCCCTCAAAATTCATGTTTAAAGTGTTCTAGGTCCATCACCAAATTTGTAAAAGTCATATCTAGGTCTAGATTGAGTCATGGAAGGGTTTAAGGGCTTAAAACCCCTTTAAATATGGGTTTACGGCCTAAGCACCTTCCAGGGTCGTAAACTCATATACAAGGCTCTAAATCATGATTAAATCTCTAATTTGAAGGTCTAATATGATACACAATGAGTATAGGTAGGTACCTTGAAGATTTGAAGCCTTAAACTTGAGATTTGGACCTTTAAATCTAGTTTGAAGAGAGAGGTTGGAGTGATAGTTGTAGAATGATGCAAAAGCTTCAAAATGAAGACTTGGATGACTTTAAATAGTGTCCAAGTTCGGGACACGGTAAAATTCTACCCGATATCGGCGTTAGACGGGGCTTTTGGTCGCACCCGGCAAATTTGCCGTAACCCGATATGGTTGATTCTAGAAATGTTCTGATCATTAATATGAGGCGTTAGAATGAGTTCTAAGGGTATTAAGACACTCATTAAGTCATAAAATAAAATCCACACTAATGACTTAATAAAAATGTCGGAATCGGAAACGAAATCGGAAACGGCGATTGGATGATCAAAACGAGTCGCGAGAAGGGTTACATTTAGGGATATGAATTTCGGGTTGTTACATTTCAACCTGCCCCTGCTGGCATGTCCTTGCCTCGTTTCTGGTTGTTCCCACAAGTACACTGGCAACAAGTCGTCGATTATTTCACTTGATTTGGTGGCTTGTACTTCTCAACAACAGGTTTGTTAGGAGTAACTGAGTTAGAAGCAACAGACTGAGAGTTCAAGGAGTCATTAGATTGTTCAATAGTTTTCTCCGTGTTCTGTTCCTCTACTACTTTACCTGCATAGGAAGTAGAATCATTAGTATCTTTCATCTCAACACCCTCATTTGGCCCTGATTGTTCAGTATTAACTGAAGTTGGAGCAGGGGTTTGGCCATACCGAGCAGGCATTTCTTCCTCATTGGTCTCAAGGGGTGGGTTATAGTTGTGATTATAAGGAGTTGGCACACTGTGATACCCTAAACCCTTGGTTTGATTATCTTTAAAACTCAATTGTTTTTCTACTAAGGACTCGACTGTCTTACTTGAGGCAATATACTTTTTGAACTAACATCTGTTTTTCCACAGTTAATTTTCAAAATGTCAAGTTCTTCAGTTACAGCAACAAGTTTGGTTTTAAGATAATCGTAATTTTCACACTTGTTGCTGTAATCTTCTTGAAGCTTTCAGAAATCCTTGATTTTGGCTTCTAATTGTGCTTTTAAGGGTTTTTGACCTTTCCTTAAAGTATATCCTTCATATTTAAGGTCCTCATTTTCTCTTTTTAGCAAATCAATTTGTTCACAAAGAAATTTAATTGTAGCTTCACAAGATGGAGTACATGAAACTTCATTTACCGGAATGGATGAGGAACTCATTTTCATAAAAAATATGCCCTTTGACTAAAAACACAAAAGTCAACCCTAAAAGTCAAATTTAAAAGGTTAAACTTAAAAGTCAAACTTGAAAAGTCTAACTTCAAAGTCTAACCGAAAAGCTAAATTTGAAAATTTTATAGTCAAACGAGAAAGTCAAAATTTAATGTCAAAGGTCAAACTTTAAAGTCAAAGTCAAAATTTTAAGTAAAAATTCAAAAATTAAAATCTAAAATTTTTGGGTTGAAAAAGGATTTTAAAAATAAATAAAAAATTATTTTGTGCTTAAAAATGTCAAAAATGCGAAAAAGGAACCGAGAAAGTGAGTCTTTAAGAATTAAAAACGGAAGTAATGGAACAACACGGAAGCCAAAGGAGTTGGTAAGGCGTGTGGTTGAGTTGGGAGGAGACTCGGGTTTGATCCCCGACACCCTCACTTTCGATTACAATTTTTATTGGAAGCGCACTGCAAGGACGAAAGTTGTTGAATAGGTGCAAGGTGTGAGGACGACTACCGTTGCTGACAGAGGCCGAACCAAAAACCAAGAACGAGGTGCGAACCGGAAACGCTGACCGTACATGTGCGAGGCTGACCGTACACCGAACCATACACGTGTGAGATTAACCATAAACTGAAGACCGCAAACCGAGACCGTAAACTCTACTTGAAATGCGAAGAAAAACGACGTTTTTCACCATTTTTGCTCCAAAACTCTATCAAAAACTCGTTTTTTATCAAAAACACAAAGAACAAACCCCCCTTATTTTTCCAAGATCTATCCAAAACGAAAAAATCCTTCCAAAATAAGATCAAATAAGCTCCATATCTGATAAAATTGATTGATACAACCAAGCTCTAATACCACTTGTATGTCCCCAAAATGATTGTGTATCAATCAGATCTGTTTGATGGTGCGGAATCCCAATCAAACGAATGATGTAAGATCAAAATATAAGAGAAGGAGAAGAAGAAGATGATGAATCTTGAATGTATTGATGATATGATTGAATTCCTTACACAAGATTCACTTTCTCTCTTGGTTCTCTCTCTAGAATACACCTTAGAATACACACAGTTAAGCTCCTTGTCCTTACACCCACATGCACTCCTCACCCTATAAATATGAGACATGGGCCGTGAACAGGTTCACAGCCGTAAACCTGTTTACGACCGTAAACACAGCCGTAAATTCTTAAAACATTACAGAAAAATACAATTGCCAAGAAAAGCAAAGTCTAAACCATAATTTTGACCCACCACTATGTGTACATACAAACCCTAATGCTTGGATCTAGGTTTCTCTAATGAATATGCTTTTCATCCAAGACTTGCAAACCCTAGATCTATGGTAAACAATTCAAAATTGACAACACAAAAGGAGATCTAGATGATTACCACTTCTTGAAAGCTTGACTCTTGTTATCCTTGGAGCTTAGAGTCACAATTGTCACTCCTCTAATGGCTTACAAACAATAAAAAGCTAGAGAATGATATGGAGAGAGGTAAGCACACAAAATTGGCTCTAGGAACTTCTTAGGGTTTCTGGTAGCCGATTTTTGTAGCCCCTGGGTCCTTTAAATACTTCAGCTGCTAGGGTTACAGCATGAAACCCTAATTGGATTACTTAGGCCTTAAGCAGTCCAAGGATCCTTCTAGATTAAGGGTTGGATGAATTCAAGGAGTCCATACACCTTAATTTCGTCCACCCGATGATCCATAAGGATCGACAACCCAAAACCAACTATCACAAACTTGACAGTTCTAGTCCCTTTTATTTAATTATTCTCTTTTAGCCACATAATTAATTCTTAATTAATTCTTGTGCAATATTAATTAAACTATATGATTTCTCTTTTAATATATTAATCATATAATATATTAATAAATCATAATAACCTCTTTATTTATAAATCATCCTATCATGTTGCTCTGGTGAAGGCAACCCAAAAGGACCATGCACAACCCGGTGAAGTACTTACCAAATATAGTTACATGCTTAGACACTAATCCAACACTTTATCACCTAGATTACGAAATTTTTGGAAGGGATATTTCAAAATCTTTAATTATCCATTTAAACTATTAATAAGATAATTACTAAAGATAACATTATCCTAATTCCTATATTTTGAAAACTAATCTTGGGGAGGAGGGTACTTTCGAAAACCTTAGGGTTAACCAACCCTAAAATCGAAAATATGAGGCCAAATAAAAGGGTTCAAGAAACCTAGCAAATTTTAAAAACTAGGGTTTTGAAACCCAAATTTTGAAAATCCAATCCTAGGGTTTATTTTCCATAAACCCTAATTTTTCAAATTCATACTTTTATATCAAATCTAATTGAAAACAACAACCAAAAGCTCTGATACCGTTGATGGGTTTTATACAAAGAATCCTGTGTGTGCATGCAACCCTAGTTTTGGATCTATGTTTTCTCTATTAGACATACGACATATGAACACAAAAAGAAAAAACAGCATGCATCTACTATTTTTGAAAAATCACCAATCAAAGAATAGAATACATACCTTTGTTGCTATAGAGTAATAACAACTAGTTTCTCGAACTTGCTTTGCTCTCGAGAACAAGTACCACAAATGTAGTACCTCTAATGGCTCTCAAAAACACTTGAGTGAGATGATGAATATGAGAAAGAGGAGGGAGCGTAACTAGCTCCAAAACTCGGCTCTACTAAGGTTTCTCCAAGGTTGGACAAAATCTAGAACCTAAGGGGCTTTATTTATACCTGAGGCTAGCTAGGGTTTCAGGGTGGAAACCCTAATTCCTTAGCTTAGGGCCTAAGTAAGTCCATGGATCTCCTATCGTTTAGCCCTGGATGAAAATTCCTAGATCCTTCTAGGGATTTTCGGCCCTTGCTTCATAAGATGATCCAATGGCCAAAGCCTCAACTCTCAAATAATTACAAAATAGTCCCTGCACTTTTAATCAGTTCCTTTAATCATAAAATTAATTCCAAATTAATTTATGATAAAATACTATTTAACAATATGACTTCTAATTAATATATTATTCTTATAATATATTAATAAATCATATTTATGCCCCAAATCATTATTCTCAATAATAAATCAGCCTCACTCCTTAACAGTCATCCTGTCTAGTCACCAGTGTGAAGGCAACCCAAACGGACATTGCTACTACCAAATCAAGTACATACAATTATAGTAATGGGCTTAGAGACCTAATGTAACATATGTTGTTGGACGTTATATATATATATATATATATATATATATATATATATATATATATATATATATATATATATATATATATATGTATATGTATTAATCTAGGACTACTTTAATAAATTTGAATTACTAAATATTTAGCGCTACTTTGCACAGTTCAAAATTTTCATTGACGGAGCTTCAAAATATTTCTGAATTCTTTTCCTTCCAACCTACAAAAGTTTAGGCTGCTTTTTATGATAAATTTACTCATTAGAAATAGGGGTTAGATTTTCTATAATCATCATCTCTGATGCCTAATTGATAGAAATCTTTGTTTATTACATTTGTGCATTGACTTTGGCGATATAGGTTGTTACTCATCTAAAATTTATTTTTATTTAATTTACTATTTTCGTTATCATTGTTTCTTGTTCTCTGATCATCTTCATGTATATTATCATCTTAAATTACAAGTAAATTAGTTTTGAGTGTATTCAATAGTTTGCATGCGTAGTAATGCCTTCATCTATTATTTATTTTTATTGTTTGTTTGTTCTCTCTGCTCATCAGCAGTTTATCATGTTTAATACATTGGTATTGACTATAGTTTTTTTTTTGTTTATTTTTAAGCAAGAAATATGTTGAACTTGAAAGCAAAATGAGCATCAGGTGTGAAGCCAATTAAATTCATTGCACCACAGGTTTTGAACTACAACAAGACTTCAACTGCAAAATTTGTAAGCAGACAATTACAAGATGAAGAAATCGACTTCCCAATACCAACAAAAACATCCAATTCACCTATAACGTCTAACACCAAAACCCCTAAACCTAAATCATTAACACCAACCATGACTATCACTTCCTCGACATCACTTACAACATGTAGGGTTTCAAAGTACTCCATAAAAGCCCAAGACTTATCTTTTCCCTATAAATCGTCATGTATTATTCATAATTAGGGCTAAAAGTTAGGTAAAATGTAGCCGCCCCATTTTGAGGTTTCTTGTAGAGTTAAATTCTTATTCCTTAAAGTGTAACATGTTCCTCATAATTGAATAAATCGAGAGATCATTCGACATATCTTCATATTTTGTTTGTTCTTATTTTCTGAATCTTGTTCATGAAATCATAATTAGGGTTTTAATCCCAACAAGTGGTATCAGATCGGGTCTTTGAAGATCTATTGATTTTTGAAGTATCGGTTCTTCATTTGATGATTTCTACACTCGTTATTGAAGATTATTGGTGTTTTGGCAGCGTGGAATAAAGTTGTTATTCGTTCAACTGTTTATGAAGATTTCTGATATTCTTTGGTATATTTCTGTTCAAATTCATGTTTTTATTGTGTTCGATCCTACTGTTCATTTTTTTTATTTGGATCTGAAAATCGATTTTTCAAACCGATGTTAAGCCTACTGTTCATCCGGTTCAAATTGAGTCAAAATCTTATTTGCTATTGTCCATCGTGATATGTTTCCGTTCACAACAATTTTCCTTGACCTAAATGGTAAATGTTTTCTCTTTCCTGTTCTATCTTCTTGCCGCGTCTTCAGTTCATTGACTCGATTCCAAAATTGTTATTATCAATAGTCTAAATCAAGTTTTTGTTCATGTTTGACATTCGAATCCAAGTTGTTTGATTTGCTCTTCATCAATTTTGGTCAATCGATTGATATGGTTGTGATAATTTTTTATTCGGGAATTAAGATCGAATTTTCTTGATCTGGAATCGATTGTAAGAAGTAGTTCTTCGTGGTCAGTGCTGGAATGTCAAAAATTTGTTGTTTAAAAGTCATTGGGTCTTGCAATTGCGGCTGAAGTGATCAATATAAATGAAATTGAATTCACGATCGGAATCAGAACGAATGGAATCAGAATCTTGACTACAATCAGGAGTGTAATGTTGAGATCGAAAGAAATCGGAGTGGTTATGTGCTTTTTCGCAATTGCTAGTCAACAGAAAAGTCAAAATCACTATGAATATTCATACCTACGAATGAAATCGGAAATCAATCTTGGAATTGATCACCGTTTTTGTGATCGAAAATGGCTTTGTGTTTGGAATCTTGTAGCCTAGTGGTCTCGTATTCGGAGCTTAAGAATCGGAACCAAAGATATGATTTTGTACCTATTCCTAATTGGATCTCAAAATCGAAAGGTCAAAATTTGACTGTGATTCGCATCAGGGTCATGAACGACTGATTTGGAACGAATGTCATTACCCGTGAACATTATTGGATTCGTAGCTCCCTCAAACATCAGGAAAAGCAAACCTCTACTTGGATTCGTAGTTGACAAACATTCGCTTTGGGTAAAATAAACGGACTTAGAACGAACCTTGAACGAACTTGGGTTTGTGTGATTGTGCTTGGAAAGAAAGAGAGGAAGACAGAAAGCAAACCTGTGATTGGATTCGGTTTGGCTAAGGATTCGCATTTGGTCTGCGATCTATTGATTTGAAACGAAAGGTCATGGAATCAGATTCGCATCGTGATGCTTGGAACGAACTTGGATTCGCTTTGGTATGGGTGTGCTCGGAACGAAAGTCTACACGGAGTTCATTGGAATCGATTTTAGGCTTTCGTTTGCGAACATTCGTTTGAGAGGGTGTTTGGCTTAACTTTTTAAATGACTTTTGACTTTATCTTTTAGAAAAAGTCTCAAAAGATGTTTGGCAAAGGAAAAAGGACTTTTGTAAATGACTTTTCCTATAGAGTAATTTGAGTCTTTTTGAAAAGTCACAAATACCTGACTTTTCCCAACTTTTCACCAGCTAAAAATATTAAATTACCAATATACCCTTCATCTACCCTAAACATGTCTTTTTTTTTGTCATTTTACATGTAAAAGTTAAACCAAACATTTTAATTTTTGATTTTTTCCATTCAAAAGTCAATCCAAACACATTTTAAAAAATAACTTTTGTAAAAAGTTCTTTTACAAAAAGTCCTTTTACAAAAAGGACTTTTGCCTCACAAAAGCTAAGCCAAACACCCCCTGAGTCATCGTATTCATCTGTCAAAGCTTAAATGGGGAAGATGACACAAGTTATAATTTTGGTCCCTGCTGATTTAGCGTTTTCACACTTTTGGTCCTTTTTTTTCATAGTTTGGCATTTTTGGACCATTTCTAGATTTTCTTACAAATAAAGGGGAATATGGTGCAGAATTATTCATTTCGTCCCATGTATTTCTACAAAGAGACAATTTCAGCCCATTTTTCGAAAAGTTTATAAATTTGAGGGCTGGTGAACAGTTTTGAATTATTTGATCCACATATTTTTTCGTGAACAGAAAATTATGGATTCCATCAAGTGTTGGCGGTTCAGAAAGTCGCTTTTCGTGATAACGTCAAATTTTCACAAGTTTTTCGGATTTTATACTTCATTGTTTATATCAGTTTGTCATGGGGGAGCACAGTAATTATTTAACCATTCAAGATTATTCTCATGACCATTTGAAGTCTTTATAATCACGCACTACAAGAGATATACCCTTTTACGATGCACAAACCACAACACTCATTGATTTATGTTACGCAAAAGCGAGTGACATTAAAAAAGTGTCATGTCTTAAAAAACTTTAAGGATTTAGGTCACGCATTATTACGTGCCCTTAAATTAGTGTCTAGTGTAAAAAAAAAAAATACAAATCACGGAGGGCACTTTATCTAAAATGTGCATCCTCTGTGAATGTCGTTTTATATTTTTTTTAAGAAACGCGCGTCTCCTTAGTGAAAATGAAATCCCCAAATTTTTTAAACCCCCGCCTTCTTTTCCCTCGTCTCTACCCTTCAAGCCCTCACCCAAATCCACCGCCTCCAATTCTCGTTGCCTCTTCTTGCCTTAGACTGCAGCGATGCACCTTCCTTCTCGAAGAACGCTTCATTTACCACCATCGTCCAATTATGTGAGCCCAAGGAATTGATGGAGATGAAGAAGATTATGGATCAATCCCTTCACATCATGTTTAAGGTTAAGGGTTTGAGATTTCTTCCAAATCGATCCTCACAATAAATGGTTCGGCGACTTCAACTCCTTTCGACTGTAGCATCAATCAACAACTACGACTCATCAACCGTCAATCGAAGCTACCAGTTGAACAACCTCTAATCGACACCTCCACCTTCTCGTCTCTCCTTCTCCACCAGGTTTCTCTCATCTCTATCCTCCACCATATGAAGATATACAAAGATGTGCAGGGGTAACCGAAGGAAACCCTAAATCCCTCTCGCAGTCAACCACTACAACCCTAAATCTCTCTCTTCTTTACTGATGGATTATCCAGATGATTGGCAATAACTTATTCCTTTCTTTATGACAATAACTTTTTAGAATTGGCAAATTTTTTTTTCATGCTTCCACGTGTTTATGGTAATAACTTTAGGTTTTGATGTCTTGAATAACAGTAGCAAAACTCTTTCTTGGAACATGTGGTTTATATCAATGGGCGACCATTTGTTTTGCGTGAGGTTGAGAGACCCTTCTTCAATCTTGAATACACGGTGTATGCTTATTTTTTCTGCTCAAACCCTAACTTCCACTTTAGATTTACAGTATTTTGCTATATTCTTTTGTTGATAAACATGCTAATTTATCCCATTCTATATCTAAACTTTGATGTTATGAATAGGGTATCAATAGGGCTAGGGTGGAGCAAATGGAAGACCGGTTGAAGGAAGACATATTGCTAGAAGCCGAAAGGTACTCCTTTTAACATTTTTCTGTGTTTTATACCCATTTTTCTTATCATCTCAATACCGATCTCGATTACAAATATGGAAATAAGATCCTAGTAACTAATGAACTACCAGATCGACATATGGTGGATCAATGGGAGCCAGTCACACCGACTCTGTCAAAACATCAATACAGGCTCACCAAACTATAAAATTAAATGTTCATTTTGAATACCTGTTTCATAATTCCTTTCACTATTGTAGTTCTATTTAGATATCCAAACAAGAAAATTCCTTGTTGACTACGAACGCATTCCAGTAACAGATGAAAAATCACCCAAGGAACATGATTTTGATACGTTGGTGAGTGCTATTTTCATTTAACAAAATGAAAATATTTAACCTAGATTATACTTTATGTATGATTTGTGTTTTATGATCTTTATAGGTTGATAGAATTTCAAGAGTTGATCTCAAGAAAGAAATAATCTTTAACTGCCAAATGGGGCATGGGCGTACTACCACAGGGATGTTCATTGCCACATTGATCTATTTCAATCGAATAGGAGCTTCTGGTACTTTTTTTTTTTTGTCTCTGTGAAGTTTATGTTTTAGGATTGCATGCTTTTACAATATCAGGCGGACGCAGGATTTTACAGTAGGGGTTGCACGGGAGAGTTAGGGGTTGCATGGTAGTAGAAAAATAAAGATTTAGAAAAATTTTGAAAATTTTTCGACTGCGGACGGAAAAGTTAGGGGTTGCCGGTGCCAATGTGGATCACCCCTAGGTCCACCCCTGATATATGCAAATGAACCTTTTTCCTTATAAATTTCCCATTACAACAACATTCTTGACTAACTTTTTTTTGATTGACATGGTTTTAGGGTGGTGTTGAAGGCAAACGACAGGTGGACCAAGTGATTGACAAGTGTGCCTCCATGCAGAACTAAATCTACTTTAGGGCGGGTTCCCAGTCTATGGTGTTGCAAATCCAACTGTGGAAAGAATTGAATCTGTTATGCAAAGAATAGGTAGCTCTAAAGGTGGCTTGGGTAGACCCGTGCTTTGGCACAACATGAGAGAAGAACCTGTTATTTACGTTAATGGAAAGCCCTTTCTGCTTCGTGAGGTGGAAAGACCCTACAAAAGCATTCTCGAGTATACGGTATATAATAATAATCCTCTCTCATTTTTAATGTTTATTATTTAAATATACTCAAGTGTCAAGTGGTTTAATGTAGTGAATTGACTGTGAAAGAGTGGAGAGAATAGAAGCTCAACTGAAAGAAGATATTCTCAAAGAATCTGAACGTTATGGATGTAAGGTATCTACCTGATACCTTGCTGCAACCTTGTTGCCTAAGAACAGAAAACAAAACAGAACAGAAAGGAAAAAAGGAAAAAAAACTACATAGCTGGCAACAGGTGATAACAGGGGAAGAAAAAAATGGGATTTTTGATTTTGCTTGGTGGAAAAGAAAACTTTTATTGCTAAAAAACTTCTTTCTAAATACCTATAACGTAGCATATTTATACTAAAAGAAAAAGAGTTTGACTCATAGTCTAAAACTAGGAAACAAAAATAATAAAAGCATTTTTCCTAAAATGCCCCTGTGGGCTTTTTCCTGAATTACGCCAACAATGGAGGTGATATTATAGCAATTCACGAACTACAATCTTATTTTGTTACAAAAACTTAATTAAATTGGAACTTTCCCAAAATACCCCTTAGGCTATTTTTTTTCCCCAGTTCTTAGGGGACGGTATAATGATGGATGGTCAAGCTAAAATTTGGTTTTGAATTTAATTTGGTATGGAAATGAGAGGTTTGAGAGTGGTAGATGGTCAAGATATAAGAACTTTACAAGTCCATTTGGAATATTACTCTACATATAATATTCTCTCTTTATTTCAGAAATCAATGTGAGGAGATGTTTTGTTATAATAGTGCAAAATCACTCTCTGAGTGGGTGTCTACTTCTTACTTCTTCGTATTACTAACTTTTTCATCTTATAATATGTTGGATGCTGCTACATTTTAATACTGTCTGGAGGATATTATATTTTTTATTTGTGATAATAGCAGTGTGTTTTGTTTGTAATGGGATCAGTGTAAATTTTTGTCTGTTTTGTTGTTTTTCTGGATGATAGCTAGGTACCTGAAGCATTGTTTAAAGGTGGATCAGTAGTCTACATGTCATTGCATGTCTTTGTCTTGATGATGATGAAGAGGTAAGGTAAGTAACTCAAAATACTTACCAATCATTTAATTTGATAATATTAGAGATAATGGTAGTATAGCATCAACAGAAAAAGCAGGACATTTATTACATGCAATTTTCCTCTTGAAACAATGGTGTATGAAAATCTTGATTAATAGATTCTGGTTTACAAGGACCTTTAAGCTTTTTAGCTTTGGAATTTGGATTGGTCAGTGATGCGTTGCTAGATGAACGAAAAAAATATAGATAGGTCAAGGTGTTTGTTGGGTAATACTTAATACTTAATATCTGATGAAAGTGGAATGGGTAAAAATTAAATAGATGAGTATGATATGACAGTTGACAAGGTCATGGTCATTGACGACATAAATAAAAGGGGAAAAGTTCATTCATATCCTTCCAAACTTTAAATATTACGTCAATGTCCTTATAAATTTTAACATTGCATATACATCATTTTAAAACTATAATATTTACATTTATATCCAAGTTTATATTTTTATTTAAATTAAACTAATATAATATTAAAAACCTATAAAAATTCAAAATTATATATATTGTTACTAAAATACCCTTTTTAAATAAAAGATTATATATAGACGTTTTAATAAGGATTAAACAAATGACAGTACAATAACTTCGACACCATTTCTTCAACATGTTAAACAACTGCAGTTGATATAGCCACTGTTTTTGAAGGTTTCACAAACTACGTATCACAATTATGTCACTTGAGGTTTTATTTAGCGAGGAAAAGGATACGGGTAGTTGTTGCCTTGTTGGGTGTGTATCCCATTTTTCCTATTGGATACGATGAATTGCTTTTAGTTGTTTTCACTTTTCAGTGCTACTCCTATAAAAAAGAAGATAACAAATACACAAAAATGGTTACAATCAAAAGCTGAAAATCAATCATGATAACAAAACACAACCAAACAAATACATAATCGTTATAATTCTGAAAAGAAAAGACTCTTCGTTTCGTTGTAGGATAATAATGTTATTTATGCGTATTAATGTTTAGACAATAAGTGGTCATGAATCAAAATTTTTCTCTGTATATATAATGACGAATGTGTTGAAAAGTTTAATTAGTTGTATAACAAGATTATTTTTTATTAAAATGGTTTAAATTTAATATTTTATTTAGACAAGTTTTTTAATATTATATTAGTTAATTTTAATTAAAATATTTAGACAAGTTTTTTAATATTTTGTTTTGTTCTCCCTAGCTCTTATTATATGTCATTTATGATATTTATGTATACATTTTATGTGTTTTTTTAGGATCATTCCATGTGAATGGTATTCCAGTTCATGTGTTGTTCGATTTGGGGGCTACCCGATCATTCATCTCTCTTGCCCTTATCAAGAGGTTTCCTGAGTCTTCGAGCATGTTGGATGTAAGTCCCTAATCTGCCCGTGTATCAATCAGATCCGTTTGATGGTGGGGAATCGCAATCAAACAGATGATGTCAAATCAAATAGAAGAGAAGAAGAAGAAGAAGAATATGAATCTCTGTATGAATTGATGAGTATCAAAGTTCCAGATACAAAAGATTCACACACACAAAACTTATCTTTGGCCGTAAACTCTCTTCTGTTCATCAATCTCTACTCCTCACCCTAACACCTATATTTATACATAATAAACATGGGCTTGGTGGACATGGGCCGTAAATGGGTTTACGGCCGTAAGGTGTTTACGACCGTTAACTGAACCGTAAACATGACCGTAAACTCCAAAAATATTACAGAAAAATATAATTGCGTAGAAAACCAAAGTATAAACCATATTTTCACCCAACAATCTCCCCCTTGGTTTATAGCTTTCTTTTCTTAAATGACCCAACAAGCTCCCCCTTAAAAGTAGCTGGCTTTTATTGTTAATCTTCTTTGGGAACTTGGCTTCAGCATTAATCTTCAATAAATGACTTCATATTGAGCAGTCGGGCATTTCTTCAGAATTTGGCTTTGAACGCACGTCGGGTGAGGAGGCTTTACGTACTGATTCTTGAAACATAGTGCTTTCAGCTTGAGAATCTTCAGAGAGAAACATCAGAGAGAACAAATCTTCTAGATCACTTCAGCAGGTACAATAATAGCAGCAGACTGATTGAGGAGGCTTCAATGCAATCCGTCACATAATCTTCAATTGCAGCTTCACCTTGCTTCTGGGGTTGAAAGATTGAATGTCGAAAGAATAATCTTCATTTCTTGCTCCTTCGAATACGAATTCTTCAATGCTCACGGACGAAGCATTGGCTTAGAAATCTTCAACACAAACTCCATGAGTCTTATCTATACCTGAAATCACTTTTCAAGACAAAACAAAACTAAAAGAAAACTTAGCACACAAATTAAAACAAAAACAAAAATATTTTTGGATTTTTGATTTTTCTGAACAAGAAATAAAACAGAAATAACACTATTTTTGGTTTTTTTAATTTTTTTTATTTTTCTTTGATTTTTGAATTTTTTGATTTTTTTTATTTTATTTTCATTAATTTTAATTTTTAATTCTCCCCTAATATTTAAATTAGAAGAAACTATGACAAATTTAACAAAAATAAAAATGATATCTAATTTTAAGAGTGGTTTAAGATCAAAGTTTTTAGACAATCTTTATCCACTTGTCGGTACCTTTCATATTCACATCTTTGTCTGGTCGATCGTCGGTATTGTGGTCCACTTAAACACGAAAAATTGTGACAAAATTAGGACATACTATTAATTGTTACAAGACAGGGTAAACTTAAGTTCCTAAAAATTATATATGATCCTAATTCCTTAGATACTATATCTTAAGGACCATTCATGTGACGACGACCAGGGATATTGCTGTCCACCTAAATTGAGCAGCGAGATCTATAGACAATCTGTATGTGTTCATTTTTAAGTGTACTAGAACGTGTTTCCCGCTTCCTGATATGTCCCAGCCATCAAGAACTTCCAGAGTACTCCTTACACCGGGTGAGCAGACACCATTCAGAGAGAGGATAGATTCAGAATTCTATTACTTAATACTTCATAGGGGTTGAGAAGTAGAAGGTTGCATATGTTGTGTACCAGGTCGGATTAGAAGTCACGCAGAGGAGACAACATATGGCTAACAGATAAGAAGTATTTCACATATATAAGCTGCAAAGAAATAGAGTTGCATATGTTGTGTACCAGGTCGGATTGGAGGTCATGCAAAGGAGACAACATATGACTAACATACGGAAAGAAAGAAAATGATATTCTACAGACCTAATTTATCGGAATTTACCAGTCGCCCCATCCAACCGGAATTAAGGACAGAATCCGCACATCGAGGAAAAGTTATCTCCCTGCTCAACCTATCCAAGTGTCGTATTGTCAGGCTGAACGGATCTAACTAGGTCAAAATTTGTCAAAACTAAGAATTTCTTAAGTTCAACCCTGCCTAGTCAAGTCGATTTAAAATTTTTCGTGCCTATCGGCGCATCAAACCAAAGCATAGACCCTTCAACTTCGGGTACGTTACGCAGACTCAGGTTGCCTGTTATCACTTGATAATATCACTTCCCAAAACATCTCCTGCAAGCACATTCCATTAACACCATATTTTTTGTTTTCTTATTTTCTAATGTTTTCGGACTTTTTTTTTTAAATTTTTAAATTTTTGTTTTGTTTTTATTTCTCCCCCTAAATTTGTGCATAGGAGAGAAACGAAAGTAAATGTGAAAATTTAAACTATCCTAAATCAAAAATTAGTCTTTAAAGCGAATCAGCTTAAGAAAAACTCAGGAGTATAGAGAAGAAAATTCAAACTATAAGTCACCGATTGAATCTGCATCCAGAAGGTCTGAGAATAGCACGCGTAATCTCAGAACAGATCCGAAAATTCTTCATGTCATTAAGCACTAACCCCATGAGTGTTCCCTTCCTTTCTTCCCTTCCCGCAAAAGGACACATACTCTAAAGCAAAGGTCAGAATATTGCACAATTGAGAGATGTCCCCAATCATATGCCAGGAGCAGCTACTACCAACAAACTGAAGTATGATGATATGCCTCCATAGCTGCTCCAACACAAAGTGTAACAACCCGAAATTTCATATCACTACTTGTAACTCAAATTGTAATCCAATTCGATCAACCAAACGCCGTTTCAAAATCCGTTTCCGATTTCGCCATTTAATTAAGTCATTATCTTGTATTAATCTAAAACGACTTAATGGGTGTCTTAATACCATTTGAAATCATTCGAACACCCCATAATAGCTATCGGAATAATTCTAGAATCGACCATATCGGGTTACGGCAACTTGGTCGCGTGCGACCAAAAGCCCCGCCTAACGCCGGTATCGGGTAGAATTCACCGTGTCCAATTCCCGAACACTATATAAAGGACTCAAAGCTTCCATTTGAATCTTTTGGCCATCTTTCCTTAATCACTCTCCAACCTCTCTCCTCATCCATAATCAAAGGTCTAAAAACAAAGATTTAAGGCTCCAAATCAAAGAGGTAACATCCCTAACTTGTTATCTAACCTCTTTAGCCTTCAAATTGATGTTTAATGTGAGAATTAGGACCTAGAACATGTGTTTACAGCCAAGGATCAAGCTTGGGCCGTAAACACTTAAAAAGGGGGGTTTTAAGCCAATTAACCCTTCCAAATCATTGTTGGGACTTAGATACGACTATGAGACTTACAAGTCAGGACTTGAAACATTTAAAACATGAATTTTGAAGGACAAAAGAGAGTTTACGGCCAAGACATGTGCTTGGGCCGTAAACTCCTCAAACATAGGGAGTAAAGACCTTTTCACATGTTAGAATGCCTTAAAACTCAACCAATTGCCTTGGAATAAATCATAGAACCATCTAAAAATAGTTTGGAGACCATAAACATATCAAAATACCACATATAAGAGTTTACGGCCATAGAACATACTCCAAGGCCGTAAACTCCTAATTATATGTCAAATGATGCCCTTAAACCATCCCAAAGCTTGGAAAATTAACTAGAATCACATGTGATTGTCCTAAGCACCTCAAATTAATTTTGGTTTAAGCTTGGGGGAGTTTACGGCCGTAAACTCCATGTTTATAGCCATGAACTCCCATAGATTGTGTATAAATCCAAACAAATTAGTCCAAGGCATTTTAGTAATTCATTCCAACAATCCCCAAGTCCAAACAAGCCATTAAACCCTCAAAATCACACCCACATGAGTTCACGGCCGTGAACTCATGTATGTGTGTATTATATGGCCGTAAACTCCATAAAATGTTTACTCTTAGGGAGTAAACTCAAATCCCAAGTCCTTAGTACCATATTACGTCCGAAGATGTCACCCGGGTCACTCCAAACGCTCGTTTTGAGGTGTTTAACCTCGTTGGAGTGTAATGTTCCATATAATTAGTGATTGTAAATCTAATTGGATATATATGGACATTATTACATTTTACATAGGGACATCGTGAGTAATCAAGCCCCAAAAGAACGTCTAGTGTCCGAAACTGTCGCATTCCCGAGTCTGGTGAGTTCATACCCCTACCCTTTTTTCACTGTTTTTCACTGTTTTCAGGGGGGAACACAAGCAAAGTACAAGGGTTTCTTGTACTCAATAACTTGTTTTCGTGTGTGTATTTCACATTTTATATGCTTTTAATACTGATTAATACAACTGATAACCATTCGAACATGCAGATCACGTAAACATTTATTTGTGAAATGGGTTTTATAAACTGATATGTTTTATATATTTCACAAATGGTTTTTCCACATTTTATCAGTTAAAAGCATGACATTAGAACACATGAACAATATAACTTGTACACTCTTTGTCCTCGGTAACACTCCATAGAGATATGCGAGTAAAGGACTATTATATTATTACTTGTAAATTTGTTATTCCTGTATGATTGGAGACACGTCCTCGGCGAACACTCCACAAAGATACGCGAGTGGAGGACTACACCCGTAACCAGAATCTCTGGGATTTAGAGAGCGTGACTTGAGTGTATAGATCTATACGGGGCTGACTACCCCACACCTGGCTGCTAGCTACAGCCGAACCGAAATGGTTCTAGGGTGACGAAAGTCATAAGGATGTGGACTACTTATTGCCACAAGTTCAGTCTATAGTATGGTTATGGAACTCGCAATTAGGATAACAGAGATTTACTTATAGTAATAATGAACAACTTTATACACTTCACAAGATAACAAGGTTTTAGTATACATCTCTTACATTGATAACCAACATTCATGAAAGTATGGGACTTTCCTGGGGAAACATTGAACATAACCACGTTAACAGGAAGACATGTTTTACATCTTTTACATTGGTAACATACAACCAGGAAAGTATGGGACTTTCCTGGGAATCCATTGGTACATAACCAGAACAATATAAGAAAACAGATAACCTAAATGTACATTTTTCACAAGGGTAACCGTGTTTTTAGTGTACAACTTTACTTACATAACGTGAAACAACAACTAACCTTTTTAAAGAAAATGTGAGATTTTCTTGGCGTGTGTTACATTTTCAGAAACAGAAAGGAAACATGAACATTTTCACAAAACAAAAACCACTTATGAACTCACCAGCGTTATGCTGATTTTCAAAACCGCTTGTGTTCTCAGGTCAACGTTAGAACAGGTACCAAAGATCCTTTTTGCCAGAAGTCGGAGTGCTCAGAAGACCCGTTTCATTTTGTTCATATATATATATATATATATATATATATATATATATATATATATATATATATATATATACTATGTATCACAACTGTACAACTTTACTTTTGAAATAATTGTAAAAATTTTCTATATGTAATGTAATGGCTTTACTTACTATGTACATTGGATTTGATACTCAACGTGGAGTCAACCCCGGAAATGTTTCCGCCTTCGGTTTTCAGGGTGTGACACAAAGCGGGATCAGTTGGTCTTTGGAACCCAGTCCATTTTGAAACTGGGTCGACCTTTGTCATCAGTGCGTGGTACTCTCTCCCATGACATATCCTGCTTATCACAAACAGAAGACGATGAAATATTAGAGTTATTAGAAGATTTGGGAGTTTTCACCTTTGGTACCCATCTATATTCGGGTTTAACCCATTTCTTGTTCGATCTGATGGGTGGCTCAGTACTTGCTTTTGATCTTGATGTCGGCCTTTGAGATGACTTTGATTTTGGCTTCACGGGAGCATCTCTTGGATTTGGCTTCTTGGCCGGCATTCCCTTCTTGCCCTTAGGATTCCGATTCTTGGCCTTGGGAGTTAAATTCTTGGTCTTCTTGGCTTTCCAGTCGTCAATGTCTGATCGTGATCTCGAGGGGTATAATTTGGAGTGTCTCCCTCTTGGCACGTTCTGCCAGCCTTGTGCGTAGTAAGGAATGTATGCGCGATTTGGACAATTTCGGGCAATGTGACCAGGTGTTCCACAGTGAAAACAAGCCTTTTTCTTCACTGGGAAATTGTTTCTTCCTTCCCCTGGTGGCATATCTTTGCCTCGTTTCTTGTTGTTCCCACATGCACAATTGCAACAGGTACTTTGTTGCGTTGGAATTGGAGGCCTGTATTTCTCAACAACATGTTTGTTAGGAGTAACAGATTTAGAGTTCAAGGGGTCGTTTGTTTGTTCAGAAGAACTCTCGTTGTTCTCATCCTCTACTACTTTACCTGCACATGTAACATAAACATCTGTATTTTCAACATTAATAACTCCTCCTGACACAAATCCAGCTCGTTTGCCATATCGAAGATGTGGCTCCCTGTCAGTTTCGTCCTGTGTCATACGGATGGATGTGTAGTTATGATTATAAGGAGGAGGTACACTATCATACCCTAGACCCTTGTTTTGATTTTCTTTGAATTTTAATTGGGTTTCATATAAGGACTCGACTGTCTGACTTGACGCAGTATAATTTTTGAAACTGACATCAGTTTTTCCACACTTAATTTTTAAAGCGTCAAGTTCTTCAGTTACAACATCAACTTGTCTCTTAATATAATCATAATTTTCACACTTGTTGCTATACTCTTCCTAAAGTTTCCTAAAGTCTTTGGTTTTTGCTTCTAATTCAGCCTTCAGGGGTTTCTGTCCTATCCTGAGTTGATATCCTTCATATCTCAGGTCCTCAACTTCTCTTTTAAATAAATCAATTTGTTCCCGAAGAAATTTAATCGTGGCTTCACAAGCTGGAGTACATGTAACTTGAGTGACCGGAATGTTTTCAGAACTCATTTTCTCTACACTTCAAAGCATCAAGTTCTTGAATTACATTAGCAAGACTAAGATGATTGAGATCTTTTGTCTTCTTGATGATGGCCACATTCATATCCTACGGTTTTGGAAGTGAATTCAGTAGCTTTTTGTTAATCTCAAACAAGAATATCCCAACTATATTCATCTCAGTAGTAAGTGTAGTAAATCGCTGCAATTGAGTTTTGAAGGTTTCTCTAGGGATATAATCAAAAATTTTGAAATTTTGTCTTAACATATCCTGACGACTATCTTTCATGTTTTCAACTCCCTTGTAGACCTTAAAATCAGTTAAAAAGCACAACTAAGACCCAAAATCAAACTTAAAAGTCAAACCCTTTGATTATAAACCTCAAAAGTCAACCTTAAAAGTCAAATTTAAAAAGTTAATCTCAAAAGTCAAACTTGAAAAGTCAAACTTAAAAGTCAAACTCTTTGATTATAAACCTCAAAAGTCAACCTTAAAACTCAAATTTAAAAAGTTAAACTCAAAAGTCAAACTTGAAAAGTCAAACCGAAGAACTAAATTTGAAAATTTGAAAATTAAACGAAAAAGGTTTAAAGTCAAAGGTCAAACTTGGAAGTCAAAGTTAAAATTTAAGGTCAAAAGTTAAAAAATAAAAGTCAAAAACTAAAATATAAATTTGTTATTAATTTTAATTTAATTTATTACTTATTTATTTATTTATTATTATTATTTTTTTAATTTTTAAATTTTTTTTATTTTGGATGAAAAAAAGAATTTAGAATTAAAAGGAATTGAATTTTGGGCTGAAAGTGTAAAAAATGCGAAACTTTAAGCGAAAAAGACGGGTTATGTATTAAATTTCGGAGGAATGACACAAGAAGCTTGCTAGTTGAGATGGTAAGGCGCTGTGTAATGGAGCTGGAGGTCCGGGTTCGATCCCCGGCACCTCCAATGCGCGTCTTGTTTTTGATGTGATGCGAAGCTAGTTGCGAGGATGAGCTGCGATGCCGTAAACCACCGAGGCCGAGGCTGCAAGCTCGGGCCGTAAACGTGCGAGGCCTCGGACCGTAACCTCTGACCCTGAACTCTTCGGAACCCTAGCTGCCGGCCGCAAAGAAACCCTAGCCGCAAGCTGTTTACGGCCGAGAACCCTTTAAAAAACGATGTTTTTCATCCCTTTTTGCTCTAAAACTCGATCAAAAAACCCTTTTTTATGAAAAACACGAAGAACAAACCCCCCTTATTTTTCAGAGATCTATCCAAAAACGCAAGAATATTTCGAAAATAAGATCAAATAGTGCCCCAAATCTGACAAAATTGACTGATACAACTTGGCTCTGATACCAATTGTAAGTCCCTCATCTGCACGTGTATCAATCAGATCCGTTTGATGGTGCGAAATCCCAATCAAATGGATGATGTCAGATCAAATAGAAGAAGAGAAGAAGAAGAAGAAGAAGAAGAAGAATATTAATCTTTGTATGAATTGATTAGAATTAAAGTTCCAGATACAAAAGATTCACACACACAAAACTTATCTCTAGCCGTAAACTCTCTTCTGTTCATCAATCTCTACTCCTCACCCTAACACCTATATTTATACGTAATAAACATGGGCTTGGTGGACATGGGCCGTAAATGGGTTTACGGCCGTAAGGTGTTTACGGCCGTAAACTCAACCGTAAACATGACCGTAAACTCCAAATATATTACAGAAAAATATAATTGCCCAGAAAAGCAAAGTATAAACCATATTTTGGCCCAACATTGGATTGCCCTTTAGAGGTCGAGATTGCTGACGACCGATTGATAGCTTCATTTTATTTACTTCTTTTTATAGTTTATTTTAGCACATTTCATTCACATTTTAGTTGATTTCCATGCATATTTTACTTTTTGTTATTTTATGACCATTTCGGGTACTTTCTAGCTTCGTGAGTATAATTGCAGATTTTTTGGATACTAGCGGAGCGGGATTTTTGCTAGGCGATTGGACTTGAAGGGCAATGAGTATTTTGAGCTTGATGGCTACGGAGGTGATTCATGGAGAGGGCTTGTTAATTTCTTGAAAGCTTGGAAGATTTGAACATTAAATTTTCAAGGCGCGGGAGAATTTTCGAATGTGCGGAGATCGTTGATCGGGAGTTTGCGGAAGCTATGAGTGATTTGGAGAAGGGAAATTGGGCTCAAATTGAAGAAATCTTGAAGAAAAATGGGCTAGAAGCTGATCGGGCTCAAACTGGGCCAATGTTTAAGTAGTGGAGGCCCAAGACTTGAAGAAAGCCAAAATTCTGTCACACGTATGTGGCCCGCGTAAGGTTTCCACGTGGCCCACTTGGATTCCTCGAGGGGCATTTTTGGGATTTTGTTTAGAGCTCTACATTGGGAAGGTTGGTCTGCCTCTTTAGCCTTATCTTAGACATCCGATTTGGACACATTCTCTCTGGAGTTTAGAAGACTTTTGAAGGCCAAGAACTCCTCAAGAATATCATCTTTTCATCTCTTGATTCTTGTCAAATGTTGGGTATAATCTTTACTAACTTTGTTTTCTTGAGTTTAGCCATGCTTGGCTAGACAAATCTTGGTTGCTTTAGTGAAATCCTTTGACTATTTGTTGAATGTTGAAGACTCCATGAACTTGTGTTTGAATCTTTATGAAAATGTTTTGTGTTTTAACATCTTATCACTAATTGTATGTTTTTATTCATGAGTTTAAATGTGTTGTGTGTTGATCAGTTGGCTAATTTGTTGATTAAGTAAAGGATCTTCAAATTAGCAAGCAACGAGTGATTTTTATGTTAGTTTTACTTCACACAATCATAAAAACATTTTCTCCAACATGGTAGTGGAAGCTTTTGATGATCCTCTAGGATTTGGTGACTTTTTAATTATTAATGCTAGTTGACTTTCACTAATTACATGCTTAATGGAAATTGTGACTTTGACTAAGAAAATTGTTATGAGCTTCTCTAAGCATTTCAACAACTAATAAAAGTCAAGGTAATCTCAAGCTTCTTGGATTACTATAGCCAAATTAAGGATTTAAAACAAGTATTGCACCATTGAATTCTAATGATATGTTCACCAAAAAGTCAAAGTGAGGAAACCTCAAGTCAACTATCTTTCTCTTATTGATTTTACATCAAACTCTTGTTTTTGTTGAAATTGTCTATTTTAATCTTAGCTTATTTTTAGTTTATTTCAAGTATTTCAAAAGACTAAACCCCCATCATTACTTTTATTTTCATTTTACAAGTATTTTTATAAAGAGAGTTTTTATAGAGTTATAAAATTAAAACAATCTTCGTGGATTCGACCCCTTTACCCTATACACTATTTTAGTGTAAAAGATTTAGAGTTATTAATTTTGTTGGCCTCGACAACCAACAAATTTTTGGCGCCATTTTCGGGGATTGGTTTATTTTTAATCAAATTGTTTCCCTATGCCCATACCCCAACGTACAGGTGCATTGATTTATAGTTCGGAAATTCAAAAAGAAGCAAGGTGTTTGGCGAAGGAAAAGGGAATAGAACGTGGCCAAACTTCAAATCCTCATGGGGATTCGGAAGTTGAAACTGCTTCATCAACTGATACGAAACCCGATTCTAGCCTCGATCCTCGCTAATAAATTCCCGAAACACCACCTGTACAACAAAATCCACCCATTATTCAACCAATTACAATGGGGGACGGATGAAAAGCTCTCAAAAGAACCTTAAGGAAAATGATGGAAAGTGATGTTACCTAAATTCCAACTATAATGACTTGAATTTTAAAAACAAGTTTTGATTTTTCAAGCACAATAATACCCATACAATATTCTCAAAATCTCATGTTTAACAGATGTCATCGCAATAAAACATATCCCAGAATTTCAAAAACGTAATCTTCTGCCAGTGTGTACAAATCATGCCGACGCCTTCCCGCCATCCTGAGAAAACCTGAAACACATAACACATAACACTATAAGCACGAAGCTTAGTGAGTTCCCCAAAATACCACGTACAACAATTCGCCATTCGAGGCTATACTTTGTAAGACCCTCCGGTCAATGTGTCTCAACGGGACCCTCCAGTCCTGTAGCTCGTTGGACCCTCCGGTCTGGTCTAGCTCGTTAGATCTTTTGGTTCGGTCTGGTTGTGAGCCTTCCGGCCTCACGGATCGTTGGACCCTTCGGTCTGGTCTATGAACTCCGCATAACATAAATCACAAAGACATAATGCATAGCATACCACATACAACAGAATAACATAATACTCAATGCAAGCACATAAGACCTTTCGGTTACACTTAACTACCACTTAAGGTAAAGTATAGTGAGCAGACTCACCTTGGTTAGCAGGTAAGATAAGCATCTCAATCATTATCCATCTTATTACTCTTTATACCTTAAGTCCATTTTCCCTCTTTTGACCTTTAGGATGGGTAAAGACCATTTTACCCCTCTTTGGCCCCACATGCCTCCTTACCGGCCCACTCATGAAGTCAACAGAAGTCAACCTGGGTCAACATTCCATGTTGACCTGACTCGTCGAGTACACACCTGTGACTCTCCGAGTCCCCTCGAATTTTCCATGATCATCCTAGGGTTCACTAAGCTCATTGAGTTGACACCCAACTCGACGAGTCAACACTGACCAAGACTACTGGGTCACACCCGCTACAGCTCGTCGAGTCATCCTAGGGACACGCCGAGTTGGAGCCATTGGATTACTCAATCAGCCACCTGAGGTCAGATCTGCAGCCCTAACTCATAGATGTAACCTTCTACTACGCTAAAGTCACGGAAAGGTCCGATCATGATGTCCATGCATGGTGTATTTTGCATTATAAACCAGAAAAACTCCATTAATGGTTCCTAGCTTCAAACCCCAATGGTTACTCCACCATGGCTTCTCACTTTCGGACTCTCTGGACCCTCCAAAGTCCAGATCTATCCTACCAACTTATAATAGAAGTTTGATGCATTGAAAACCCCACCGAGAAGGTAATACAAGCCCTAATCCACAAAAGAAAGAACTACTCAAATAGGGAAGAAAGGGGGGGGGGGGTCCGAATTGATACCTCCAACTGATGCTCCTAGGTTGTAAATTGTGGATCTACAACCTCCTCTGGCCCCTTTAGCTTGAAACCTCCTTCTTCCTTGCAACCATCCATAAAGAAGCTCAAAATGGCTCTCTCGCTTGCCCAAAGCACTCAAGACTCGTTTAGGTTTCTCTCTTATGAAAGGTAGCTGCAATAGGAGGCCTTAAGTGCCTTTAAATAGGTCCCAAACCCCAGAAGTTAAGGTTTCTCTGCCCAGCACCTACTCAGCGAGTTCCTCCCCTGACTCGTCGAGTCCACTCATTAAACCATTGGAGAAACATGAATCGACTCGGCGAGTTGGACCCTCAACTCGTTGAGTCTCTCCTTCAAACTCAAGTTTAACATACACAATCATCCCTAAAAATCCGGATGTTACAATTCTCCCCCACATAAATTAGATTTCTCCATCGAAATCACTCCTCAACAAACAGATCTTGTGCTAACGATTGGATCTCATACCACACAACAATCACCCTCTCTGGACACCTAAATCCAAACAGGGGTTTCCAATCCCGGAAGAAAACCAACCCTTTTGATTATCTCTAGACATAATCCAACAATCGTCTACCGATCACTCATACCAAAGATAGTAACGATCCAAATCACGCCCCCAAGAAACGGGAGGGTTCACGTCCCACCAGGGCTCATCCACTGAACTGCGATCGAAACCTATCCAAACAATGAATTCTCAACACTCTGCTCTCAGACACAAGAGAATAATCATGCTTGCATAGAAATGTCCTCAGACACCTAAAATCATAAGCCTCAGCTCCATTCCTCATACCCCTTTTTAACACTGAGTACCAGGTCTAACCTCGACCCAATAGTTGGACCTCCATGGTCATCCATTGCATTATCCCAACTGTCTCAATGGTTTCCTTCATACTTTCACTACATCTGCCCACTGTGACACACATGTCACGAAGTTCGCCTTACCCCAAGCAAATGCTACACTCCCAACTAAAGATCAAATCAACCCCGACGTTTGTCGTCTACTGCTCATAGTTCCATGCATCTCGTAGTACCTCCCGTACCTGAGTACTAACTTACACTGGTCTAAGACATCAGATGATAAACAATTTCCCCCATCATGGAATCCACCTCGGAATCCAAAATCTCATCTCGCTTACCCAACGTACCACCAGAGCCAAACTCGAACTTGAGAGTTTGGTCCAACCCAGAGTTGGAACCACTCGTCCCAATGAGGCACTCAACTCATAACCCATGATCCACGACCCACGCATATACCACTTCTCCAATTCCCCTGGGTTGCGACAACCACAACTCCAATCTAAGTGTATCAATTCCCGACAAACATGGAGACCCCAGTCTCGTCCCTGGTTCAACCACCATGCCCCCAAAAACTCAATTATTAGTGCTACCCAAGCCTAAAACTCATTTGCGTCTTACTCTGACCAGAGAGTACTCATCACGACACCCTCTCGCTGGCTATTGCGTACCACGGCTCCCCACAGCATCACAACAAACTCTCGCTGACTAGTGAGTACTACAGCTCCCCGCAGCATCAGAACAACCTCTCACTGACTAGTGAGTACTACGGCTCCCCACAGCATCATCACAACCTCTCCCTGACTAGTGAGTACTACGGCTTCCAGCAGTATCACCACATCCTCCCACTGAGTAGCTGGTGTATACTATGGATCCCCGTAGTATCACCGCACCCCTTCGCTAACTCATGGATGTTGCAGCTTCCTGCAGCCTTGCAACACTTTCTCTTACCACCCACGATCCAATCTGAAGTTGACGCTACATAATGCATCTGTTAACCTACAGTCCACGGCCCAACATAGCTAGGTGCTCACATATCCATCCAAAAGTAGGCATCACTACTCCTGATGAAAACCGTCATGACAAACTCCTTTTCTCATTGCAATCCTCTTTCTTAAATAATCTCGTTTAATCTCCAATTACCCGAAGTACTCCCACCGGAACGATAAATACTTGCTACATCACTTGCCAACTCTCAACTCAGAACTCAGAATAATCTAGAAATAAGGACACCATACCCAGATACCTTGGTACACCAACACAGAATCTCCCGATGTTTTGCCCAATTCACTGATCTCATACTCGAGACCCCATGCTTGGATACATCATTGCTCTTTCATAATCTCCCAACCGATCTTTCTCTCGCACCACTTGAAACCTCCGAGTATTCCATCTCCCAATTTGAAACATCGAGGCATCGTCAATGGTTCAGAACATGTTATCAACAACCCGGAACTCCCCCTCTACTGATCACTACTCATGTCGACCCTGAGATTGGTTGACGAATCAATTGCTACCCTCCCAGTGGTATAGATTACAATCTATACCTTCACTTGCAAATCTCAACTATTGAATCCGCAAACCAGCGACTCGATCGCACTCGAACTCGACGTACGTTAAACCCGGAAAGAATTGACCACAAGGAATCTTCCAATTCACTCATCCTTTCTCACACGCATACTACATGTGTTATCCCGCTCTGCACCTAGCCCTGATCACCAATAACCCTGGACTCATGAATCCGCACTACAGGTCTCTATGTCCAGATCTTTAACCGTTCTCGAACAAATCTCTGACCTCCCTAATAAAATACCAGGTTCTCCCCCAGTTAGGGTTCGAAGCATCACCAATTAGGGCACCCACAGTCTATCACACAGATTGTTCCCACTAGTAACAACGCACATACTCTTGGAAGGTGCTACACCACGCTCGATGATCTCCCCGACAGAGATGAAGCAACTCGCAATACCCCAAATCTCAGATGAAATCCTCAGAACTTCCTATCATGACTGCATCTAGTGATTCAGAATCTCACAACATTCCATCGCCGGACCTCCCAACTGTCCAGTATCAACCCTGATCTTAGTCTGGAAATATTGAACTATCATTCTCCTCATCCTCAACTTCTCAACCAATGCTCCATCACGACATTTATGATAAGAGAAAAACCCACATTACTACTCTCGATACTCATCAAAGATAATACGAGCCACTGCCCTTATATTCTCCTCTTGATCGACCGACACTGTAGCTAACACATGCCCTACTATACTCAAGTAGGGTGTATCCTGGTCCTTGACTATCTCAGTCCCCAATAATGACCTGTTCAAGATATATATGTACCTCGCGGTAGACCTACTACCATATACTCTGATTGAAGATCACTATCAGTGCAATCCCACAGGGCTCACTCCCGAACTCAGAAACCGAAATCTCAACACCTCTTAAGTTTCCCACAGGAAACAAAATTTGCATCACTTAGGTCACAGAAAGTGACATCTCGCTTATCGGCCGGTCGCCAAGCCCAAACCGTATTCTTCCATAATGCACCATCCCTACCCATCCCTGAGTCTTGCCACTCTAACTGGCATCTCACCAACAATCCCTCAGAGCTAAATCGATTTCCCTCTCAAGGGATACTTCACCTAAACTCGTTCATCTTGTCCATCTGGCCCCATACTCTTTCACATTTGTTCTTGGTCTAGACAATCACCACGGAATAACCAGTAAACCAGAACCACTAATCGCTACGTGTCACGACACTCAAACCATGTGGCCACCTCTCGATCTGCTATGAATCATGGTACCCGTAACATGTTATCTCTTCTTAATCTCATGGTACTCGAACCATGTTCCCTCTTCTCAATCTGCCTCAAATCATGGTACTCGAACCATGACATCACCTCTTGAACTGCTACAAATCATGGTACTAAAACCACGACGACACCTCTCGATCCACAACTTATCATGGTACTCGAACCATGACACCACCTCTTGATCTGCTACTTATCACGGTACTCAAACCACGACAACATCTCTCGATCTACTACTTAGGTCCTCCGGAATAGTCCTTGCATCAGGTATGGGTCCTCTGCTTTCAGTAGTATGGGCCCATACTACCTGCCATATCTACCCATAGTCTCTACACGGACCGTCCCAGATTCCCTAAGTAGCTGCTCAAACTTCTCAATCGCAAATCCCATCATGCTTGCTCGCTTCCCTGCGAAATGCTCTACTTTGTCATCATACTGGTTTGACTAAGGCCACTTCCTAGGGTCTTCATGTTGGATATAGTGTCTACGTCCATAACTATATTTGGTATATACTTGACCCGACCCGGCATGGTCCATTTGGGTTGCACTTCACCCGAACAATTTATGGATAATATTTGAGAATAGTACAAGTTATGATTTATTAATATATTATAAGTTCTAATATATTAATATAAGATCATATTATTTAATTAGTAGTGATCTATAATTAATCTAGGATTAATTTAGTGATAAAAAATATTACTAATTAAATATGCGCTTCTATATTTATATAGTGTGGGCTTATGCTTATTTGGAATGGGCTAGGCTTGGATGGAGAAGTCCATGGATACTCCATGGAGCTTTAACCCATGGATCTCATGGAAATGAAGAGACATGGGTATTAGGGTTTACATGGATGTAACCCTAATCCACCACACTATATGAAGGAGGCTTTGTCTCTTGAAATCAATCTAGTGAACACTAGTTGACACATGTTGAGGTGAGGGCCGATTTCAAGAGAAGTGTGACTATTCTCTCAAAGTTCCAAGTTTGTGGTGATTTGTGACTTTCATTTGAGGCATCCACATTATTGGTGCTAGGCTCTAAAACTCCAAGGAATCAACTACAACTACAAGGTAAGTGTTTCGACTAGCTTTATTTCATTCAAGTTCCCCATGCCATGCTAGTTAGGATATAAGCCTTGGAAAAATAATTATTTGCATGTATCTTAGACAAACATAGATCCAAGGTTTAGTAGGGTTGCATGTACACTTAGGAAGTGTTAGAATGCTCAAAACCCTTCAGTGGTATCAGAGCCAGGTTTGTTTGTTTGATACTTGTTGCAATATGCTTGAAAAAGTCGAAATCTTGCTGTTTGACTGATGGACTCGCCGAGTCCATGGGGGGACTCACCGAGTCCACTTGTATCTTCAACCTACTCGCTGAGTAGGTTCATGCACTCGACGAGTAGGGTCGACAGAGTGCAGTTTTTCGACTTTAGTTGCTGGAAATGGATTAGAAACATTACCCTAAACTGTTTTGGTACTTGAAAACTTGTTTTAGAAGGTGTAATGTCTATTCTAACTCATTTACAACAACTAGTTATCAAAATTACAAAGATTAAGTGTGATTTTGATATATGAAAGTGTTCATGTTCATGATCTTGTTCTTATGATGTTTAGATGATCATAGGATTTATTTGTAACCTATGTGGTAGATTAATTCTTGATCATAATGTTATTTAATGGAGTCCATAACTTGTCCTCAAGTTATGGAAAACCAAAAGTCTCTTGGATTGAAACTAATTAAAAGAACACAAGAGTTAGAAAAGTGAAGAGTCTTCATCTTATTACTCTATTAAACTCATAAGTTACAAGGTATGAAAAGTTTTGAAAGTTTACAAAACTTGCCCTCAAGTTTTGGAACAAGTAAAGTCAAGTTAAAACTTTAGTTCCAACCCTTTGATTAAGTCGTTGGTGGAGCGTGTGTGGTTAACCGGCACACTAACTTGGACTTAACAAGGTAGGTAAAAGGTGACTTAGGGTTTATTATAGTATCGATGGAGCGTGTGTGGTTTACCGGCACATCGATTGAGTGATAAACCTTAAGGGTACCAAGTGATTTGCATGGTTACTTCACACCTCGTTTTGTGATCCTCGGCATCCCAGTCACAAAACTTGGAGGGCACACTCGAGATTGAAACATGCCTTTGAAAAGTTCATTGAATCTCAAAGAATCTAGGAATTTCTAAGAACCAATCAAAAACCTAATACTTAAATATTTCGGTTTTCGTGGTGGAAATTGGTGAATCGTCATTCACCTACCTTTCAAATATGGTATAGCTTAGATTACGGCATACCTCTTCTAAGTTATATTATATTGTGATTGGATCCTAGCCTTAATATTACATTTGGGTGTTTTATTAAGGACTCTCTTATATCTAAACTAGTCTTGTTCTCTTCTTTTCAGATGTCTTCAAACAATGCTGCTTCTGGCTCCAATCCTAATGGCTCCTTTACCCTTATGAACTTGTGTGGGAAAGTCACCTTCGATGGATCCAACTTCAATGAGTGGATCAGAAACATCAGGATGATTACCCGCTACGAGGACAAAGAATATGTCCTTGACAAGGAGCTTAAGGAGATTGATGAGACCACTGCAACTCCTCAGGAGATTGCTGAATTTCGGGCACATGAAAGGGATGCTACGAAAGTGGCTTGCATCATGATGGCCACGATGACAGCGGAACTCCAAAAGTCTTATGAGGATTTCTAACCTTATGAAATGCACCAAGATTTGATGGAAAGATACCATCAAAGTGCAAGACAAGAGAGGTATGAAATCATCTGCTCCATGATAACAACCATGATGAAGGACGGGGAATCCGTCACGAGCCACATGCAGAAAATGCAAAGGTATGTGGATCGTTTGCTGAAGATTAATGTGAACTTCCCTGAGGATCTTGCAATAGATATGATTTTGCACTCCTTACCATCGTGCTATGATCAATTCCGCATGACATATCACATGAATAAGGAAGAGGTCACACTCAGCAAACTTCAGGTACTTCTCAAGACCGCAAAATCAGGTCTTAAGGGGAAGTCGGTTGCTATCACTCCTACTCCAAACTCAACTCCGGTTTTGGCAATTGGGAAAAATCGATGGAGGAAGAGAAAGAGATCCTCGAAGGGTACCAAGGCTCGGACCCTTGATGGCTCTTCTTCAAGTGGAACCAAGAAATGTTTCGTCACTCCTTCTTCTGACCCAAAAGAGGCTGAATGCTTCTATTGCCATGAAAAGTCTCATTGGAAGCGGAACTGCCCAAAGTACCAGCAGGATGTGAAGGATGGGAAAGTCAAACCCAACCATGCAGGTACTTACACTATCATTTCTAATAACTCACCCCATTCTAAATCTTGGGTCCTTGATACCGGTTGTGGTATTTATATTTGTTGTGACTTGCATGGACTAAGAAGAAGTGAGAATGTGGAGAAAGGAAGAATAAACTTGATCATGGGGAATAGGAAAGCTCCACCTGTCACCAAGATTGGAGTTTATACTTTATCGCTAAGTAGTGGGTTTAATTTAGATTTGAATAAATGTTGTTATTCGCCAGGAATGGCAAGAAATATTATTTCCTTTCATGCTTTGTACAAACAAGGGTTTACCTTTTCATTTAATAATGAAGTTGGTTCTATAGATGTTTTCTATAATAATGTTTTTTATTTTAAAGCATTACCTTGTGATGGTGTGTATGAAGCTGTATCTGTTGTAGATAACTTAGGAAATAATGTTTTGTGTATTGATTCTACTAATAATAATAACTTGGACAAAGCATCGTTATGGCATTGTCGTCTTGGACATATAAGCAAGAAACGCATAGGCCAACTCCAAAAGGATGGAGTCTTGGAGTCGTTTGACCTAAAGTCAGATGATAGTTGCGAATCATGCTTACTTGGAAAAATGAAAAAGTCACCCTTTACAGGCTCGTGTGAGAGGGGTGAAGGTTTGTTGGACCTTATACACACGGATGTTTGTGGACCATTCAAACATGCCACGAGGGATGCTAATCGTTACTATTTGACTTTTACTGATGATTACAGTAGATATGGATATGTCTACTTAATCAAGCATAAGTCAGAGATTTTCGAGAGGTTTAAGGAATTTAAACAGGAAGTCGAGAATCAATTGGGCAGGAACATTAAGATGCTTCGATCCGATCGAGGAGGTGAGTATCTTAGTTCAGAGTTCCTCGACTATCTTAGGGAATGTGGGATTGTCTCACAATTGACACCTCCCAGGACACCACAGTTGAATGGTGTGGCTGAGAGGCGTAAACGAACCTTGTTGGATATGGTTCGTTCCATGATGAGTCGAGCTACGCTACCAATCTCATTCTGGGGGTATGCCTTAGAGACTGCCGCCCATATTCTTAATCTTGTCCCTACAAAGAAAGTTGCCAAAACTCCTCACGAGATGTGGACTGGCAAAGTACCTAAGCTAGACCACATCAAGATTTGGGGTTGTGAGGCTTTCGTGAGACGCGAGACTCATGATAAGCTCGAACCTCGAAGCGAGAGGTGTATTTTCATCGGCTACCCACAACAATCCTTTGGTTACCTCTTCTACAGACCTAGTGACAATGTGGTCTTTGTAGCAAGAAGAGGAGTCTTTCAAGAGAGAGAAATTATAAGCCAAGGAGACAGTGGGAGGCAAATTGATCTTGAAGAAATTCAAGAATCAAGCGGTGAAGGAACTTCAAACACCAGCCCTCAACTTGAGGAGGAAACTCCTGTTGAGCCAATTGATAAGCCTGTACCTCTGAGGCGTTCCACGAGAGTTAGGAATGCACCTGAGCATTACTATGGTTTCCATATTACTGCGGAAGGTGAGACACTTATTAGTGATGAGACACTAGTAGGTCTGGATGAACCTAACAGCTACACGGAAGCCATGGCAGGCCCTGAGGCTGCTAAATGGAAAGAGGCCATGGATAGCGAGATACAATCCATGTATGACAATCAAGTTTGGAACTTGGTTGAGAATGTACCAGGTCGTAAGACTGTAGGGTGCAAATGGGTCTTCAAGAGGAAGACCGACATGGATGGTAAAGTACACACTTATAAGGCGAGACTGGTTGCAAAGGGCTTCTCTCAAATTCCTGGAGTGGACTATGATGAGACCTTTTCTCTAGTAGCCAAGATTAAATCTATTCGGGTTTTGTTGGCCATAGCTGCATTTCATGACTATGAAATATGGCAAATGGATGTCAAAACCGCTTTCGTTAATGGAAAGTTGGCTGAAGATGTTTACATGAGTCAGCCAGAGGGTTTTCTCAGCAACAAGTACCCTAATAGAGTGTGTAATCTCGAGAAATCCATTTATGGATTGAAACAGGCACCTCGCAGGTGGAATCTTTGCTTTGATGAGAAAGTCAAGGAATTTGGCTTTTCAAGGAGTGAAGATGAATCTTGCGTCTATATCAAGGCTAGTGGGAGCATAGTCAGTTTTTTGGTACTGTATGTGGATGACATACTACTCATAGGAAATGACATCCCAACCCTGCAGGAAGTAAAGTCCTGGCTTGGGAAGTGTTTCGCTATGAAGGACCTTGGTGAAGCTGCCTATATCCTAGGGATAAAGATTTTGAGAAACAGGAGTAAAAGGCTAATTGGACTTAGCCAAAGTACCTACTTGGACAAAGTGTTGAAAAGATTCAACATGCATAACTCCAAGAAAGGTGAGTTACCCATTCAGTGTAACGCCAGATTGAGTAAGACACAAAGCCCTAGTAGTGAGGCTGAGATAGCAGAAATGAGTCAATTTCCTTATGCTTCAGCCGTAGGATCGATCATGTATGCCATGACGTGTACTCGACCTGATGTAGCTTTTGCTTTGAGCATGGTTAGCAGGTATCAGGCGAACCCTGGCAAGGAACAATGGACCGCGGTAAAGAATATCCTCAAGTACCTGCGAAGGACTAAGGACTGGGTCCTTACCTTCGGTGGGAGTGATGACTTGAGAGTTGTAGGGTATAGTGATGCTAGCTTCCAGACTGATAAGGATAATTTCCGCTCTCAGTCAGGCTGGGTCTTTACCCTAAACGGAGGAGCAATTTCTTGGAAGAGTTCCAAGCAGGAGACAGTGGCTGATTCCACTTGTGAATCAGAGTATATAGCAGCAAGCGAGGCAGCAAAGGAGGCGATATGGCTAAAGAACTTCATCGGAGACCTTGGAGTTGTACCAGCTATAAAAGAGCCAATGGAGATTTTCTGTGACAGCAATAGTGCGGTTGCCTTAGCCAAGGAACCAAGGGATCACGGGAGATCCAGACACATCGACAGAAAATACCATTTTATCAGACATCGAATTCAAGAAGGACTCCTCATGGCGAAGAGGGTATCATCGGATGAGAACCCGGCATATCCCCTCACGAAGGGACTGAGTAGGGTTAAGCATCTCTAACATGCTCGGAGCATAGGGCTGAAGGATGATATAAGTTTTAGTAGTTAGATAACCCAGAAATTTGTAAAGTGTAATTAACATTTGATGATGAATAAAAGGTGTTTTATTTATGAGTAAAGTGTTGCTATCTCTTGTCGATCTTTTACTATATTTCTTTTGCATGTTTTGACTTCCAGAATAATTATGTTTGGTATATCATATTATTCAAACCTCCACAGTCGGTCATATGTCGGAAGTAGGTATGAATCAAGACTGTCATGATTGGTTGCAGAGGTCTAAGGTGTTGGACATGGCTACAACAATCATGAGTGCTCATAAGTTCTGAGCATTGGACTCAACCCACGCTCACTGGAATCACTTCATGGAATTTTATCTCGAGTGATCGTGAGACGGTAATATCATATAAGTCTTCAAACCTAGAGATATGATTTGTTACTTACGAGTTGGTTATGCATTGATTGTATGTAAACGCATTCGTAACTCGATGTTATAAAACGTGCTTTTGTGTGTAATTCAATGAGTGGTAGAACAAACATATGAGTCGAAGTTTATCTGTTCCTTCTTGGATTAGAAGCTGATATCTGGGCCCCTCGATGATTTTGTTTTGACCTATGTACCGGGCCCGGTCAGAACTAAGTTGATGTGTTCAGTTGAGTTCTATGTCAAACAAATCGGAAATCGGGAAACAAATGCTGGACAATAAGCAAGACAATGTTCCATGTGTTTGTCCGACTGATATCTAGAACAGAGGATTATATGATCACTTATCTAAATGGCGCGTTCTAGTTCAACAGAGTTTAAAGAGCTACGATTGCCGATCGGTTCCTGAAGTTATACTTGCAAATATAGTTACTAGACTTATCCAAGTGGAAGACTGTTGGATATAGTGTCTAAGGCTATAACTATATTTGGTATATACTTGACCCGACCCGGCATGGTCTATTTGGGTTGCACTTCACCCGAACAATTTATGGATAATATTTTAGAATAGTACAAGTTATGATTTATTAATATATTATAAGTTCTAATATATTAATATAAGATCATATTATTTAATTAGTAGTGATCTATAATTAATCTAGGATTAATTTAGTGATCAAAGATATTACTAATTAAATATGGGCTTCTATATTTATATAGTGTGGGCTTATGCTTATTTGGAATGGGCTAGGCTTGGATGGAGAAGTCCATGGATACTCCATGGAGCTTTAACCCATGGATCCCATGGACATTGTCGTCTTCCACATTGCGACTGTTTTTGCGTTTAAGCAAGTCAGCAATGGTTTCCTTGTCATCTTCATCTTCTTCCTCAGCTATGTTCTTTCCTTTATCCTTCACACCCGAACCTGAAGCTTGACCAGTCGGAGGTGGTTCGGTTGTGTGAGCAGCTGTTGAGGAAGGAGGTGGTTTCGATCCGGACTTCTTCCCTTCTCCCCCTTGTTTTGGATTGGACACGAAACTAGGTAAGCCTTCGATTTTGCTAAGAAGGTCCATGGCAGGAGTAAGTTTTTCAGCAAGGGTTCGCCTCACCGAATGATTGAGAATGGGATCGTGTGCTTCCAGGATGTTAGATAGGGCAGCGTGTACATCCGAAACACATGTTTTGATAACCTCCCGTTCGGATCGAAGAGCTTCAAGCTGTTGCTGATAGTTTGAAATCTGAGTGCTCTTGACCTTGAGGGCGGTGGTTTTGCTTGCTAAAACGTCCATTAATGAGTTTTCAGCTGCGAGATCCTCTTGAAGCTTAGCGAGGCGCTCATCAATGGAGGCACGAAGGGCCGAGTTGTCATCGCTGATGGATTGGCGAAGGTTAGCGAATGACTGTAACTCCGTTGAGATGAACGTGGCCAATTGCTGAACGATTGGTTCCAACGTTGTCTTGGTAGAATCAGCACTCTCCTGTAAGGACTTCAACATGGAAGAGGCATCTGAGAATCATTTATTGACTTTTGCGGTCGCTGCCTCACAGGCTTTTGTGGAGGCGTCAATGGCGGCTGTGGCTGAAGCAACAGAATCATGCTGAGCCCTGGAGAAGGCGTTAACAATCTTCTGAAGAGCAGCTTCAGAGAGAGAGGACTGAGTGTTGGTGGATGACGCAAGAAGTAAGTCAACCTTCTCGTTTAGCTCCTTTAGATGCTTCTTTGTTACTGGAGCATCGTCCTCATCATCACTTTGAACCTGAAACGGACTAAAGTAGACCGAATCGAAGGTCATGTTTTCACCGCCAAGGAATGGGTTATCTCCATCAGAGGCACGATCTGGAGATGGTGGGGGTGGTGAAGCTGGGGGTGTTATGGTGTGGGTAGGTTCAGGTTGAGTGGTTGTGGGGGGGGAGGTTTCGGGTGGTGGTTGAGTATGGGTAGGTTCGGTTGTATGCTGGGTTTCGGTTTGAGGTGGTTCGGTTACAGGAGGGGTTTCGGTTGCACTGGTATGAACCCCCGTATCAGATACGTTGGTTGTAACCTTTGCAGTTGTGGTAGTGGTATCTGTGAAAATGGGTGGTGGTATAGGGAGAGAGGTTTTAGGTATGGTGGTGGCGGGGTTTATGGTGGGAATTGAAGTAGGGATTGTTTGAGGAGGAGAAGAAATGGGTGAGACATGAATTTCCATATCTGGGGTAGGTGATCGGGGTGGGGTGTTGCCTCTGGGAGGGGTTTCGCCTGTTTGAGAGCCGTCCGAACCCGAACTCTCGTTTTCTGAGTCACTCGAAGAGGAAGCGATTACAAGCTTTCGCTTCGGTTGAGTCTTCCTTCTCTTCGGTTGTGGGGGCTGTGCCGGTTTTGTTTGTTTCCTCTTCATAGGAGAAGGACCTTTAGGAGCCTTGGTCACTTGCTTCCCTTTTTCCGCCTTTTTGCCCCTGTTGATAGATTTGTCAGCATCATGGATTGACTTGAGCATTTCCTGTGTTAGAACCCTAGGACCAGACACCTTGAATTCCTTTATCGTCCGGATGATCCTGCTGTCGGACGGAACATCACCGTACATTGTCTCCGGAATAGATCCAATGAAAGAAAATTTTGATGTATCAGTAACGATGATCTTCGTGGTATGAAAAGTACCGATCGAAGACATCGATGCGCCAGCAACAGTGGGAATATCGAATTTGTCCATCGCCCATTTTGTTATGATTGTCCAGAACCAGGCATACGACACCTCAGAGTGTCGTGAAGAGGAAGAAAGGCTCTGGATGAGTTGTTTCCAGAGAACCAACCCATAGTCTAGATTTACGCCGTTGTAAACGCCATACATAATCGACAGGAACAGTCGACTTGAACCATCGGATCCTGAGCTCCGTTCAGATAAGCCCTTGAAGAGGACTGTAAACATGCCGTTCCATTATGGCCGCAAGCAGGATTTCTTAAACTTTGCGACGGAGGTGAGCGCCTCCGTGTACCCCATGTTATAGAACATGTTGTATAGATGTCCAATAGGAATCGTCTCCGGATTAATTCTCGATGGGTCAGCAGCCAACCCTAGCAGTGTACCAAATCGTTGTCGAGAAATGGAGGTCTTGTGATCAGCAACCTCGAAGAACACCCGCTCGACTGCTTTGTCGTAATGAGCAGTCGCATACACCTGAGAAAGAATCTCCATGGGCACAGATTCAACCCTTGTAAGTGCAGGAGCGATCTGGGAGTACTTCAAGCACTCGATGATCGGCGTCATATAAGAATCATACGACAGAGGAGTGAGGTCGATCACCAAGCATTGTTGTGGACGTATGGGAAGGATGTGTGAGGTAGCATGGACTGAGGATGATTCTGCCATTGTTGAAGGTAGAAGAAGAAGATGAACAGTGAAGCTTTTGGGAGTTTTTGCTCTCTTGGAAATTCCGGATGCAGTAAAGAGGTAAATGGGAGTATAGACTGCCTTTTTATAGTGGGTGAATGGAGAGAGAAAAATCGTTTCAAATCTTCTATGGAAATACGAAAAGGTTTCCGGAATGACAGATGCGTGACAGTTAAGGCATGCGATGATCACGTAGGAGAGAGAGTGTCAGATTCCTAGGATCACACCACCCAACAAGCGCCGTTTCAGAACATACCGTTTGAAATCCTCACGCGCCTTTAAGTGCCAGAGAGGTGTCGCTTGAAATTCGCACACGCGTCCATGATGTCAGTAAAAGTATGGGCGTTCTAAATTCACACGCGTTCCCTTTTTACCGTCGTTTGAAATTCAATCCTTTTAACTCCCGCCTGAGTCAGTAACCCTTCCTTATCTTTTAAATGGCATCTTTTGAATTAAATACCCACGTGGATGATTTTTGACCACAGCTTGATAATTAACCACCAAAGCAATAATACAACATGTAATTATTAGTAACGGAATTTTGGAAAATGAAAGATTTTCGTGCGAAGAGTGTAAAAAGAAAAGAAATAAAGCAACTCTTTTTAGGAATGACTGTGATGTCAATAATGACACGAAACAAATGATCCCGGGCACAAATCTCTTCCTTCAAGATCAAGAGAGACCTCAAAGTGTTAATGTGGTTTCCCGTTGAATGACGATCAAACATTTATTAATAAATGTTGAAAGGTTTCTTTTAATAAGGCTACTTAAGGGTGGCTTTCGCTTTGATTCAACAATTCTAATCTTGAAATAAGAAAGAAAGTGAACAAAGTACTTGTGAGACCAGTGTAGTCTGTTGAACAAGTAGGTAGGTAGTAATTTTAAATTGGCTTGGAAAATATAAAATCTCAGAAAAAAATTAAAAACTGGATCCCAAGGGAAGAAATGTTATGGTGTTTAACAATTTCAGTAGGATACATCCGTCAATTCGTTGGTGAAAACTTGAGCAAATTTATTGTTCACCGTCAATTCAGATTTGGTGTTGAATTTTGGGTTTCACTCAGCTCGTAGTGGCACTAAACTGAGATCATAAACACAGTTGTTGTGTAACCATAAACCTCAGTGGTAATTTCTGAGAGTCTCAAGGGTTACGTTGATGAAACGAATGTAATGGAGAAATGTAGTGGAGATGGTGTGAGAAATTTAAGTACGTCTGCTGCGATGGATCTTTTGTCCTATCTCACAATCCAAGTGAAGCTGAGTAATATTAGTATAAAGACGTTTTGCAATCAAACAAAAAACATTTCGCTGTTTTAACAACTTTAAATTGTCTCTCTGTAAATAAATGTTTTCGTCTTTTATTTTAACTAATTCAGACTCCTTCAACTCGATCCACATGCGCCGCTCCTCACTCTTCGAAGACACCCTGGTTAATTGATCAGTTAGGTTAGAATTGGTGACTCGAGTTTGAGTTAAACTACTATCTAGATGAGAGATTCGTGTATTAACACTTTTTAGTTCTTTTTCATAGGAGCATTGTGGTACTTTAAATGAAACAAAGACCGATTGTACCTTCTTGATCAGTTCATCGAGCTCGTTGAACTGCATGCTGAGCGGTTTGGCTGTAAAGCACATATCCTGCTGCTCCTTCGGTTCATTGCTTCCACCATCAGTGTTGTATCCCCTCATCTGAGACACTTCAGACACCATCAGGCACCTGCCTCCACTGCTCTCCTCTTTAGCCACATAAGCCTTTCCATGGGAAGGCTTCCTCACTTCATCGTCTTCGGATTCGGTTGACCAAACTTCCACGCCACCGAACTCGTCATCAGCAACCGAACCCTGCACAATTAGAGCATTCATGGAAGGGTTAGCGGTAGATTTCTTCTTCCTCATCTCATCGAGCTTTTTCTGCAGCAAAGCTTCCTCATCCTTTTCCTCATCTTTTTCAGCCATCTTTTTGAGGACACAATCCTTAGCATAGTGGTTTTCCCCACCACAGTAGTAACAGCTTACTCCAGAATCACCATCTGCCTTCGGTTCCTTCTTGGGCTCTTCAACCTTCGGTTCATTGTTAATCTTTTCTGAACTATAACTCCCCTGCCAGTTTCGATTTTTGTTGCTGGGGAATCTCTTCTTAATGAACCTCTTGGGGTTAGATACCATCATAGCATAATCCTCAGACGTGAGGTCATACTCCTCCAGGTTGAGGTCTTCGTCCTCCATCACAGCTTTACTTTTTGACAAGAGGGCCAGTGAACCTAGGCTTGAAACAACGTTCTTTTCCTGCAGCATAATCTTCTCCTGGGACTTGAGAATACCCACGAGTTTCGCCAAAGAATATGATTTAAACTGCTCATGGGCTTTAACTGTAGACACCAATGCTCTCCACTCTGACCTTAGACCATTTAGAAACGTAACCTTCTGCTCGATAAGCTTCCTTTCGATGTCACGTTTGATCATCTTGCTGAGAAGATGATTGAAGCGATCGAACATTTGGGTCACAGTTTCTTCGGCTCCTTGCCTAAATTCTTCAAACTCAGATAAGAGCAAGGTTTGGATAGAGTGTTCAAGATCCTCGTCTGTAGAGTACAGTTCACGAAGTCTATCCCAAACTTCCTTTACCGTCGTGCATGAGCTTACCAACCTAAAGGTGTCGGACTGAAGGGCGAATCTGATCAACCTTAGCGCCTTGATATTGCACTGGAATTTGTCCTTTTCATCTTGCACAATATCTTTAACATCCTTCAGCAGATCATTATACTCCTTTTGACTTTTAATAATCCTCGATGTTGCAGAGTGAGAAAACAGTCCATTAATGATTGCTTCCCATATGAGGTATCCATTATCCTCAGATCCTATAACGTAGTCTTCGAAGTGATGCGCCCAGACTTCATAATCATGGGTATATAGGATGGGAATCTTCGTGGTTGAACCGATGCTGTTGGAAATATTGATGGGATTCGATTGCGACTCGTCCATTATGATCGAATAACCTGTTCAAAGATCAGACTTGTAACAAATCAGATTAGGGCAAAACAATAAATATCAAGATACGTCAATAATGAGATGACGGCTCAATAAATATCAGTTATTGCGGAAAAACCCTAATTGAAACCTTTTCACAGAAAAGAAGTGTATCGATTACACAGCCTCCTGCTCTGATACCACTTGTTGAGCATCAATGCTACCGGTTGATCTAAAACCAATTGTTGTTAGAAAGAGCGCAACCTTACCCATATAGCGCAGTCAGCCCTCCAGAACCAGGCATTCTATTATGGCACTCCAGGCCATCGTGCGAGGACTTGGTCGATGCCATTTCTGACCCCCAACAATCTCCCCCTCAAAAATTGCTCCCTGAGAGAATAGAACCCTCGCCACTGGCTCTGATACCAATTGATGAGATTAAAACTTAATCTGGAAGATCGATTAGATCTTAAACAGGTAAATAAATATTAAACAGCAAGAACGAACGCAAAATAAAGAACAACTCAAGGATGAATCAAACGTGTCGAATGATTATAAAATAAACCCTCAGAAGAGCTCGATCAAGAACATCAACTGTAGAGGGTTGGAGGTTTACAAGAACGATAAAAGAAATCTGAAATACTATCGTAATCGTTACTTCTGAATTGTTAACCTAATATGCATGCAAGCATATCTTTATATAGAAAACCTAGCGAACTGACGGTTGGACAGGCCCATAACCGGAGTATAAAACAAATGGACTAACAGCCGAGCCCAATGACGCAATCTTCAAAACGAGTCTTCAACTCAACAATAACACATAACACTTTAAGCACGAAGCTTAGTGGGTTCCCCAAAATACCACGTACAGCAATTCGCCACTCGAGGCTATACTCTGTAAAACCTTCCGGTCCAGTCTGGTTGTGAGCCTTGCGGCCTCATGAATCGTTGGACCCTCCAGACCGGTCTATAAACTCCACATAGCATAAATTACAAAGACATAATGCATAGCATACCAAATATACAACAGGATAACATAATACTCAATGCAAACACAAAAGACCTTCCGGTCACACATAACTACAACTCAAGGTAAAGTATAGTGAGAAGACTCACCTTGGTTAGCAGGTAACCGACAAGCACTTAGAATCTTGGACTAGCCTCCACCTAACACATAAGACAAGCATCTCAATCATTATCCGTCTTATTACTCTTTATACCTTAAGTCCATTTTTCTTCTTTTGACCTTCAGGATGGGTAAAAGACCATTTTACTCCTCTTAGGCCCCACCTGCCCCTTACCGGCCCACTCATGAAGTCAACAGAAGTCAACCTGGGTCAACATTCCATGTTGACCTGACTCGTCGAGTGCACACCTGTGACTCGCCGAGTCCCCTCGAATTCTCCATGATCTTCGTAGGGTTCACTAAGCTCACTAAGTTGACTTCAAACTCGATGAGTCAACACTGGCCAAGGCTACTAGGTCACACCCGCTACAACTCGTTGAGTCTTCCTAGGGACTCAGCGAGTTGGCTCCATTGGATTACTCAATCAGCCAACTGAGGTTAGATTTGTAGCCCTAACTCATAGATGTAACCTCCTACTACCCCAAAGTCACGTAAAGGTCCGATCTTGATGTCCATGCATGGTGTATTTTGCATTATAAACCATAAAGACTCCATTAATGGTTCCTAGCTTCAAACCCCAATGGTTTCTCGACCATGGCTTCTCACTTTCGGAATCTCTAGACCCTCCAAAGTCCAGATCTATGCTACCAGCTCATAAGTGAAGTTTGATGCATTCAAAACCCCACCAAGAAGGTTATACAAGCCCTAATCCACAAAAGAAATATCTAATCAAATATGGAAGAAAGGGGGGGGGGGGGTCCAAATTGATATCTCCAACTGATGGTCCTAGGTTGTAAATCATGGATCTACAACCTCCTAAGGCCGCTTGAGCTTGAAACCTCCTTCTTCCTTGCAACCATCCATCAAGAAGCTCAAAATAGCTCTCTCTCTTACCGAAAGCACCCAGGACTCATTTAGGGTTGTCTCTTCTGTAAGGTAGCCGCAATACGGGGCCTTAAGTGCCTTTAAATAGGTCCCAAACCCCAAAAGTTAGGGTTTCTCCGCCTAACACCTACTCAGTGAGTTCCTCCCCTGACTCGTCGAGTCCATTCATTAAACCACTGAAGAAACACGACTCGACTCGATGAGTTGGACTCTCAACTTGTCGATTCACTCCTTCAAACTCAATTTTTACATACACAATCATATCCCTAAAAATTCAGATGTTACACCAACTAGTATCAATTACCCCGTTTTGGAAGGAGGTTCGGAATTGAAGTCAAGTTTAGTTCGTCATCTTCCAACTTTTCATGGGTTGAAGAGTGAAGACCCTTATAAGAATTTGAAGATGTTCCACATTACTTGCACTAGTATGAAGCCACAAGGTTAACCGGATCACCAAATCAAATCAAGGGCATTCCCCTTTTCATTGGCGGATAGAGCAAATGATTGGTTATTCTATCTTCCACTGGGGTCAATCAACTTATGGACCGACATGGCAAGAGCTTTTCTTGACAAGTTCTATCCCACTTCAAGAGTTTTAAGTCATAGATATGATATTTTTGGAATCCACCAAGGTCAAAATGAGACTTTTCATGATTATTGGGAGAGGTTCGACAACTTGTGCTATAGTTTTCCACGACATCAAATTTTGGAACAACTCCTCATTCAACACTTCTATGAGGGATCGTTACCAATGGAGAGAAGAGTTGCTCATGCCTCGACTGGTGGTGATGTCTTTAGTAAAACCCCAAAACAAACAAGACAACTTTTCAACACCATAGCCGTGAATTCCCAACACTTTGGCCCACTCCAAGACATGAAAAGAGACACACAACACAAAGTCAACGAAGGGTGAACATCTTGTAACGCCTGTGTTTCCGGGCTTGCCATTTTTAGCAATGTAATAGTCTAGGTTAACCTTTGTAACCCGTTTTGAAATAATAAGATTGTATTATTTGAGTATTACGTGTTTTGTGCTTAATTGCTTAATTATGTTGTTTGATTAATTAAGAATAAAAATAAGCGTCGAAATTTAAGTGTAAAATAAACTTGATATCTTTGGTTAATGTTGTAGTAGTTGAAACGAGTTTTCCGAATATATATAGAACGCCCAAATCTGACTTCGTATGAGGAAGTTATGATTTATCAAAGTTTCGGCTTAGCGGTATGCAGCTTGAAATACTCGATTTGAGATCGAGCGGTTTTTAGCCGACGGTTGTCGTTGTTGGTATCGAAGATCTCGTTGTTGGTATCGAAGCAATGAAAAGTTAGGCGAGAATGGACTTCAAACGAAGAAGTTATGAATTTATAACGAAGTTTTTCTGTCCCGGCCTATTAAAAATAAATAATAAAAATAAAGTTAAAAATAGCCGACGGAGTCTAATCGAAAGTTGTAGAACGTAGTCTCACCTTCGCGTGGATATAAAGAACGTCGAAAACGGAGTTTGTATGAAGAAGATATGAATTTTCAAAGTTTATTAAATAATTAATAATTAAATTTAATTATTAAATCCCGGTATTATCCGAAGACGAGTCATCGGACTCATCCGAAGTACGCCCCGCGTACTAGCCTACGCCCTGTGTACACCGAGGTATGTTGACATTCGCACTCGAGTATTTCGGATACGTAAGCCATGATGATCCGAGGCATACGCCCCGCGTACCCTCGTAAGCCCTGTGTACTCCGAGCATCCAACCTCTATAAATAGGATCCGAAGGCAGCCGACTCCTTTGCTATTTTTCTCTCTTCTCTCTCCCGTTTTACCTCGATTTGTGTGCCAGAAGTACCCCGATGCTCCGGTAATATTCTCGAGCCCCGAAGCAAGTCCCGAGATCCCGAAGATCCCGAGAAGTGCGATACCCGAGCCGAAGCTCTGCGCGCGAGAAGTTCGATTTTTGTAGAGATCTTCCAGATCTGCTGAGGATTACTACTTCTGCAAGTCGTAGTGTTGTCCGATCATCTTCTGATCAAGTGAGTGTATACTACGTTTCACAAACACGATAATAATACAAGTATGGTTTGAGTGTATTAAGTATATTGTTGTTTATACGTGTGAGCGTGTAGTTGCTTTCTTCTAATGCATAATTATGAGGTATTTTATACAGAGTACGTATTATGGGTATAATTTTGTGGTTATGTGTGTGAATGTGTATTCACTCCCTTCTATCTCATGGATCTGATTTGTCTTCTATGAAATACGTGTTATGTGTGTGTGCCTCATCTGTTATGTGGAATATGTATTGATTAAAGCACGCTATACAAGTTTTAAAGTATGTATAAAAATGTATAATTTTTATCTACTAATATGTTGGGTAGAACATGGGTAGATAGTTGGTGTGTAATAAACAGATGAGAGGCCTCGTTGTTGTTTGATTTAGTCATCTAGCGGAGTTCAGATGACGACCACGGACTTTTCTAGATAGTCTTGTGGAAACATTAGCAGGTTCTCCACCTGTAGGTGTTAATGAACTTGGGTGTTCATTCGCTGTACTCCATCCCCCTCATGGTTGCCTTATTTGACTTATATTGCTGAGGAACCCTGAAGCATGTGTTGTCGCCCCGATGAAATATTCTTAGACTAGGTCCCTTATGTTAGTTGTCTTAGGGACATAAAGTGAGGATAACGGGAATGGGTAATTGGGTCATTGTTGGTTGGTGGAATTAAATATAATTATTTATTGTGGGTTGAAAACCCTATATGCTCACGAGGCTCCCAAGCCAGACCCACTCAGTTTGATTTGTATTACAGGAAGTGGTGCAAGGGCATAAGATGGATGAACCATTGAGTTGTTTTGTTTACAAGTCTGTATATGTATATATTTGTTGAATGACTTGTAATGTTATCGTTTATGCTTTATGGTCTGTATCGGAACATGACACCCCGAGTTTTGATTATATAATGAAAATACATTTCTTTTATGAAATGCTTTGGTAAACATTGTTTTATCATGTTTTGTTTTTGAGAACAAATTCCGCTACTCTTTCAAATCAAAAGGATTTACTCTGAAATTATTTTAAAAGCATAAATGAAAATCGGTCTTTTCTGACCGAGATTTTGGGGATGTCACAGTTGGTATCAGAGCATTAGTTTAAGCGAACTAGGAATTTGTAGGATTTCTAGACTTAAGCTTAGAATGCTAAGTGAAATTTTGAGGTGTGTGTCTGTGATATTTTAGACACGAGCACTAGTTTATTTTAGGAAAGTTGCCTAAAATGTTTTATGTGCTAAATGTGATATGTTGCCATATATGATATTATTTTTCGAATCTATGGTCTGTTGTCGACCGGATCTAGAAACTTTATGTGTGTAGGATTCTAAGCGTACGTCTACGATATTAGAACTAGCATTTAAACGTTTCGGAGTGATAAAGATGATTTGAATATCTATCGTGAATGAGGATCTAATTTCACCTTATTTGGTGTATAGATCAAAAATGGTGAGAACAAGAAGTGGAGTTGGAAATGCTGATGAAAACCGGAATCAACCACCAGTGATTGAAAAAATACCTGTCGTAGCAGCAGCACGTGAGCTAATAACCATGGCTGGTGTGCAAATGATGATTCAGACGATGTTGGATCGTCAGATGGATGAAACTAGGCGGTTGCTTCAACAGAATCGTGAAGAACTGTCAATTCATGTGGAAGAGCCCGAACTAAATGAAGGGCACTCGGAAGGTGGAAACTTCAGTGGGTCTGTTGGTCAAGCCAACCCACCGATAGTTAGGCTAGAAAACCATGATGGAAGGAATGATGGAATGGGATGCAAGTACAAGGACTTTCTAACTTGCAAACCATCGACCTTCAATGGAAAGGATGATCCGATTGGGGTTATGGATTGGATCTCCGAAATGGAGTTAGCCTTCATGACTTGTGGCTGCAGAGGCAAGTTGCAGACTATCTATGCAGTGCGTCAATTTCGAGGTGGAGCCGTTTGTTGGTGGAACACTCTAGGGAAGACTTTAAGCCCTAATGAGCCACTACAATTGACATGGGCAGAGTTCTTGGTGCAGTTTAAGCGCAAGTTCTGCTCGGCTCAAAATCTGTTGGAGTTGGAGAATAAGTTTTTGGCATTGACAAAAGGCAGCATGTCGGTTGATGAATACACTAATAACTTTACCGATAAGATGGAGTTTGCCTTGCGTATCGTCCCAGACGAGCTGACTAAGGTGGACCGGTATGCGAAGGGACTCCCATGGGAGTACGAGGTGCCAGTACGTCAGACACATACTCTAGAGGCAGCTATCTGGGCTGCCAAGTCTGTTGAGAACATGATTAAGGGGAGAACCACCGACAAGGTTGAGGTTGGTGAGAAGAGAAAGTTTGAGGGAACATCTGGTTCCAGTAAGAAAAGCAAATTTTCAAAATCGGATTCGAAAAAGTTTGGAGGAAAAGGAGGCGAAGCAAAGTGGTGTGATAAGTGTAAGAAAAAGCACTTTGGGAAATGTAGCGAGGATGTGACCTGCTACAAGTGTGGAAAGGTTGGACATTTTGCCAATGAGTGTCCGAACAACAAAAGGATGTGTTTTGGTTGCAATGAAGTGGGGCATATTTTGAAAGATTGTCCGAAGAAGAAGGAGGCAGCTAGGCCCAACATTCCACCAAAGCCGAAGGCGAGAGCCTTCCAGATGACACTCGAAGTTGCGAAAGATGAAGTTGATGTCACTTCAGGTACCTTTCTCGTAAACGAATTGCCTGCTCAAATTTTGTTTGATTCTAGAGCCAACTACTCCTTTATTTCACATGAGTTTGGTAGAAAGCTAGCTTTGCCTGTTGATAGACTAGATAATGCTTTATTAGTCGAAGTTGCTAGTGGCAAGTTTCTACCTGTTAGCCATCGTATGAAAAACATCTTAATCGACCTTAATGGGAATAAGTTTCACGAGGAATTATTGCCTATCGAACTTAATGGTTTCGACATCGTTCTGGGAATGGATTGGCTTAGCGCCAGTGATGCCGAAATTTTATGCAAGAAGAAGATAGTTAAAGTAAACCCGCTTGGGAAAGATTCATTTATGGTGTAAGGGGACAAACGACGAGTAAATTCTGGAATCATTTCCCTAATGAAAGCCAAGAAGTGTTTGACCAAGGGATGTACATCATATTTAGCATTCGTGATCGATGCTAAGAAGGAAAAGAAGGTGATGCAGAGTATTCCAGTGGTGTGTGATTATCCGGAAGTATTTCCCGAAGATCTTCCTAGATTACCACCTGATAGACAAGTGGAGTTCAGAATAGACTTGTTACCAGGGACCATGCCAATAGCAAAAGCACCTTATCGATTAGCACCGACGGAGATGAAGGAGCTGATGATGCAACTTCAAGAATTACTGGACAAAGGTTTCATTAGACCTAGTTCATCGCCCTGGGGAGCTCCAGTGTTATTCGTGAAGAAGAAAGACGGATGTATGAGAATGTGCATCGATTACAGAGAGCTGAACAAGGCAACAATAAAGAATAGATATCTGTTGCCGAGGATTGATGACCTGTTTCATCAATTGCAAGGTTCGAGCTATTTCTCGAAGATCGATCTTAGGTCAGGATATCATCAGCTAAAAGTAAGAGAGCAAGATATCGAGAAGACTGCATTCAGAACTAGATATGGACACTAAGAGTTCTTGGTTATGTCGTTTGGACTAACCAATGCTCCGGCAGCATTCATGGATTTGATTAATAGGGTTTGTAATCAGTTCCTTGATAAATCTGTGATATTGTTCATAGACGACATTATGATCTACTCGAAAAGCCAGGAGGAGCATGGCAAGCACTTGCGAGAAGTGTTGGAAGGTTTGAAGAAGGAGAAGTTGTATGCGAAGTTCTCCAAATGTGATTTTTGGATTCGTGAAGTCCAATTCCTGGGTCATGTGGTCAACCAAGAAGGGATAATGGTTGATCCAGCAAAGATTGAAGTTGTAATGAAGTGGGAACAACCGAAAAGTCCCATGGAGATTTGAAGCTTTTTAGGATTAGCCGGATATTACCGCAGGTTTATCCAAGGCTTTTCTTCGATTGCTACTCCATTAATAGCTTTGACCCAAAAAGGAGCTACTTATGCTTGGAGTGATAAGCATAAAGAAGCATTCGAGAAGCTAAAGAAGAAGCTATGCGAGGCACCGATACTTTCTCTACCCAATGGAGTTGAAGACTTCGCTGTTTATAGCGATGCGTCTGGGGTTGGATTGGGTTGTGTTTTGACCCAACGAGAAAGGGTGATAGCATATGCGTCTCGACAGCTGAAAGAGCATGAAAAGAATTACCCGACTCATGATTTGGAATTGGCAGTGGTAGTTTTCGCTCTGAAAATATGGAGGCATTACCTCTATGGCACGAAGTGCAAACTTTTTACTGATCATAAGAGTCTCCAATATCTCTTTAATCAGAAGGAATTGAATATGAGGCAACGATGCTGGCTAGAATTACATAAAGACTACGACTGAGAGATACTTTACCACCCCGGTAAAGCTAATGTTGTTGCTGATGCTCTCAGTCGGAAAGTCAATCTTGAAAGGAAAAGGCCAAGAGCGTTGAGAATTGAAGTTGTCTCGACCATTGTGGAAAGTATAAAGAAAGCTCAAGAGGAAGCTTCTAAGAAAAATGACCGAAAGGAGGAACGTTTGGGTAAAACGTTGGTGTTTGGTACAAACGGTCATGGACTGAAGGTATTCCAAGATCGTATATGGGTACCTAAGTCAGTAGGAATTAGGGATCTTCTGATGGAAGAAGCTCACAAAACCATGTACTCAATTCATCCTGGTAGCACTAAAATGTATAGGGACCTGAAACCCTACTACTGGTGGCCGACGATGAAGCTTGATGTTGCAAAGTATGTGGCCGAGTGTGTGACTTGTGCGAGAGTCAAGACACAACATCAGAAACCGTACGGGAGTTTAGAACCATTGCATGTGCCTATGGGTAAGTGGGAAGACATTTCTATGGATTTTGTCACTAAACTGCCCAGAACAATATATGGTCACGACATGATTTGGGTGGTCGTTGATCGATTCACTAAGAGTGCACATTTCATAGCAGCCAAGGAGAAATGGTCTATGGAAAAGCTTGCGAATTCTTACGTGAAGGAAATTGTGAGGCTTCACGGTGTTACGTTAACGATTGTTTTGGATCGTGATAGCTGTTTCACCTCAAGGTTTTGGAAAAGTCTACAAGAGGAAATGGGTACCAAGTTATGTTTAAGTACAGCTTACCATCCACAGACTGATGGTCAGAGTGAAAGAACGATACAAACACCATAAGATATGCTAAGAGCATGTAGCTCGGAATTCCTAGGTAATTGGGATGAACATTTACCATTGGTAGAATTTTCCTACAATAATAGTTTCCACTCGAGCATTAAGATGGCACCTTATCAAGATTTGTATAGACAGAAGTGTCGTACGCCATCTTGTTGGCTTGAGGCTGGGGAAAAGCAGTTTATGGGACCGAAGATGGTTCATCAAACTGCTGCAAAGTTAAAAATAATTAGGGCAAGAATGTTAGCAGCTCAGGATCGTCAAAAGAGCTATGCTGACAAAAAGCAAAGACCGATGACTTTTGAGGTTGGAGATTCGGTTTTGCTTAAAGTCTCGCCGTGGAAGGGACTTATAAGATTTGGTAAAAGGGGAAAGTTGAGTCCAAGGATTATTGGACCGTTTAAAGTTCTTCAGAGAATTGGGAACCAAGCTTACAAGCTCGAACTACCAGAAGAACTGAATGGAATTCACAACACTTTTCATGTGTGTTATTTGAGGAAGTTCACGGGAGAAGTTCCTGATATAATTCTAATTTCTGAATTGAGAATTGATGAGAATAAAAGGTTGATTGAAGAACCAGAGGCAATTGTTGACCGAAAGACTAAGAAGTTGCGACGCAAAATGGTTGGGTTAGTGCTTCTCTGATGGAAACATGTGAATGGGCCGAATCTCACCTGGGAGACGGAGAGTGACATGTTGAGTCGCTATTCGCATTTGTTTGTTGATGTATGATTCCGGGGACGGAATCATTCTAAGGTGGAGAGAATTGTAACGTCTGTGTTTCCGGCTTGCCATTCTTAGCAATGTAATAGTCTAGGTTAACCTTTGTAACCCGTTTTGAAATAATAAGATTGTATTATTTGAGTATTATGTGTTTTGTGTTTAGTTGCTTAATTATGTGGTTTGATTAATTAAGAATCAAAATAAGCGTCGAAATTCAAGTGTAAAATAAACTTGATATCTTTGGTTAATGTGGTAGTAGTTGAAATGAGGTTTCCAAATATATATAGGATGCCCAAATCTGACTTCGTATGAGGAAGTTATGATTTATCGAAGTTTCGGCTTAACGGTATGCAGCCTGAAATACTCGATTTGAGATCGAGCGGTTTTTAGCCGAAGCAATCTAAACGAGAGTCGAAGATGTCGTTGTTGGTATCGAAGCGATTAAAAGTTAGGCGAGAACGGACGTCAAACGAAGAAGTTATGAATTTATAACGAAGTTTTTCTGTCCCGGCCTATTAAAAATAAATAATAAAATTAAAATTAAAATTAGCCGACAGAGTCTAAACGAAAGTTGTAGAGCGTAGTCTCACCTTTGCATGGATGTAAAGAACGTGGAAAACGGAGTTCGTATGAAGAAGATATGAATTTTCGAAATTTATTAAATAATTAATAATTAAATTTAAATATTAAATCCCAGTATTATCCGAAGACGAGTCATCGGACTCATCCAAAGTACGCCCCGCGTACTAGCCTACGCCCTGCGAACACCGAGGTATGTTGACATTCGCACTCGAGTATTTCGGATACGTAATCCATGACGATCCGAGGCATACGCTCCGCGTACTCCGAGGTTACAGCCTCTATAAATAGGATCCGAAGGCAGCCGACTCCTTTGGTATTTTTCTCTCTTCTCTCTCCCGTTTTACCTCGATTTGCGTGCCAGAAGTACCCTGAAGCCCCAGTAATATTCTCGAGCCCCGAAGAAAGTCCCGAGATCCCGAAGATCCCGAGAAGTGAGATTCCCGAGCGGAAGCTCTGCCCGCGAGAAGTTCGATTTTTGTAGAGAGCTTCCAGATCTGCTGAGGATTACTACTTCCGCAAGTCGTAGTGCTGTCCGATCATCTTCTGATCAAGTGAGTGTATACTACCTTTCACAAACACGATAATAATACAAGTATGGTTTGAGTGTATTAAGTATATTGTTGTTTATACGTGTGAGTTTGTAGTTGCTTTCTTCTAACACATAATTATGAGGTATTTTATACGGAATACGTATTATGTGTATAATTTTGTGGTTATGTGTGTGAATGTCTATTCACTCCCTTCTATCTCATGGATCTGATTTGTCTTCTATGAAATACGTGTTATGTGTGTGTTCCTCATCTGTTATGTGGAATATGTATTGATTAAAGCATGTTATACAAGTTTTAAACTATGTATAAAAATGTATAATTTTTATCTACTAATATGTTGGGTAGAACATGGGTAGATAGTTGGTGTGTAATAAACAGATGAGAGGCCTCGTTGTTGTTTGATTTAGTCATCTAGCGGAGTTTAGATGACGACCACAGAGTTTTCTAGATAGTCTTGTGGAAACATTAGCAGGTTCGCCACTTGTAGGTGTTAATGAACTTGGGTGTTCATTCGCTGTACTCCATCCCCCTCATGGTTGCCTTATTTGACTTATATTGCTGAGGAACCCCTGAAGCATGTGTTGTCGCCCCGATGAAATATTCTTAGACTAGGTCCCTTATGTTAGTTGTCTTAGGGACATAAAGTGAGAATAACGGGAATGGGTAATTGGGTTATTGTTGGTTGGTGGAATTAAATATAATTATTTATTATGGGTTAAAAACCCTATATGCTCACGAGGCTCCCAAGCCAGACCCACTCAGTTTGATTTGTATTACAGGAAGTGGTGCAAGGGCATAAGATGGATGAACCATCGAGTTGTTTTGTTTACAAGTCTGTATATGTATATATTTGTTGAATGACTTGTAATGTTATCGTTTATGCTTTATGGTATGTATTGGAACACGACACCCCGAGTTTTGATTATATAATGAAAATACATTTCTTTTATGAAATGCATTAGTAAACATTGTTTTATCATGTTTTGTTTTTGGGAATAAATTCCGCAACTCTTTCAAATCAAAAGGATTTACTCTGAAATTATTTTAAAAGCATAAATGAAAATCGGTCTTTTCTGGCCGAGATTTTGGGGATGTCACACATCTAGTGTCGAGTGTCAAGTCAAATATTTAACATCGGTTGTTCAAAAGTTATCCATGGGACAAACACCACAAGCGATGGTTTGTGGAATATGTGCAATAATGGGACATCCTATGGATATGTGTCCCGTTCTTCAAGAAGATGCGGAACATGTGAATGTCATGGGAGGATTCCAAAACTACCACAACAAGCCATTCAGTTATCAAAATGCTTACAATTAAAGTTGGAAGCCAAATCCCAACATCAGCTACAACCCAAGACCATTACCTCAAAATGCATTGGTTAGACCTTCCTACTCACCACAACAACCTCACTACCAACATCTACAACCACACTATCAACCCAAACCGCACCCTCCACATCATTGCCAACAACCTCATCAATTCAAACCGAGTAGCTCCGGAATGTCACTTGAAGATATTGTCAAATCCTTAGCCACAAGTAATCAACAATTCCAAAAAGTGACAAGGACTAGTATCTCTAACCTTGAAGCACAAATGGGGGATATAGTTACGTCTATAAGCATGTTGGAGTCATGTGGAAAATTACCTTCTCAAACCAAAAAGAACCTAAATGTCAGTGTGGTGACCTTGAGAAGTGGTAAAATAACCATAGAAAGTAGTTCAAAGAAGAAGCCAATGGAAGAAGAGGAAGAAATAGAGTTTACTTCCATTGAGGATCCTATAGTCAAGAATGATGCACAAACCGAAGTTCCAAAGAAAACTATTCCCCTAGTGACACGAATAGCCACTCAACCGCCATTCCCCTCTCGACTTGCAGCTTTAAAGAAGAATATGGAGGAGAACGAGATTTTAGACACCTTCCGAAAGGTGGAAGTAAACATCCCTTTACTTGATGAAATCAAGCAAATCCCTAGATATGAAAAGTTCTTGAAAGAGCTTTTTACGAACAAGAGGAAGTGGAAGGGAAACGAGAAAATTTCAATGAATGAATCCGCATCCATGGTTTTACAAAGGAAACTTCCACCCAAATGCAAAGATCCCGGAATGTTTACGGTTCCTTTCAAGATTGGGGAGGTCACTTTTAGTAGTGCCATGCTTGACCTTGGTGATTCCATCAATGTCATGCCCTATTCGGTGTATAAATCATTGAATGTCAGACCTTTAAGTGAATCCGATGTCATAATTTCTCTTGCGGATAAATTGAGTGTCTTTCCTAGAGGTGTTCTAGAAGATGTTTTGGTTCAAGTGAACCAATTGGTCTTTCCGACAGAGTTCTATGTGATTGGTCTAGATGCGCAAGTGTCCTACAAATCGGCTCTAATCTTACTTGGGGACCGTTTTTGAAGACGGCTAGGACGAAGATCGATGTGTATGCGGGAAGTTTGACAACGGAGTTTGATGGTGAAATAGTAAGTTTTAATATTTATGATGCCATGAGATATCCTAGTGATGTTTCATCTTTGTACTATGTTGATATTATTGAGCCCATATCTCCAGAATTGTTTGAGTTATCCAATGGTGATGTGTTGGAAATGATTTTATGCAAGGGGCTTGATTGTCGGAAGCTACCCGAACAATTGATGCGTTATTCTTTGGATCCGGAGGTTGAGAAGTTGGTCAATAATTTAGAGGTAAAGAAATCTACAAGATTTGATGTCAAGCAAATTGAGTTGCCCCTAACTCATACAAAGTTGCCTCGATCCCTTGTTCAACCACCTGAATTGTAATTGAAGGTCCTACCTCAGCAATTGAAGTATGCCTACTTGGGAAAGAACGAAACTATTCTGGTTATCATATCGACCCATCTAACCGAATTTGAAGAAGAGCAACTCCTCAAGGTGTTGAAGGAACATAAGGAAGTCATGGGTTGGACGATTGCAGATATCAAGGGATTGAGTCCATCCACTTGTATGCACAAAAATTTAATGGAGGATGAATGCAAGCCAAGTCGGGATGTGCAAAGAAGATTGAACCCGCCAAATGATGGAGGTTGTGACAAAAGAGATATTGATGCTTCTTAATGCAAGAATGGTCTATCCAATGTCGGATAGCAAATGGGTGAGTCCGGTGCAAGTTGTACCGAAGAAGACGGGAATCAGGATGGTTCATCAAGGATTTTTCAAAAAGAGGTTGATTTCGAGTTTAAAGGGGCGTGCAAAGAGGCTTTCGACAAGCTCAATGAATTGCTTACATACGCCCCCATCATATAAGCTCCGAATTGGGATCTCCCCTTCGAGATCATGTGTGATGCAAGACATTATGTTATTGGTGCCGTTTTTGGTCAAACGAATGGAAGAGCCTCCCATGGGATTACTATACATGGAGGAGACTAGACATTGCTCAATGAAAATAATATACCATAGAGAAGGAGCTATTGGTCATAGTGTTTGCTTTAGAGAATTTTTAGAAATATCTACTAGGCACCAAAGTTATAGTGTATTCGGATCATGTGGCTCTCAAGTACTTGATGGAGAAGAAGGATGCAAAGCCAAGATTCATCCAGTGGATCTTATTATTGCAAGAATTTGATTTGGAAATACGAGACAAGAGTGGATACAAGAACCTTGTTGTTGACCACCTAAGACAGATTATCCCTTTTCTGTTACTTAATCTATTCCTTGGTATGCTGATATCGTTAACTTTTTGGTCACAACAAGGTATCCTGACACATTCACACGTGCACAAAAAGACAAATTAAAGAGTGATGCAAAATACTATGTGTGGGATGAACCTTATTTGTTGAAACATTGTCTCGATCAAATCATTAGGCGATGTGTGCCCCAACAAGAACATCAATCCATTTTGCAATTTTGTCTTTGCTTGTGGGGGACACTTCAAACCTAGCTGAACACTAAGAAAGGTTTTTGAGTGTGTATTGTTTTGGCCAACCATGACACGTTATTGTTATTTGTTTTGTAAAACCTATGAACGGTGCCAAAGTACCGGAAACATTTTACAAAAAATCAAATGCCACAAAATCCAATCCTTGTTGGTGAAGTTTTTGACGTATGGTGGATTGATTTTATGGGCCCATTTCCCATCTCATTTGGCAACGTTTATATTTTGCTCATGGTTGACTATGTCTCTAAATGGGTTGAGGCCAAATCCACAAGATCGGATGATGCCAAAATAGTAATCGACTTTTTAAAATCTAATGTCTTTGTGAGATTTGGTGTGCCTGTGGTGTTGACTAGTGATCGATGGACGCATTTCTGCAACAAGATGACGGAGGATTTTTTGAAGTTGTACAACGTGACCCATTGTGTGTCAACCACCGATCACCCTCAAATGAATGGTCAAACCAAAGTTTCAAATCATGAGGTGAAGAGTATTCTTGAGAAATCAGTGAATCCGACAACGAAGGATTAGAGTTTGAGGCTTGATGATGTCTTATGGGCCTATCGGACCGCTTACAAGACACCAATAGGAATGTCCCCCTTTAGGTTGGTTTTTCGAAAGCCTTGTCATCTACGTGTCGAATTAGAGCACTATGCATTTTGGGCGGTCAAGCAATGTAATTACAATATTGATGAGGCGGGAGGACATAGGAAGCTTCAACTCCAAGAGCTAGAAGAATTGAGAAATGACTCCTATGAAAAATCAAGGATTTATAAGGAGAAAACGAAGCTCTTCCATGATAAGTCCGTCACCTGAAAGTATTTTGAACCGAGACATAGGCTCTTCCTTTACCATTCACGATTGAAGTTATTTCTGGTCAAGCTAAGGTCAAGATTCGACCCTTTTTTGTGATAAAGACCTTTGACCATGGGGCGGTGAAAATTCAAAGCGAAAAGACGGGAAAATTTTTCAAAGTCACTGGGCACCGTTTGAAGACATTTTATGAAGGCTTCAATGCTAATACTCTTGAAATCATCCATTTGGATGTCCTGATGTGTTGAAGTAAGAAAGGAAACCATAACGCCAAAGACGTTAAAGAAGGGCATTTTTGGAAAGCATTGTGCTTTCACTTTTCCAAATCCAAATAAATCATTTTAAAAGTGTTTTCATGATTTTCAAAATTAAAATTTTGAAAGGTTTCAACCTTCATTCCCTGTTATTGTAACACTCTAATTCAGGTATTAATTTGAAACCCTTGAAGAAAACTAATTTTAGCATAATAGTTCCTTAAGTACAATGGGCGTACCTATGAGTACGCTTAGCGTACTATGAATAGATGATCGCGGAGGGGCAGCACGTACGCTGGGCGTACCAGAACTACGTTGGGCATACGTGCCGGATGAACAAACCCTAATTTTCGGACATGAGGCCTATTTAAACGTCCTTCAGTCCCTTGTACTTAACCCTAGAGAGCCTTCAAAGCCTTAGAAGGTCCTTCTACTCCATAGAAACTTGTGAGACCATTTTGAGCATAGAGAGCATGTTGATGGCCAGTTTTAGTGTCATTCAAGAAGGAAAAGTTTTTAAGGAAGCTTGGAGTGTCACTGCGTGTGACAACCCAAAATTTCTATTCTGTACAACCTTACACTTCAATAAAAGTCAAAAACTGTTTTTGCTAACTTTCAAGTTTTTAGGAATAAGTTCGAGGGTTTATAGATTTGTACTTCAAAAGATAACAGAAGAGAGAATGCATCAGGGTTTATTGTGCATCAATAACATTTCCAAAACTCCAAGAATTTGGAGTTTACGGCCTAAACAAAGGTGTTTACGGCCGTAAACCCTAAGGGAAGGGGGTATATAAGTGACACTTAGTCATTTTTACCACTTTTTCCACCTTTCAAGAACAAAGCTCAATTCTCTCTCAAGTATCTTTGACTTTTCCTTTCTAGATCTTCAACTTGTAAGTGTTTCTAGCCTTAATAAGTTGATATACTACTTAATCTAGTGATGTAACACACTTCCATCCTTAAAATCATTCCAAAAGGCTAGATCTTTAAGTTTCACCAAGAACGCCAAGAACACACACTAGTGTTCTTGGCCTTTTGGTACCTTTTCAAGCCTCTATCTTGTAAGTACTTGTATCCTAGATTATCTTAAGGCTTGTTACACTTCCATATATATCAATAAATCACCAAGAAAACACAAGATCAAGGTGTTTACGGTCCAAGGTGTTCTTGGACCGTAAACCCTATAAAGGGTGCCAAAATGTCCCTAGTCCCTTCACAAGCCTTGGAAACTAGTCTAGACCCCTTCCCTATTGTTATTAGGAATCAAAACAATCAAAAGACCATAAATCATTTGGTTTTACGGCCATAAACCCAAAGACAAATGGTCCAAGGGCCGTAAACTCCCTTTTAGGAGTGAAATGGTGCCCTAATCACTTCCATAGGCTTATACTTGAAGTGGGAATGCTTCTAATGGCTTGTAGAGTTCAAAACAAAAAACGGTCAAAGAAACATGAGCTTATAACCGTAATATCATGTGTTTATGACTGTAAACTCAAGGAGCTATGGTAACAAAACCGTAAACTCCAAGGGAGGTTACCCTTGAACCCCAAACTCAATAGCAAGGTCCTACCCTTAGATGCAATCGTTATGACTTATAGCACTTAAAACAGGTGTTTTACATGTCTTAGGATGTCCTAAACTTGGTTAATTAGTTGTTTTATTACTAATTGGATTCACATATGTTTTTATATGTTAACTAGGATCATTGTGTGAGTACAGGTCTCCACTTGACACTTAGGATCCTACATCATCCGTTCATCCAAACCACCAACTACAGGTGAGTTCATACCCCTTAATCAATCTTTTAAATGAGTTTAGATGCTTTAATGGGGGGGGGGGAATACAAGTAGAAAACAGTATGTTGTAGAATCAATCACATGTGATTTATAATTGTGTTTTCAACCAACTGATTTCACATACTTCAAAATGTGATAAAAACAATGGTTTTGACTGTTATACTTTGTTATCAAATGATTTACTTTTGAAATGTTTTAAGAAATGACATCAAGTCATTAATATTTATTGTTCAACACTCTTAAATGTTTACAAAACCTCTTTCAACTCATTGTTAAAAACCATATATATACACTTATCTTTCATACATATATGTATTGATATGAGAGGTTTCATTCTTCATTCAGTTCCAACACTCTTGAGGAGCAAGGGTGTATAAACCTACTTGAACACTCAACTTACATTCCAGTAAACTATTATAGGTATAGTTTAGGGGATACAAAACACTATTCCAATTACAAGGAATTACACCAGAGTCAGTTCATTCACGAGTCTATACTAAATGCTATATGAAGAGATACTATTACATTAATATGAAGAGATACTATTACATCAATATGAAGAGATACTATTACATCAATATAAATAGATACTACTACATAGATACTATATGTGTAGATTAGATCTGTCTATCCTAGTACAAAAGGATACTTTAAGGGACTAACCATTCCTACAGCTAGCTGTTAGCTACATAGGTAAATGCACATCTACGGATGTCTACTGTAATACTATTTGTTTATCCTAATACCAAAGAATACTTTAAAGGACTAACCATTCCTACACCTAGCTGTTAGCTACATAGGTAAATGCACATCTACGGATGTCTACGGTAATGCTATTTGTTTGTCGTAGTACCAAGGGATAATACTTAAGTTATCTATGTTATTACCTTATTTTGTGACACATAAACGATGAGGTAGACTATATATCTATAATAATAGTGATATTTGGGAAAAACATCCATTTACACAGAAATGAAACTTTTAAAACATCATGGTCTTAGTAGAAGGCTACCTTTTATACTAGTAGGAAATATGAGATTTTCTAGGGCTTTCACACTTATATCAAATGCTTCATCAATAATTGCATGTTTTTCATAACAACTTTCCAAATCAACGACATTTAAATACTTATGAATTCACTAGCTTTATGTTGATCTACTCGCTTTCAAAATAACTTGTATTCTCAGGTCACCAGTAGACAGGTACGATGACCAGGTTTTGAGAAGAAAGAGCACAAACAAGACTTATCTTTTATTTTGATTATATTTTAGTGTTTTATTACAATGAAAGAACACTCATGTATTAAAAGTTTACTTTTAATGCAATTGATGATGTTGTTGCTTGTTTACTACTTTACACTGTTATGATAATGTACATGACATCCTTCACCCCTGAACGTTTCTGACGTTCTTGGTTTTAGGGTGTGACATTGGGCTTCAAGAATCTGCATCTAGTTGACCTTGGGGAGCTTCTGGAGGTATAAAGCTTGGACCTCTCCACTTTGATCACTAGATCTAGCTAGGGTTTTCTAGTTTTGTCCTCTTTGTTGATTTTGCATCTTCTCTTGTGAGTTGAGCAACTCCAAAGGATGGAAATGATAGATCTGAGGTCCCTTGGTCCATTTGCGACATAAAAATGGAGACTTGGTGGGTGGTTTGACCTCATATGCATGGGTTAAGGACCTTAAAGAGGTCTTAATGTGGGTGTTGGGAGCATATGGGACATGCAAAGGCATAAAGTTGCAAACTTTATGCCTCAGGTCATCTTAATAAGCTTAGATATGACCTTTGGACGTAAAGGAATCGAGTAATAAACAATTAATGGAGAAAGTCCTTAATCTGTTAGTATGTTGGGGTAACCTAGAATACGTTGCGTGTAAATCCTAGAGACCCAGTACGCTATGCGCAGCAGGGTGGTACGCTAGGCATACACACCACAGATAGGCTTGGATCTATTTTGGGCATTTGAACTGTTGGGCTTCAATGAGTTATTGGATTTGGTTATATTTTGGGAATAGTGGGTCATTTTATCTACTATGGGCCATGGATGTTATGATTGGGCTCTGTTGGGCCATGAGGTCCATTAATGATTTATGGACATGGAATTTGGGCCCATTAACAAAGAAATATTAGTTGGGCCTTATGGAGGGACTTGAAGTTTGGGTTTCCCATTGAAAGTGTGAAATTCTAAAATTAGGTAATGTTATTATTCGGTGCGGGTGGTTACAAATTGTCAAGAGAGCAGCTCTCAGATTCTTTAGACAAATGGTGCGTCTTCTCACCATACCAATGGGTGGCACCAAGACCGAACCATTTTATGATATGTGGTACACTAGCTATAGTAGAGATATGTAGTATGAGAGTTAACTTTACGCTAAGTTGTATGTTAGTGATTTTGTGATATTTGCATGAAATACCATAGGGGAGCCCAAGGCACTTGGATGTAAGGCCATGTAGGGAGCCCATGGTTGTCCGGCAGGGAAAGACCATGGGGAGAGCCTATGGAACTTAGGTGTCAGAGCATGTGAGGAAGCCAATGGCATCCTTATGCCGGGATATGTGGTAGAAATAGCTTTTATAGCTAATGTTATATGGTAGACATAGCTTACGGCTAACATGATATGTTATGTGGTAGAGATAGATTTATAACTAATATGTTGTGTGTTATGTGACTTGTATGTAGGGTATGCTCTGGGGGACTCACTAAGTATTAGCTTACAGTTTGTGGGTTTTTTTCACATACATCTGAGCCCAAGGGCAAGGGCAAGGCTTGATGGCACGACGTGCACTCTGTCACCGATGATTTATGGGACACTCCGATGTTTTTAAATAATGTTGTATTGAATGTGGATTTGAAAACAATTGGTTTGGATTTCATGGTTATTGGAAATGTGTTTGATTAATAAAAAATGAAAAAAATCTTTTGAAAATTTGGGTTGTTTGCGTTTCGAGCATTCTAACACTCCTAAGTGTACATGCAACCCTAAATACCTTAGATCTATGTTTTCTCTATTATACATGCAAATATGAACTTTCCAAGGTATTCATCCTAACTAGCATAATAACATTGATTCGTATGAATATATAAAGTTAGAATTACATACCTCTTTGATGTATAATGTCTTTATGAAGCTTGAGTGCCTAGTGCCCCAAGTGTGACACCTAAAATGGTTCACACAACACCAAACACACTTGGAATAAGTTGAGAGAATATACACACTTCATGAAAATAGGCTAGCCCTTTCACATATACTCTAGTGCCAATTTTGGCAACAATAAGATGCTTATATAGTTAGTGACATTTAGGGTGAACCCTAATTGTCATGGCTTTCCATTTCCTTGGATCCATGGGTTCAAATATACCATGGAGCATCTTATGCGTTTTAGCCCAACTTGAAAAGAAATGAAGCATTAGCCCACTATACAAGTATGGATGATTTACACAATCAAGCCATCTATTTAATTATTCTTCTTTTGATCACATAACTAATCCTAGATTTTTTTCTTGATCAATACTAATTAAATAATCTTATTAATATATTAGAACTTATAATATATTAACCAACCTTAAGTGTTATTTCTCTTATTATAGTCTATCCCAATGCATGATGCCATTCATCATGTTGGGTCGCGTCAAGTCTTACCAATTATAGTTATGGACATAGACATTAATCTAACAGTCTACAACTTTGATAAGTCTAAAACTATTATTGCAAGTATGACTTCAAGAACCGACTAGAAATTGTAGCTCTCAAAAGCTTATGTCGAATTCTGACCTTGTCGATGATCTCTGACTTTTGTCAATGACTTGTCCATTAGATAAGGGATCATATATTCCTCCATTCTAGATATCATATTGACTGAGACATGGAATATAATCATTCTCTCTGTCCATTTTTTGTTTCCCGATTTCCGATTTATGACGACTGACTAATTGAACAAATCAAATCAGTCCAGGCCCAACCGAGTAATTACATTTGTCATCACCAATTCATTGAGGGGCCCACAAATATCGCTTTTATCCCAATGGTAAAAGTAATGGATAAACTTCCACTCATATGGGTTGTTGTACTACTTGTTGAATCATACACAAAGGCAAGTTTTATAATATCGAGTTACCAATGCGTATTCGTGCAATCAATGTATAACTAACTCGTAGTAACAACTAATATTTCTAGGTTTGAAGAATATAAGATATTATCGTCTCACGATCACTCGTGATAAAATCTATGAAGTGATTCAAATGAGCATAGGTTGAATCCAATACTTAGAACTTATGAGCACTCATGAATGTTGTAGCACCTCTTGGCTATGTCCCATACCTTGGGCATCTACAAAACCCAATTCATAACACTCTTGCCTTAATACCTACTTCCAACGTATTATTGACTATGGATTGTTTGAATAACATAATCATTCAGGAAGAACGACCTAGTTATTCTGGTGGGGCAAGGTTACTAGCCAAGTTGGAGCCCGAGATTGGTGGGGCAAGGTTACTAGCCAAGTTAGAGCAGCCTGTGTGGCTAATATGACGTGGGTTGAGTTTGGTATGAGGTTTAATTTGGAGTTTTCACCACCGATTTTCATGCAACGACTTGTGAGGGAGTTTGATGACCTTACACAGACCACCAAGACTGTGGTGGAGATCAACGCCAAGTTTCGGGAACGAGCCTTGTTTATCTTATAGTACGCTGTTAATGAGGACATGAGGAGGAGACTGTATCATTCCATGTTAAGGAATGATATTCGGGAGTTTGTGAGCTTCACAGGGTGCAAAAACCTGAACAAGATAGTGGAGAAAGCTCGTAAGCGGGAGATTGTGTTTGACTTCTACACCAAGAGGAAGCCTGAGCAGGCACATACAACAGTGGGTCAGGCTAAAAAGCCTAAGACCTTAGATTCATTTAGTAAAGGCCAGCAGGGCTCGGGCTGGTGCACTAAATGCGGTAAGCCACATAGTGGAGCTTGTCGGGTGACAAGTTCGAGATGCTACGTATGTGGGTAGCAAGGCCACTTGATTAGTGATTGCCCCAAGAAGGGCTTGATTTGTTTTCACTGCAACCAGATCGGCCATAAGTAGGCCGATTGTCCGAAGTTGTTTTGTAGGGGAGGATCAGTGGTGGTGCCTGCGCCCGCCATGATGAGGATTGCCGATGGCCGCCCTATTATGGCAGAGGCTCCAGCGGTGAAGAGTAACGCCTCTTAGATGACTACTGTGGAAGCTCGTGCAACGCCAGATGTTGTGGTTGCCATGTATTTACTATTCTCTGTTATGTTTTTATATGTATTCCTTATGTGCATGTTGTATTTGTATAGGGACCTTTTTGGTCATTGGTATGTCGACTCATGTTTTCTTTAATTCGGGTGCTACCTAATTGTTCGTGTCTCTTGCGCTTAGCAAGAAGCTCCAGGATGTACCGGGAACTTTGGAATCCTCACTCGAGGTAGAGATTATAGATGACTGCATTATGAGTGTTGCTAGGGTGTATCGGGACTATGTAGTGAATGTGCTTGGTGAGAGGTTTCGAGTTGATCTAGTTCCGATACCATTGCGAGGATTGAAGGTGATTGTCGGGATGGACTGGTTGGGGGCGAACGGGGCCATGATTGATTGTGAGCATCAGTGTGTGATGGTTCGAACCTGAAGTGGGGGAGAACTGGTTATACACGGTGAGATGGTCTCGTTGGGGCCAACTCTTTGTTTGGCTGCTAGGGCTAGGAGATTTCTAAAGTAGGGATGTACGAGAATCCTGGCTTATATCTCAGATAGGAGGGTTGAGACCACGAAGGGTGTGGGTAATGTGCCAGTTGTACAAGACTTTCGGGATGTTCATACCGCAGAGTTACCAGGAGGACCTCAAGAGAGGCAGGTAGAGTTCTGCATCGACTTGGTGTCGGGTGCCTCTCCAATAGCAAAGGCACCATACCGGTTGGCGCTACCCGAGATGCAGGAGTTATCTACGCAGCTTCAGGAGCTGCTAAACGGAGTGTTCATCCGTCTGAGCAATTCCTTATGGGGAGCACCGATCCTGTTTGTGAAGAAGAAGGATGGATCACACAGGATGTGCGCTGATTACCGAGAGCTGAACAAACTAACTGGAAGAACCATTATCCGTTGCCAAGGATTGATGATTTGTTTGATCAGCTGCAGGGTGCATATTCGCTTTCCAAGTTTGATCTTCGGTGAGGGTACCATCAGATGATGATTCGGGATGAGGATATACCAAAGACGGCTTTCAGGACTCGGTAATGGCATTATGAGTTTGTGGAGATGTCATTTGGGCTCACAAATGCCCAACAGCGTTCACGGATCTCATGAACAAGGTGTGTAGATCGATGTTGTATCGGTTGGTGATCGTTTTTCTTGATGATATCCTAGTCTATTCTAAGACTAGGGAACAACATGAGCAGCATTTGAGCGAGGTACTAGAGGCCCTGAGAGTGGACAAGCTTTGTGCAATGTTCTCTAAGTGTGATTTCTTGTTGCGGGAGGTACAATTTTTATGGCATATCATCAATTAGGAGGGAATTTCGGTTAATCCAGCTAAGGTTGAGATTGTAATGCTGTGAGAAGTACCGAAGAATGCATCAGAGATTCGTAGCTTCTTGGGTTTAGCAGGCTATTATCGAAGATTAATCCAGGATTTCTATAAGATTGTTGTGCCATTTACCCGCTTAACTAAGAAGAATGTGACCTTTCAGTGGGGCATGGATCACCAGATGGATTTTGAGATCTTGAGACATAGGTTATGCGAGGCTTCGATCCTGGTACTACCCAAGGGGTTAGATGATTTGGTAGTGTACTGCGACGCGTCGATTTTAGGGTTAGGCACGGTACTGATGTAGAGGGGGCACGTGATTGCTTACGCCTCGAGGCAGTTGAAGCCTCATGAGGATAATTATCCTACTCATGACCTGGAACTGGGGGCAGTGGTGTTTGCCCTCAAGATTTGGAGGCACTATTTGTATGGAGTACGGTGCGGCATCTATACTGATCACAAGAGGTTAAAGTATATGATGGATCAACAGAATCTCAACATGCGACAGAGGAGGTGGTTAGATGTGCTGAAGGATTATGATTGTGAGATCCTACACCATCCAGGCAAGGGGAACGTGGTGGCCGATGTGTTAAGCTGCAAGACAGCGGGGTACCCATTGAGAACATTTGTATGAAGATGACGATAATTTCTCCTTTGTTGGATACGATCAAAGAGGCCTAGGTGGAGGGAACGAAGAAAGAGAATTGGATGATAGAGAAAATTTTAGGACAATATCCTTTGTTTGTTAATGATAGTGATGGCCTTTTGACACATTGTGGCCGAGTGTGGGTACCAGTGACGGAGGGAGTCACACAGAGGCTATTAGAGGAAGCGCATAAGTCCAAGTTGTCGATACATCCAGGGGATAGGAAAATGTATAGAGACTTGAATTTTGGTTATTGGTGGCCCTACATGAAGCGGGAGATCGCTTGGTTCGTAGAGCGGTGCTTGAGTTACAGGAAGGTCAAGGCCAAGCATCAGCGGACTCATGGAAACATACATCCGCTACCCATTCCCATGTCGAAATAGGAAGGGATCACTATGTATTTCATCACGAAGTTACTGAGGACAAAGAGGGGCGTGGAAGCCATATGGGTGATCGTGGATAGGCAGGTAAAAAGCACCCACTTCATTCTGATTTCCGAGAGTATATCCGCGGAGAAGTTAGCGGATATTTATGCATGAGAGGTGGTGGCTAGGCACGGGCTACCAGTATCGGTAGTCTCGGATAGGGATGTTCGGTTTGCATCTAGGTTTTAGAAGAATTTCCATGAGTGTGGCTACCAGTGACGGAGGGAGTCACACATAGGCTATTAGAGGAAGCGCATAAGTCCAAGTTATCGATACATCCACGGGATAGGAAAATGTATAGAGACTTGAAATTGGGTTATTGGTGGCCCTACGTGAAGCGGGAGATCGCTTGGTTCGTAGAGCGGTGCTTGAGTTACAGGAAGGTCAAGGCCGAGCATCAGCGGGCTCATGGAAACGTACAGCCGCTACCCATTCCCATGTCGAAATAGGAAGGGATCAGTATGTATTTCATCACGAAGTTACTGAGGACAACGAGGGGCGTGGAAGCCATATGGGTGATCGTGGATAGGCTTGCAAAAAGCACCCACTTCATTCTGATTTCCGAGAGTATATCCGCAGAGAAGTTAGCGGATATTTATGCATGAGAGGTGGTGGCTAGGCACGGGCTACCAGTATCGGTAGTCTCTGACAGGGATGTTCGGTTTACAGCTAGGTTTTGGAAGAATTTCCATGAGGAACTGAGTACCCAGCTACATTTTAGCATGGCGTACCACCCCCAGACCAATGAACAGAGCGAGAGGACGATCCGGATACTAGAGGACATGCTTCGAGCATGTGTGCTGGATTTTGGAGGGAATTAAGACATGTACCTCCCACTAGTAGGGTTTTCATACAATAAAAGTTATCATGTCAATATCTACTGAGCTCTATTTGATATGTTATATGGATGGAGATAGAGGACCCCGGTTTATTGGAACGAGGTTCGGTACCGTGTTATGGGGAGCACGGAGGTAGTGCTCAAGACTACCAGACTGGTTCAGCAGGCGTGCGACTGTCTGTGGGACGCACAGTGTGGACATAAAACTTATGTTGACCGAAAACGATCGGAGCTTGAGTTTCAGGTGGGGAATTTTGTGGTTGTAAAGGTGTCACCCAGGAAAGGGATTATCCGGTATCGAAAGAGGGGTAATTTGGGGACTCTGTTCATAGGCCCATTCAGGATCACGTCCCGATGGGTAAGGTGGCGTATCACATAGATCTACCAAAGGAGCTTAGCCAGATCCACAACACCTTCCTGTTAGCTAGCTGTTAAGGGACTAACCATTCCTACAGCTAGCTGTTAGCTACATAGGTAAATGCACATCTACGGATGTCTACTGTAATACTATTTGTTTATCCTAATACCAAAGAATACTTTAAAGGACTAACCATTCCTACACCTAGCTGTTAGCTACATAGGTAAATGCACATCTACGGATGTCTACGGTAATGCTATTTGTTTGTCGTAGTACCAAGGGATAATACTTAAGTTATCTATGTTATTACCTTATTTTGTGACACATAAACGATGAGGTAGACTATATATCTATAATAATAGTGATATTTGGGAAAAACATCCATTTACACAGAAATGAAACTTTTAAAACATCATGGTCTTAGTAGAAGGCTACCTTTTATACTAGTAGGAAATATGAGATTTTCTAGGGCTTTCACACTTATATCAAATGCTTCATCAATAATTGCATGTTTTTCATAACAACTTTCCAAATCAACGACATTTAAATACTTATGAATTCACTAGCTTTATGTTGATCTACTCGCTTTCAAAATAACTTGTATTCTCAGGTCACCAGTAGACAGGTACGATGACCAGGTTTTGAGAAGAAAGAGCACAAACAAGACTTATCTTTTATTTTGATTATATTTTAGTGTTTTATTACAATGAAAGAACACTCATGTATTAAAAGTTTACTTTTAATGCAATTGATGATGTTGTTGCTTGTTTACTACTTTACACTGTTATGATAATGTACATGACATCCTTCACCCCTGAACGTTTCTGACGTTCTTGGTTTTAGGGTGTGACATTGGGCTTCAAGAATCTGCATCTAGTTGACCTTGGGGAGCTTCTGGAGGTATAAAGCTTGGACCTCTCCACTTTGATCACTAGATCTAGCTAGGGTTTTCTAGTTTTGTCCTCTTTGTTGATTTTGCATCTTCTCTTGTGAGTTGAGCAACTCCAAAGGATGGAAATGATAGATCTGAGGTCCCTTGGTCCATTTGCGACATAAAAATGGAGACTTGGTGGGTGGTTTGACCTCATATGCATGGGTTAAGGACCTTAAAGAGGTCTTAATGTGGGTGTTGGGAGCATATGGGACATGCAAAGGCATAAAGTTGCAAACTTTATGCCTCAGGTCATCTTAATAAGCTTAGATATGACCTTTGGACGTAAAGGAATCGAGTAATAAACAATTAATGGAGAAAGTCCTTAATCTGTTAGTATGTTGGGGTAACCTAGAATACGTTGCGTGTAAATCCTAGAGACCCAGTACGCTATGCGCAGCAGGGTGGTACGCTAGGCATACACACCACAGATAGGCTTGGATCTATTTTGGGCATTTGAACTGTTGGGCTTCAATGAGTTATTGGATTTGGTTATATTTTGGGAATAGTGGGTCATTTTATCTACTATGGGCCATGGATGTTATGATTGGGCTCTGTTGGGCCATGAGGTCCATTAATGATTTATGGACATGGAATTTGGGCCCATTAACAAAGAAATATTAGTTGGGCCTTATGGAGGGACTTGAAGTTTGGGTTTCCCATTGAAAGTGTGAAATTCTAAAATTAGGTAATGTTATTATTCGGTGCGGGTGGTTACAAATTGTCAAGAGAGCAGCTCTCAGATTCTTTAGACAAATGGTGCGTCTTCTCACCATACCAATGGGTGGCACCAAGACCGAACCATTTTATGATATGTGGTACACTAGCTATAGTAGAGATATGTAGTATGAGAGTTAACTTTACGCTAAGTTGTATGTTAGTGATTTTGTGATATTTGCATGAAATACCATAGGGGAGCCCAAGGCACTTGGATGTAAGGCCATGTAGGGAGCCCATGGTTGTCCGGCAGGGAAAGACCATGGGGAGAGCCTATGGAACTTAGGTGTCAGAGCATGTGAGGAAGCCAATGGCATCCTTATGCCGGGATATGTGGTAGAAATAGCTTTTATAGCTAATGTTATATGGTAGACATAGCTTACGGCTAACATGATATGTTATGTGGTAGAGATAGATTTATAACTAATATGTTGTGTGTTATGTGACTTGTATGTAGGGTATGCTCTGGGGGACTCACTAAGTATTAGCTTACAGTTTGTGGGTTTTTTTCACATACATCTGAGCCCAAGGGCAAGGGCAAGGCTTGATGGCACGACGTGCACTCTGTCACCGATGATTTATGGGACACTCCGATGTTTTTAAATAATGTTGTATTGAATGTGGATTTGAAAACAATTGGTTTGGATTTCATGGTTATTGGAAATGTGTTTGATTAATAAAAAATGAAAAAAATCTTTTGAAAATTTGGGTTGTTTGCGTTTCGAGCATTCTAACACTCCTAAGTGTACATGCAACCCTAAATACCTTAGATCTATGTTTTCTCTATTATACATGCAAATATGAACTTTCCAAGGTATTCATCCTAACTAGCATAATAACATTGATTCGTATGAATATATAAAGTTAGAATTACATACCTCTTTGATGTATAATGTCTTTATGAAGCTTGAGTGCCTAGTGCCCCAAGTGTGACACCTAAAATGGTTCACACAACACCAAACACACTTGGAATAAGTTGAGAGAATATACACACTTCATGAAAATAGGCTAGCCCTTTCACATATACTCTAGTGCCAATTTTGGCAACAATAAGATGCTTATATAGTTAGTGACATTTAGGGTGAACCCTAATTGTCATGGCTTTCCATTTCCTTGGATCCATGGGTTCAAATATACCATGGAGCATCTTATGCGTTTTAGCCCAACTTGAAAAGAAATGAAGCATTAGCCCACTATACAAGTATGGATGATTTACACAATCAAGCCATCTATTTAATTATTCTTCTTTTGATCACATAACTAATCCTAGATTTTTTTCTTGATCAATACTAATTAAATAATCTTATTAATATATTAGAACTTATAATATATTAACCAACCTTAAGTGTTATTTCTCTTATTATAGTCTATCCCAATGCATGATGCCATTCATCATGTTGGGTCGCGTCAAGTCTTACCAATTATAGTTATGGACATAGACATTAATCTAACAGTCTACAACTTTGATAAGTCTAAAACTATTATTGCAAGTATGACTTCAAGAACCGACTAGAAATTGTAGCTCTCAAAAGCTTATGTCGAATTCTGACCTTGTCGATGATCTCTGACTTTTGTCAATGACTTGTCCATTAGATAAGGGATCATATATTCCTCCATTCTAGATATCATATTGACTGAGACATGGAATATAATCATTCTCTCTGTCCATTTTTTGTTTCCCGATTTCCGATTTATGACGACTGACTAATTGAACAAATCAAATCAGTCCAGGCCCAACCGAGTAATTACATTTGTCATCACCAATTCATTGAGGGGCCCACAAATATCGCTTTTATCCCAATGGTAAAAGTAATGGATAAACTTCCACTCATATGGGTTGTTGTACTACTTGTTGAATCATACACAAAGGCAAGTTTTATAATATCGAGTTACCAATGCGTATTCGTGCAATCAATGTATAACTAACTCGTAGTAACAACTAATATTTCTAGGTTTGAAGAATATAAGATATTATCGTCTCACGATCACTCGTGATAAAATCTATGAAGTGATTCAAATGAGCATAGGTTGAATCCAATACTTAGAACTTATGAGCACTCATGAATGTTGTAGCACCTCTTGGCTATGTCCCATACCTTGGGCATCTACAAAACCCAATTCATAACACTCTTGCCTTAATACCTACTTCCAACGTATTATTGACTATGGATTGTTTGAATAACATAATCATTCAGGAAGAACGACCTAGTTATTCTGGTGGGGCAAGGTTACTAGCCAAGTTGGAGCCCGAGATTGGTGGGGCAAGGTTACTAGCCAAGTTAGAGCAGCCTGTGTGGCTAATATGACGTGGGTTGAGTTTGGTATGAGGTTTAATTTGGAGTTTTCACCACCGATTTTCATGCAACGACTTGTGAGGGAGTTTGATGACCTTACACAGACCACCAAGACTGTGGTGGAGATCAACGCCAAGTTTCGGGAACGAGCCTTGTTTATCTTATAGTACGCTGTTAATGAGGACATGAGGAGGAGACTGTATCATTCCATGTTAAGGAATGATATTCGGGAGTTTGTGAGCTTCACAGGGTGCAAAAACCTGAACAAGATAGTGGAGAAAGCTCGTAAGCGGGAGATTGTGTTTGACTTCTACACCAAGAGGAAGCCTGAGCAGGCACATACAACAGTGGGTCAGGCTAAAAAGCCTAAGACCTTAGATTCATTTAGTAAAGGCCAGCAGGGCTCGGGCTGGTGCACTAAATGCGGTAAGCCACATAGTGGAGCTTGTCGGGTGACAAGTTCGAGATGCTACGTATGTGGGTAGCAAGGCCACTTGATTAGTGATTGCCCCAAGAAGGGCTTGATTTGTTTTCACTGCAACCAGATCGGCCATAAGTAGGCCGATTGTCCGAAGTTGTTTTGTAGGGGAGGATCAGTGGTGGTGCCTGCGCCCGCCATGATGAGGATTGCCGATGGCCGCCCTATTATGGCAGAGGCTCCAGCGGTGAAGAGTAACGCCTCTTAGATGACTACTGTGGAAGCTCGTGCAACGCCAGATGTTGTGGTTGCCATGTATTTACTATTCTCTGTTATGTTTTTATATGTATTCCTTATGTGCATGTTGTATTTGTATAGGGACCTTTTTGGTCATTGGTATGTCGACTCATGTTTTCTTTAATTCGGGTGCTACCTAATTGTTCGTGTCTCTTGCGCTTAGCAAGAAGCTCCAGGATGTACCGGGAACTTTGGAATCCTCACTCGAGGTAGAGATTGTAGATGACTGCATTATGAGTGTTGCTAGGGTGTATCGGGACTATGTAGTGAATGTGCTTGGTGAGAGGTTTCGAGTTGATCTAGTTCCGATACCATTGCGAGGATTGAAGGTGATTGTCGGGATGGACTGGTTGGGGGCGAACGGGGCCATGATTGATTGTGAGCATCAGTGTGTGATGGTTCGAACCTGAAGTGGGGGAGAACTGGTTATACACGGTGAGATGGTCTCGTTGGGGCCAACTCTTTGTTTGGCTGCTAGGGCTAGGAGATTTCTAAAGTAGGGATGTACGAGAATCCTGGCTTATATCTCAGATAGGAGGGTTGAGACCACGAAGGGTGTGGGTAATGTGCCAGTTGTACAAGACTTTCGGGATGTTCATACCGCAGAGTTACCAGGAGGACCTCAAGAGAGGCAGGTAGAGTTCTGCATCGACTTGGTGTCGGGTGCCTCTCCAATAGCAAAGGCACCATACCGGTTGGCGCTACCCGAGATGCAGGAGTTATCTACGCAGCTTCAGGAGCTGCTAAACGGAGTGTTCATCCGTCTGAGCAATTCCTTATGGGGAGCACCGATCCTGTTTGTGAAGAAGAAGGATGGATCACACAGGATGTGCGCTGATTACCGAGAGCTGAACAAACTAACTGGAAGAACCATTATCCGTTGCCAAGGATTGATGATTTGTTTGATCAGCTGCAGGGTGCATATTCGCTTTCCAAGTTTGATCTTCGGTGAGGGTACCATCAGATGATGATTCGGGATGAGGATATACCAAAGACGGCTTTCAGGACTCGGTAATGGCATTATGAGTTTGTGGAGATGTCATTTGGGCTCACAAATGCCCAACAGCGTTCACGGATCTCATGAACAAGGTGTGTAGATCGATGTTGTATCGGTTGGTGATCGTTTTTCTTGATGATATCCTAGTCTATTCTAAGACTAGGGAACAACATGAGCAGCATTTGAGCGAGGTACTAGAGGCCCTGAGAGTGGACAAGCTTTGTGCAATGTTCTCTAAGTGTGATTTCTTGTTGCGGGAGGTACAATTTTTATGGCATATCATCAATTAGGAGGGAATTTCGGTTAATCCAGCTAAGGTTGAGATTGTAATGCTGTGAGAAGTACCGAAGAATGCATCAGAGATTCGTAGCTTCTTGGGTTTAGCAGGCTATTATCGAAGATTAATCCAGGATTTCTATAAGATTGTTGTGCCATTTACCCGCTTAACTAAGAAGAATGTGACCTTTCAGTGGGGCATGGATCACCAGATGGATTTTGAGATCTTGAGACATAGGTTATGCGAGGCTTCGATCCTGGTACTACCCAAGGGGTTAGATGATTTGGTAGTGTACTGCGACGCGTCGATTTTAGGGTTAGGCACGGTACTGATGTAGAGGGGGCACGTGATTGCTTACGCCTCGAGGCAGTTGAAGCCTCATGAGGATAATTATCCTACTCATGACCTGGAACTGGGGGCAGTGGTGTTTGCCCTCAAGATTTGGAGGCACTATTTGTATGGAGTACGGTGCGGCATCTATACTGATCACAAGAGGTTAAAGTATATGATGGATCAACAGAATCTCAACATGCGACAGAGGAGGTGGTTAGATGTGCTGAAGGATTATGATTGTGAGATCCTACACCATCCAGGCAAGGGGAACGTGGTGGCCGATGTGTTAAGCTGCAAGACAGCGGGGTACCCATTGAGAACATTTGTATGAAGATGACGATAATTTCTCCTTTGTTGGATACGATCAAAGAGGCCTAGGTGGAGGGAACGAAGAAAGAGAATTGGATGATAGAGAAAATTTTAGGACAATATCCTTTGTTTGTTAATGATAGTGATGGCCTTTTGACACATTGTGGCCGAGTGTGGGTACCAGTGACGGAGGGAGTCACACAGAGGCTATTAGAGGAAGCGCATAAGTCCAAGTTGTCGATACATCCAGGGGATAGGAAAATGTATAGAGACTTGAATTTTGGTTATTGGTGGCCCTACATGAAGCGGGAGATCGCTTGGTTCGTAGAGCGGTGCTTGAGTTACAGGAAGGTCAAGGCCAAGCATCAGCGGACTCATGGAAACATACATCCGCTACCCATTCCCATGTCGAAATAGGAAGGGATCACTATGTATTTCATCACGAAGTTACTGAGGACAAAGAGGGGCGTGGAAGCCATATGGGTGATCGTGGATAGGCAGGTAAAAAGCACCCACTTCATTCTGATTTCCGAGAGTATATCCGCGGAGAAGTTAGCGGATATTTATGCATGAGAGGTGGTGGCTAGGCACGGGCTACCAGTATCGGTAGTCTCGGATAGGGATGTTCGGTTTGCATCTAGGTTTTAGAAGAATTTCCATGAGTGTGGCTACCAGTGACGGAGGGAGTCACACATAGGCTATTAGAGGAAGCGCATAAGTCCAAGTTATCGATACATCCACGGGATAGGAAAATGTATAGAGACTTGAAATTGGGTTATTGGTGGCCCTACGTGAAGCGGGAGATCGCTTGGTTCGTAGAGCGGTGCTTGAGTTACAGGAAGGTCAAGGCCGAGCATCAGCGGGCTCATGGAAACGTACAGCCGCTACCCATTCCCATGTCGAAATAGGAAGGGATCAGTATGTATTTCATCACGAAGTTACTGAGGACAACGAGGGGCGTGGAAGCCATATGGGTGATCGTGGATAGGCTTGCAAAAAGCACCCACTTCATTCTGATTTCCGAGAGTATATCCGCAGAGAAGTTAGCGGATATTTATGCATGAGAGGTGGTGGCTAGGCACGGGCTACCAGTATCGGTAGTCTCTGACAGGGATGTTCGGTTTACAGCTAGGTTTTGGAAGAATTTCCATGAGGAACTGAGTACCCAGCTACATTTTAGCATGGCGTACCACCCCCAGACCAATGAACAGAGCGAGAGGACGATCCGGATACTAGAGGACATGCTTCGAGCATGTGTGCTGGATTTTGGAGGGAATTAAGACATGTACCTCCCACTAGTAGGGTTTTCATACAATAAAAGTTATCATGTCAATATCTACTGAGCTCTATTTGATATGTTATATGGATGGAGATAGAGGACCCCGGTTTATTGGAACGAGGTTCGGTACCGTGTTATGGGGAGCACGGAGGTAGTGCTCAAGACTACCAGACTGGTTCAGCAGGCGTGCGACTGTCTGTGGGACGCACAGTGTGGACATAAAACTTATGTTGACCGAAAACGATCGGAGCTTGAGTTTCAGGTGGGGAATTTTGTGGTTGTAAAGGTGTCACCCAGGAAAGGGATTATCCGGTATCGAAAGAGGGGTAATTTGGGGACTCTGTTCATAGGCCCATTCAGGATCACGTCCCGATGGGTAAGGTGGCGTATCACATAGATCTACCAAAGGAGCTTAGCCAGATCCACAACACCTTCCACTTCTATCAGCTTCGGAAGTGTGTCAATAACGAGCCTGTAGTTATTTCATTGGATGATATTCAGGTGGATGAGAGCCTGAAGTATGTTGAGAGGCCAGTTCCCATCTTAGATTGGAAGACAAAAGGGTCTTCGGAACAAGGAGGTGAAATGGGTAAAGGTGCAATGGTAGCACTGAAGAGGCTCCGAATGGACTTAGGAGCTAGAAGAGGAGATGCGGTAGCATTGCTGATCTATTCACCGCCACAGACTTCGAGGACGAAGTATAGTTCAATTAGGGGGGAGTTGTAACACTCCAATTCAAGTATTACTTTGAAACCCTTGAAGAAATTGAATTTTCAAATAATAGTTCCTTACGTAGGTTGGGAGTACCTATGAGTATGCTTAGCGTACTATGAATGGATGATCACGGATGGGCAGCACGTATGTTGGGCGTACCAGAAGCACACTGGGCGTACGAGCCGGATGACCAAACCCAAATTTTCGGACATGAGGCCTATTTAAACGCTCTTAAGTCCCTTGGACTTAACCCCAGAGAGCCTCCATAGCCTTAGAACATCCTACTCGAGAGATCTTGTGAGACAATTTTGAGCTTAGAGAGGGTGTTGGTGGCCATTTTTAGTGTCATTCAAGAAGGAGAGGTCGTTAAGGAAGCTTGGAGTGTTATTGGGCTTCAAGAATCTGCATCTAGATGACCTTGAGGAGCTTCTGGAGGTATAAAGCTTGCACCTTTCCACTTTAATGATCTAGATAGGGTTTTCTTGTTTTGTTTCCTTTGTTGATTTATGATCTCCTCTTGTGAGTTGAGCAACTCCAGAGAATGGAAATGACAAATATGAGCTCCTTTGGTCCGTTTGCAACATAAAAATGGAGTCTTGGTTGGTGTTCTGACCTCATGCATGGGTTAAGGACCTTAAAAATGTCTTAATGGAGGTGTTGGGAGCATGTGGGACATGAAAAGGCATAAAGTTGCCAACTTTATGCCCTAGGTCGTCTTAATAAGCTTAGATCTGACCTTTAAACATAAAGGAATCAAGTATTAAGCACTTAATGGACAAAGTGCTTAATCTGTTAGTATGTTGGGCGTAACCTAGCGTACGCTGCGTGTTAGTCCCCAAGACCCAATACGTTGGTCGTACCAGGGTGGTACGCTAGGCATACGCACCACACATTTTTGAACTATTCGGCCTTAATGGGTTATTGGATCTATTTATATTTTTGGGATAGTGGGCCATTTTATCTATCGTGGGCCATAGATGTTGTGATTGGGCTGTATTAGGCTATGAGGCCCATTAATGATTTGTGGACATGGACTTTGGGCCCATTAGCGAGGAATGAATAGTTGGGCCTTATGGAGAGACTTGAAGTTTGGGTTTCCCATTGAATGTGTGAAATTCTAAAATTGGATAATTTTATTATTTAGTGCGGGTGGTTATACACTGTCAGGAGAGCAGCTTTCAGATTCGTCAGAGAAAAGGTGAGTCTTCTCACCATACCAATGGGTCTAAGGCACCAAGGCCGCCCCCTTTTATGATATGTGGTACACTAGCTATAGTAGAGATATGTGGTATGATAGTTAACTCCATGCTAAGTTGTATGTTAGTGATTTTGTGTTATTTGCATGAAAGACCATAGGGGAGCCCATGGCACTTGGATGTAAGATCATGCGGGGGAGCCCATGGTTGTATGGCAGGGAAAGACCATAGGGCGAGCCTATGGCACTTAGGTGTAAGACCATATGGGGGATCCCATGGCATCCTTATGCAGGGATATGTGGTAGAGATAGCTTTTATAGCTAATGTTATAGGGTAGAGATAGCTTATGGCTAACATGATATGTTATGTGGTAGATATTGCTTTTATAGCTAATGTTATATGGTAGAGATAGCTTATGGCTAACATTATATGTTATGTGGTAGAGATAGCTTTATAGCTAATATGATATGTGTTATGTGACTTGTGTGTGCGGTATGCTCTGGGGACTCACTAAGCATTAGCTTATAGTTTGTGGATTTGTTTCAGGTACATATGAGCCTAAGGGCAAGGGCAAGGATTGATGGCGCGACATGCACTCTCTCACCGATGTTTTATGGTACACTCTGATGTTTTTAAATAAAGTAATAATGAATGTGGATTTGAAAACAAGTGTTCTGAATTTCATGCTTATTGGAAATGTGTTTGATTTATTAAAAATGAAAAGAGTTTCTTTCGAAAATTTGGGTTGTTATAGTTTTATTCCTAACTTTTGTCAATTTTTGAAACCGTATCCTACAGAGATCATTTTGGCCTAAAATTCATGTTTTTGAAAGATTTAAATTTTTGACCCATAGGAATTACCCGCGTGGGCTTGTAGCCTGAACCACCCACGGCCCGCGTAAGGACTTATGCGGCCAATATGCGACCCGTTCTCAAGCCGCATGAAGAAATCCTTTACAACTCGTTCAGCAAACGCGGCCAGCCCTCGACCCAAGTTGTGACCACATGAAGGATCAGGAAGATTTTGAGGCACTAGACGCAGCCAAAACGCGACCCACACCTAGCCCACGTCTTGCCCACGTAAGAACTCAGAAGATCTTAGGAGGAAATCGAGCAGCTGGACGCGGTCAGTGTGCGGCACGCATGCTGCCCGTGTGTTACACATTGACCATATTATTGGACTGTTGACTCGTTTTGACTTTCGTTGACCAGGAGTTTAATGATTTGACCAACATTGACCATATTTGACTTCTCTTGACCAAGGATTAAAACACTCTATCACTCTTCTTCTTCATTCAAACCCTACCCAAACTCACCATTTCTCTCTCTCTCTCTCTAGAGCTCAAGAAAACAAAAACCCACCTTTCACATAAAACTTGATTTCCCGTCAAACCGCCGGTCCGAATTACGTGAAACCACCGTGTAACACCGTAAATTTTCAAACAAATTTTTCATTTAAAAATTGCATACTTTTCATAACATATTGTATAAAAATCTTGTTTATTCAATTTACAAAACACAACTCAGTTAATAATCCAGGATCGTCATAAGTCTTTCTCTGGTGTGTATAATCAAGTCGGTGCCGTCCCGCGATCCTAAGAAACCTGAAACACATAACACATACACAGTAAGCATAGAGCTTAGTGAGTTCCCCAAAATACCACATACATCACATAAGCCACTTGAGGCTATAACTCGGTATGAACCTTCGGTCAATGTGTCTCAACGGGACCCTTTAGTCCCGTAGCGCTATGGACCCTCCGGTCCGGTCTAAATCATTGGACCTTCTGGTCCGGTCTGGTCGAGGACCCTCTGGCTTTATGAGTCGTTGGACCCTCTGGTCTGGTCTATATAACACATAGCATTCATATAACATAATGCACATTAATCTCAAACATACACATATACATAAGACCCTCCGGTCTGCACATAGATACCACTCTAGGTATTATATAGTGAGAAGACTCACCTGACTAGCAGTAAGTAAAGACCTCGCTCCCGAATCTCGAACTAGCGTCCGCCTAATCACAAGGGATGAATATTGCTAAGTGATACTCTAATCACAACTATAATAACCAAAGGCTATTCTTCCTCTCTTTAACTCTTTGATATGGATAAAATACCATTTTAACCCTCCATGGTCTCTAGTAATCACGTTGACCAAAGCCCCATAGTCAACAAAAGTGAAACTTGAGTTAACCATCCATGTTTGACTCGACTCGCCGAGTGCACCCTTGCGACTCTTCGAGTCCACTTATTTTCCTCAGAAATCTCATGACAGTCTAACTTAGCTCGTAGAGTCGACCCCAACACATCGAGCTATCGCATGATTCAGTTCTTTGGGACAAACCCTAACCAACTCGTTGAGTCGACTCATTGACTCGGTGAGTTCATTCAGACCAAATGTTCATTCAGACGATTTCAATTAGATATATCACTCCAAACACTAGATCTATCATCCCAAGGCTCAATAATCGCATAAGGCTCTGGTCTTTACGTTCATACATGAGGTTATTGCTCCAAAATGATAATATATGCCTTTCATGAAGTATTTAGCACATCAACCCTCATTCGAATGACCAAAGCATGGACACCTAGACTCTAAGGACCTTTAGGAGGTACAGATCTGAGGTTTCCAACCTCAAACCATGTCTCCTTCAAGTCATAAATTCAAAAGGATGGAGGCAAAGTGCTAAAACTCCCAAAATGAGATCTAGTACAAGGAATGAGCAAGATGAGGACTTTGTACCTTCTTTTAGCAGCTGAAACACTCAATACCACAGATCCACTACCTTCCTTTGCTCCCCATCATCAAGCTCTTCATCCTTCTTCATAGAAATGCACCAAGATTGCCCAAAATGATCACACACTCACTTGACCTAGGTTAGAACGGTTTAAGGGTTTCTCTCAGGCTCCCAAAGGAAAGTGTGGCCGCCAATGAAGGCCATAAGGGCCTTTAAATAGGTCACAAACCCGGAAAATTAGGGTTTCTCTACCCAGTACCTACTCGGCGAGTCCCTCCTCTGACTCGTTGAGTCCATTCATTAAATCCACGCGATCAACTCGCCTCGACTCGGCGAGTTGGTCCCTTAACTCATTGAGTCCTTCCTTGAATCTCAAGATTAACATACACAATAATGTTCCTAAAAATCCGGATGTTACCATTCTCCTGCACTTGAACTAGATTTTGCCCTCGAAATTGCTCCTCAACAACAAATAGATCTAATCCAATAACCGACAGAACCATCAAAAGGATCTCATATTGCACAACTAGATTTCTCTATGGACACCTGAATCCAAAAAGGATCTCCTCCTTGAAAAAGGATACACCCATCTGCCACTACGCTACCCCTTCTGACTCTCAAGAATCTGGAAACTCTAGTAACCTGACACACAGCCAGACTGCCCTCTCAAGATATCACCACATTATTCGCTCCTCGAATAACAAAGCCCGATAACTCACTACCCCTCTGATTCTCTAGTGGGGACTGATAAAAACAAGTCCAAATCAGATACCAAGGAATGAAAAGGATCACATGACACTAGGGACCCATCCACTAAACTGCAATCACAACCCTTCTGAACAACGAAACCTCAACACCCTGACCTTAGGCACGAAAAAACAATCATGCTTGTTTAGAAGCGTCCCCCGAGATCTAAGAACATAAGCCTCAGCTCCTTTCTCAATATCCCTTTCAAGACTATGCACCAGCTCATATCCCGACCTAGCAGTTGAACCTCCAAGGTCATCCATTGCATTACCGAACCATCTCAATGGTTTTCTTCTCTTTATAACTATATCGAACCATTATGACACACAAGTCACGAAGTTCGCCTTACCCCAAGCGTATGCTACACTCCCAACTGAATATCAACTCAAACCCGACCTCTGTTGCCTACTGCTCAAAGTTCCATGCATCTCGTGGTACCTCTCGTACCCGAGTACCGACCTACACAGGTCTCAAACATCAGATGATAACAGTACCCCACAACATGGAACCCATCTTAGAATCCAGAATCTCATCTCGCATAACCAACGCACCACTAGAGCCAAACTCAAACTAGAGAGTCTGGTCTGACCCAGAGTTGGAACCACTTGACCCAATGGACAAGTCAACTCATGACTCATGACCTGCAACCCACGCGTACAACTTCTCCAAGTCCCTTGGGTTGTGACAACCATAACTCAAATCAGAGTATAACGTTCTTCAACAAATGTGGAGACCCCAATCTCCCCCCTGGTACGACCATTATGCTCCCAAAAAATCAATTATCATGGCTACCCAAGCCTAAAATTCATTTGTGTCTTGCTCTGACCAGAGAGTGCTCCTCACAACACCCTCTCGCTGGCTAGTGAGTACTACGGTTCCTCGCAGCATCACAATAACCTCTCACTGACTAGTGAGTACAACGGCTCCCCGCAGCATCACAACAACTGATATGTTTAAGATGCACTGGTTTTAATCCTACTTTTTAATTATAAATTTAGCACACAAAGGCAGTGAACCTGTCTTTTAGTGGTATAGTTGGATAAGTAGAGTGTCAAACTCAGGGAACGGAAATTAAACTAATAACTAATTTTAACTAAGAAAGTAATAAAAGTAAAGGTTTTTCTCTAGTTTTACAAGACCAGAAACTTAAACACACCACCTAACAAATGATTAACTAACAACTAAAAACAAGTAAAAATTCACCAAATTTGATAAAGAGTTTCTGTTTAGGTCCAACGAATTCACTCCTATGGTTATTTGTATAATAATGTGATAAATTAATTGTTACTGGTTACCAACTAGAGTAGTTAGATTCATGTTCACTATTACCAACCCTTAGAGAATTAGTCAATTCAAGCAGTGGCCAATTGTTTAAACTAATTAATTCTCTAGTTCAATTATTTGGATTAAATAAGATTTGTAATTAGTTAATCAAGTGGGTGTTTCAATTAACCTCTTGTTTGTTGGTTTCTAAAACAAGCTCACACATTAATTTACCCATTTTCAAATTAATCCTAGTTTCATGTTCATTATTCCTAGACATATGATAAAGTGTTCACATAAGCATATGTGGTTAACAACTAAGAGATGTTCATGCAGCTTAATTGTCTTCCAATTAACAGAAAATAGTTATGGTTAATGCATAAGGTTCTTTAACAAACTTAATTTAATAAAATCACCAATAAACGTTCAATAAAAGTAATAATTAAACCATAGGAGTAATTTGGTTCTTCCTAAACAGAAAGAATATGAATTTAGCTCATGATTACAGTGGAAACAAGCTCAAACACGAATTTAATTAAGCTAAACATGATTCAATCCTAAGATTAATTGGAAAATATAACCTAATTCACCTTGAGTTTTCAAAAGATCAAAGGTTATGGTTCTTCAGGTCTCCAAAGGGTTCTTCAATCGTAGGTCTATCTCTAAGAAAGCCAGAAAAGTTCCCCAATTCGGATTAAGATCCATTATTTATACTTATCACAAAACAGGGGCAAGTCGGCGAGTAGGTCGTGTACTCGCCGAGTAGGCGTGTAAAATCCGTGTACGACAAGGATTTTTGACTTTTCTTCGGGAACATTCTCATGAACTCGCCGAGTTGGTGCATGGACTCGCCGAGTAGGTGTGGGTTTTTTTTTTCTTTTTCTTCATCTTTGGTCTCTAATTGCTTCTCCTTATTCCTTTTTACCTCCAAGTATGTCTTTTAGACGGAAAACACAATTTAAGCATTATTAAGTTTCTTTTGTCCACATTATGCACATAGTTAGCTAAAAATGAATAAAAATCTATACTAAACATATGGCCAATTATGCACATATCAAAATACCACACACTTGACTTTTGCTTGCCCCCAGGAAAAACTGAATTTTAACACATTATAATCACATAGGAAAACTACAAACGAACCCAACCATTATGCCAAGACCGCAACGCATGCATTAGTGTATAAAATTTTCCTAATAACCCCTCATACTCTAAATACTCACAATCCTCATAAACATTCGCCCACTTTTTCCAAACAATGCTCATTTTATGCATCCCTCCGAATCCATTTGTAGAAAACCTCTTAACCTCAAGGTATTTGTGGTTGAGCAACCCAAGCATACATAATCTAGACAATTACAAATTTTATACCACATTGGGGCTCTTTGGAATTCTTCACTTCTTTGACATTTGATCTTTAATTTCCTTGAATTCACCACCTTGTTGTTTGATTTTTGGCATCTTCAACTTTTTGAATTTCTTCAGAATTTTTGATCCTTTAACTTCATATATTAACTTTGATGCTCCAAAAATTCTTCAAAATTTTTCTTGTAATTCTATCTTTTGTTTTAACATATAACTCACTTTTTTCCACTCAAAACCCTACATGCTTAAGCAGGGGCTCTCAACTTCAACATTTATTGGTTAGCGATAATAATTTTCTTGGATACATTTATGATACACGATGTTAAACATATTACATCCTTCAAACTAAGCGAGGTCGTGTTTTTGTCCCATGATTTCACTAGAATAAGGAAGCCACAAATGCACTAGAACGTATATAGGCTCAACTAAACATTTGGGTTTTCATGCAATCATCAACATAATTCTAACATGGAATCCTAATTACTTTTTACCAAAATTTTCTAAATTACATCCTAAGTAACATTTTTGGTATGCAAGAGTGCAATTTTTTTTAAAATAGACCTAAATTATGATATTAGGATTCTAAATTTGCTAAGATGTAACCAACCCCCTACCCCACACTTAATTCATGCAATGTCCCCATTGCATGGTATGCATGAAAAATAAAAACATATAAAATATAGAGAGAATTGGAACAAACTCCCCTAGGTTAGACTTGGGTGCCATGTCGCGAAGGTGATTTTCTTCAGTTAAGCTCCAACTTTGAATGACTTTAGACATGGGAACAACTCTTCCATGTCTTGGGTGCCATGTCGCGTGTGGTAGACTTGCAAATGACTCAAATATGTAGGACAAATCTCCTAGAAACCTTCAGTAATGAATCATCACGAAAAAGATGGATAAGATTGCAATGAATATGCCCAAAACAACTCTGGGATTTGAAAAATGTTGATGGACTCGGCGAGTATATTGTCAACTTGAAGTAATGTCGTGTAAATACCCATGTACTCGCCGAGTAGGCTAGATGCACTCGGCAAGTAGGCACTGAGTTGAGAAAAATGTCTTGCCCGTTTACTTCTTGACTGAGGTTTTGAATTGGTGTAATTTAGTGACTCTTCTTCTAATTACTTAAGTAATAACACACTCAATCACTCCCCACTCTAACGGACTCAACCTTAATGGAAACACTTCGCACTCTCATTTATAACATTCCCCACTTGCACCTTGACCCTTAAGACTTCTAAATGCATCCTAACCTTCCAACCTGAAAACATGTAACCACGAGTGAAAGTAACCAAATAAAAGTCCTAAAACATAATTATCCAAGTTCAACAAAGTTCATAATCAAACACCATAAAAACATAGAAACATAAAACCATAAAAACATAAAAACAACCAATCTTCAATCTCCTTCTTCCATATTTGCCCCTCCTGCACCACTGCCTCCTTCTTGATTTTTTCTTCTCCGCATCCTCTCCACCCAATTCATGATGTAAGGATAACCGGGCCCGTGTCATGGGGCGATGTTCATTTGTTGGAAAAGATACCCAAATGACTGATTATTTTAATTGACACCTCGCCCGATGTCATCTAAGTATCTTCGATATTCAACTTGGTTCCACCCGTCATTTTCATCCTCCACCGGAATAACCGGTGGGTCTTCTCGGGCCCTCTCACTCCTTTTCCTCACCCGTCGTCCCAGCTCCTCGGGGATAACCGCCTCATCTTCATGCGGGATCACATAAGAATCTCCAAATTTTTCTACAATTCGTGCCCTCCGATATAATGTAGTGTTGAAAGGAGGAGGAGAAATGACAGTTAGTGCCCTCGCCTCTTGCAAATCCAAGATCCCATATGATGTCGCGAGCCTCGTTATGAACATTCCTCTACTAATTTTGGAGGTCACCTTTTCTTTGACCGCCCCGTCCGCGAGGTATTTGGCTAAGCAAAAGGGAATGTTGTAGAAGACGTCGAGAGTAATGATGCTCTAAAGGTAGAAAGTGTCAAGGGTCGGGACCTTGTCATCGTCCTTCCTCATATTTGTGTTGACAATGATGCGGTGAATGAGACGATGAACTGGTGAGCAGATGTGGCCTTCCTACGCAGAAGATGGAATGTATACCCGGTTGGCAATGGATTTCCACCAGGTGGAAGCAACAACTTATTCAGGGAGGTCTTTATGGCACTGCTCCAAGATGGTTTCAAAATCTTCATTAAACATGGCACTTTGATCGTAAACGCCAATCCTCCACGCAAGCTCCGCCATGCTACATTGTTGCAGCGCCCAACTGTGACAACCCTATATTTTCCAAAAGCATTGTAACACTCGAAAGCTAAGTACAACGAAATTAACCTCGAAAATAAAGTGTTCAAGTATCTAAGTTGGGATGCATCGAAAATTAGATATCATACCAAGGTTTCCAAAAACATAAAGAACGCTCAAAACCGGGTTATATTGAAGAAATTATAACCACTTGTATATTTACGACACGACGTTAAAACATTATTTGACGTAAAAAGTAGAACCTCAATAAAATGCATTTTAGCCTTAAGTATCTAAACAAAAGTCGTAGATCTCGTTGAAAGGTGAACGTGCATAAAAAGATCGCCCAAATTGGACCTCGTATGAAGAAGTTACGGATTTTCAAAGTTTCGTAACAGTAGTAGAGGGCTAAAAACTCGGATTAAAGATCGAGTGTTATTTAGCTATCGCCACCTAAACGGAAGTTGATGATCTCCTCAGTAGTAATAAAATAATAAAAAGACAAACGAAAACCGACGTCGAATAAAGAACCTATGAATTTTAAACGAACTTTAGGAGGCCCAGCCTATTAAAAATATATCATTATAATACACTCAAAACTAGCCGACGGAGTCTAAATGAAAGTTGTAGAGCATAATCTCACCTACGTGTGGATATAAAGAACGCGAAAAATGGAGCTCGTACGCGAAAGTTACGGAATTTAGAAGTCGGAAGCAGGGATTACGCCCCGCGTACTCTGGGAGTACGCCCCGCGTACTAGACCCAGAGTCGAGTCCCATCGGCACACCCAAGCTACGCTTAGCTAGACCCGAGTCGTAAGCCATGACGCCATATTACGCCCCGCGTACTCCAAGATTACGCGCCGCGTACGGGGTTTTCCAGCCCTATAAATAGAAGGCATAAGCTTCGAGTTTTTGCACACTTTCACAACTTCTCAGTCATTCTCCCATACCACTAAGTTCCAGAGACCATTTTCTTACCTTGGTTTCCGCACTCGAGCCCCCGACGAAAGATTTATGCTGCAGAGATCCCCGAAGAGCCCGACGACACAACCATCCGCGGTCGAAGTTCTGCTCAACCCTAGCCTCTCTTTTCAAACTTAACGAGTGAGTTCATACCCCTACTTTTCAATTCTTTTCACGTTTTAGGGGGGGAATACAAGTACATTACAAATCAAAGTATCATTTTATGCATAAAGTTGTTATTACCAAATGGGAACATACTTTCGAGAAATTATAATGAGTGATGTATTCAAGTGATTCATATATTTTACATATACATCTCGACAAATGAAATGTTTTCAAAAGAAGTAAAGCCTTCATTATCGTAAATCTGTTTATACCAAGTAATGTGAGACATTTAAACTTCAACGTACTCGTATGTATGCATTTCAAGTCCTGTATTATATACCATAATCTCTTGGAGAGAGAGCATGATACTTATGTATAGATCTATACGGGATTGACAATCCCACACCTAAGCTGTTAGCTACAGCTAGGCCGGCAGGCCTGGGGTGACAAATGTCATAACAGTCCCAACGCCTGAAGAACGTTGTTACAGGCCATCAGTGTCAATAGCATGGTTATAAAACTCACATAAAAGTATAAAAACAAGTTTGATTTACGAGATTCATATATGCATTTCAGTTTTCCATTTTATCGTTAACACAAATTTTATCACTATTATTCAAGTATGGAAAACACAAACACACTCCAACACAGGAAACTTTTCAAATCATTTATAGAAAATATTGGATTTTCTGAAAACCTCTTCCATCGATTTACTATCAAAAAGGACATGCTTTTCAAGGTAAAACACTTATGAACTCACCAACTTAATTGTTGACACTTTTTCGAAACCACTTGTATTTCTCAGGGAATCAGTAATACAGGTAACCACCAGCTTTTGGAGAAGGGAACACTAAGGATGTTTTATTATTGAACATTTATCATCTCATTGTAATATTCTTTTGCTAATATGTATAACGCAACAACAAACGTTTTCATTATATATGTGATGGTTGTGTTACTTTCTTTACAATATTCAATGGTTGTGATACTACGTGAAGTCATCCACCCCCGAATGTTTCCGCCATTCTGGTTTGGGGGTGTGACAGATTGGTATCAGAGCATTGTTTATAGTGAACTAAGTATATCGAACCACATACGATATACAAACTATAAATGCAAATGGAACCAAAAACCCTCTGATGAAACATTTTCATGAACAAAATATATTCTTTTAAAGATATACATTTTTACAAGCATGCATTAATCTCGTATCATAACAAGTTTTACTAAAAAGTATTAAGGCAAGTTACGACATTACGATTGAGCACCGGGGTATGTAATCATGTCAAGAATAAATATAGCCTGATCAACTATATTTATCCTGGATTTGACCAACGTACGTCGAGGAATGGTCGTAGTGGACAACAAGCCGAAAACTTACCAAATACAAAATTATTTTAGTTTCGCCAAGTTAAAATAATATAGAAGTATTATTAAAGAATAGTTGTACAATAAAAATTATAGTTAAAAAAAATAATAATAATAATAAGTCATTAAATAGAAATTACTTTTCTTATAACGTTCTCATACATCTACCCTAGTACAGACAAATGGCCGGATTCCATTTACCAGTAGATCCCTACTACCCAAACCAAGGCAACGGCGGTTGGATAGAAGAAGACCCAGAGGAAGACCCGGAGGAAATCGAAGAAGAGGTCGAGGAAGAATTCGAAGTCGAAGTCGGAGAGGAGTTCGAAGTCGACGAAGAGATCGTGGAGATTTCTAGCGGGACAGACTCCGAGCCAGAAGTGTACGACCCTCCCATCCCTCATCCTCCCGTAATCAGACCAGATCAACCGGGACCCATCCCCATCTGGGGAAGCCACCTCTATTACTGGATCCGCCAGCAAGGTGTACGCCCTCCATTCGGCATGTGTCGGGATTTTTACAACGTCAGTGGGGGAGGCTCAGCTGATCGAGCACTTCCTGTCGTCGTGAATGCTATAGCTAACCAGAACTACCAGGTGGACCAACAAGCAGCCAGACTTCGCGAGATCAATGCTGCTACCCAAGGTAACGCCGCTGACATCCGCCGTTTGGAAGGACTACATGAGAATACCCAAATCTACACGAGAACACTTCAGAACCAAATGATAGTGGCTCTGGCAGAAATAAGAGGGATGAAGGAACAACAAGCAGATCTCGAGAGGCGACTAATGGGAGTCAAACGGTCAGATGCCGAGTCTAGCTCCAAATGCCGCAAGTAGAGCTTGTTCGATGCCCAACAATTTTGTTATAGATTAGGATTTCGGATAAAAGTTTTTCCCTTATTTCCCTTTTGTATCAGCAATCGGAGACCTCTAGGAGGGTCAAACTTTCCCGAACAAGATATGTAATGTAACACACCTCAGGTGTGACCTATATATATGAATATGAAGTATTTCTTATATACCTCTCAAAAATTTCGAGTTTTAAATTTCTATGCCTACCTTGAAACCATAAACTGAAGTCAAAACAAATTACAAGATACAACTAACACACGATTGTCAAAACATTAGAAACTTATAGTATTCATTCTTATTTTTCTCTACCAGAACATGCCTCCTCGTAGATCAACATGCAGAAACTCAACTTCAACACCACCTCCACCACCTCCTCAAATTATGGACACCGTTATGTTCCAGACTGCTGTAACCGCTGCTGTAACTGCAGCAATGACACAAATAAGCAACAACGGATCGGGAGGGGGAACAAACAGTTTTACAAATGGCCAAAGCCGTTCAGGGGTATGCACTTACAAAGACTTCACCAACAGAAAACCTATTCCCTTTTACGGGACTGGGGGAGTATTGGCTCTATCTCAATGGATAGAGAAAACAGAAGCTGTATTCGAAATCTGTGCATGTCCTGAAGAAAGCAAAGTAAAGTTCGCCGCTTTTACTTTCTCTGAACGCGCTCTGACATGGTGGAACGGCCACGTCCAGACACTAACCCTGGTGGTGGCAAACTCCATGGGTTGGGAAAACCTGAAAAGAATGCTCCTTCGAGAATACTGCCCAAGAGGCGAGATTCAGAAGCTTGAACAGGAACTGTGGAACCTCTCGATGGTAGGATCGGACATAGCTGGTTACACCAACAGGTTCAGTGACTTAGTAACACTTTGCCTAGGAATGTTAACCCTGGAGAGCCAAAAGGTCGAAAGTTACATCTGGGGACTATCACCCCAACTTCGAGGAAGTGTGCTAGCTTCCAGACCCTTGACTTTCGCCAGCGCCAAGGAACTAGCACAATCTCTTGTTGATCATGGTGTTTGTCAAGGAGTCGCGGCTTTTATGGCTGAACCAACCAAAGGGAACAACAACAATGAAATCAATGCCAACAACAACAACAACAAGAAATTTTGGAACAAAAGGAAGGGGCAAACTTCGCAAGAACCTTCAAAGAAACAAATGGTTGCGGTTCATGCTGCTACTACCCCCACCACAACTCCTGCTACCTCTGCACCAACAAAACCATATGCGGGGAATCTGCCCAAGTGCAGCAAATGCAACTACCATCACTATGGTATTTGTCGCGAGATGCCCTGCAAGAACTGTGACAGGAAAGGGCACACAGCCCGTTTCTGTAAAGCACCGGCATGACCAATCACTCAAGTTTCTGGCACTGGAGTAAGTCGGGCGTGTTATGGGTGCGGAGAGACTGGACACTTCAGGAGGGATTGTCCCAAGGAAAGGAATATTGGCGGTGTGGGGAGAGTGCTGGCAGTAGGACAGAGAGAAGCAATAGCGGACCCCACGGTGGTTACGGGTACGTTTCTACTCAACAACACTTATGCATGCATACTTTTTGACTGCGGTGCGGAGAGAAGTTTTGTGAGTCATAAATTCAAACACCTACTTAATCAAAAACCCCAACCACTCAATAAAATATTCACTGTAGAAATGGCAAACGGTAAAACAGAACACGCAAACGATTTGTACGTAGGGTGCACACTAAATTTAAACGAGCGTTTGTTTCAAGTCGATCTTATGCCCATTTCCATAAGAAGTTTCGATGTCATCATCGGTATGGACTGGTTGAGCCTTCACCATGCCGATATCCTTTGCCACGAAAGGGTTGTTCGCCTAAATCTGCCAAACGGCGAAACTCTTGTCATTTATGGCGACAAACCTAGTTCAAGTTTACAAATCATTTCCTGTATTAAAGCACAAAAGTATCTTCGTAAAGAATATCATGCCTTTCTAGCCCACGTAGTAGACAACAAACGAGAATCGAAAAACATTAAAGACATTCCGGAAGTCTGCAACTTCCCGGATATTTTCCCAGAAGATCTCCCAGGAATCCCACCGGAACGTCAAATTGAATTCAGAATCGACTTAATCCCCGGAGCTACCCCTGTAGCAAAGTCACCTTACCGTTTAGCCCCAGCCGAGATGCAGGAACTATCCAGTCAATTAAACGAGCTGCTGAGCAAGGGATTCATCAGACCGAGCTTCTCACCATGGGGAGCACCAGTCCTATTCGTGAAAAAGAAGGACGGATCCTTTCGCATGTGCATCGATTATCGAGAACTAAACAAACTGACGATCAAGAACCGATATCCCTTACCGCGCATAGACGATCTATTCGACCAACTGCAGGGAGCAAGCTACTTCTCAAAGATCGATCTAAGATCTGGTTATCACCAACTGCGAGTACTAGAGGGAGACATCCCCAAAACGGATTTCCGAACACGTTATGGTCACTACGAGTTTGTAGTAATGCCCTTTGGATTGATGAATGCTCCAGCAGTGTTCATGGACTTGATGAACCGAGTATGTCGTCCCTTCCTGGATAAATTCGTGATCGTCTTCATAGATGATATACTCATCTATTCAAGAAGCCAGGAAGAACACAGCAAACATCTCCGCCAAGTACTGGAAACATTAAGGGCAGAGAAACTTTATGCAAAATTTTCCAAATGCGAATTTTGGATTCGGGAAGTGGATTTCCTAGGACATGTTGTAAGAAAAGAAGGAATACACGTGGACCCTTCCAAGATAAAGGCAATAGATAATTGGACTACTCCAAGAACCCCTACAGAAATCCGGCAATTTTTGGGACTCGCTGGGTATTACCGAAGATTCATACCGAACTTTTCAAAGATTGCCAAGCCACTTACCACCCTAACCCAGAAGAATGTGACCTTCGACTGGGGAGAAAAACAAGACAGCGCATTTCAGACACTAAAGCGAGCCTTATGTAGTGCGCCCATCCTAACCTTGCCAGAGGGAACGGAGGACTTCGTGGTCTATTGTGATGCATCAAACCAAGGACTCGGGTGTGTCTTAATGCAAAGAGGGAAGGTCATCGCCTACGCCTCAAGACAACTAAAGACGCACGAAGTAAACTACACAACGCATGATCTTGAGCTAGGAGCAGTCGTCTTCGCTCTGAAGATATGGAGACACTATCTCTACGGCACAAAATGTACCATCTTCACTGATCATAAAAGCCTCCAACATATCCTCAATCAGAAGGAACTCAACATGAGACAGAGACGATGGGTAGAAATACTAAGTGATTACGAGTGCGAAATTCGATATCAGCCTGGAAAGGCTAATGTAGTGGTTGATGCACTCAGTCGGAAGGAGTACTCAGGTCGCCGAGTAAAATACCAAACTATGACGATCCATTCACACCTGTCCACGCAAATCAAGGAAGCCCAAATGGAAGCCTTGAAATCCGAAAACGTGACAGGAGAAGCCCTAAGGGGAATGGATAAAAACCTTGAGACCAAGAACAACAGAATTCGTTATTTCATTGATCGAATTTGGATACCGAAGTTTGGTGGATTCAGAGAAATCGTTATGGACGAAGCCCATAAAACACGATACTCCATACATCCCGGCTCCGATAAGATGTATCTCGATCTCAAGAAGTTGTACTGGTGGCAAAACATGAAAGCCGAAATTGCTACCTACGTGAGCAAATGCCTGACATGTGCCAAAGTCAAGGTGGAATATCAGAAGCCCTCGGGTTTATTACAACAACCAGAAATACCCGAATGGAAGTGGGAGCGGATAACCATGGATTTCATAACAAAATTACCCAAGACAACAAGCGGACTCGACACCATTTGGGTAATTGTCGACAGGTTAACTAAGTCAGCACATTTCCTACCGATCAAAGAGATGGATAAATTGGAGAAGTTAACAAGGACATACCTCAGAGAAATTGTACGACTGCATGGTGTACCCATATCCATTATCTCAGACCGAGATAGTAGATTCACCTCAAGGTTCTGGCAGTCGCTACAAAAAGCTCTGGGGACAAGGCTAGACATGAGTACCGCTTATCACCCACAAACCGACGGCCAAAGCGAAAGAACTATACAAACCCTAGAAGACATGCTGAGAGCTTGCGTAATCGATTTTGGAAAAGCATGGGACACACATCTACCATTGGTCAAGTTCTCGTACAACAATAGCTACCACACCAATATCAAAGTTGCCCCGTTCGAAGCCCTCTATGGCCGCAAATGCAGGTCACCTTTGTGCTGGGCGGAAGTGGGGGACACGCAACTAGCAAAAGGACAAGCAACTGACAACACGCTCACTGGACCAGAAATCATAAGGGAGACTACGGAGAAGATTGTTCAAATCCGAGAACGTCTAAAAGCATCAAGGGATAGACAAAAGAGTTACGCAGATAAGAGACGCAAACCCTTGGAATTCCAAGTTGGAGACCATGTCCTACTCAAAGTCTCGCCTTGGAAAGGTTTAATACGCTTCGGAAAACATGGAAAACTGAACCCTAGATACATCGGACCATTCGAGATCCTTGCCAGGATCGGTCCAGTGGCCTACAAACTTAGACTACCTCAGGAACTCCACAACATACACCCTACCGTTCACGTATAGAATCTGAAGAAGTTCTTATCGGATGAGACCCTTGTCGTCCCTCTAGACGAAATTGCAATAAATGAAAACCTCCAGTTTGTGGAGGAACCAGTAGAGATCATGGATCGGGAAATCAAAAGGACTAAACAAAGCCGCATACCCATTGTAAAGGTCCGCTGGAACGCCAAGCGAGGACCTGAATACACCTGGGAACGCGAGGATCAGATGAAACAAAAGTACCCGCATCTTTTTCCTAAAACTGTAAACACTATCTTAGATTAAATTTCGGGACGAAATTCCCTTAACAGGGGGATGATGTGACAACCCTATATTTTCCAAAAGCATTGTAACACTCAAAAGCTAAGTACAACGAAATTAACCTCGAAAATAAAGTGTTCAAGTATCTAAGTTGGGATGCATCGAAAATTAGATATCATACCAAGGTTTCCAAAAACATAAAGAACGCTCAAAACCGGGTTATATTGAAGAAATTATAACCACTCGTATATTTACGACACGACGTTAAAACATTATTTGACATAAAAAGTAGAACCTCAATAAAATGCATTTTAGCCTTAAGTATCTAAACAAAAGTCGTAGATCTCGTTCAAAGGTGAACGTGCATAAAAAGATCGCCCAAATTGGACCTCGTATGAAGAAGCTACGGATTTTCAAAGTTTCGTAACAGTAGTAGAGGGCTAAAAACTCGGATTGAAGATCGAGTGTTATTTAGCTATCGCCACCTAAACGGAAGTTGATGATCTCCTCAGTAGTAATAAAACAATAAAAAGACAAACGAAAACCGACGTCGAATAAAGAACCTATGAATTTTAAACGAACTTTAGGAGGCCTGGCCTATTAAAAATATATCATTAAAAATAAACTCAAAACTAGCTGACGGAGTCTAAATGAAAGTTGTAGAGCATAATCTCACCTACGCGTGGATATAAAGACGTGAAAAATGGAGCTCGTACGCGAAAGTTACGGAATTTAGAAGTCGGAAGCAGGGATTACGCCCCGCGTACTCTGGGAGTACGCCCCGCGTACTAGACCCAGAGTCGAGTCCCATCGGCCCGCCCAAGCTACGCTTAGCTAGACCCGAGTCGTAAGCCATGACGCCATATTACGCCCCGCGTACTCCAAGATTACGCGCCGCGTACGGGGTTTTCCAGCCCTATAAATAGAAGGCATAAGCTTCGAGTTTTTGCACACTTTCACAACTTCTCAGTCATTCTCCCATACCACTAAGTTCCAGAGACCATTTTCTTACCTTGGTTTCTGCACTCCAGCCCCCGACGAAAGATTTACGCTGCGGAGATCCCCGAAGAGCCCGACGACGCAACCATCCGCGGTCGAAGTTCTGCTCAACCCTAGCCTCTCTCTTCAAACTTAACGAGTGAGTTCATACCCCTACTTTTCAATTCTTTTCACGTTTTAGGGGGGAATACAAGTACATTACAAATCAAAGTATCATTTTATGCATAAAGTTGTTATTACCAAATGGGAACATACTTTCGAGAAATTATAATGAGTGATGTATTCAAGTGATTCATATATTTTACATATACATCTCGACAAATGAAATGTTTTCAAAAGAAGTAAAGCCTTCATTATCGTAAATCTGTTTATACCAAGTAATGTGAGACATTTAAACTTCAACGTACTCGTATGTATGCATTTCAAGTCCTGTATTATATACCATAATCTCTTGGAGAGAGAGCGTGATACTTGTGTATAGATCTATACGGGATTGACAATCCCACACCTAAGCTGTTAGCTACAGCTAGGCCGGCAGGCCTGGGGTGACAAATGTCATAACAGTTCCAACGCCTGAAGAACGTTGTTACAGGCCATCAGTGTCAATAGCATCGTTATAAAACTCACATAAAAGTATAAAAACAAGTTTGATTTACGAGATTCATATATGCATTTCAGTTTTCCATTTTATCGTTAACACAAATTTTATCACTATTATTCAAGTATGGAAAACACAAACACACTCCAACACAGGAAACTTTTCAAATCATTTATAGAAAATATTGGATTTTCTGAAAACCTCTTCCATCGATTTACTATCAAAAAGGACATGCTTTTCAATGTAAAACACTTATGAACTCACCAACTTAATTGTTGACACTTTTTCGAAACCACTTGTATTTCTCAGGGAATCAGTAATACAGGTAACCACCAGCTTTTGGAGAAGGGAACACTAAGGATGTTTTATTATTGAACATTTATCATCTCATTGTAATATTCTTTTGCTAATATGTATAACGCAACAACAAACGTTTTCATTATATATGTGATGGTTGTGTTACTTTCTTTACAATATTCAATGGTTGTGATACTACGTGAAGTCATCCACCCCCGAATGTTTCCGCCATTTTGGTTTGGGGGTGTGACACCAACGAAGTGAAAAGGAAATAGCATTGGAATTATAATATTCACTACCACCCCGGAATGAGATGGTAGTGAAAAATTCCCAACAGAACTCCACAAAAACGGCTCTTGGATCTGGAATAATTTTAACCATCCGTCACAAATGATGGTAGAATCCCCACATCCCAAGCTTTTACCAAATATGGCGTCAATTATTCCTCTAACCCAATCTTTCCCAACCAATCCCAATTTATTGCATTGGGGAGGTGGATCTCCTTCCGCTTTAAAGCTTCCAATCTATTTTTAGCACGGGCCTGTGAGGATTTACAAGTTATTTGGCGAAAAGAAAGCCATGGAATGTCTCCTTGGCTCCCCCCCATGAAGTTCCCTCTTCTGGACATGGTTCCTGCAAAATAACATTAAGACAGCACAAACAAACAACACCCAACAATTAAAATTAAACAAAATAGATCTGTCAAGGCTCCTACTCGCCGAGTTCATGAACTACTCGGCGAGTAGGAAGAACATCGGGACCAGATTCCAGTCGGACCATATTAGGTCACTTGAAACATCAAATTTTGCAAAGGGGTTTGTTGTACTAAGTCCATTAAACACTAATCCATAAGAAATTTTGACTAAAGCCTCCTAATTCATGATAAAATCAAAACCCTCGAATTGGAGAAAACCCCTAATCTGAGTTTTGGGCAAAATAAGAACTAAGAATCGATAAAGCTTCAATCTTTAACTAGTATTGGGTGTAAAAATCATACTTGTTTGCTTGATTGACGGAGATTCAACAAAAGTTAAAGAAATCGCTTGAGAGGAGTAAGTATACGGCGAGTATGAGGGTTATGGTGAAAATGAGTAAAAGAACCCTTATTTACAGATTGTAAACAACCCATGTAAAACTTCTACTCGCCGAGTAGGAGTATCTACTCGCCGAGTGGGAATGCATTTTTGCGATTTATTAAGGATTTTAAAGAGGTACTCGCCAAGTATGTGTATAAAATCGGTGAGTAAGGCTTGCAGTTTGAAAAAAACTTAATTTTTTTTATTTTAAAACCACCACCCCACACTCTGAGCATTGCTTTCCCTCAAACAATCATTTTAAACATATTTTCAGAAGAAGAATGAAAATAACACAGAACCTAAGAAATTAAAAGGAAAACAAAGGGAAAAGAAATGCAAACTCTAAACATTGTTGCCTCCCGGAAGCGCTTCTTTTTAAGGAGTCATTAGTTGGACTCCTTCCGTGCTACGTTTCTGCCATTCCCTCCAGAAGCAGCCCTTCTTCTATGTCTTCATTTCTTGGGACTCCTTCTTCGTATCTTTTCACTCTATGTCCATTAACCTTGAAAGGGGTACCATCTTTTGATACTAACTCTATAGCTCCATGTGGAAACACCTTCTTCACTAGAGAAGGACCGTCCCATCTTAATTTGAGTTTTCCTGGGAAGAGTTTTAGTCTTGAATTAAAAAGCAATACCTTTTGACCTTCATGAAACTCTTTATTACCCTTGATCCTCTTATCATGCCAACTCTTGGTTCTCTCTCTATAAATTAAAGAGCTAGTATAAGCCTCATTTCTAAGTTCCTCAAGAGCATTCATTTGCATCAACTGGTTGTTCTTGAGCTCTGCTATGTTGAAGTTGCACATTTTTAAAGCCCAAAAAGCTTTATGCTCGATTTTCACCAGTAAATGACATTGCTTTCCATAAACTAGCCTATATGGTGTAGTACCAATAGGTGTTTTGAACGATGTTCGGAAGGCCCAAAGTGCATCATCTAGCTTGTCCGACTACTCCTTCCGATTGCTCCCTACCAATCTCGCCAAGATTCTTTTCAAGGCTCTATTGGTCACTTTGGTTTGCCCACTAGTTTGTGGATGGTAAGATGTAAAGAATTTATGAGTTACCCCATATTTCCTTAACACCTTATCTAGTTGATCATTGGCAAAATGAGTACCTCGGTCACTTATAAGAGCTTTTGGAACTCCAAATCTCGAAAATAACTTCTTCAAAAATCGCACGACCACCCGAGCATCATTAGTTGGTAATGCTTGTGCCTCCACCCATTTGGATACATAATCCACCGCCACTAATGTATATTTGTTTCCTTTTGACATGGGAAATGGTCCTATGAAATCGATCCCCAATACAAAAAATACTTCGCACACTTGAATACTATGTTGTGGCATTTTGTTTCGGGATGAAATGTTTCCCGCTCTTTGGCATGCATCACATTCTTTGACATATTGGGCCGCATCTTTAAAAAATGTGGGCCAATAAAACCCAATGTAAAAGATCTTCTTAGCAGTGTAGTGTGCTCCATGATGTCCACCGGTGGGCCCGCGATGACAATGCTCCAAGATTGGTCGGCTTTCATTCCTGAACACACATCTTCGTATGATTTCATCCGCGCAACTTCGGAAAAGATAAGGCTCATCCCAAAAGTAATATTTTATTTTTGAAAAGAATTTCTTCTTTTGTTGGCGGGTAAGATCTTTTGGGATGTACTTGCTAGCTATGTAATTAGCTATGTCCGCGAACCATGGCTCTTCTCTCATGGTCACCATAATGTACTCGTCCGGAAAGTCATCTCCAACTTTATCTTCTTGCAATTGCAGGTTTTCTAGCCTTGATAAGTGGTCGGCTGCTATATTCTTCATTCCCTTCTTATCGCGTATATCGATGTCAAACTCTTGAAGAAGTAGAACCCAACGTATCAATCTTGGCTTGGCATCCTGCTTGGTAAACAAATACTTGATAGCAGAATGGTCAGTCAAAATAGTTGTTTTAGATAAAACTAAATAAGGGCAGAATTTATCAAAGGCATACACCACAACTAGTAATTCTTTTTCAATGGTGGTGTAATTCTCTTGGGCCGGATTTAAAGTTTTACTTGCATAATAAATGGGTCGAAAGTGCTTATCAACCCTTTGACCAAGGACAACTCCTAATGCAAATTCACTAGCATCACACATTATTTCAAATGGTAAATCCCAATTTGGGGCAATAATGATCTGGGCATTAGTCAAATTTTCTTTCAAAAATTCAAATGCCTCTAAACAATCTTTAGTAAAATTGAATGGTGCATCTTTTAAAAGTAATTGTGTTAGAGGTCTAGTTATTTTAGAAAAATCTTTTATAAAATGCCAGTAAAAACCCGTGTGTCCAAGAAAACTGCTAATGCCCTTCACATTAGTTGGTGGGGGTAATTTGGCAATTGTGTCAATCTTTGCCGATCCACTTCAATTCCCGATTTGGAAATCTTGTGGCCTAGAACTATACCCTCCTTGACCATAAAGTGACATTTCTCCCAATTAAGGACTAAGTCGGTTTTTTCACACCTAGCAAGCATTAAATCAAGATTAGTGAGACAATCATGGAAGGAAGATCCAAAAACAGAAAAATCGTCCATGAAGACTTCCACGAATTTTTCCACCATGTCGTGGAATATGGCTGTCATGCACCTTTGAAATGTCGCGGGTGCATTGCATAACCCAAAGGGCATGTGGCGATAAGCAAAGGTCCCACTTGGGCAACTAAAAGTGGTCTTTTCTTGGTCCATTGGGTCTATGGGTATCTGGAAATAACCCGAAAAGCCATCTAAGAAACAATAATAACTATGGCCCGATAATCTTTCTAACAATTGATCAATAAAAGGTATGGGGAAATGGTCTTTACGAGTGGCATCATTTAGCTTTCGATAATCGATGCACACTCTCCAACTAGTTATCGTTCGTGTTGGAATAAGCTCATTCTTCTCGTTGGTTATGACTGTCATTCCTCCTTTCTGGGGCACCACTTAGACCGGAATCACCCACGGACACTCGGAAATAGAATAAATGAGCCCCACATCTAAGAGCTTGACTGCTTCCTTCTTGACCACTTCTTTCATGTTTGGGTTTAATCTTCTTTGGTGTTGCACAACTAGCTTCGCTCCTTCCTCCAGGTTAATCTTGTAAGAACAATAAGAGAGACTTATTCCCTTGATGTCGGTAATGCCCCATGCTGTGGCCCGCTTTCGCTTCTTCAAGACTTGAACTAGTTCTTCTTTTTCATATTTGGAGAGGTCAGAGGCAACTTTAACTGACTTTTGATGACCATCTTCAAAGAAAGCATACTCCAAGTGATTTGGTAATGTTTAGAGCTCTGTTTTTGCGTTCTGCAAGTTGTACTTGCCGAGTACAGGTGAGGGGCTCGGCGAGTCTGCTGCATAATTTACGAATTCATTTGTTTCTTCACTTGGACTCGGCGAGTAGATTGGCCCTACTCGCCGAGTAGCTTTTTCAAATTTCTTCACTAATTCTTCATACTCAACTTCTTCCAGCATCCTCTCGATTTCTAGTAAGTCTTTTTCAGCATCAAATTCTTCATCACGGATGGTTGACTTGTTGGGATCTTCGTTATCGCATTCCTCCATTAATTCATCAAACATGTCAATCGAGAATGCCATGTGATCACTATTCCTCGCATGCTTCATAGCTTGATCAACCCCGAAAGTGACTGAATCATCTCTTACCCGTAAAGTAAGCTTCGAGTCTCTCATGTGCACTATAGCACTGGCCGTGTTGAGGAAAGATCTTCCAACGATAATCGGGACTTGAGGATCCGCTTCCATGTCTAGAATTATAAAGTCTGCGGGAAACACAAACTTGTTTAGCTTGACCAATAAGTTTTCACGTATTCCTCTTGGAAATGTGACTGTTTTATTTGCTAAGTGAATTGCCATATGAATTGGCCTTGGTTCCAGGAGATCCAACTTCTTGAAGAATAAATAAGGCATGAGGTTCACACTTGCTCCCGAATCAGCCAAAGCATGAATGGTAGCCAAGTTGCCAAATTGGCAAGGCAAAGTCAAGCTTCCCGGGTCACCTTTCTTCTTTGGTAATTTGTTTAACATGGCAGCTGAGCAATTTTCATTAAGAACTACTTCTTTCACATCCTCCATCTTCCTGCTATTGGTTAGAAGCTCCTTAAGGAATTTTGCATATTTTGGCATTTGCGCGACTGCTTCGATGAAGGGTATGTTGATTTGAAGAGCTTTAATATGGTCAAGAAACTTCTGGTACTCCTCTTCCTACTTTTCTTTCTTAGCTCGGGCTAGATATGGAATTGGAGGCTGAAAGGGCTTTTCATGAACTTAATTTTTGGAATTTGGAAGTGGACTCGTCAAGTCCATATTCTCGACTCGGCGAGTAGGGTCTGTTCCATGCAGATTTTTATTTTGATCTTCTTTTTCTGCATCCTCCTTTTGCAATTCTTTGGGTGCTTCATTTTGAATAGGGGCCAGAGGAGTAATTATCTTCCCACTTCTTGTTGTGACTATGCTTATGTGCACGCCTCGTGGGTTTTTTTTGGTTTTACTAGGTAGTTCGCCCGGTGATCTTTGATTGATTTGTTGAGCAAGTTGCCCAAGCTGCGTTTCAATGTTGTGGATAGATGCTTGGTGGTTTGTAAGCATGGTTCTTGTTTCTTGGATTGCAGCATCATGATCATTATGTCTCTTTTCTGAAGCAACTACAAATTTGGTAAGCATCTCTTCCAAACATGGCTTTCTTTCTTGTTCCGGCTCCTCCTTTTGGTAAAAACTTCTTCCATTTTGCTTGTACTTCTCCTCCTTAGCCTTCTTGTACTCGTCATAAGGGAGCCACTCCTTCTTTGGTTTCCGCCAATCTTCATCATATCGGTCCCCACTTGAGTAACATACTTGCACCTTCTTATTTCCATTTTCATCCAAGTCGCAGTCTCTAGTAAGATGAGGCCCATTGCAGTTCTCACAACCCACCCGAATAGCATGTATCGTTTGATCCATTTTGTCCATCCTCCTATCCATGGTTTTTAGCATAGCCATGACTGCTGACAAGTCTTCTGAAGCTGCATAGGCGGCCCCCCTTGTCACATCATTTCTTGGATTATGGTATTCTTTAGAATGCTTAGAGAATTCTTCAATTAATTGCTTTATCACTAGAGGTGCCTTCTTCATGAGTGGACCTTGCGAGTCAAGTAATTGCCTTATTGTAACATTTACTCCATCATAGAAGATTGAGACTTCTTGTTGACTATTGACGTCATGATGTGGACAATTCCTTAGCAAGCTCTTGTACCTCTCCCAAGCTTCATATAGCGACTCTCCAGCTTGTTGTTAAAAGTTAGCTATGGATTTCTTTAGCTTGGATATCTTGTATGGTGGGCATAATTGATCAATGAACTCTTCTTTCATTTGGGCCCATGTAGTGATAGATCCTGGGGGAAATGATTTGAGCCAATCCTTTGCAGCACCCTTCAAAGTAACCGGAAGCATGTGAAGTAGCTGAGTTTCTCGAGGCACATTTGGAACATTGGAGTAATCAGCCACATCATTGACTTCATCCAAGTGTTTGTAAGCATCTTCGTGGTCTTTTCCTGTGAAGGGGATCTCCTTAAGTTGAGCAAGGATGTGACCCTTTAGCTCAAAAGTACCAATTGCGGAATTGCAGGTTGCACAAGTCCCATGGGGATTATATCGATGTTAGCCATGGTAAGAGCTAACTCGTCGCCGGAATCGAAGTCATGCCCGTATGTAGGTTCTTCTTATTCCTTGGTTTCATACTCGGTGTCTTCTTTGATCGGGTTTTCGCTTGCTAAAGATACGCTGGATGCTCCTGATTTGCTGCTCTTCTTCTTCCCAAAAACAATCTTCAAGTTAGACAAAGGCGATTTCTTAGGTGTATTCGAACTTTCCACGTCTTTACCTTTGTTCCTTCTCAACACAGATTTTGGGTCTTCAAGCGGGGGTACCAGCGGAATGTTGGATCCTCTGGTCATGAAAATCCTGAAATAAAATAGACAAACACATAAAAAGAACAAAAAAATGAAATTGAGCTAAACGAAAAGTAAATACCAAATAGCAGGGTAATCGCCAAGTAGGTGCGAGTGCACTCGGCGAGTAGCCTGTTTTAACTAAAAATAAAAACTAAAGGATTTTTTTTTAAAAAGACTAATAAATCCTAAATCCTAACCTACTTACTGAATTACTAAAAAATTAACTTTGTGCAAGAAAACTCACACAAAGGATCGATAAAATTAGGAATTAGACTTAATTTTTGAACCGTTCTCCGGCAACAGCGCCAAAAACTTGATGTGTGTAAAATGCATTGGTTTAATCCTACTTTTTAATTATAAATTTAGCACTCAAAGGCAGTGAACCTGTCTTTTAGTGGTATAGTTGGATATGTAGAGTGTCGAACTCAGGGAACGGAAATTAAACTAATAACTAATTTTAACTAACAAAGTAATAAAAGTAAAGGTTTTTCTCTAGTTTTACAAGACTAGAAACTTAAACACACCACCTAACAAATGATTAACTAACAACTAAAAACAAGTAAAAATTCACCAAATTTGATAAAGAGTTTCTGTTTAGGTCCAACGAATTCACTCCTATGGTTATTTGTATAATAATGTGATAAATTAATTGTTACTGGTTACCAACTAGAGTAGTTAGATTCATGTTCACTATTACTAACCCTTAGACAATTAATCAATTCAAGCAGTGGCCAATGGTTTGAACTAATTAATTCCCTAGTTCAATTATTTGGATTAAATAAGATTTGTAATTAGTTAATCAAGTGGGTGTTTCAATTAACCTCTTGTTTGTTGGTTTCTCAAACAAGCTCACACATTAATTTACCCATTTTCAAATTAATCCTAGTTTCATGTTCATTATTCCTAGACATATGATAAAGTGTTCACATAAGCATATGTGGTTAACAACTAAGATATGTTCATGCAACTTAATTGTCTTCTAATTAACAGAAAATAGTTGTGGTTAATGCATAAGGTTCTTTAACAAACTTAATTTAATAAAATCACCAATAAACAATCAATAAAAGTAATAATTAAACCATAGGAGTAATTTGGTTCTTCCTAAACAGAAACAATACGAATTTAGCTCATGATTACAGTGGAAACAAGCTCAAACACGAATTTAATTAAGCTAAACATGATTTAATCCTAAGATTAAGTGGAAAATATAACCTAATTCCCCTTGAGTCTTCAAAAGATCAAAGGTTAGGGTTCTTCAGGTCTCCAAAGGGTTCTTCAATCGTAGGTCTATCTCCAAGAAAGCTAGAAAAGTTCCCCAATTCAGATTAAGATCCATTATTTATACATATCACAAAACAGGGGCAACTCGGCGAGTAGGTCGTGTAAAATCCGTGTATGACAAGTATTTTTGACTTTTCTTCGGGAACATTCTTATGAACTCGCCGAGTTGGTGCGTAGACTCGTCGAGTAGGTGTGGGTTTTTTTCCTTTTTCTTCATTCTTTGGTCTCTAATTGCTTCTCCTTATTCCTTTTGACCTCCAAGCATGTCTTTTGGACTGAAAACACAATTTAAGCATTATTAAGTACCTTTTGTCCACACTAGTGAGTACTATGGCTCCCCGCAGCATCACAAAAACCTCTCACTGACTAGTGAATACTATGGCTCCCCGCAACATCACAACAATCTCTCACTGACTAGTGAGTACTACAGCTCCCCGCAGCGTCACCACACCCCTTTACGAATTCATGAATGTTGCAACTCTCTACAGCCTTATGTGACAACCCGATATTTCGAATCAATGTGATGACCTAAAAAGTCAAAAAATTGTAATCTCTTTTGATATAATTAAATTAACATCAGAAATAAAATGCTCAAAAGTTTCTATTGGGTTGCCTAAAATGATCGTTATCATGTCAAGATTTTCAGAAATATAAAGAACACTGAAAACTGAGTTATAACGAAGAGGTTATGACCAACCAAAGATTCACAACAAAAACCGTCAGTACGGCTAAACATAAAACGAGAAATTTCAATAATATACTTATTAGGCTTAGGTATCTAAATAAAAGTCATAGGTATCATTAAACCGTGAACATACATAAAAAGAACGCCCAAATCTGACGTCGTATGAGGAAGTTGTCATTTTTCGAAGTGTCGGTATAGCAGTAGACAGCTAAAAACTCGAAACAGAGATCGAGTGACTTTTGGCCGAAACAACCTAAATGAGAATCGAAGGTCTTGACAACAGTATTTCAACGGTAAAAAGTCTGGCGAAAACGGACGTCGAACAAAGAAATTATGGATTTTTAACGGACTTTTTCGTTTCCCGTCTTGTTAAAAATAATTAATTAAAAAAAATCAAAACCAGACAACGAAGTCCAAATGAAAGTTGTAGACCGTATTCTCACCTCCGCGTTCATATATACAACGTCGAAAACGGAGCTCATACGTGGAAGTTACGGATTTTACAAGTTTGAAGGGCACAAACCAAGACAATTTACGCCCAACGTACTCGGGTGCCAGGCCTTGGATCGTCCACGTCACCCCCTACGCATCTATGCCGTCCCATTCGAAGTCCGGCAGACCAGGATGCGGTAAGCCATGATGCACGAATACGCCCCGCGTAACCTCGTACGCCTAGCGTACCGAGGGTCTTTTGCCCTATAAAAGGGATGCGAGTGTTCCGGCTAAAGTTGCTCAATTCCTCTCCTTCTCTTGCATTTTTATTCCATTTTACGTGCAAGAAATATCCCGAAGCCCCGGTTTTCATACCCAACCCCCAAAGGAATTTTTATGCTCCCGAGATTCCCGAGAATCCCAAGAAAATCCGCTTTCTCGAGTCAAAGTTCTGCTCGGTTTGCGTCTCACTTTCTTCAATCTATCAAGTGAGTTCATACCCCTATAACTACGTTTTCAACTACTTTATAGATGCTTTTATACGCTTTCAAAGGGGGGAAATACAAGTAAAACACACGGTTACTCTCGTGTGGAAAACAATAAGCTTCTACTACACTTATCTTTATATACCAAATCATATGTGATTCTTAACTATCATATGAAAACGTTCGCATGCAACACCTATTCAATAACATCTTGTCCTTTAAGAATATATACACGTTGTTATACGAATGTCTAACACTTCATTTATATTTTGAGTATAAATGTTCAATAACGTTATACTTTACATACAAAGTTGACAGTACACTAGGGTTTACCATACAAACGAAACACACTTTTGGAAAAACTATAATAGGTATAGTTTACTTGATATTCATGACATTTTACATACTATAAGTACTATATCAAGGAAATACCTTCATATACAAGAACAAACGAGCTTTTCATACATAAATGTATTTGATACTAAGTTTTGTGAGACGTTCATCTTCACGTACTTTCTAGTATGTAGTTAAAGTCCTGTATTATATACCATAATCACTTGGAGAGAGAGCGTGATACTTGTGTATAGATCTATACGTGATTGAAAATCCCGCACCTAAACTGTTAGCTACAGTTAGACCGGTGGGTCTTGGGTGACAAACGTCATAACACTCCAACGCCTGAAGAACGTTGTTACAGGCAATCTGGGTCAATAGCATAGTTGTAAAACTCACATCAAGTATTAAAAACACGTTGATTTACGGGGATATCAAATGTCTAAGAGATTTTATACACACATAGATCTACTATTCTAGGCATGAAAAACAATATTGCATTATAGTTTTGGAACTTTTAAACTGTCATACAGTTATGGAAAAATATTGGATTTTTACAAACGACATGCAAAACGATCGGGTCTTAGTAGAAGACTACTTTTATGCTAGTAGAAAATATGGAATTTTCTAGGAGTTTTCAAACATCTATAAACAAATTTATTCAATTTCATACAAACATTGACATCAAATACTTATGAACTCACCAGCTTAAATGCTGACCTACTCTTTCAAATCTACTTGTATTTTTCAGGGATTCAGTAATACAGGTAAACCCCAGCTTTTGGAGAAATGATGCTAAGGGGTCAGTTTTAAACTCATTTTGTCATCATATTGTGATTTGTTTTTGAAACCAATATCAAACATACAAACTTAAATACTATTGGAGTATTTGGTAGATACAATACTTTAACTTATGTATTTAGATGTACATGTTTTAAATTCTAGACAATTGTCATATCTCTATTCTCGCACAGACACCTGGCTGGATTCCACCCACCAGGGGACCCCTACTACCCGAATATGGGCAATGGAGGATGGGTAGAGGAGGATCCCGAAGAGGATGAAAAACCCATAGAGTTGGAAGAAGGGGATGACTCTGGGACGGACTGAGAACCAGAAGTTATCGACCCACCGGTAGCCCAACCGCCAGCAGTTAGGAGAAACTTTCAAGGACCAACTCCCAATTGGGGAAGTCACCTTCACCATTGGAGCCAACAACAAGGATTACATCCTCCCTACGGTATGTGTCGGGACTTCTACGATGTCAGGGATGGAGGTTCAGCCGACCGAGCACTCCCAGTCATGGTGAGCAAACTAGTCAACCAGTCCAATCAATCTAGGGTCCAAGCAAACCCACTTCGTGAAAGTCAACGTGGAAGTACAAGTTCACACTTCTGACATCCATCGACTGGATAGGTTGCAGGATGACGCCCAACTCCGCGCCGACACATTCCAATCACAAATGATTGCAGCCCTCTCGGAGATAAGGGAACAGCAAGCCGCCTTCTGTGACAACCCGAAATTTCCATTCTGAACAAGCCATATCAAGCCAATAGAAGTTAGAACAGTTACAGTGAAATTCCAGACATTGGGTATAAGTTTGACAGTTTTTTTTTTCAGGATTTACACTTAAGGAGATATCAGGATAATGGATGCACTAGGGTTTTGTGCAACACTGTTATTCCAATACTCTAGGATATTAGAGTTCATTCCGGGAATAAAATATTTTTCTGCCAAAAATCCCAGGACTATATATAGAAATATGAGCCATATTCATTCATTAGTTACATTTCCAACTAGAGAAAAGTCAAATTCTTTCTCATAGATCTTCGGGTTTTTATCCCAAATCGTGAGTACTTCTATCTAGTTGTATTATATTGCTTAGATTGTGTTTAATAACATCAAAATTGTGTCAAAACACTAAGATCTGTGAGTTTAACGCCCAACAACACCTTGGGGAATAAACTCCTTTTTAAGGGCCAAAAGTGTGCCCAATGTCCCTCAAAGCCTTGGGAATGAACCTAGAAGCTGCCATTACATGTTTAGACCACAAAATCACTTAGAAACAAAGGGTGAAAGTGAGTTCACGGCCAAGGAAGTTCTTGGGCCGTGAACTCCATTTTTGTGTGCCAAAATGCCCTAAAAGCCTTCCTTAAGCCAAGAGACTAATTTAGACATGTACCTAGTTGAGTTTAGGACTAGCAAACACCCTTAGAACACCAAGAGTAAGGTGTTCACGGCCCAAGAAGTTCTAGGGCCATGAACTCCATAAAATAGTGCCAAATTGTGCTATAAACTCACCTAAAGCCTTGGACAATTTCCTTGCTTCATTCTTGGATAAATTAGGGACTTGAAAACACCATAAACACCCTCCCAAGGGAGATTACGGCCGTAATCTCCATGGGATATGGTCCATGGGCCATGAACTCCTCAAAGGAGTTAAAAGGAAGCCCAAACACTTGTTTAAGACTAGAAGCTCTTTACCACTTAAGTTGTAATAATGTTAAGCTTCATTTAGTGACCTAAGAGAGAGTTTACGGCCAGGAGTTTACTCCCCTGGGCCGTAAACTCCAACACATATGGTCTTTTGACCATAAACTCCCATAAGAGGTCTTGCACTCCTTTGTTGCAACCCATTAGCCTCCTAGCACTTGACCAAAAGTGTTTTCCTTGCATTAGGATGCATATACATGTTTAATTAGTGTTATAATCACTAATTTTTTATATACATATGTCTTCATATGTAATTAGGACCATTGTGTGTGTGTCTAAAGTCTTCACTTGACACCTAGCAGTCCTACCTCTTCAGTTCATCCGTATCACGCACAACAGGTGAGTTCATACCACTTAATCAATGTTTTAACTGTTTTTAAATGTTTTATGGGGTGATACAAGTAGAATTATGCTAATTATTATATCAATCGCATGTGATTAATAAGCAGCATTCAAATGATTGGCTACTCATTAGCCGTTTTATCAAGCAGTTTCATTCAAATGTTTTTCATAAACACTTTATGTGTTTAAAACTCCTTATTACACTGTACGTTTTACTCTGTATGTTTTATTTCAAACTTATTTACAATTGCGTTTCAAACAAATGTTTCTTTATACTAAACTGTTTTATCAAACCGATGCCTTCAAACCGTTTTATAGATTGACATCAAGTCGATCTTTTCTTAGATGATAATTATTTTCAAAGGTTTTACAAAACTTATTTTATTGCTTTTATATTATAAATTGCATGCCTCTATATGTATAGTTATATAAGAAATGTTTAAAAGACTTAGGAAGGCTGTCCACCTTGTTTCCTTTTCCTCGATTTGGATGTGGTCTGGTGGGATATCGGGTACTCGTCCGAAGGTCGTTTAAATATTTGTTATATATTATGTGTACATATATAGTTATAAAGATCCTTCTAGTTCATCCAATGCCCTTGGTTAACAAGGGTATACATCCATTTCCATACGTACAAGTTAGATTACTAGTAAACTACCATATGGGTAATCTAGGAAGATACTAGAACTATTACTAGAACGTGATATCATACAATGAGTCAGTTTATTCATGAGTCAATACTTATTACTATGAGAACATATACATTACATTACTATGAGAACATATACAACTATACTAGGAGAAGAACATATACAGCTATACTAGAGGAAGAACATATACAACTATACTAGAAAGAGAACATATACTACGACACTAGAACGAGTAACAATACATTACATATACATATATACATTGACAAAAATTTTGATTTACTGTATCGGAGCATGCCTTAAATTTCATGGCCCGAGTTGTAGCCAGAATTCTCTTGGATGGAGAGCGTGAGTTTACGTGTAGGTCTATACTAGATTGACTATCCTACACCTTGCTTCTAGCTACAGCCGGACCTGTAGGTCTGCGGGTGCCAAACGTCATTTCTTTTTACGACCATACCTTTGTCGTTGTTACCAATCGATAGTATGGTGCAATTAATCACATGATGCCTTAATATAAATCCAGTTTAAGGTAGTTTGTACAGCAGTAGTTCCTATAATACAACAATACCGTCCGTCGTGTGAAAATTCACGAAGTGAATGTAATGGGAAAAGAAATAGTACTATGGTATAGTGTCGAACTACAACCGTACCTTTTACCTTAAATCTAGGGTAATACATCCAAGTACTGTAGTATTTGTAATAAATAACTACATCGGTACTCAAGTGCCTTATTTGAGGGATAAGGTATAATGTGATGTCTAGATCCCAGACTATACGCTCCCCTATCAAAGGGATTTTGGGACCTACCCACGACCCCTGCATGTATGCAAGCCGTGAGCATCCACATTACTATGATCATATATACTCGATATAACGATCACAATTGCGTTGTGATTCATTGGTATAGTTAGATCCTGAATCGGTTCCATGCTATATCACCTAGTGACGTTTGTCCTATGTATATGTAAGTGTGATCATGTAAGTGATCATGTAGTTGTTCTCATGTAAGTGTGATCATGTAAACATATCTATGTAATAGTATAGTAATGTACTGTAATGTTCCACATGTGCTAGCTGAAATGTGTGTTCTCTCTCTATCTAGCATGTATAGTGATGTACTGTAATGTTCTAGCTGTAATGTATGCTCTCTCTATCTAGCAAGTATAGTAATGTACTGTAATGTTATAGCTGTAATATACGTGCTCTCTACCTAGCAAGTATAGTAATGTATAGTAATGATCTAGAAAGTATTGACTCATGAATGAACTGACTCATTGTATGATATTGCGTTCTAGTAATAGTTCTAGTATCTTCCTAAACTACCCATATGCTAGTTTACAAGTAATCTAACTGGTACGTATTGACATGGATGTATACCCTTGTTACCTAAGGGCATGGGATGAACTGGAAGGACCTTTTATGACTATATATGTACACATGATATATATAACTAATATTTAAACGACCTTCAGACGAGTACTTAATATTCTATAAGCCCACATCCAAATCGAGAAAAAGGACACAAGATGGATAGCCTTCCTAAGTCTTTTAAACATTACTTATATAACCATACATATAGAGGCATGCAATTTATAATATAAAAGCATAAAATAAGTTTTGTAAAACCTTTGAACATAATTATTATCTAAGAAAAGATCGACTTGATGTCAATCTATAAAACAGTTTGAAGGCATGGGTTTGATAAAATAGTTTAGTATAAAGAAACATTTGTTTGAAACACAATTGTAAATAATTTTGAAATGTAATATATAGAGTAAAATGTACAGTGTAATAAGGAGTTTTAAAGCATATAAAATGTTTATGAAAATCACTTGAAGGAAACTGTTTGGTAAAACGGCTAATGAGTATTAAATCATATAAATGCTGCTTATTAATCACATGTGATTGATATAATAAGTAGCATGATTCTACTTGTATCCCCCCATAAACCATTTAAAAATAGTTAAAACATTGATTAAGGGGTATGAACTCACCTGCAGTAAGTGACTGGAATTGAACAAACTGTTATCGTAAGGAAGGATCAGACAAGTGCTTGGTGTCAAGTGAAGACTTTAGACACACACAATGATCCTAATTCCATATGAAGACATATGTTTATAAATAATCAGTGATTAAAACACTAATTATACAAGTATAAACATTTTAACGCGAGGAAAACACTTTTGGTCAAGTGCTAGGAGGCTAATGGGTTGCAACAAAGCAGTACAAGACCTCTAATGGGAGTTTATGGTCAAATGAGCATATGTTTTGGTGTTTATGTCCAAGGGGAGTAAAATCCTGGCCGTAAACTCTCAACAACGTCTCTAATTCAAGCCTATCATTTATACAACTAGTTTGGTGAATTGTTTCAAGGCTAATGCAAGTGTTTGGGTGACGTTTGCCCCCTTTATAGGGGTTTACGGCCCTGGGACCATATCCCATGGAGATTGTGGCCGTAATCTCCTTTAGGGGAAGGTTTATGGTGCTTTCAAATCTCTAAATTAACTAGGAACTAAACTAGGCTTTTGTACTTGGCTCTAGAAGAGTTTATGGCACCATTTGGCACCATTTTATGGAGTTCACGGCCCTAGAACCTTTTGGGCCGTGAACACCTTACTCTTGGTGTTCTAAGTATGTTAGCTAGTCCAAAACTCATTTAGGTACATGCCCAAATTAGTCTCTTGGCTTAAGGAAGGTTTTAAGGACATTTTGGCACTTAAACATGGAGTTCAGGGCCCAAGAACCTCCTTGGCCGTGAACTCACTTTAATCTTTTATTTTGATTGCTTTTGGGTGTCCTAAACATGCAACGGTGGGTTCTAGTTCGAGTTTCAAAGCTTTGAGGGTCATTGGGACACTTTTGGCCCTTAAAATGAAGTTTACTCCCAAGGTGTTCTTGGGCGGTAAACTCCCAAATCTTGGTGTCTTGATCCGATTTTGATGTTTTCTAGTCATATACACACTAGCATACAAGCCTAAGGTAGTTACCTAACATGGGGAAAAGACTAGGTAGCATTTAAGCCACATATATGAGTTTACTCTCCAAGAACGTTCTTGGGCGGTAAACTCCCGAATCTCACAAATTTGCTATGTAATCTAAGTTATTAAGAACATTATAAGCATTATAAGACAACTAAGTTATTAAGAACATTATAAACATTTAAGCCACATATATGAGTTTACTCTCCAAGAACGTTCTTGGGCGGTAAACTCCCGAATCTCACAAATTTGCTATGTAATCTAAGTTATTAAGAACATTATAAGCATTATAAGACAACTAGAGAAGTGTACTCACAATTTGGGATAAAAACCCGAAGATCCGTGAGAGAGAATTTTTACTTTTCTCTAAATGGAATGTAACTAATGAACCAATTTGGTTCAGAATTCTATTTATAGTCCTGAGATATTTTTGGCAGAAAATATTTTTATTCTCGAAATGATATCTAATATAGCAGAGTGTTGGAATAACAATGTTGCACGAAACCCTAGTGCATCCACTCTCCTGATATCTCCTTAAATGTAAATTCTGAAAAACTACCAAACTTGTACTCGAAGTCTGAAGTTTCACTGTAACTGTTCTACTTCTATTGGCGTCAAATGGTTTGTACAGAATGGAAATTTTGGGTTGTCACACTTACTTTTGCGAGATCTTGTCTGTATAGGGATGCTCGAGCTGCGTATACTTGTCTTTTGTAGTATACCTTATTCGCAGCAATGGTCTTGTTATAAGTCTAAAGTATCGTAACTCTGTTGATGGTTGCACGGTTGGGTTTTGTCTGTAAACGTCTTGTGTTCAAATCTAATGTCTTTAAGTTTCTGTATGATTCCGACATTATCATACGACTCGATTCAGTTTGATCCTCACAAAAACAGCTTCATACGTACGTCTCATTATCAGTAAACGTCTTTTTAGCGAAACCCTCATATCAGAAGACCGAAGTACTCATGCGTGGAGTACCTCATAGTTCTTCTCTTTTCCGAAGAAATCCCCGAAGTACCACTCGTGCAGTACGTCAAGTTCAATCCAAGGATTCATACGATTGACCGATCACTAAGGAATGTATACATAAAGAGTGATATATAATCAAGGTTCTATAGGTTTAGAATTGATGATTTCACTTTAACTTCATTTCCTCGATGGGATGTGAGCTTAAAGAAGAATCAGTTATTCGGCTACCTTTTCAATCTTAATTATATACGACTCGTATACATGAGATTGTGATTGTGAAACCAACTATGAATTCTAATATGAACTTCAGGATGGAGAACTGCCCAAGCCTACGAGTAATCGCATCGTCATGTGAACAAACTTAGAACTTAGTACGACTCCTGTAAACAGATTTCCCTACAGCCTAAACACCTACGGAGACACAAGAACAGTGCAGACAACTTATCAAACCACACAATGATAGAATAAGAAGACTACACTTCTCACCCTGGAGAACCCCAATCTTATTCTTCCAGAGATCGACGGATTGCATCATATGTGCCTCGGCTATCGAGGACTCCGTCAAGATTTTCCAATAGAAATCGTTATCTCTGCCTCGCATAGATGAGTTGGTTGAACAAACACAAGGAAAGAATTACTTTCAGAAATGGATCTGAGATCCGAATATCACCAGTTTGAGTGTTAGGGAAGGATGTCCGGAAGACTACCTTCCGAACTCGATGCGGACACTTCGAGTCTGTAGTGATACCCCTCGGATAGGACCAATACGCCCGAAGCGTTAATGAGCTTAATGAATAGAGTCCGTCTTTCTTACTTGGATCAGCTCGTCATTTCTCCATGTAATGACTTACTTATCTACCCTCGTGGTAATAAGGATCCCCTGGAAACATTACCTTTAGAGGAACTTTCGCGAAGTTCTTTAAGCACAAGTTTTGAAATTGAAGAGCCAGGTTCCTATGACACACTGTTAGTGATGTGGGAATTTTTGAGTAGTTTTGCAATTTGTCGAAACTATTGAAAATTTGTCGACACCAGAGATGCCGACAGAAATTCGCCAAATTCTAGGTCTTACAGACCTACTATCTTAATTCATCCAAAACCCCTCGCAAATCACAGAAAACCGTACGACGTTGATCCAACAAGGAGTGGCCCTTCACTGGGATGTTTAGCAACAGAAAGAACCTTTGGAATTCCAAGTGAGTGACCAAATTCTTTAGGAAAGACTGACTTTGGGAATGGCTTATTATGCTTCGTATCGCGTGGAAAGCTAAATCCAATATAGTTAGGACCTCCGAGATTCTTACCAAAATCGGTCCTGTACCTCGCAAACTAGACCTACTCCACGAACTCAGTGACGTACGTTCTAATCTTCGTGTCCCGATCGTTAAACTGTACCATTCCGTAAGGACTCTTGTAAGTCCACTTGTCGAGATCCTCGCCTTCGTATTAGAACCGTAGTGACCCTCGACTGAGAGGTCAAGCGGACGAAGCAACGCCATCGCCCATTAGTGAACGTTCATTGGGATACCAACCGAGAACCCGATTTCACTTAGGAGCACTAGAACCAATCGATTAGGAAATTTCCTCCTCATGACTCGATCATTTGTACCTAATTCCTTGCCTAAATTCTAATTTCGGGACGAAATTCCCTTCAAAGGGTGAAAGTGGTTTCACGGCCAAGGAAGTTCTTGGGCCGTGAACTCCATTTTCATGTGCCAAAATGCCCTAAAAGCCTTCCTTAAGCCAAGAGACTAATTTAGACATGTACCTAGTTGAGTTTAGGACTAGCAAACACCTTTAGAACACCAAGAGTAAGGTGTTCACGGCCCAAGAGGTTGTAGGGCCATGAACTCCATAAAATAGTACCAAGTGGTGCTATAAACTCTCCTAAAGCCTTGGGCAATTTCCTTGCTTCATTCTTGGATAAATTAGGGACTTGAAAACACCACAAACACCCTCCCAAGGGAGATTTCGGCTGTAATCTCGATGGGATATGGTCCTTGGGCCGTGAACTCCTCAAAGGAGTTAAAAGGAAGCCCAAACACTTGTTTATGACTAGAAGCTCTTCACAACTTAAGTTGTAATAATGTTAAGCTTCATTTAGTGACCTAAGAGAGAGAGTTTACGGCCAGGAGTTTACTCCCCTGGGCCGTAAACTCCAACACATATGGTCTTTTGACCATAAACTCCCATAAGAGGTCTTGCACTCCTTTGTTGCAACCCATTAGCCTCCTAGCACTTGACCAAAAGTGTTTTCCTTGCATTAGGATGTATATACATGTTTAATTAGTGTTATAATCACTAATTGTTCATATACATGTGTATTCATATATAAATAGGACCATTGTGTGTGTGTCTAAAGTCTTCACTTGACACCTAGCAGTCCTACCTCTTTAGTTCATCCGTATCACCCACAACAGGTGAGTTCATACCCCTTAATCAATGTTTTAACTGTTTTTAAATGTTTTATGGGGGAGATTCAAGTAGAATTATGCTAATTATAATATCAATCGCATGTGATTAATAAGCAGCATTCAAATGATTGGCCACTCATTAGCCGTTTTGTCAAACGGTTTCATTCAAATGTTTTTCATAAACACTTTATGTGTTTAAAACTCCTTATTACACTATACATTTTACTCTGTATGTTTTATTTCAAACTTATTTACAATTGTGTTTCAAACAAATGTTTCTTTATACTAAACTCTTTTATCAAACCGATGCCTTCAAACCGTTTTATAGATTGACATCAAGTCGATCTTTTCTTAGATGATAATTATGTTCAAAGGTTTTACAAAACTTATTTTATTGCTTTTATATTATAAATTGCATGCCTCTATATGTATAGTTATATAAGAAATGTTTAAAAGACATGGGAATGCTATCCACCCGGTTTCCTTTTCCTCGATTTGGATGTGGTCTGGTGGGATATCGGGTACTCATTCGAAGGACGTTTAAATATTTGTTATATATCATGTGTACATATATCGCCATAAAGGTACTTCCCGTTCATCCAATGCCCTCGGGTAGCAAGGGTATACATCCATGTCCATACGTACCAGTTAGATTACTAGTAAACTACCATATGGGTAGTTTAGGAAGATACTAGAACTATTACTAGAACGCGATATCATACAATGAATGGACATGGATGAATACCCTTGTTACCCAAGGGCATGGGATGAACTGGAAGGACCTTTTATGAATATATATGTACACACAATATATAACTAATATTTAAATGACCTTCAGACAAGTACCCAATATTCTATCAGCCCACATCCAAATCGAGAAAAAGGACACAAGATGGATAGCCTTCCTAAGTCTTTTAAACATTACTTATATAACCATACATATAGAGGCATGCAATTTATAATATAAAAGCATAAAAGAAGTTTTGTAAAACCTTTGAGCATAATTATTATCTAAGAAAAGATCGACTTGATGTCAATCTATAAAACAGTTCGAAGGCATGGGTTTGATAAAACAGTTTTGTATAAAGAAACATTTGTTTCAAACACAATTGTAAATAAGTTTGAAATGTAATATACAGAGTAAAATGTATAGTGTAATAAGGAGTTTTAAAACATATAATTTTTTTATGAAAATCATTTGAAGGAAACTGTTTGGTAAAACGGCTAATGAGTATTAAATCATATAAATGCTGCTTATTAATCACATGTGATTGATATAATAAGTAGCATGATTCTACTTGTATCCCCCCATAAAACATTTAAAAATAGTTAAAACATTGATTAAGGGGTATGAACTAACCTGTAGTAAGTGACTGGAATTGAACGGACTGTTATCGTAAGGAAGGATCGGACAAGTGCTTGGTGTCAAGTGAAGACTTTAGACACAGAGAATGATCCTAATTCCATATGAAGACATACGTATATAAATAATTAATGATTAAAACACTAATTATACAAGTATAAACATTTTAACGTGAGGAAAACACTTTTGGTCAAGTGCTAGGAGGCTAATGGGTTGCAACAAAGGAGTGCAAGACCTCTAATGGAAGTTTATGGTCAAATGACCATATGTTTTCGAGTTTATGGCCCAGGGGAGTAAACTCCTGGCCGTAAACTCTCAACAAGGTATCTAATTGAAGCCTATCATTTATACAACTAGTTTGGTGAATTGTTTCAAGGCTAATTCAAGTGTTTCGGTGACGTTTGCGGCCGTAAACAGATTTCCCTACAGCCTAAACACCTACGGAGACACAAGAACAGTGCAGACAACTTATCAAACCACACATTGATAGAATAAGAAGACTACGCTTCTCACCCTGGAGAACCCCAGTCTTATTCTTCCAGAGATCGACGGATTGCATCATATGTGCCTCGGCTATCAAGGACTCCGTCAAGATTTTCCAGTAGAAATCGTTATCTCTACTTCCCATAGATGAGTTGGTTGAACAAACACAAGGAGAGAATTACTTTCAGAAATGGATCTGAGATTCGAATATCACCAGTTCGAGTGTTAGGGAAGGATGTCCGGAAGACTACCTTCCGAACTCGATGCAAACACTTCGAGTCTGTAGTGATACCCCTCGGATAGGACCAATACACCCGAAGCATTCATGAGCTTAATAAATAAAGTCCGTCTTTCTTACTTGGATCAGTTCCTCATTTCTCCATGTAATGAATTACTTATCTACCCTTGTGGTAAGAAGGAACCCCTGGAAACATTACCTTTAGAGGAACTTTCGCGAAGTTCTCTAAGCACAAGTTTTGAAATTGAAGAGCCAGGTTCCTATGACACACTGTTAGTGATGTGGGAATTTTTGAGTACTTTTTCAATTTGTCGAAACTATTGAAAATTTGTCGACACCAGAGATGCCGACAGAAATTCGCCAAATTCTAGGTCTTACAGACCTACTGTCTTAATTCATCCAGAACCCCTCGCAAATCACAGAAAACCATACGATGTTGATCCAACAAGGAGTGACCCTTCACTGGGATGTTTAGCAACAGAAAGAACCTTTGGAATTCCAAGTGAGTGACCAAATTCTTTAGGAAAAACTCACTTTGGGAATGGCTTATTACGCTTCGTATCGCGTGGAAAGCTAAATCCAATATAGTTAGGACCTCCGAGATTCTTACCAAAATCGGTCCTGTACCTCGCAAACTAGACCTACTCCACGAACTCAGTGACGTACGTTCTAATCTTCGTGTCCCAATCGTTAAACTGTACCATTCCGTAAGGACTCTTGTAAGTCCACTTGTCGAGATCCTCGCCTTCGTATTAGAACCGTAGTGACCCTCGACCGAGAGGTCAAGCGGACGAAGCAACGCCGTCGCCCATTAGTGAACGTTCATTGGGATACCAACCGAGAACCCGATTTCACTTAGGAGCGCTAGAACCAATCGATTAGGAAATTTCCTCCTCATGACTCGATCATTTGTACCTAATTCCTTGCCTAAATTCTAATTTCGAGACGAAATTCCCTTCAAAGGGTGAAAGTGGTTTCACGGCCAAGGAAGTTCTTGGGCCGTGAACTCCATTTTTATGTGCCAAAATGCCCTAAAAGCCTTCCTTAAGCCAAGAGACTAATTTACACATTTACCTAGTTGAGTTTAGGACTAGCAAACACCCTTAGAACACCAAGAGTAAGGTGTTCACGGCCCAAGAAGTTCTAGGGCCGTTAACTCCATAAAATAGTGTCAAGTGGTGCTATAATCTCTCCTAAAGCCTTGGACAATTTCCTTGCTTCATTCTTGGATAAATTAGGGACTTGAAAACACCACAAACACCCTCCCAAGGGAGACTACGGCCGTAATCTCGATGGGATATGGTCTATGGGCCGTGAACACCTCAAAGGAGTTAAAAGGAAGCCCAAACACTTGTTTAAGACTAGAAGCTCTTCACCACTTAAGTTGTAATAATGTTAAGCTTCATTTAGTGACCTAAGAGAGAGTTTACGGCCAGGAGTTTACTCCCCTGGGCCGTAAACTCCAACACATATGGTCTTTTGACCATAAACTCCCATAAGAGGTCTTGCACTCCTTTGTTGCAACCCATTAGCCTCCTAGCACTTGACCAAAAGTGTTTTCCTTGCATTAGGTTGTATGTACATATTTAATTAGTGTTATAATCACTAATTGTTTATATACATATGTATTCATATATAAATAGTGTCACACCCCCGAACCAGACGGCGGAATCGTCCGGGGGCTGTCGTGACTCAATTGAATACCACAACATTGAATATATATGAAACAAAACAACATTCGTCACCATTCATCAACATATTACAACCAGTAGTGTTTACATGACATACATTACTTAAGATATTACATTTCCAAAAATTAATATTGTTTGGTTCATTCAAAAATAAACTGCAACCGTCACTGAGCATGATTTCCCTTGATTCACTGGTTCCCTGAGAATACAAGTATTTTGGAAAAACGTCAACATATGAAATGTTGGTGAGTTCATAAGTAGTGTTTGAAATCGAATGTTTATATTGTTTGAGAAACCACCAGAAAATCCGATATTTTCTGAAAAGAAAAGCTTTCAAAAACGTTTGTGAAGATCCATAGGTATGCTTGTTTGTTTCTATACTTGTAAAAAAAAATGTTCGTTGAAGATGTATGCGTTTCAAATCTGTATGTAATGAAAACCCTAGGGAAACCCGATGTTCCCCTAGTTCTTTTGAAATCCCTTGAGTTGCGTTGAAAACATTATGAAAATAGCAGTATCGGTCCCAAGCGACGTTGGAAGGTTCTCGAGCATTGATTATTTACTACAAACCCGCATTACACAAACGCCCAGTTTGTAGTTATACTAACGAACCCGAAGGCGTCGTCCGTACTAATCACGTTATCCAATCGCCCGGACTATGTGTAGTCCCACATCCGAAGAGAAAGAGGTCACGAAGACCCCGGTAACTCTATTAACCGGCTGGGGAAAATATGCGTGCGAGGGGTCCCCGACCCGCCTCGTAAAATGTGTAGACTTTTCTAGCAATACCATGGACCCTTGGGGACCAGTGGTACAAGCCATTGAAAGTCACCCTACGTTGTGCCAAGTTGGTGAAACTCAACACTTCGTAGAAAAAAAATGTCTTCGGGCCTTAAGATCAGGTCATTGGGCTAGCTAGGCCCAACAAACAAGATTTTACACTTTTGGGGCCCGAAGATGGTGCGTAGACGTCTGTGCACACTCGTATGTATATGTATTACCAATCGTTATTTGTATGTATCAAAGAGTTAGTAGTTGTAGATTTCCATTGGCTCGAGACCGAGCCAATTCGTTTAGCAACGACTTTTGGTATTGTAATGAGTTGTATTTCGTTGATAGTCGAGGTGTCATTATTTGATCAAATTGTACACATTGAATCAGCCTTGAAATATTTCTGTTTTCAGCCCCTCATTATTTGTAAAATTTACATTTTCAACCCTTTTATTTAAATATTTCCCGGTTTGGTCCTTAAACTATTTTTCTTGACATTTTAACACCAAAAATTATTGAAATTAATATTTTCCAGCATATTTTTCAAAGAAACAGTTTAAGTCCCTGAAAATGCAGTTTTTCTCGGTTTTAGCCCATCTTTTCGCAATTTTGACAGTTTTGGCCCAAAATGGAAAATTTTTGCAACTTTGGTCCTTTTTAAATTTAAAAAGCATTTTAAACCTTTGAAAAGGGTTTGGGACACTTATAGTCCACTGTTTTACAGAATTTCACAGTTTTGGCCCTTCAAAACAGAAAAATTCGCATAATGGGCCTTATTGGGCCGAAATTTTCATTTTTAGCCCAATAGGCTTGAAATTTATGTTTTTAATCCACTAATTGAATAGAATTCCAGAAATAGTTTTATGAAAACTGTTTTGGCACATTCCAACCATCAGAATCTGTAAAATGTCAATTTGGGCCCTTAATTTTGTATTTTTCACATTTTTGGCCCCAAATGTGTGTTTTTAGCTTAAAGAAAATTGTTGCTAACCACTTGGCTATTTGTCTAGTATCACTTATTATGTAGGAACATATTTGAAGCTAATATCATAAAACATGAGTTATATCTCGGTTTTGAGGGGTTTAATGGCTAGATCCAACATTAAAACACATATAAGCATACATATAAGCATGGAAATCATACAAGGCATACAAATACATATAGATCTACACTTTCACTTGTATTCCCCCCCACAAAAACTCTTAAAAACAGAAAATAGGGGTATGAATCTCACCTTGAGTGGGTAGTTTCGGTTCTTGAAGAAAAATTGGAAGAAATGAAGTGATTTTTGGCCCTTGCACTCCTTGATGAACTTTTCGAGATTATGGGGTTTCTAGAGTGCAAGATCACGGTTTTTACATGGATTAGGAAGAGATTTTGATAACAAAAGAATTTAAACCATAGATCTATGCATAATCTTACCTTAGATGATGATTTACTTGCAAAATCCTCTTGGAAAGTCCCTAAATTTCGAGATTTTTGGAGAGGGGAGGGAAGGAGAGTTCTTGTGTGTTCTAGAGAGAAAGTGGAGATATTTTTGGTGTGTGTGATGATGCTTGGCCGAGAGCAAGAAGAGAAGAGAGAAAGAAGTGACTCTTGAAGTGATACATGCATGGAGGTATGTGATATATGCCTAGAAATCCATTAGGTAATAGTGAGGTGGCAACACTAGTCAATTCCCCTTGGATTTGGGCCTTGGGCCGAGAATATGAAGGGAAAGAGGAAAAATTTGGGCTTTTGCCCCCAAGCCCAACATTAGAGATAGTTTAGGGTATTTATTGGACTTATAAAATAAAATTGTGATTTTTGTGCTTTATTAAGCTAGGTTAGGTTTAATTATGGATCAAAACTTGTGTTTTATTTCCTTCTAGGTTCTACCTAGCCCAAAATATTGAAATAAACGAATGTGGGTCCAATTAGAGCCCAATTAGGGTCCTAAACCCATGATAGTCCAATTGGAAGCTTATTGGTTCATTTGGATCCAATAAGGAAGTCTTAGTCCAAAATGGACTTAACCAAAACTTCTAGGGTCTCCAATTGTTTGATGACTATTTATAGTACTTGTATCTTGTATTTGATTAAAGTTTTTGATTCACATTAATTTGAATGTATAGATTACATAGCTTAAAATTCACAGTTGTGACATCATCCCCCCGTTAAAGGGAATTTCGTCCCGAAATTCTGTTTGAAAGCTAGTTTTGAGAAAACTAGAATAGGTGAGGGTACTTCTGCTTCATTTGATCTTCGCGTTCCCACGTGAATTCTGGCCCACGCTTTGTGTTCCACCGTACCTTCACGATCGGGATGCGACTCTGCTTAGTACGCTTCACCTCTCTGTCCATGATTTCGATTGGCTCTTCAACGAACAGGAGATTCTCATTGATTTTGATTTCGTCAAGAGGAATGATAAGAGTTTCATCTGATAGGCACTTTTTCAGGTTAGAAACATGAAACACGGGGTGTACACCGTTTAGCTTCGCGGGTAGTTGTAGTCTGTAGGCTACCGGACCTATTCGGGCGACGATTTCGAAAGGTCCAATGTACCGTGGGTTTAGCTTTCCTCGTTTTCCGAAACGTATAACCCCTTTCCAGGGTGAGACCTTCAACAATACTCGATCACCGACCTGGAACTCTAAGGGCTTTCGCCGTTTATCAGCGTAGCTCTTTTGCCGGTCACGCGATGCCTGTAATCGAGCCTTGATCTGGACAATCTTTTCTGTGGTCTCGCGAATGATTTCCGGTCCTGTCATTGCCCTATCCGACGTATGTGTTCTTGCTAGCTGGGTGTCACCTACTTCAGCCCAACATAACGGTGATCTACATTTACGCCCGTACAGTGCTTCGAAAGGGGCCACCTTAATGCTCGAATGATAACTATTGTTATATGAAAACTCGATCAACGGTAGGTGGGTATCCCAAGACTTTCCGAAGTCTATCACACAAGCACGAAGCATGTCTTCAAGCGTCTGAATGGTTCGTTCGCTTTGACCGTCCGTTTGTGGGTGATACGCAGTGCTCATATCAAGATGAGTTCCCATTGCCTTGTGGAGCGACTGCCAAAAGCGTGACGTGAACCTACTGTCCCTATCCGAGATGATGGATTTTGGCACTCCATGAAGTCTTACAATCTCTCGTAGGTACAAACGCGTCAGCCTCTCCATCTTGTAGGACTCTTTGATGGGCAGGAAATGGGCAGATTTCGTCAGTCGGTCGATTATTACCCATATGGTGTCCAATCCGTCCGACGTCTTGGGCAGCTTGGTCACGAAGTCCATAGAAATCCCCTCCCATTTCCACTCAGGGATTGCCGGTTGTTGTAACAATCCGGAAGGTTTCTGGTATTCCACTTTTACTTTGGCACACGTAAGGCACTTACTAACATAAGTTGCGATTTCCGCCTTCATGTTAGGCCACCAATAGTGCTGCTTAATGTCCAAATACATCTTGTCCGAACCAGGATGAATGGAGTATCGTGTCTTGTGGGCTTCCTTCATAACGATCTCCCTGAATCCTCCGATTTTTGGAACCCAAATATGGTTCATGAAGTAGTATACCCCATTCTCTTTGACTTCCAGGTTCTTCTCCATTCCGCGTAATGCCTCGCTAGTTCTGTTTTCCGTTTTCATAGCCTCTGCCTGGGCTGATGCAATTTGAACGGTCAGATGAGACTGAATGGTTATCGAGTGCGTTTTCGTACGGCGATTTGTGTATTCCTTCCGACTTAATGCGTCAGCTACCACGTTGGCCTTGCCTGGATGGTACTTGATCTCGCATTCGTAGTCGTTTAACAATTCCACCCATCTTCGTTGTCTCATGTTCAGCTCCTTCTGATTCAAGATGTGCTGGAGGCTCTTGTGGTCCGTAAAGATGGTGCACTTTGTACCGTACAGGTAGTGCCTCCAAATTTTTAGAGCGAAGACCACAGCTCCCAGTTCTAGGTCATGGGTTGTGTAATTTACTTCGTGCGTCTTTAGTTGACGGGACGCATATGCTATTACTCTTCCTCGTTGCATGAGAACGCAACCTAAGCCCTGATTTGACGCGTCACAGTAAACTACAAAATCTTCCGTTCCTTCAGGTAGAGATAGTACAGGAGCGCTACAAAGAGCTTGCTTCAAGGTTCGAAACGCAATCTCTTGTCGGTCTGTCCACTTGAATGGCACACTCTTTTGCGTAAGCAAGGTAAGTGGCTTGGCGATTTTCGAGAAGTTTTGGATGAATCTCCTATAGTAGCCTGCTAGGCCTAAGAACTGACGAATTTCCGTGGGCGTCGTCGGAGTTGCCCATCCTTCCACAGCTTTGACCTTGGAGGGATCCACATGAATTCCGTCTTGGCTAACTACGTGGCCTAAGAAATTCACACTCCGAAGCCAGAACTCGCACTTGGAGAGTTTGGCGTAAAGTTTTTCCGATCGCAGCGTTTCTAGGACTTGTCGGAGATGTTGGCCATGCTCCTCTTTGCTTCGGGAATAGACGAGGATGTCATCGATAAACACAATGACGAAGTTGTCCAAAAACGGTCGACAGATTCGGTTCATTAGGTCCATAAATGCGGCAGGTGCATTTGTTAGTCCGAAGGGCATTACGACGAATTCATAATGTCCATAGCGGGTTCGGAAAGCGGTTTTAGGAATATCTTCTTCTCGGACCTTGAGTTGATGGTATCCGGACCGTAGATCTATTTTAGAAAAGTAGCTAGCTCCTTGGAGCTGGTCGAATAGATCATCGATTCGCGGGAGTGGGTAGCGGTTTTTAACAGTGAGTTTATTCAACTCTCTGTAATCGATGCACATTCTGAAAGATCCGTCCTTCTTTTTGACAAAGAGCACCGGAGCTCCCTATGGCGAGTAGCTAGGTCGGATAAATCCCTTGTCCAGAAGCTCACTGAGTTGGCTGGACAATTCCTGCATTTCAGCAGGAGCCAGTCGATATGGTGATTTAGCGAGGGGAGTTGCTCCTGGAACGAGGTCGATTCGGAATTCAACCTGTCTCTCTGGGGGTACTCCTGGAAGATCTTCGGGAAATACGTCCGGAAATTCACACGCTACCGGAATGTCTTGGATGTTAGTTTCTTCTTTTGTCTTGTCCACTATGTGGGCCAAGAACGCTAAGTTATTCTTTCGCAGATGTTTTTGTGCTTTGATGCACGAGATAAGACGAAGATTCGTGCTAGGTTTGTCTCCGTAAATTACTAGGGTTTCGTGATTCGGGAGACGAAGGCGAACGGCCTTCTCGTGGCACATAATCTCAGCATGGTGGGGGCTTAACCAATCCATGCCGATAATCACATCAAAACTCCTAATTGATACTGGCATTAGATCTATTCGAAAGACGTGCTGGTTAAGGGTTAGGGTACATCCAGTGTAGATTTCCCTAGTGGATTCGGTCTTCCCATTGGCCATTTCCACCGTATAGGTTTCATTTAGCTTTTGGGGTTGTTGTTTTAATAGATGTTTAAACTTCTCGCTTACGAAACTTCGCTCCGCTCCGGTATCAAATAAGATGCATGCATAAGTGTGGTTTAGGAGGAACGTACCGGTCACAACTGCGGGATCTTGAACTGCATCACTCTGACCCATAGTCAGCATTCTTCCTGTTCCTCTGTTTCCGGAGTTGTTGTTGTTGTTAGGGCAATCTCGACGGAAATGTCCCGTCCTTCCACACCCGAAACAGGTGTGGCTAGGCCCTGTGTTGTTGCCGCCAGCATTGGTGTTGTTGGTGTTGCGGTGATTGTTGTTGTTGTTCTGGTTGTTTCCCTGACTCTGGTTCTGAGAAGGATAAGTCCTGCAGAACTTTGCAGTGTGTCCCCTTCGGTTGCAACTGGTGCAATGGAACTCCCTACATTCTCCTTGGTGATGGAAACCGCACTTGTTGCATTTGGGATGAGTGCCGAAATAGGGTCTTGAAGTATTTGAAGCAGCTGAGGCTGGAGCATGTGATGTGACTGGTACCGGCGCAGTGACAGCGTGAACTGCCACCGTTTGCTGCTTCTTAGAGGTCTCGGGACCTTGACGCCCCTTCCTCTTGTTGTTCCATCCCTTCTTACCATCGCTCTCCTTCTTCTTCTCAGTCTCTACCGGTTTCTTGCCCTTTTTGTGGTTATGATCATAGAGCCTCTTTGCCAATCTCTTCGCGCTGTCAAACGTTTCAGGGTTAGCAGCTATCACGTTCCCTTGAATGGGGGATGTCAATCCCCAAATGAATCGTTCAATCTTCTTCCCCTCTGATGTGATCATACCCGGGCACAACAGAGATAGTTCGCTGAATCTCGATATGTAAGCATCGATGTTCCCATTCTGCACCGTGAGATTCCATAGTTCCTGCTCCATCTTCTGTATTTCGCCTCGGGGGCAGTACTCAGCCGTCAACATCTCTTTCATCTCTGCCCAGGGAATAGAGTTGGCGACAGGGAGTGTCATAGCTTCCACATGACCATTCCACCAAGTGAGCGCTTGGTCTACAAAAGTGCAGGCCGCGAACTTCACTTTCATCTGCTCGGGGCACTCGCATATCTCGAATACCGACTCTACTTTCTCGATCCATCGCTTCAGGGCGATCACTCCTCCGGTACCGTTGAAAGTTCGGGGTTTAGCGTTCGCAAAATCCTTGTAGGTGCACGTTTTAGTGAGTCCTTGGTTCGTCCCGTTGTTCGAACTTCCGGATCCTTGCCCGTTACCTCCTCCGTTGTTCCCTCGGTGAAGTTGTGCCATAGCTGCCGTGACCGCAGCAGACACGGCTGCCTGGAAAGCAGTGGAGTCAACTTCCGGCGGGGTTGGTTCGGGATTTCCGCGAGTAGCTGGGCGAGGCATCTTTCTGTCATGAAACGGAAAGATGTTGAGTGTACGTGGTTTCGGTGAGGTTATGATCCTACTAACTAGGCGTATGGTGCGAACCTAAGCATTACTATCATCAAGCATGCAATCATAATGTCTCAACACATAGCAACTGAGAATAATTTAGCAAAACACACAAAAGTTTATTAATATTATCCGCATTTCGTACAAGAAAATTTGCTCGTAGGAGCATACATAAGTAACACTAATCCAACAGCATATCGGCTCCATGAGTAGTGTAGTCACTTAAACATAGAGCCGGAGTACATGACATAGTTACTAATATCCTACTACGATAGGTCTATCCCTAACCGCGATGAGCTGCGTCAGGAGGTGGTGCCGAAGATGTGGATGCTCCCTGAAGACGAGCCACTAGGCGTTCTGCATCCTGAAGTCGAGATTCCCACCTTACCTGCCTCATGTGAAACTCCCGAAGGACGTCACGCGTCTCCTGCTCCGCACGCTCGACTCTAGTCCACAACCGGCGTACTTGATCAGCAGTGTCCTGAGCAAGGTCGCCGGTGTCCCGTAACCGTCTCACCATGACTGGTAGGGCTCGGTCGGCCGGTCCTCCGTCCCTCAAGTCAAAGAACTCGCGTGACATGCCAAACGGGGGTCGCTGTCCCTGATGTCTGCTCCATCTCCAAAGATCCATGCCCCAAGGAGGGGTAGGTCCAGTGGGTCCCACACGATAAGCGGGTACCCTGATCGGGTAAGGGGGGTCGATGACCTCGGACTCTGCATCCGAATCACCCCCTTCGCTGTCATCGAGCTCCTCTTCGAAAGGTTCTTCGTCTTCTTCGGGTTCGGCAGGCTCGCCCTCGACTTCTGCTTCCGGTTCCCCATCTGATTCCTCTTCGGGGTCCTCCTCAGGTTCTTCTTCAGGCTCTTCCTCAGGCTCCTCCTCTAGCCACCCGTTGTTTCCCTGATTAGGGAAGTAGGGGTCTCCCGGGTGATGAAAACCAGCCATGCTGTCTGCGCGAGTACGTAATTATGCTACATTATTCCTAGGATACTATGACTATTACACAGACTAAGCAAATATTCTCTTTTTGAGTGATGGAGGGTATAATTTTTTTTAGGTTCCCTGGCTATTCCGATCTCATCAAGACATGTGTTAGCTTTACCTTGGAGAGAATGTAGTTGATCAGGCTACATTCACTCCTTGGTATCACTAAGGACAGTCCCGAATTAACCGAGATACCAGCATTATGGTGTTTGATTCAGTGTTAGGTCCTTACTCCTAATGCAAGCAAGTGTATTTTATTCATTTGTTTTGTTCAGAGTTATGTTAGTCCCTCTTTTTGGTTTATAGTTGCATATCAATGTATGGCTCGACATGCTAGTTCACTATAAACAAAGCTCTGATACCAACCTGTCACACCCCCGAACCAGACGGCGGAATCGTCCGGGGGCTGTCGTGACTCAATTGAATACCACAACATTGAATATATATGAAACAAAACAACATTCGTCACCATTCATCAACATAGTACAACCAGTAGTGTTTACATGACATACATTACTTAAGATATTACATTTCCAAAAATTAATATTGTTTGGTTCATTCAAAAATAAACTGCAACCGTCACTGAGCATGATTTCCCTTGATTCACTGGTTCCCTGAGAATACAAGTATTTTGGAAAAACGTCAACATATGAAATGTTGGTGAGTTCATAAGTAGTGTTTGAAATCGAATGTTTATATTGTTTGAGAAACCACCAGAAAATCCGATATTTTCTGAAAAGAAAAGCTTTCAAAAACGTTTGTGAAGATCCATAGGTATGCTTGTTTGTTTCTATACTTGTAAAAAAAAATGTTCGTTGAAGATGTATGCGTTTCAAATCTGTATGTAATGAAAACCCTAGGGAAACCCGATGTTCCCCTAGTTCTTTTGAAATCCCTTGAGTTGCGTTGAAAACATTATGAAAATAGCAGTATCGGTCCCAAGCGACGTTGGAAGGTTCTCGAGCATTGATTATTTACTACAAACCCGCATTACACAAACGCCCAGTTTGTAGTTATACTAACGAACCCGAAGGCGTCGTCCGTACTAATCACGTTATCCAATCGCCCGGACTATGTGTAGTCCCACATCCGAAGAGAAAGAGGTCACGAAGACCCCGGTAACTCTATTAACCGGCTGGGGAAAATATGCGTGCGAGGGGTCCCCGACCCGCCTCGTAAAATGTGTAGACTTTTCTAGCAATACCATGGACCCTTGGGGACCAGTGGTACAAGCCATTGAAAGTCACCCTACGTTGTGCCAAGTTGGTGAAACTCAACACTTCGTAGAAAAAAAATGTCTTCGGGCCTTAAGATCAGGTCATTGGGCTAGCTAGGCCCAACAAACAAGATTTTACACTTTTGGGGCCCGAAGATGGTGCGTAGACGTCTGTGCACACTCGTATGTATATGTATTACCAATCGTTATTTGTATGTATCAAAGAGTTAGTAGTTGTAGATTTCCATTGGCTCGAGACCGAGCCAATTCGTTTAGCAACGACTTTTGGTATTGTAATGAGTTGTATTTCGTTGATAGTCGAGGTGTCATTATTTGATCAAATTGTACACATTGAATCAGCCTTGAAATATTTCTGTTTTCAGCCCCTCATTATTTGTAAAATTTACATTTTCAACCCTTTTATTTAAATATTTCCCGGTTTGGTCCTTAAACTATTTTTCTTGACATTTTAACACCAAAAATTATTGAAATTAATATTTTCCAGCATATTTTTCAAAGAAACAGTTTAAGTCCCTGAAAATGCAGTTTTTCTCGGTTTTAGCCCATCTTTTCGCAATTTTGACAGTTTTGGCCCAAAATGGAAAATTTTTGCAACTTTGGTCCTTTTTAAATTTAAAAAGCATTTTAAACCTTTGAAAAGGGTTTGGGACACTTATAGTCCACTGTTTTACAGAATTTCACAGTTTTGGCCCTTCAAAACAGAAAAATTCGCATAATGGGCCTTATTGGGCCGAAATTTTCATTTTTAGCCCAATAGGCTTGAAATTTATGTTTTTAATCCACTAATTGAATAGAATTCCAGAAATAGTTTTATGAAAACTGTTTTGGCACATTCCAACCATCAGAATCTGTAAAATGTCAATTTGGGCCCTTAATTTTGTATTTTTCACATTTTTGGCCCCAAATGTGTGTTTTTAGCTTAAAGAAAATTGTTGCTAACCACTTGGCTATTTGTCTAGTATCACTTATTATGTAGGAACATATTTGAAGCTAATATCATAAAACATGAGTTATATCTCGGTTTTGAGGGGTTTAATGGCTAGATCCAACATTAAAACACATATAAGCATACATATAAGCATGGAAATCATACAAGGCATACAAATACATATAGATCTACACTTTCACTTGTATTCCCCCCCACAAAAACTCTTAAAAACAGAAAATAGGGGTATGAATCTCACCTTGAGTGGGTAGTTTCGGTTCTTGAAGAAAAATTGGAAGAAATGAAGTGATTTTTGGCCCTTGCACTCCTTGATGAACTTTTCGAGATTATGGGGTTTCTAGAGTGCAAGATCACGGTTTTTACATGGATTAGGAAGAGATTTTGATAACAAAAGAATTTAAACCATAGATCTATGCATAATCTTACCTTAGATGATGATTTACTTGCAAAATCCTCTTGGAAAGTCCCTAAATTTCGAGATTTTTGGAGAGGGGAGGGAAGGAGAGTTCTTGTGTGTTCTAGAGAGAAAGTGGAGATATTTTTGGTGTGTGTGATGATGCTTGGCCGAGAGCAAGAAGAGAAGAGAGAAAGAAGTGACTCTTGAAGTGATACATGCATGGAGGTATGTGATATATGCCTAGAAATCCATTAGGTAATAGTGAGGTGGCAACACTAGTCAATTCCCCTTGGATTTGGGCCTTGGGCCGAGAATATGAAGGGAAAGAGGAAAAATTTGGGCTTTTGCCCCCAAGCCCAACATTAGAGATAGTTTAGGGTATTTATTGGACTTATAAAATAAAATTGTGATTTTTGTGCTTTATTAAGCTAGGTTAGGTTTAATTATGGATCAAAACTTGTGTTTTATTTCCTTCTAGGTTCTACCTAGCCCAAAATATTGAAATAAACGAATGTGGGTCCAATTAGAGCCCAATTAGGGTCCTAAACCCATGATAGTCCAATTGGAAGCTTATTGGTTCATTTGGATCCAATAAGGAAGTCTTAGTCCAAAATGGACTTAACCAAAACTTCTAGGGTCTCCAATTGTTTGATGACTATTTATAGTACTTGTATCTTGTATTTGATTAAAGTTTTTGATTCACATTAATTTGAATGTATAGATTACATAGCTTAAAATTCACAGTTGTGACAAATAGGACCATTGTGTGTGTGTCTAAAGTCTTCACTTGACACCTAGCAGTCCTACCTCTTCAGTTCATCCGTATCACCCACAACAGGTGAGTTCATACCCCTTAATCAATGTTTTAACCGTTTTTAAATGTTTTACGGGGGGATGCAACTAGAATTATGCTAATTGTTATATCAATCGCATGTGATTAATAAGCAACATTCAAATGATTGGCTACTCATTAGCCGTTTTATCAAACGTTTCATTCAAATGTTTTTCATAAACACTTTATGTGTTTAAAACTCCTTATTACACTGTACATTTTACTCTCTATGTTTTATTTCAAACTTATTTACAATTGTGTTTCAAACAAATGTTTCTTTATACTAAACTCTTTTATCAAACCGATTCCTTCAAACCGTTTTACAGATTGACATCAAGTCGATCTTTTCTTAGATGATAATTATGTTCAAAGGTTTTGCAAAACTTATTTTATTGCTTTTATATTATAAATTGCATGCCTCTATATGTATAGTTATATAAGAAATGTTTAAAAGACTTTGGAAGGCTATCCACCCGGTTTCCTTTTCCTTGATTTGGATGTGGTCTGGTGGGATATCGGGTACTCGTCCGAAGGACGTTTAAATATTTGTTATATATCATGTGTACATATATAGCCATAAAGCTACTTCCCGTTCATCCAATGTCCTTGGGTAGCAAGGGTGTACATCCATGTCCATACATACCAGTTAGATTACTAGTAAACTACCATATGGGTAGTTTAGGAAGATACTAGAACTATTACTAGAACGCGATATCATACAATGAGTCAGCTCATTCATGAGTCGCTACTTATTACTATGAGAACATATACATTACATTACTATGAGAACATATACAACTATACTAGGAGAAGTACATATACAACTATACTAGAGGAAGAACATATACAACTATACTAGAAAGAGAGCATATACTACGATACTAGAACGAGTAACAATACATTACATATACATATATACATTGACAAAAATTGTGATCCACTGTATCGGAGCATGCCTTAAATGTCATGACCTGAGTTGTAGCCTGAATTCTCTTGGAGGGAGAGCGTGAGTTTGTGTATAGATCTATACTGGTGCCAAACGTCATTTCTTTTTATGAACATACCATTGTCGTTGTTACCAGTCGATAGTATGGTGCAATTAATCACATGATGCCTTAATATAAATCCGGTTTAAGGTAGTTAGTACAGCAGTAGTTTGTATAATACAACACGAGAATACTACGTTAATTTCTGCTTTTCATATATTTAGTGATCATTTCACTTAAACATTAAATGTAAAAACTATATTTTGTTAATCATAGTTACACTTGGGAAAATTACACACTTTTACAAGAAACAAACATTCAAAGCAGTTAGGTCTTAGTAGAAGACTACATATAGATCAGTTAAGTCTTGGTAGAAGACTACATATAGATCAGTTAAGTCTTGGTAGAAGACTCCCTGTAATAATAGTAGGAATCATAGGGATTTCTAGAGTTTTTCGAACGTTTACAGTCGATTTACATACATTTTCAATACTTACGATTTACATACATTTTCAATACTTAAAAATTCTTACATACAGATTCTTTCATACAAATTAAGACATTTAAATACTTATGATCTCAATAGCTTCAAAGCTGATACTCGCTTTCAAAATTACTTGTATCCTCAGGTCATCAATAGACAGGTACCGATGCAAGGTTTAGAGAAGATGGATACTGTTCAAGACTCATCTTTCATTTTGATTTATGCTTTAGTGTCTATTATAATTTGACAGAACACAATTGTATAATAATTATATTATTAATGCAATGGATAATGTTGTTGCTTGTTTACTACTTTTCATTGTTGTGATACTATACATGACCTTCTCCGCCCCAAAACATTTCCGCCATTCTTGGTTTTGGGGTGTGACACCTTCGATAGGCATCTTATCGAAGAAAAGCAATCAGACACAGAGTCAACCTCCAAGTGCAACCTACGTCGCAAGTAGTGCTTGCCGAATCCCAAAATTTTCTTATAGAATAGGAGCTCGGCTAAAACTCTTACTTTTCTTTAACTTCTGTATCGGCGATCCTTAGAAGGGTAGAAATTTTCCTAACTTCAAATATAACTCAACATATTTTTAATATATATGAAGAAATTCCTTTGTGTGTAAATAATTTGATTACCACTTAGATTCATAAGTTTATCTAACACTATGCAAACTTTTATTATGAGTCAAGCTCTAAACCTTGGGTAGGTCAGTCGAATTTATAAATTGATAACAATAACAAATTTATTAACACACTAAAAACTTATGTTCTTCATTCTATTTATTTAGCAGCACGATGTCGCCCCGTAGCTCATTCATGAGTCACTACTTAATTACTTTAACAGCTTCTGTGACAGCAATGGCACAGATGAGTAATAATGGGTCTGGAGGAGGAGTAAATAGCTCTACGAATGGCCAACATCAAGGTTGTTAAGGGGATTGTACCTTCAAGGACTTCACCAATAGCAAGCCCATGACTTTTAACAGATCCGGAGGGATAATGGCTCAATCACAATGGATAGAGAAAACATAAGCGGTTTTCGAGATCTATGCATGTCTGGAAGTGAGCAAGGTAAAATTTGCCGCTTGTACATTCTCCGAGAGAGCTCTGACGTGGTGGAATGGACACTTCAAGTCACTAACTCTGGTAGTGGCAAATTCTATGCGCTGGGAGAATCTAAAACAAATGTTAATGCAAGAGTACTGTCCAAGTGGCGAAGTACAAAAGCTAGAGCAGGAACTTTGGGGCCTTACTATGGTAGGCTCGGACATCACAACCTATACCAATAGGTTTAGTGATTTGGAAATCCTTTACCCAGAGATGGTTACTCTAGAGAGCAAGAATATCGAAAGATACATCAGGGGACTGTCACCCCAGATTCGAGGAAGTGTACTAGCTTCCAAACCAGTCGCTTTCGATAGCGCCAAACAGTTGGCACAGACTCTCATTGACCATGGAATCTGTCAAGGCATCGCAACTGCTGTCCTGGAGCAAACCATAGGAAACAACAACAACAACATCCATACCAACAACAACGGCAAGAAGATGTTTTGGAACAAGAGGAAGGTTCAGTCTTCACAGGAACCTTCCAACAAACAACAAATAGTGGCAGTTCATGCCGCTACTACCCCCACTACTGCTCCAGTTACCTCTGTACCAGCGAAGCAATATGCTGGGAACCTACCTAAGTGCAGCAAATGCAATTTCCATCACAACGGAAATTGTCGGGAGATGTACTGCAACAACTGCAACAAGAAGGGGCACACTGCCCGTTTCTGTAAGGCACCAGCACAACCAATCACTCAAGTCCCTGGAGTCGGTGTTGGGCAGGCGTGTTATGGGTGTGGGGAGGCTGGACACTACAAGAGGGACTGCCCAAAGGCAAGGAATGCTAGCGGCATAGGAAGAGTGCTGGCAATAGGGCAGAACGAAGCAATAGCTGACGCGACGGTGGTTACAGGTACGTTTCTCCTCAATAACGCTTATGCATGCATACTCTTTGATTGTGGTACAGAGAGGATTTTCGTGAGTCATAAATTCAAGCACATACTAAAACAGAACCCTCAATCACTCAATAAGATATTTACAATAGAAATGGCAAACAGTAGAACAGAAAGCACAAACGATATGTACATAGGCTGCACTCTAAGTCTAAACGAACATTCTTTTCAAATTGATCTAATGTCGATCACTATAAATAGCTTTGATGTCATCAATGGTATGGATTGGTTAAGCCTACACCATGCCAATATACTTTGTCACGAAAGGGTCGTTCGCCTAAATCTGCCAAATGGCGAAACTCTCTTCATTTATGGTGACAAACCCGGTACCAATTTCCAAATTATCTCATGCGTCAAAGCCCAAAAATACCTACGTAAGGAGTACCATGCCTTATTAGCCCATGTGGTAGATAAATAAAAAGAAACGAAAGACATCAAGGACATTCTAGAAGTCTAAGATTTTCCTGATGTCTTCCCTTAAGATCTTCCTGGTGTCCCACCAGAACGACAAGTCGAGTTCAGGACGGATTTAATTCCTGGAGCTACCCCAGTAGCTAAGTCGTCGTACCGTCTAGCGCCAGCTGAGATGCAAGAAATATCTAGCCAATTAAACGAACTACTCAACAAAGGATTCATCAGACCAAGCTTCTCACCTTGGGGAGCACCAGTCCTATTCGTAAAGAAAAAGGATGGATCTCTCCGCATGTGCATCGACTACCGGGAACTCAACAAGCTCACTATCAAGAACCGATATCCCTTACCACGCATCGACAATTTGTTCGACCAACTCCAAGGAGCGAGTTATTTCTCAAAGATTGATTTGAGATTCGGGTATCATCAGCTACAGTCTTGGAAGGAGATGTCCCCAAAACAGCCTTTCGAACTCATTATAGTCACTACGAGTTTGTAGTAATGCCCTTTGGATTAACAAATACACTTGTGGTGCTCATGGACTTAATGAACCGAGTGTGTCGTTCATTCCTGGAAAAATTTGTGATCGTGTTCATAGACGATATATTCATTTATTCAAGGAATAAAGAAGAACATGGTCAACACCTCCGACAAATGTTGGAAACTCTATGAAAAGAGAAGCTATATGCAAAATTATCAAAGTGCCAATTTTGGATTCGGAAACTAGATTTCCTGGATCACGTGGTTAACGAAGATGGGATACACATGGACCCTTCCAAAATCAAGGAAATTGAGAACTAGTCAGCTCCCAGAACCCCAACAGAAATCCAGCAATTCTTGGGCCTTGCTGCCTATCACAGAAGGTTTATACCAAACTTCTCGAAGATTACTAAACCACTTACCACCTTGACCCAGAAAGGTGTAACTTTCAATTGGGAAGAAAAACAAGGCGCTGCATTCCAAACCCTGAAGCAAGCATTATGCAACACACCTATATTGTCCTTGACAGAAGGAACAGAAGACTTTGTAGTCTACTTTGATGCATCTAATCAAGGTCTTAGATGTGTTCTAATGCAACGAGGAAAGGTCATTGCCTACGCCTCGAGACAACTCAAAACGCACATGGTCAACTACACTACACACGACCTCGAACTATGAGCAGTCGTTTTTGCCGTAAAGATTTGGAGACACTATCTCTACGACACAAAATGCACAATCTTTACTGATCACAAGAGCCTTCAACACATCCTTAATCAAAAGGAACTCAACTTGAGGCAAATACGATGGGTTGAACTATTGAATGACTACGAATGTGAAATTCGTTATCATCCAGGAAAAGTAAATGTGGTAGTTGATGCGCTTAGTCGAAAGGGATACTCGGGCCGCCGAGTGAAATCCTTAACCATGACGATTCATTCACACCTATCCACGCAAATCGAAGAAGCTCAGAGGGAAGCCTTGAAATCAGACAATGTGACGGGTGAAGCCTTAATGGCAATGGATAAGAATCTTGAAGTCAAGGTCGACGGAGTTCGTTACTTCATGGATCGGATCTGGACACCGAAGTTTAGTGGAATCAGAGACGTGGTCATGAACGAGGCTCATAAGACTCGATACTCCGTGCATCCAGGTTCGGACAAAATGTATATGGACCTCAAGAAACTGTATTGGTGGCCGAACTTGAAAGCAGAGATTGCTACCTATGTGGCCAAGTGTCTGACTTGCGCCAAAGTCAAGATAGAGTACCAAAAACCTTCATGATTACTACAACAATCTCAAATACCTGAATGGAAGTGGGAGTAGATAACCATGGATTTCATAACCAAATTACCCAACACAGCAGGTGGGCTAGACACCATCTGGGTAATCGTCGATCGATTAACAAAATCCACACACTTCTTACCCATAAAGGAAACCGACAAGATGGAGAAGCTTACTCGAACATACATCTGAGAGATTGTACGAATACATGGTGTATAAATATCCAGTATCTCCAACAGAGATATTCGGTTCACCTCGTGATTGTGGCAGTCGCTACAAAATCTCTTGGAACGAAACTAGACATGAGTACCGCTTACCATCCACAAACCGACGGTCAAAGTGAGAGGACCATACAAACCTTGGAAGATATGCTAAGAGCTAGTGTAATCGATTTTGATAAAACTTGGGATACCCATTTACGACTAGTCGAATTCTCATACAACAATAGCTATCACTCTAGTATTAAAGTTGCTCCATTCAAACCCCTATATGGCCGCAAGTGCAGATCACCACTGTACTGGGCTGAAGTGGGTGACACACAACTAGCCAAGGGACAAGTACCCGACAGTTCTCTCACAGGCCCAGAAATTATAAGAGAAACTACTGAAAAGATTGCACAAATTCGGGAACGACTAAAGGCTTCAAGAGGCAGACAAAAGAGTTATGCGGACAAAAGACGGAAGTCCTTATAATTTCAGGTTGGGGACCGAGTGCTATTGAAGTCTCACCTTGGAAGGGGTTAATACATTTTGGAAAACATAGGAAAGTAAACCCAAGGTATATAGGACCATTCGAGATCCTTACAAGGATCGGTCCGGTAGCATACAAACTTCGACTACCACAAGATCTCAATAACGTACATCCTACCTTTCACGTGTCAAACTTGAAGAAATGTATGTCCGATGAGACCCTCGTCATCCCTCTAGACGAAATTGAAATCAACGAGAGTCGCCACTTTATAGAGGTACCAATTGAGGTCATGGATAAGGAAATTAAAAGAACAAAGCAAAGTCGCATACCCATTGTGAAGGTCCGCTGGAATGCAAAGCGGGGACCTGAATATACTTGTGAACGCGAAGATCAAATGAAACAAAAATATCCACATCTTTTACCCTATATACAAATGTTACCTTTATAATAAATTTTGGGACGAAATTCCCTCTAACGGGGGGATGATGTGACAACCCGATATTTCGAATCAATGTAATGACCTAAAGAGTAAAAAATTCATAATCTCTTTTGATATAATAAAATTAGCATCAAAAATAAAATGTTCAAAACGTCTCTATTGGGTTGCCTAAAATAATAGTTATCATGTCAAGATTTTCAGAAATAGAAAGAACACTGAAAACCGAGTTATAATGAAGAAGTTATGACCAACCAAAGATTCACAGCAAAAACCGTCAATACGGTTAAACATAAAATGTGAAATTTCAATAAAATACTTATTAGCCTTAGGTATCTAAATAAAAGTCGTCGGTATCATTAAACCGTGAACATACATAAAAAGAACGCCCAAAGTTATAATTTTTCGAAGTTTCGGTATAGCAGTAGACAGCTAAAAACTCAGAAAAGAGATCGAGCGACTTTTGGCCGAAACAACCTAAATGAGAATCGAAGGTCTTGACAATAGTATTTCAACGGTAAAAAGTCTGGCGAAAACGGACGTCGAATAAAGAAATTATGGATTTTGAACGGACTTTTTAGTGTCCCGGCCTGTTAAAAGTAATTAATTAAAAATAAATTCAAAACTAGCCAACGATGTCTAAATGAAAGTTGTAGAGCATATTCTCACCTACACGTGCATATACAGAACATCAAAAATGGAGCTCATACGCAGAAGTTATGGATTTTACAATTTCGAAGGGCACAAACCAAGACGATTTACGCCCAGCGTACTTGGGTGCCTTGCCTCGGATGGTCCACGTCGCCCCCAAGCCTCTATGTCGTCCCATCCGAAGTCCAGCAGACGAAGATGCGGTAACCCATCAGGCACGAGTACGCCCCGTGTAACCTCGAACGCCCAGCGTACCGAGGGTCTTCAGCCCCCTATAAAAGGGATGCGAGGGTTCTGGGAAAAATTGCTCAATTCCTCTCCTTCTCTTGCGTTTTTACTTCGTTTTGCGTGCAAGAAATTTCCCGAAGCCTTGGTTTTCATACCCAAGCCCCGAAGGAAGTTTTATGCTCCCGAGATTCCCGACAATCCCAAGAAAATCCACTTTCTCGAGTCAAAGTTTTGCTTGGTTTTCGTCTCACTTTCTTCAACCTATCAAGTGAGTTCATACCCCTATAACTACGTTTTTAACTACTTTATAAATGCTTTTATACGCTTTGAAAAGGGGGAAATACAAGTAAAACACACGGTTACTCTCGTGTGGAAAACAATAAGCCTTTACTACACTTATCTTTATATAACAAATCATATGTGATTCTTAACTATCATATGAAAACGTTCGCATGCAACACCTATTCAATAACATCTTGTCCTTTCAGAATACATACATGTTGTTATTCGAATGTCAAACACTTCATTTATATTTTGAGTATAAATGTTCAATAACGTTATACTTTACATACAAAGTCGACACTACACTAGGGTTTACCATAAAAACGAAACACACTTTTGGAAAAACTATAATAGGTATAGTTTACTAGATATTCATGAGATTTTACATACTATAAGTACTATATCAAAGTAATACCTTCATATACAAGAACAAACGAGCTTTTCATACGTAAATCTATTTGATACTAAGTTTTGTGAGACGTTCATCTTCACGTACTTTCTAGTATGCAGTTAAAGTATAGTATTATATACCATAATCACGTGGAGGGAGAGCGTGATACTTGTGTATAGATCTATACGGGATTGAAAATCCCGCATCTAAACTATTAGCTATAGTTTAACCGATGGGTCTCAGGTGACAAACGTCATAACACTCCAACGCCTGAAGAACATTGTTACAGGCAGTTTGGGTCACTAGCATGGTTGTAAAACTCACATGGAGTATTAAAAACACATTGATTTACGGGGATATCAAATGTCTTTGCGATTTTATACACACATAAATCTACTATTCTAGGCATGAAAAACACTATTGCATTATATTTTTGGAACTTTTAAACTATCATACACTTATGGAAAAATATTGGAATTTTAGAAACGACATGCAAAATAGTCGGGACTAAGTAGAAGACTACTTTTATACTAGAAGAAAATATGGGATTTTCTAGGAGTTTTCAAACATCTATAAACAAATTTATTCAAATTCATACAAACATTGACATCAAATACTTTTGAACTCACCAGCTTAAATGCTTACCTACTCTTTCAAATTTACTACTATTTCTCAGGGATTCAGTAACAGGTAAACCCCAACTTTTGGGGAAGTGATTCTAAGGCGTCAGTTTAAAACTCATTTTGTCATCATATTGTAATTTGTTTTTGAAACAGGTATCTTACAACAATGTAACTTTTAAATTATATACATGATGGTTGTGTTTACTCTCTTTACTATGTATTCAATTGTTTCGATACTACATGAAGTCTTCTGCCTCCGAACGATTCCGCCGTTCTGTTTTGGGGATGTGACACGATACAACAGTTTCTCTTACCACCCACGGTCTCAACCTCAAGTCGATACCACACCCTGCATCCATTAACCCACGTTCCACATCCCAACATAGATTGGTGCACACCTACTCATCCAAAAGTAAGTGTCACTACTCCTGACGGCAACTAACATGTGACAACTGTCAAATTCAGGTCATTCTCGGACTCATGCATCTTTATAAAAACCATTCATGCACAACATGCCATGGCCTAGTAGTATAAATTAGGTCAAAAATCTTACATAAACTAGGATCCAACTAAGGTCTAAGACTAATATACTTGATACTTACAATTCTAGTAAGTTGCTTAGCTACAATAGGAAATGCCAATACTATAATTAGAATAAAGCTTCAAGCTTTGTCATAATTGAAATAGGGTATAAAACCCTAAAAATAAATTAAAACATTCTAATTATACTTCAACATGTTGTTAAATATCAAACAATATTCCAAAAACCCTAAAGAGCCAAAAAATCCAAAGTTATAAATTATAAAGCTTAATAACCTTATAAAATTTGGCTATAAACTTCCTAATATCAAATTGTTATTAATCAAATTATGAATTATAGTCAATGAAATAGAAATTAAATTACCAAGTATTAATCATAATTAATTAGTTAAAAACAAGATTTTTTAAATAAATCAAAAATTGCTTAAAGAATCACTTTTATAAAAATTAGATTTTTATAAAAATTAAGGAGGGATTTTTATAAAATTTGAATTAAGAGAGAGAATGCCCTAATCCACTCAAAAATCTGGCCATTCTCCCCTCCCCATGCTCCCTCTTCCCAAAAACTTCAATCATTAAGTCAAAACCCTCACTCCACCTCTTCTTTCTCCACTCTCTTACACTCCACTCTTCACACACTTCACTCTCTTCTTCCCTCTCTCTAAACCCACAAAAATCCTCTCATTCCTCTGCAAAATTTCGAGATTGTGAAGCCCTTGAAGTGTTCTTACTTCCCTCAAGATCATAACAAAGGTAAACAACATCATCTTCTTCCATAGTTACATGATTTTACTTCTTTTCTTTTTTAGTTTTCTCTTCTTTTCGGATTTTATGCCATTCCATGACTATAAATCTGTATATTTTCCCTTGTGGTTTGTAGATTCTCACCATAACACAATGCATGTGTTAGAGATGGTGAAAATCCGGGATCAAACCCATGCAAGGAATGAAAAAGATGCACATATGATCATGTGACATCAAAACCTAATATTTCATGTTCTTCTCCGTTTCTTTTGTGTTCATGCATGACCAAAAGCATTTAAACCATTTCTAGTACATCTTGGATGCTCATTCATTCCATGCATGTGTTAGAAATCGGGCCTTACCAAAGACATGCATGATGTTCTTGTTGAAATACCCAAATAATGCACACAAGCAAACATGCAATCTGCCAGATTACTTTGTTCGACTTTGAACGGCCATACCTCAGTCATTTCTTAACCAAATCAAGATATTCTTTTTGTATTGGTTAGTTCCACGAGTTAAATTTCAAACCCAACTGGTATTACTGTAAAATATTAAATATCCGATTTTTGGAAATTTTTACAAAATGGTTGCGCATACAGCTCTTTTTCTGTGATCACTATTTTTGTCTTGCATAATCAATGGCCTTAAACCCAACCATAAATCTGAGGAAAAATACCTTAGAAACTTAACATACCTAGTGAATGATGGTTGAAATTTCGTGGCTAAAAACCTCACTAAATGGGCTAGAAAAATTCATGAACTTCAGCCACATCTACACTTCATGCATTATTGCATGCAACTTTTCTTAAATTGTTTGGAATCATTACCCTCATTTCTATTCTGAATACATTTTTTTACATTTTTCCTTTTGAAAGCGCTTGCATGCATGAGATAATCTGGAAAAGTTCAAGAGCTTTTGTTATTTCTTTGATTTATTAGAGTTATTGCTAAAACCAAGGGCATAAATCATATAAAACACTTCCAGAGGTAAATAAATCCTAAATAAATTCATGGATGATCCTTATGGGGAATAATGACCCCTCACCAAATTTCAGCAATTATTTTTACTGTTTAATACGATTTCTAATTTTCTTTTGTTTAGGACATGATAAATTACAAAACCACTTTAGAGGATATGAAAATTTTATCTAACAATTTTCGCATACCTTACCTGTGATGGGTGACTCCAGAAAGTAAGTTCAAGATTTTTCATCATGTATTACTATATTTCCCAATTTTTGGTAATTATAATGGTCTAAAAATGGGAAAAATAGTTCTGGTCATCCAAAATTCATGCAAATTTACCAGGATATCATATTATACAGTAGGACGTTACATAAAAATTTTGAGGATTTTCTCTACTGTAAACTATTTTTCTCTTATTTTCTAAAGTTAATTGCATTAAAATGCACTTAAATACACATAAATACCCAAAACCAGTTTATACATTATGAAAACCACTTTTGATATTTTTCCCAGGTTATTTATACTTTAAATGATGTTACAAAAATTTATGGTGATTTATTCTAATTATTTAATATTATTTCTTTAATTAATGACTATTTAAAGGAATAAAACAAGGAAAAACAGAAATACCCACTGAAAAATATCTTTTATATTTTTCGTAGTCTAGTTATTTTTAATAACAATTAACTAAAAAGTTTGGGTAATTTTGGAAAATTTTTACTATTTATTTCAATTTTTATTGGAATAAATGCCCATAAATCATAAAATATAATTAAAGAGCTTGGAAATCCATTTTTATATTTTTCCCAGCTTAGTATTGTGTAATACCAGTTAAATAAAAAGTTTGAGAATCTTTATCCTTTGAATGCTATTTTCATGAATTTATGTTGTAATAAGGACTTAAAAATTTGGAAAATTTATATTCCAATGTTGTAATTAATCGCCCGACATATAGAATTTCATTAGTTCAGAAAAAGTGTAACTAATTGATATAAAATCCAATACTAAAACATAAATTGGCATTTCCCTATATGTAGAGTTTAGTATATTAGCATTAGATATCGACATGGAAACTCACTAGTGCGTGCGTTTGATGTCGTAGGATCCCGGTAGTAAGACGTTGGTGCATCCCGAAGTACCGCTTGTGCCTACACAAAACATAGTGAGTATTCACGCACTCCCTTATTTTCAGTTTTATGTTTTGGGGTGGAAAAGCATGTCCAGAAAAACTATTATTTGTATGTTGTATTTAAATTGATTTGTATCAAACACGATTGCTATTGTATTGCTATGTTTCTTTATGTATGTCTATGCAACACGGAACATGAGAACTTATCGTACTAAGGCCCTTCCCTTATCTCTAACCATTAACTCTTTGAGCCAATGGTCATTATGGATAGCGCTATTAGGAATTGACAACTCCTCACTCGCCCGAATCGCTGGAGTGCATGATACCATATTCATCTATGGAACGATAAGCATAGATCTCGATAGGGCTTCAGTCATAGGTTTGGTTGAGACTCATTGTTTGCTCATACACATACAAACGCGTTTCTCGTTATAGCAATAAACTTGTATTCATTAATAGCAATCAACTTTGTTTTATCATTAAAGCAATGTACTTGTACTTACAAAAAGCATTATTGTACCCTGGATTTATAAACTTGTGAACTCACCAACTATTTTCATAGTTGACGCTCGTTTTACATGCTTTTTCAGGAAATAATTAGTAAGTGGATGTAAAGATTCATCATCATAGAGCATGCTGCATCGTGTTGAAGCTATTATGAAGTTATATTTTGAACAATGTTATTTTGAAAAACTTGTATTTTGTTTCTTTTGAAGCTATGGGTTGTAAACTTTTAAATACTGCTATGGTGATGTATCTTTATCTTTTGCAATGAAACCGTTATCGCTGTCATACCTTGTGTTTCCGCTTTAGCAGGGTGTGACAGAAGTGGTATCAGAGCTAAAGTTATAGAGAACATCGGTTTTTCTTTAAGAAAACACAACCTATAACTAAAACTTACAAGGAAATTCTTTTTACATCAAACATATTACTAGTATAATTAGGTCGGGAGTTGTATCATTGGACCTCGATTAAACATAGCTTGATCACCTATGTTTAATTAAGGAAAGATTTATACAAAGCCTGAGCTAAATATAATGGGAATATGTTCAACAAAAATTTTGAAAAACTTTATTTCAAAAAAATATCAAAATGGTTAATTTTGGTGTGTGTGGGCATTGCATATTATAGGCATACATTGTCATTTATTTCATATCTCATTAAAACTATGTCCCAATCCACTATGTCAACATCGTCATCTTCCCACGCTACCGCCTCAGCCGATGAGTCCGGCTACGTCACTATTATCCCTCGACGTAATCCCCCCGCCTCGGTAGAAGAAGACCCATCAGAGGACACGGAGGATACAGGGAACTCAGTGGAGATCAGCAATGACGACGCCCCGAGTCAACAACGCGAGGCATCACCTCCATCGGTGTTACCACAACCACCTCTTTATGGACTTTGTATTCGGAGGACGGCGAGGAAGAGTGTTCCCATTCCAGGAAGGATACCCGCCAGCACAGCAAGACACGACACGGGAGGACCTAGCGGAGCAGGACCCAGCAATGCAGGACCAAGAGCATCCTCACCACAGCGAGTCATAGGGATACCTGTCAGACAGCCAGGTATGACCCTGGAGGAGTCCCGGAGATTGCAGTCGATAACAACGGGCCTACGTCACAATCTTGTTGTGATAGCTGGGCATCGGGAAGTTTTGGATGAAGTCTTGACAAGGATGGAAATCCTGTTTCAGCATTCGATGGAGACTGCTGACACTGCTAGTGCTGCTAGACGAGAGGCAGGTCATGCGATGACAGGATATTATGTGCTTGTTAGGTTGTTCCTGATTGTGGTGTTGATGCTTCTTGATGGGATAGCGATTGGCTTTTGGTTATGATTTCAGTATTTTGTTTTATTTTGTCATGAAATGAAAACCCATGTTGGGTGTCTTTTGGGAAAAACATTTAAAACTTTATTTTGGGATTGATGTATTGGTTTGGTTTTAAGATTATCTCAAATGGTAATGAAGAATTTTATTTTATGTTTGAAAACTTTTAATATGAGGTGAAACCCTAAAATTTATTTGGTAAATGGTCGAATAAAAAGATTTTTTTTTCTTTCCTTTCTCAAATCTATATGCATAGTATTAATGCAACCCATTAATTTGACAACACTTACGGCTTTCAAAATAGTAGTGAACTAAATATTATACATTATTTTATGTATTTATACGTATTTCTTCTCCTGTGTCATAGAACCATGTCAGGCAGGCCTAGTCGCGGGCGCCCACAGAACGAAACACCCGATGTTGCTCAAGTTGTAGCACAACAGCTCTTGGAAGCAATTCCAAACATTGTTACTCAGGTAACTGCAGGACTTAATGCTAACCAAGGAAGTAGTGGAGGAAACCGGGGAAACAATGAAAGAGAATGTAACTACAAGTCCTTTATGGCCTGTAAACCTAAGGAGTTCCATGGAAAGGAAGGTGTGGTCGGGTTACTGAAATGGATTGACAGCATGGAGTCGGTCCTTCACATTAGCAAATGTCTCGAGCGCAACAAAGTTGAGTATGCATCTTGCCTATTCCAAGATAGGGCATTAACCTGGTGGAATACTCTAGTGCAAACCCGAGGCCGTACAGCGGCATATCAGCTAACTTGGGAAGACCTAAAGAAGCTGCTGATAGAGGAGTATTGTCCCAAGGATGAACTTCAGAAGCTTGAATCTGAATTTTGGAACCATTCTATGGTTGGAACACAAATAGAGAAGTACACAGTCCGATTTCATGAACTAGCAAAACTGGTACCTCACATGGTTACTCCTGAGGAGAAACGGATAGATCGTTACATCTGGGGTCTGGCACCAAAGATTCGGGGAATGGTTACCTCAGCAAACCCAACTACCATTCAAAGTGCAGTAAGTCTAGCGAATCGACTAACCAATGATGTGATAAGGATGGGAGCATCGACAAAGGAAAGCTCTAGTAACAAGAGGAAGCCATCAAATCAGGGAGAGAAGAAATATGGAGGCAAGTCAGGGAGGAAGCAGAAAGTCTCAAGAAACTTTATGGTAAGAGCTCATGAGCAAGAACCAATGAAAACTCAGGAACAGGGAGTCGTGGAAGTGCAGCAGAGAAAGCAGTACTCAGGACCGCTTCCGAAGTGCAATAAGTGTAACTTCCATCACAAGGGAGCTTGCCCAGTGTGCCAAAACTCTAAGCAAACAGGCCATTACTCGAAGTATTGTAAGGTGAATAAGGAGGGAAAAAGGACATGTTACGAGTGCGAGAGTACTGATCATCTCCGTAGAGCATGCCCCAAACTGAACAATGGACCTGGTAACAATGGACAAGGCCAAGCCAGGCAAAACTTCCAAGGAAATCAAGTTGGACGGTCAAGAGGTGTAGCCTTTGTGATTGGTGCAGAAGAAGCTTGTTAGAACCCTGAAGTGATAACATGTACGTTCCTCCTGAACAACCATTTTGCATCAATAATATTCGATGTGGGAGCAGATAGGAGTTTTGTTTCTTTAGCATTTAGACCGTTAATTGGCTTGAAATTGAGAAAGATGAGGAATGCTTATGCTATTGAACTTGCTGATGGGTATGAAATTAGGGCTAACGATATAATTCCTGGTTGTACTCTGAATTTAGCTGATAAACTATTTAGCATTGACCTAATTCCTAAAGAGCTAGGTAGTATTGATGTGATAGTAGGAATGGATTGGTTATCCAAAAATAGAGCGGACATTGGTTGTTACGAGAAAGTCATTAGAGTGCCTCTCCCTAATGGTGAAACCCTTATCATACACGGTGAGAAACCAGGAAGAAGTTTAAACATAGTATCAAGCATGAAGATTCACAAGTACCTGAAGAAGAATTGTATTGCATTCATGGCTCACGTGCTAGAAAGAGAACCTGAAGCTAAACAACTCAAGGAGATTCCAGTGGTTCAAAACTATCCCGAAGTGTTTCCGGAGGAAGAGCCCGGTTCACCCCCTCACAGGCAGGTCGAATTTCGGATAGAATTAATTCCCGGAGCGGCACCGGTAGCAAAATTGTTTCTCTGCATGGTGTACCCCTATCTATCATTTCTGATAGAGATAGTCGTTTTACATCTCGATTTTGGTGGATGTTACAGAGGGCACTAGGAACCAAGATAGATTTGAGCACAGCTTACCACGCTCAGACAGATGGGCAGATGGAGAGAACAATACAAACATTGGAAGACATGCTACGAGCGTATGTCATTGAGTTCAAAGGAAATTGGGATACTCATTTGCCTCTAATTGAGTTTTCCTACAATAATAGCTACCACACGAGTATTCAATGTGCTCCATATGAGGCATTGTATGGACGCAAGTGTCGTTCGCCCTTATGCTGGACAGAAACCGGAGACAGACGGTTGACTAGACTCGAACTTATCCAGGAAATATCTGACAAGATTGCTATCATCAAGGATAGGCTTAAAGCTGCTAGAGATCGTCAGAAAATTTATGCGGATAATCGTCGTAAACCATTAGAATTCCAAGTAGGAGACAAGGTACTTTTAAAAGTGTCGCCTTGGAAAGGGCTTGTACGATTTGGTAAGAAAGGAAAACTAAGCCCGAGATATGTTGGACCCTTTGAAATCCTTGAAAGGATTGGTCCGGTAGCGTATAAACTTCAATTGCCCCAAGAGTTAAGCACCATTCACGACACATTCCACGTCTCCAACCTTAAGATATGTCTAGCCGACGAAACATTGATAGTACCCCTGGAGGAAATTAAGATCAATGATAAGCTGAACTTCGTTGAAGAACCGATAGAAATCCTTGACAGGGAGGTTAAACAACTTAAGCGGACGAATATCCCGATTGTGAAAGTTCGATGGAATTCAAAACGCGGGCCGGAGTACACCTGGGAGCACGAGGACTTCATAAAGGAAAAGTATCCGCAACTTTTCCCATGCGATGACAAGCGATGACATAGAATGCATTTCGGGACGAAATTCTTTTTAAATGGAGGATACTGTGACAACTGTCAAATTCAGGTCATTCTCGGACTCATGCATCTTTATAAAAACCATTCATGCACAACATGCCATGGCCTAGTAGTATAAATTAGGTCAAAAATCTTACATAAACTAGGATCCAACTAAGGTCTAAGACTAATATACTTGATACTTACAATTCTAGTAAGTTGCTTAGCTACAATAGGAAATGCCAATACTATAATTAGAATAAAGCTTCAAGCTTTGTTATAATTGAAATAGGGTATAAAACCCTAAAAATAAATTAAAACATTCTAATTATACTTCAACATGTTGTTAAATATCAAACAATATTCCAAAAACCCTAAAGAGCCAAAAAATCCAAAGTTATAAATTATAAAGCTTAATAACCTTATAAAATTTGGCTATAAACTTCCTAATATCAAATTGTTATTAATCAAATTATGAATTATAGTCAATGAAATAGAAATTAAATTACCAAGTATTAATCATAATTAATTAGTTAAAAACAAGATTTTTTAAATAAATCAAAAATTGCTTAAAGAATCACTTTTATAAAAATTAGATTTTTATAAAAATTAAGGAGGGATTTTTATAAAATTTGAATTAAGAGAGAGAATGCCCTAATCCACTCAAAAATCTGGCCATTCTCCCCTCCCCATGCTCCCTCTTCCCAAAAACTTCAATCATTAAGTCAAAACCCTCACTCCACCTCTTCTTTCTCCACTCTCTTACACTCCACTCTTCACACACTTCACTCTCTTCTTCCCTCTCTCTAAACCCACAAAAATCCTCTCATTCCTCTGCAAAATTTCGAGATTGTGAAGCCCTTGAAGTGTTCTTACTTCCCTCAAGATCATAACAAAGGTAAACAACATCATCTTCTTCCATAGTTACATGATTTTACTTCTTTTCTTTTTTAGTTTTCTCTTCTTTTCGGATTTTATGCCATTCCATGACTATAAATCTGTATATTTTCCCTTGTGGTTTGTAGATTCTCACCATAACACAATGCATGTGTTAGAGATGGTGAAAATCCGGGATCAAACCCATGCAAGGAATGAAAAAGATGCACATATGATCATGTGACATCAAAACCTAATATTTCATGTTCTTCTCCGTTTCTTTTGTGTTCATGCATGACCAAAAGCATTTAAACCATTTCTAGTACATCTTGGATGCTCATTCATTCCATGCATGTGTTAGAAATCGGGCCTTACCAAAGACATGCATGATGTTCTTGTTGAAATACCCAAATAATGCACACAAGCAAACATGCAATCTGCCAGATTACTTTGTTCGACTTTGAACGGCCATACCTCAGTCATTTCTTAACCAAATCAAGATATTCTTTTTGTATTGGTTAGTTCCACGAGTTAAATTTCAAACCCAACTGGTATTACTGTAAAATATTAAATATCCGATTTTTGGAAATTTTTACAAAATGGTTGCGCATACAGCTCTTTTTCTGTGATCACTATTTTTGTCTTGCATAATCAATGGCCTTAAACCCAACCATAAATCTGAGGAAAAATACCTTAGAAACTTAACATACCTAGTGAATGATGGTTGAAATTTTGTGTCTTAAAACCTCACTGAATGGGCTAGAAAAATTCATGAACTTCAGCCACATCTACACTTCATGCATTATTGCATGCAACTTTTCTTAAATTGTTTGGAATCATTACCCTCATTTCTATTCTGAATACATTTTTTTACATTTTTCCTTTTGAAAGCGCTTGCATGCATGAGATAATCTAGAAAAGTTCAAGAGCTTTTGTTATTTCTTTGATTTATTAGAGTTATTGCTAAAACCAAGGGCATAAATCATATAAAACACTTCCAGAGGTAAATAAATCCTAAATAAATTCATGGATGATCCTTATGGGGAATAATGACCCCTCACCAAATTTCAGCAATTATTTTTACTGTTTAATACGATTTCTAATTTTCTTTTGTTTAGGACATGATAAATTACAAAACCACTTTAGAGGATATGAAAATTTTATCTAACAATTTTCGCATACCTTACCTGTGATGGGTGACTCCAGAAAATAAGTTCAAGATTTTTCATCATGTATTACTATATTTCCCAATTTTTGGTAATTATAATGGTCTAAAAATGGGAAAAATAGTTCTGATCATCCAAAATTCATGCAAATTTACCAGGATATCATATTATACAGTAGGACGTTACATAAAAATTTTGAGGATTTTCTCTACTGTAAACTATTTTTCTCTTATTTTCTAAAGTTAATTGCATTAAAATGCACTTAAATACACATAAATACCCAAAACCAGTTTATACATTATGAAAACCACTTTTGATATTTTTCCCAGGTTATTTATACTTTAAATGATGTTACAAAAATTTATGGTGATTTATTCTAATTATTTAATATTATTTCTTTAATTAATGACTATTTAAAGGAATAAAACAAGGAAAAATAGAAATACCCACTGAAAAAAATCTTTTATATTTTTCGTAGTCTAGTTATTTTTAATAACAATTAACTAAAAAGTTTGGGTAATTTTGGAAAATTTTTACTATTTATTTCAATTTTTATTGGAATAAATGCCCATAAATCATAAAATATAATTAAACAGCTTGGAAATCCATTTTTATATTTTTCCCAGCTTAGTATTGTGTAATACCAGTTAAATAAAAAGTTTGAGAATCTTTATCCTTTGAATGCTATTTTCATGAATTTATGTTGTAATAAGGACTTAAAAATTTGGAAAATTTATATTCCAATGTTGTAATTAATCGCCCGACATATAGAATTTCATTACTTCAGAAAAAGTGTAACTAATTGATATAAAATCCAATACTAAAACATAAATTGGCATTTCCCTATATGTAGAGTTTAGTATATTAGCATTAGATATCGACATGGAAACTCACTAGTGCGTGCGTTTGATGTCGTAGGATCCCGGTAGTAAGACGTTGGTGCATCCCGAAGTACCGCTTGTGCCTACACAAAACATAGTGAGTATTCACGCACTCCCTTATTTTCAGTTTTATGTTTTGGGGTGGAAAAGCATGTCCAGAAAAACTATTATTTGTATGTTGTATTTAAATTGATTTGTATCAAACACGATTGCTATTGTATTGCTATGTTTCTTTATGTATGTCTATGCAACACGGAACATGAGAACTTATCGTACTAAGGCCCTTCCCTTATCTCTAACCATTAACTCTTTGAGCCAATGGTCATTATGGATAGCGCTATTAGGAATTGACAACTCCTCACTCGCCCGAATCGCTGGAGTGCATGATACCATATTCATCTATGGAACGATAAGCATAGATCTCGATAGGGCTTCAGTCATAGGTTTGGTTGAGACTCATTGTTTGCTCATACACATACAAACGCGTTTCTCGTTATAGCAATAAACTTGTATTCATTAATAGCAATCAACTTTGTTTTATCATTAAAGCAATGTACTTGTACTTACAAAAAGCATTATTGTACCCTGGATTTATAAACTTGTGAACTCACCAACTATTTTCATAGTTGACGCTCGTTTTACATGCTTTTTCAGGAAATAATTAGTAAGTGGATGTAAAGATTCATCATCATAGAGCATGCTGCATCGTGTTGAAGCTATTATGAAGTTATATTTTGAACAATGTTATTTTGAAAAACTTGTATTTTGTTTCTTTTGAAGCTATGGGTTGTAAACTTTTAAATACTGCTATGGTGATGTATCTTTATCTTTTGCAATGAAACCGTTATCGCTGTCATACCTTGTGTTTCCGCTTTAGCAGGGTGTGACATGACATGACAAACTCCTTTTTGCACTGCAATCCTCATTCTTAAATAATCTTGTTTACCATTAATTAGCCGAAGTGCTCCCACTGGAACCATAGATACTTGTTACACTACCTTGTAGCTCTCGACTCAAAACTCATAATAATCTAGGAATAAAGACATCATACCCGGATACAGAGATCAAACAACTGCCAATACCCCGATCTCAGATGAATTCCTTAGAACTTCCCATAATGACTGCCTCTGGTCATTCCGAATCACACACCATTCTCTCACCGGACCTCCCAACTTTCCAGTATCAACCTTCACTCTTAGTCTGGAAATAATGAACTATCGTTCTCCTCATCCTCGACTCCTCAACCAACGTTCCATCACGTCTCTTATGATAAGAAAAGAACCCACATTACCACTCTCGATACCCATCAAAGACAATAAGATCCATTGGCCTGATATACACCTCTTGATCGTCCAATAATGCAGCTAACACATGCCCTACTATACTCAAATAGGGTGTATCCGGGTCTTTGACCATCTCATTCATCACTGACAACCTGCTCATGCTCTATCATTACCCCCCGGCATACATACTTCCCAAATTTTCTGATGTAAGGTCGCCATAAATGCTAACCCGCAAATTTTTACCCCCAAACTCGAAAAACGAAATCTCGACACCTCTTATGTTTCCCATAGGAAACGAAAATAACACCACTTAGGTCACAGAAGGTGACATCTCCACTATCGGCTGATTGCTCAACTCATGTCGCAATCCTCCATAAATGCCATCTCTACTCATCCTTAATTCTTGCAACTTCATCTGACATCTCACCAAAAATATCTTGGAGTTATCTCGATTTCGCTCACAAGGGATGCTTCGCTGGAACTTATTCCACATGGCCCTCTGAACTCATACTCTATCGCATCTAATCTCGGTCCAACTAATCACAACGGAATAACAGGTAGAACCAGTAACACTAACCACCACGAGTCATGGTATTGGTGATGGGTTTTGAGCATTCTAACACTTCCTAAGTGTACATGCAACCCTAATAAACCTTGGATCTATGTTTGTCTAAGATACATGCAAATAATTATTTTTCCAAGGCTTATATCCTAACTAACATGGCATGGGGAACTTGAATCAAATAAAGCTAGTAGAAACACTTACCTTGTAGTTGTAGTTGATTCCTTGAAGTTTTAGAGCCTAGCACCAATAATGTGGATGCCTCAAATGAAAGTTACGAATCACCACAAACTTGGAACTTTGAGAGAATAGTCACACTTCTCTTGAAATCGGCCGTCACCTCAACATGTGTCAACTAGTGTTCACTAGCTTGATTTCAAGAGCCAAAGCCTCCTTTATATAGTGTGGTGGATTAGGGTTACATCCATGTAAACCCTAATACCCATGTCTCTTCATTTCCATGAGATCCATGGGTTAAAGCTCCATGGAGTATCCATGGACTTCTCCATCCAAGCCTAGCCCATTCCAAATAAGCATAAGCCCACACTATATAAATATAGAAGCCCATATTTAATTAGTAATATCTTTGATCACTAAATTAATCCTAGATTAATTATAGATCACTACTAATTAAATAATATGATCTTATATTAATATATTAGAACTTATAATATATTAATAAATCATAACTTGTACTATTCTCAAATATTATCCATAAATTGTTCGGGTGAAGTGCAACCCAAATGGACCATGTCGGGTCGGGTCAAGTATATACCAAATATAGTTATGGGCTTAGACACTATATCCAACAGTCTCCCACTTGGATAAGTCTAGTAACTATATTTGCAAGTATAACTTCAGGAACCGATCCGCAATCGTAGCTCTTTAAACTCTGTTGAACTAGAACGCGCCATTTAGATAAGTGATCATATAATCCTCTGTTCTAGAAAACAGCCGGACAAACACATGGAACATTGTCTTGCTTATTGTCCAGCATTTGTTTCCCGATTTCCGATTTGTTTGACATAGAACTCAACTGAACACATCAATTTAGTTCTGACCGGGCCCGGTACATAGGTCAAAACAAAATCATCGAGGGGCCCAGATATCAGCTTCTAATCCAAGAAGGAACAGATAAACTTCGACTCATATGTTTGTTCTACCACTCATTGAATTACACACAAAGGCACATTTTATAACATCGAGTTACCAATGCGTTTACGTACAATCAATGCATAACCAACTCGTAAGTAAAAAATCATATCTCTAGGTTTGAAGAATTATATGATATTACCATCTCACGATCACTCGAGATAAAATTCCATGAAGTGATTCCAGTGAGCGTGGGTTGAGTCCAATGCTCAGAACTTATGAGCACTCATGATTGTTGTAGCCATGTCCAACACCTTAGACCTCTGCAACCAATCATGACAGTCTTGATTCATACCTACTTCCGACATATGACCGACTGTGGAGGTTTGAATAATATGATATACCAAACATAATTATTCTGGAAGTCAAAACATGCAAAAGAAATATAGTAAAAGATCGACAAGAGATAGCAACACTTTACTCATAAATAAAACACCTTTTATTCATCATCAAATGTCAATTCCACTTTACAAATTTCTGGGTTATCTAACTACTAAAACTTATATCATCCTTCAGCCCTATGCTCCGAGCATGCTGGAGATGCTTAACCCTACTCAGTCCCTTCGTGAGGGGATCTGCTGGGTTCTCATCCGATGATACCCTCTTCGCCATGAGGAGTCCTTCTTCAATTCGATGTCTGATAAAATGGTATTTTCTGTCGATGTGTCTGGATCTCTCGTGATCCCTTGGTTCCTTGGCTAAGGCAACCGCACTATTGCTGTCACAGAAAATCTCCATTGGCTCTTTTATAGCTGGAACAACTCCAAGGTCTCCGATGAAGTTCTTTAGCCATATCGCCTCTTTTGCTGCCTCGCTTGCTGCTATATACTCTGATTCACAAGTGGAATCAGCCACTGTCTCCTGCTTGGAACTCTTCCAAGAAATTGCTCCTCCGTTTAGGGTAAAGACCCAGCCTGACTGAGAGCGGAAATTATCCCTATCAGTCTGGAAACTAGCATCACTATACCCTACAACTCTCAAGTCATCACTCCCACCGAAGGTAAGGACCCAGTCCTTAGTCCTTCGCAGGTACTTGAGGATATTCTTTACCGCAGTCCAGTGTTCCTTTCCAGGGTTCGCCTGATACCTGCTACCCATGCTCAAAGCAAAGGCTACATCAGGTCGAGTACACGTCATAGCATACATGATCGATCCTACAACTGAAGCATAAGGAAATCGACTCATTTCTGCTATCTCGGCCTCAGTACTAGGGCTTTGTGTCTTACTCAATCCAGCGTTACACTGAATGGGTAACTCACCTTTCTTGGAGTTATGCATGTTGAATCTTTTCAACACTTTGTCCAAGTAGGTACTTTGACTAAGTCCAATTAGTCTTTTACTCCTGTTTCTCAAAATCTTTATCCCTAGGATATAGGCAGCTTCACCAAGGTCCTTCATAGCGAAACACTTCCCAAGCCAGGACTTTACTTCCTGCAGGGTTGGGATGTCATTTCCTATGAGTAGTATGTCATCCACATACAGTACCAAAAAACTGACTATGCTCCCACTAACCTTGATATAGACGCAGGATTCATCTTCACTCCTCGAAAAGCCAAATTCCTTGACTTTCTCATCAAAGAAATGATTCCACCTGCGAGGTGCCTGTTTCAATCCATAAATGGATTTCTCGAGTTTACACACTCTATTAGGGTACTCGTTGCTGACAAAACCCTCTGGCTGACTCATGTAAGCATCTTCAGCCAACTTTCCATTAAGGAAAGCGGTTTTGACATCCATTTGCCATATTTCATAGTCATGAAATGCAGCTATGGCTAACAGAACCCGAATAGACTTAATCTTGGCTACTGGAGAAAAGGTCTCATCATAGTTGTGACAACCCGAAATTTCCAATTGTATGAACATCATCTATTCAATAGAAGCTAGTTCAGTTCAGTGGTTTTCAAGCTTTTCCGAACAAGTTTGTGTACATTAGGGTTTATGTTTTGGATGATATCAGGAGAGTGGATACTCCTGGTTTTGTGAAACTTGGACATTTCAAGTTTCATACTGTTGCAGTCCAATATTAGGAATGAAAATATTTTCTGTCAAAATATTCCAGGACTATAAATAGTTTTCTGAATTAAATTAATTCATTATTCACAATTCCAAATAGAGAAAAGCCATATTCTCTCTGACGGATCTTCGGGTTTTCATCGCAGATTGTGAGTCTACTTTTCTATATGTGTTTCAATACTTGTTAGATGCTCATTAACACTAATTACATGTCTAGATGTCAAGATCCGGGAGTTTACCGCCCAAGATCGTTCTTGGGGAGTAAACTCCAAAATGGAACATTATGGTTTCCTAGTCCCAATCCCTTGCTAGAAGACTTGTATAGGAGATAGGGTATGACATTTAGGGATCAAAAAGCAACCAAGAAACATAAGTCTTTGGAGTTTACGGCCAAGGAACTACCTTGGGCCGTAAACCCCTTTTTAAAGGCTTAAAGTGCCCTAAAACTTCCCCAAATGCTTAAGGACTTAAACCCTCAATTACTTGTGCTTATTTAAGACATCTAAACCCATAAAAATCATAAGTTTCTAGGAGTTTACGGCCAAGAACTCCTCTTGGGCCGTAAACCCCTTTTTGTGGGACAAAAATCATTCCAAGCACACCTAAGGCCCTTAGACAAATTACCTTGCACCTTTGGGACTAGAATGGAGAGTAGAATACATAGAAACCACTCCTTGAAAGGAGTTTACGGCCAAGGAACATGGCTTGGGCCGTAAACTCCAAGTGAAGGCACCAAAGTGTGCCTCTTGTCCCCATTAGCCTTAGATAAAATCATAGATGCCATTCTTGATGTTTAAGAGCCTCAAATCAATTAATTTCCTAGAGTTTACGGCCATAAACTCTAAGGTGAAGGACCTTAGGCCGTAAACTCCCTTATGGAGTGTTCTAGAGCCTTAAAACTACTTCATGCATTATTCCAATAAAGATAGAAGTGTTCTAGATGCAAGATAACACCCAAAAACACGATTTGAGGAGTTCACGGCCATAAACCTATGAGTTTACGGCCGTAAACTCCAAGGTGTGGGGTTTGTTGGATGGTGAACTCCTATACAAGGCCCTTTGATGTTTCAAACCCTTTTGCCTTGTCCCGTAGCAACTTAGATGCAACCATTTGAACCTTAAACACTCATAAAAGTGTTTAAATGTTTGCTAAGTGTCTTAACTTATTTATTTAAGTTATTATATATCTAATTAGTTATATATATGCTTATTATATGATAACTAGGCTCGTGCGTGTAAACCAGTCTCCGTTTGTCACCTAGCACGGTAGCCGACACTGCAATTCAAACGACGCACCACAAGTGAGTTCATACCCCTTGAATCAACCTTTGAAATGATTTTAAGTGTTTTAAATACTTTATGGGGGGGAATACAATTCAAATACTTATAAGTTATTACTTCAATCACATGTGATTGTGTTTAATCACATGTGATTAATAACTAGGAAAACAACGATTTTTACCACTATTCAAACTGTTTATCAAATTGTCTTACTTTGAAATGTTTTACAAACTGTTTTACTATCCAAACTTACTTATAGACTGTGATTCAATCAAATGCTTCTTATACTTAAACTGTTTTATCAACTTATGCTTTTAAAATGATTTATAGATCGACATCAAGTCAATCTTCTCTTGAAATTATATTTATGCTTCGAAATGTTTTATGAAAAACTTATTTATACTTAGTATATACAATTGCATGCCCATATATGTATAGATATATAAATAATGTTCAAAAGGCTTAGGAATGCCATCCGCCCTATTTCCTTTTCCTCGATTTGGATGTGGTCTGGTGGGATTTCGGGTGACCATCCGAAAGTCGTTTCCATATTACTTATATATCATATATACATGTATAGACATAAAGGTACTTCCATATTCATATTCATCAGTACATCTTTAGCTGGTTACCATCGGGGTAACGTAGGATCATATACAGATATACTAGAAACAATACATATACAGATATACTAGAAACAATACATATACAGATATACTAGAAACATTACATATACAGATATACTAGAAACAATACATATACAGATATACTAGAAACATTACATATACAGATATACTAGAAACAATACATATACAGATATACTAGAAACAATACATATACAGATATACTAGAAACAATACATATACAGACATACTAGAAACAATACATATACAGAGATACCAGAAACAATACATATACAGATATACGAGAACCAATACATATACAGATATACGAGAAACAATACATATACATGAATACTTAACAATTGTGATCCACTGTATCGGGCATGCCTTAATTGTCATGGCCTGAGTTGTAGCCAGAATTCTCTTGGAGGGAGAGCGTGAGTTTGCGTATAGATCTATACTGGATTGACTATCCTACACCTTGCTGCTAGCTACAGCCGGACCTGCAGGTCTGCGGGTGCCAAACGTCATTTCTTATTACGACCATTCATTATGTCGTTGATTTCCAGTCGATAGCATGGTACAATTTATCACATTATGCCTTAATATAAATCCGGTTTAAGGTAGTAGTATTTAGTACAGCAGTAGTCTTATTATACAAAGCTACAGTACTACAATGATTTACCCATTACATATTTTAGTGATAATCTCACTTAAGCATTAGTGTACAAACTATATTTTTAACAAATGATAGTTATACTTGGGTAATTACACACTTTTACAACAGACAAGTTTACAAAACAGTTTAGCCTTGGTAGAAGGTTACTTTTATAGAAAATATAGGATTTTCTGAGAGATCCAAACTTTTACAAACACTTTCAAACATTTGCTTACATTTTTACAAACTTATACATTGAGACAGGTTCAAACGTTTTTACAAGGAACATTGACACTAAAATACTTATGAACTCACCAGCTTAATGCTGATAAACTCTTTCAAAATAACTTGTATTCTCAGGTCGTCAGTAGACAGGTTCCGAGGCCAGCTTTTGAGAAGATGGAGTGCATTCAAGACTCATCTCATATTATTTTGTGTTTCATTATTTTTGGTGTCTATAACTGTACAGAACACACTTGTATTAAAATTATATATTTAATGCAATGGATGATGTTGTTTGCTTATTTACATTTGCTGTGTTGTGATACTATACATGACGTCCTCCGCCCCAGAACGTTTCCGCCGTTCTTGGTTTTGGGGTGTGACAATAGTCCACTCCAAGAATTTGAGAGAAGCACTTTGCAACCAGTCTCGCCTTATAAGTGTGTACTTTACCATCCATGTCGGTCTTCTTCTTGAAGACCCACTTGCACCCTACAGTCTTACGACCTGGTACATTCTCAACCAAGTTCCAAACTTGATTGTCATACATGGATTATATCTCGCTATCCATGGCCTCTTTCCATTTAGCAGCCTCAGGGCCTGCCACGACTTCCATGTAGCTGTTAGGTTCTTCCAGACCTACTAGTGTCTCATCACTAATAAGTGTCTCACCTTCCGCAGTAATATGGAAACCATAGTAATGCTCAGGTGCATTCCTAACTCTCGTGGAACGCCTCAGAGGTACAGGCTCATCAACTGGCTCAACAGGAGTTTCCTCCTCAAGTTGAGGGCTAGTGTTTGAAGTTCCCTCACCGCTTGATTCTTGAATTTCTTCAAGATCAATTTGCCTCCCACTGTCTCCTTGGCTTATAAATTCTCTCTCTCGAAAGACTCCTCTTCTTGCTACAAAGACCACATTGTCACTAGGTCTGTAGAAGAGGTAACCAAAGGATTGTTGTGGGTAGCCGATGAAAATACACCTCTCGCTTCGAGGTTCGAGCTTATCATGAGTCTCGCGTCTCACGAAAGCCTCACAACCCCAAATCTTGATGTGGTCTAGCTTAGGTACTTTGCCAGTCCACATCTCGTGAGGAGTTTTGGCAACTTTCTTTGTAGGGACAAGATTAAGAATATGGGTGGCAGTCTCTAAGGAATACCCCCAGAATGAGATTGGTAGCGTAGCTCGACTCATCATGGAACGAACCATATCCAACAAGGTTCGATTACGCCTCTTAGCCACACCATTCAACTGTGGTGTCCTGGGAGGTGTCAATTGTGAGACAATCCCACATTCCCTAAGATAGTCGAGGAACTCTGAACTAAGATACTCACCTCCTCGATCGGATCGAAGCATCTTAATGTTCCTGCCCAATTGATTCTCGACTTCCTGTTTAAATTCCTTAAACCTCTCGAAAGTCTCTGACTTATTCTTGATTAAGTAGACATATCCATATCTATTGTAATCATCAGTAAAAGTCAAGTAATAACGATTAGCATCCCTTGTGGCATGTTTGAATGGTCCACACACATCCGTGTGTATAAGGTCCAACAAACCTTCACCCCTCTCACACGAGCCTGTGAAGGGTGACTTTGTCATTTTTCCAAGTAAGCATGATTCGCAACTATCATCTGACTTTAGGTCAAACGACTCCAAGACTCCATCCTTTTGGAGTTTGCCTATGCGTTTCTTGCTTATATGTCCAAGACGACAATGCCATAATGATGCTTTATCCAAGTTATTATTATTAGTAGAATCAATACACAAAACATTATTTCCCAAGTTATCTACAACAGATACAGCTTCATACACACCATCACAAGGTAATGCTTTAAAATAAAAAACATTATTATAGAAAACATCTATAGAACCAACTTCATTATTAAATGAAAAGGTAAACCCTTGTTTGTACAAAGCATGAAAGGAAATAATATTTCTTGCCATTCCTGGCGAATAACAACACTTATTCAAATCTAAATTAAACCCACTACTTAGCGATAAAGTATAAACTCCAATCTTGGTAACAGGTAAAGCTTTCCTATTCCCCATGATCAAGTTTATTCTTCCTTGCTCCACATTCTCACTTCTTCTTAGTCCCTGCAAGTCACAACAAATATTAATACCACAACCGGTATCATGGACCCAAGACTTAGAATGGGGTGAGTTATTAGAAATGATAGTGTAAGTACCTACATGGTTGGGTTTGACTTTCCCATCCTTCACATCCTGCTGATACTTTGGGCAGTTCCGCTTCCAATGAGATTTTTCATGACAATAGAAGCATTCAGCCTCTTTTGGGTCAAAAGAAGGAGTGATGAAACCTTTCTTGTTTCCACTTGAAGAAGAGCCATCAAGGGTCCGAGCCTTGGTACCCTTCGAGGATCTCTTTCTCTTCCTCCATCGATTTTTCCCAATTGCCAAAACCGGAGTTGAGTTTGGAGTAGGAGTGATAGCAACCGACTTCCCCTTAAGACCTGATTCTGCGGTCTTGAGAAGTCCCTGAAGTTTGCTGAGTGTGACCTCTTCCTTATTCATGTGATATGTCATGCGGAATTGATCATAGCACGATGGTAAGGAGTGCAAAATGATATCTATTGCAAGATCCTCAGGGAAGTTCACATTAAGCTTCAGCAAACGATCCACATACCTTTGCATTTTCTGCATGTGGCTCGTGACGGATTCCTCGTCCTTCATCATGGTTGTTATCATGGAGCAGATGATTTCATACCTCTCTTGTCTTGCACTTTGATGGTATCTTTCCATCAAATCTTGGTGCATTTCATAAGGGTAGAAATCCTCATAAGACTTTTGGAGTTCCGCTGTCATCGTGGCCATCATGATGCAAGCCACTTTCGTAGCATCCCTTTCATGTGCCCGAAATTCAGCGATCTCCTGAGGAGTTGCAGTGGTCTCATCAATCTCCTTAAGCTCCTTGTCAAGGACATATTCTTTGTCCTCGTCGCGGGTAATCATCCTGATGTTTCTGATCCACTCATTGAAGTTGGATCCATCAAAGGTGACTTTCCCACACAAGTTCATAAGGGTAAAGGAGCCATTAGGATTAGAGCCAGAAGCAGCATTGTTTGAAGACATCTAAAAAGAAGAGAACAAGATTAGTTTAGATATAAGAGAGTCCTTAATAAAACACCCAAATGTAATATTAAGGCTAGGATCCAATCACAATATAATATAACTTAGAAGAGGTATGCCGTAATCTAAGCTATACCATATTTGAAAGGTAGGTGAATGACGATTCACCAATTTCCACCACGAAAACCGAAATATTTAAGTATTAGGTTTTTGATTGGTTCTTAGAAATTCCTAGATTCTTTGAGATTCAATGAACTTTTCAAAGGCATGTTTCAATCTCGAGTGTGCCCTCCAGGTTTTGTGACTGGGATGCCGAGGATCACAAAACGAGGTGTGAAGTAACCATGCAAATCACTTGGTACCCTTTAAAGTTTATCACTCAATCGATGTGCCGGTAAACCACACACGCTCCATCGATACTATAATAAACCTTTAAGTCACCCTTTACCTACCTTGTTAAGTCCAAGTTAGTGTGCCGGTTAAGCACACACGCTCCACCAACGACTTAAACAAAGTGTAAAGTGTAATTTCATGGATTAGCACCTTATTCACATTTTTCCTAAAGTAACTAAGATTGGGAATTTAATAAAACATTTAGTTACTTTATAATATTCATCATACTTTGAATGAGAATTTATAAGTCCTTGTCTTACCCGTTCGGCTAACGACCCTCCACCAGTCAAGCAAGCGGTGGGTGAGAGTGGACACCCATTAAGTCACCATTTTATAGGCAACAACCTTATACCCACCTTATAGACCGGCTTCGTGAATGAGGCGTACTAGCGGTAAGACGACTTTGTTCTTATACATATATATATATATATATATATATATATATATATATATATATATATATATATATATAATTATTAAATCATAATAATATAAGTATAAGGGTTGAATTTTAACTTTTAAAATTTTAAGGGTTGGAACTAAAGTTTTAACTTAACTTTACTTGTTCCAAAACTTGAGGGCAAGTTTTGTAAACTTTCAAAACTTTTCATATCTTGTAACTTATGAGTTTAATAGAGTAATAAAATGAAGACTCTTCATTTTTCTAACTCTTGTGTTCTTTTAATGGTTTTCAATCCAAGAGACTTTTGGTTTTCCATAACTTGAGAACAAGTTATGGACTCCATTAAAACACATTATGATCAAGAATTAAACTACCACATAGGTTACAAATAATTCCTATGATCATCTAAACTTCATAAGAACAAGAACATGACTATGAACACTTTCAAGAATCAAAATCACATTAAACTTTGTAATTTTGATAACTAGTTGTTGTAAATGAATTAGCAAAAACATTACACCAGCTAAAACAAGTTTTCAAGTACCAAAACAGTTTAGGGTAATGTTTCCAATCCATTTCCAGCAACTAAAGTCGAAAATCTGCACTCTGTCGACCCTACTCGCCGAGTGCATGAACCTACTCGCCGAGTAGGTTGAAGATACAAGTGAACTCGACGAGTCCCCCCATGGACTCGCCGAGTCCATTCGTCAGACAGCAAGTTTTTCGACTTTTTCCAACTTTTAATCACAAGTATCAAACAAACAGACCTAGTCTCTGATACCACTGATGGGTTTTGAGCATTCTAACACTTCCTAAGTGTACATGCAACCCTAATAAACCTTGGATCTATATTTGTCTAAGATACATGCAAATAATTATTTTTCCAAGGCTTATATCCTAACTAGCATGGCATGGGGAACTTGAATCAAATAAAGCTAGTAGAAACACTTACCTTGTAGTTGTAGTTGATTCCTTGAAGTTTTAGAGCCTAGCACAAATAATGTGGATTCCTCAAATGAAAGTCACAAATCACCACAAACTTGGAACTTTGAGAGAATAGTCACACTTCTCTTGAAATCGGCCCTCACCTCAACATGTGTCAACTAGTGTTCACTAGCTTGATTTCAAGAGCCAAAGCCTCCTTTATATAGTGTGGTGGATTAGGGTTACATCCATGTAAACCCTAATACCCATGTCTCTTCATTTCCATGAGATCCATGGGTTAAAGCTCCATGGAGTATCCATGGACTTCTCCATCCAAGCCTAGCCCATTCCAAATAAGCATAAGCCCACACTATATAAATATAGCAGCCCATATTTAATTAGTAATATCTTTGATCACTAAATTAATCCTAGATTAATTATAGACCACTACTAATTAAATAATATGATCTTATATTAATATATTAGAACTTATAATATATTAATAAATCATAACTTGTACTATTCTCAAATATTATCCATAAATTGTTCGGGTGAAGTGCAACCCAAATGGACCATGCCGGGTCGGGTCAAGTATATACCAAATATAGTTATGGGCTTAGACACTATATCCAACAATTGGAACCATGTGGCCACGTCTCGATCTGCTATGAAGCATGGTACTCAAACAATGTTATCTCTTCTTAATATGCTACCAATCATGGTACTCGAACCATGACATCACCTTTCAGTCTGCTACCAATCATAGTACTCGAACAATGACATCATCTCTCAATCTGCTACCAATCATGGTACTCAAACCATGACGTCACTACTCAATCTGCTACCTAGAATTTCTAGAATATTCCCTACATTAAGTATGGGTCCTCTGCTTTCAGTAGTACAGGCCCATACTACCTGCCACATCTACCTATGCCTTCCACACGGACCATCCTAGATTTCCTAAGTAGCTGCTAAACCTTCTCACTCATTCATCCCGTTACTCTGTTCGTTCCCCAGTGAAATACTCTACCCTGTCAGTGCACTCATCTGACTACGGTCACCCCCTAGGATCTTCCTAGGTGCTCACACTTCTCTGCCATCAGCTGCTGAAGAACCCCTAATGACTCCAGCCATCCACCTCCTGAATATCATCATATCCACTTAGTAGCTGACTCCCATCATCGAGATTTCCACAAAGCACGAAGCAAGCTACTTCCAGACATTGAATTATCTCCACTAGCATGTAAAACCCATCTAGGCTATTATCCTACTTGCTCTCCGCTTACTCGTAGGATACCACCAAACTCAAGCAACTTCACCCCCACGCAGGCGTCTGACTACCGACTATATAAATGCTCATCTAGGTATCTCTACTAGATTACTCCTCTACTCAAATCCCACTCTAAAATGATTCCTGCTGGATGCTCTTATTCAGCACATACTCGAAAACACATCGCAGATAACAACTCCTAGGCTAAGGCATCACAAATCAGGCCACTCTAGTCCTAAAATATGAAATACCTAGCCTATCTCTAGAATGCATAATACATCATAAATATCTCATAATACAAAAGTAAGGTTATTTTGGGAAATCACCATTCGGGCTCTGGCTTATTGTACACACTGCTCTTTCTCGTTTTCCCTTAGAAACTCTCGTTCGCTTTAGAAAAATCGTTTCTACGAAAACTTTTCTCAAATCCCCAGTTTGAGTTTAGATTTACCCGAAGGTGCATCCCAATCCCTCAAACTAAGGCTCTGATACCAACTTGTAACACCGTAAATTTTCAAACAAAATTTTCATTTAAAAATCGCATATTTTTCATAACATATTGTATAAAAATATTCTTTATTCAATTTACAAAACACATCTCCATTTATAATCCAAGATCCTCGTAACTCTTTCTCTGGTGTGTACAATCTAGTCGGTGTCGTCCCGCGATCTTGAGAAACCTGAAACACATAACACACACACAATAAGCACAAAGCTTAATGAGTTCCCCAAAATACAACCTACAACACATAGGCCACTCGAGGCTATAACTCGGTATGACCCTCCAGTAAATGTGTCTCAGCGGGACCCTCCAGTCCCGTAGTGCGTTGGACCCTCCTGTCCGGTATAGCTCGTTGGACCCTCCGGTCCGTTCTAAATCATTGGACCCTCCAGTCCAGTCTGATCGAGGACCCTCTGGCCTCATGAGCCGTTCGACGTTCTGGTCCAGTCTATATAACACATAACATTCATATAACACAATGCACATAAATCTCAAACATACACATACACATAAGACCCTCCGGTCTGCACATAGATACCACCCTAGGTAATGTATAATGAGAAGACCCACCTGACAAGCAGCAATTAAAGACCTCGCTCCCGAATCTCGAACTAGCCTCCACCTAATCACAAGGGATGAATATTTCTAAGTGATACTCTAATCACAATTCTAATGACCGAAGGCTATTCTTCCTCTCTTTAACTCTTTGAAGTGGATAATAAACCATTTCACCCCTCCATGGTCTCTACTACTCATGTTGACCAAAGCCCCACAGCCAACAAAAGTCAAACTCAAGTCAACAGTCCATGTTTGACCCGATTCGTCGAGTGCACCCTTGTGACTCGTCGAGTCCACTTGTTTTCCTCAGAAATCTCATGACAGTCTAGCTCAGCTCGTCGAGTCGACCCCCAACTTGTCAAGCTATCACATGATTCAGTTCTTCGGGACAAACCCTAACCAACTCGTCGAGTCGGCTCATTGACTCGGCGAGTTTATTCAAACCGAATGTTCATTCAGACATTTTCAAACAGATCTATCACTCCAAACACTAGATCTCTCATCCTAAGGCTCAATAATCACGTAAAGCTTTGATCTTTACGTTCATACATGAGGTTATTGCTTCGAAATTCTAATATATGCCTCTTATGAAGGATTTATCTCATCAACCCTCATTTGAGCGACTAAAGTAGGGACACCTAGACTCTGAGGACCTTTAGGAGGTCCAGATCTGAGGTTCCCAACCTCAAACCATGTCTCATTCAAGTTATAGATTCAAAAGGATGGAAGCAAAGCCATAAAACTCCCAAAATGAGATCTAGTACAAGGAATGAGGAAGATGAGGACTTTGTACCTTCTTTTAGCAGCTGAAACACTTAATACCACAGATCCACTGCCTTCCTTTTCTCCCCATCATCAATCTATTCATCCTTCATAGAAATGCACCAAGATTGCCCAAAATGGTCACACACTCACTTTATCAAGGTTAGAACGGTTTAGGGGTTTCTCTCAGGCTCCCAATGGAAAGTGTGGCCGCCAATGAAGTCCATAAGGGACTTTAAATAGGTCACAAAACCGGACAATTAGGGTTTCTATGCCCAGTACCTACTCGGCAAGTCCCTCCTCTGGCTCGTCGAATCCACTCATTAAATCCACACGATCAACTCGACTCGACTCGGCGAGTTGGTCCCTTAACTCGTCGAGTCCCTCCTTCAATCTCAAGATTAACATACACAATAATGTTCCTGAAAATCTGGATGTTACACACCGCCATTCTCTCCCGTTTTTCAAGTTCTACAAACCCCATCCAAAATCCGGTCCGATCTGGCTGGAATTCCCGGCGCCCCCACCACCCACCACAGCGTTCTTTTGCATTTTCCGGCCAACTCTAGCCACCATTGGATATTCCGAGCATGGGGTTTTGTTTCTCTCCTCGAGGACTTTCTAAACATACCAATTTACCCCATAAACTCACAAAAAAAAATTCGCCTGATTCCAAGTGCTGCCACTCTAGTCACCGGAAAATCACCTTGAAGGTCGTTTGTGGTGTCCTTCTAGAAATTCATGCGTAAAACATGGAGCAAAATCATAATCTTGGGGTGTGCCTTGGAGAATCTCTTTGGTGGTTCTAACTCCGCTACCATAATCTGTCCCGGGTATAAGCAAATTGGGTATACTCGTTCCTTTGACTTGATTATTTACATCTTGAATATCCATTTGTTGTTGAAATTGTGTTGACATCCTTGTAGCCTTTGGGGTGATTTGAAAATTATAATTGACAATTTTTTGTCCCAAGTCAATGTCTAAGCTTGCCAAAACGGGGACCGGACCTACTTCCTCTAAAGGTGGTTCAAAAGGAGAATCCAAGGATCCCCTGTTTCCTTTGTTGATCGTGAGGACCGAAAAACATATGATTTTCTCATTTCTAACAATCGACAAGTCAAATCAACAAAATTCCTCCATAGATATTCCATTGAGGATCTCGGGGTGCTCGAAGGAGTCCAAACATTAATTCACAACATTGGGTGGGGCCAATTCCTTCACATTCATGTTGCCACCTATGTTGAACCAACTTTAGAATTCCTTTCCACCTTCCACCCCGATGAGGAAACGAACTCCATCACTTTCCAAATGCTCGGCGAGAATCGCTCACTGGCATTTCAGGTTGTGAAAGCCTTATTGGGTAGTCAAGTGAACCACACGTATAACAACCAAGACCCATGGCCCGCCAACTTTAACGAGCATAACTTTTGGCAACAAATCACCCACGAACTACAATATTCATCTTCCTCATCCATGGCCTCTTCTATTATTCAACCATGTTTGTGCCTCGCCCATCAAGTCCTCACATGCACCATTTTTGCCCATTCCGAAGTGGGTCAAACTTCTAAAGCTAATCAATTTTTTCTCTGGTGCATGACTTGTGAAAATGGACCCCGACCAGGTTTCGCATCATTCGCTTTCACCAAATGTTACAACCTCATGACCATGGATACCGGGGACATTTTTATCAGGGGCTTGATTACCCTTATTGCTTACAGCCCCCACTTCAACTTCATCTCTCCACCTTCCATTCAAAAAACCAACCAGCCCCTCTCGTCTCGACATAAACGCGCACCAGCAAATGCTAATCATTCATGAATCAGTTGCCGATCATATTTGGAATCTTAACAATCAGCCATACCTCATTCTTCCTCACAAGTGTATATGGTCTTTCAAACTAACCGACCCCGAAAAATGCGTCATTCCATCCGACTACTCCCTGCATTTCGATCAAGAAGATGACCAGCCTCAGCACCAAACACGACAACAGCAAGGGGGACACGATTGAAGGGTTTTGAGCATTTTAACACTCCTATGGTGTACATGCAACCCTAGAAACCTTGGATCTATATTTTATCTATGATGCATGCAAAATTCTTTTTCCAAGGTTCATAACCTATCTAGCATACATGGGGAAATTTGAAACATAAAAGTAAGCAAGAAAACATATCTTGTAGTAGTTTGGATTCCTTGAAAACCTTGTGAGCCTAGCACCTCAAGTGTGATACCTCAAGTGTCTCACACAACACCGAATGCACCTGGAACAACTTAGAGAGAAATGAAGAACACTTAGAAATCGGCTAGCCCTCACTTGTATGTCTTAGTGGCCGGTTTTGGTGAATAACATGAAGCTAATATAGTGTCTTACAATTAGGGTTACACCATGTAAACCCTAATTGTCATGAATTTTCATTTCCATGACCCATGGGTTCTATAAACACCATGGAGAATCCATGGAGCATCCTATGGGTTTTAGCCCAACTTGATAATCCATGAAGCATTAGCCCACTATACAAGTATGGGTGATTTACACAATCAACCCATGTATTTAATTAGTCTTCTTTTGATCACTTAATTAATTTCAAATTAATTGTTGATCAATACTAATTAAATAATACTATTAATATATTAGAACTTATAATATATTAATAAACCTTAAGTGTTCTTTCTCTCATTTTTGTCTATCCAAATGCATGATGCCATGCAACCCAAACGAACCATTCTAATTGGGTCAAGTACATTCCAGAAATAGTTATGAACTTAGACACCTAATCTAACAGTCTCCCACTTGGATAAGTCTAATAACTATAACTACAAGAATGACTTCAGGAATCGATCTGCAATCGTAGCTCTTTCAAGGTCTAGCAGAACTGAGACGATGATGATACGACATTTAAGATAAGTGATCATATAATCCTCTGTTCTAGATATCAGCCGGACAAATACGTGGAACAATGTCTTAATTATTGTCCAACAGTTTGTTTCTCGATTCCCGATTTGTTTGACATAGAGCTTAATTGAACAGATCAACTTAGTTCTGACCGGGCCCAGTACATGGGTCAACACAAAATCATTGAGGGGCCCAGATATCACTTCTAATCCAAGAAGGAATAGATAAACTTCGACTCATATGCTTGTTCTACTACTTGTTGAATCGTACACAAAGTCACGTTTTGTAACATCGAGTTACCAATATGTTTTCATAAAATCAATACATAACCAACTCATAGGTAACAAGTCATATCTCTAGGTTTGAAGACTTATATGATATTACCATATCACGATCACTAGAGATAAATTCCATGAAGTGATACCAGTAAGCGTGGGTTGAATCCAATACTCAGAACTTATGAGCACTCATGAGTGTTGTAGCCATGTCCAACATCTTAGACCTCTACAACCAACTCATGAAAGTCTTGACTCATACCTACTTCCAACATATGACCGACTATAGAGAATTCGAATAATATGATATACCAAGCATAAATATTCTGGAAGTCAAATAATTCAAAATGAAATGATAGTAAATGATTGAAAAAATATAGCAACACTTTACTCATAAATAAATACAACTTTTGTTCATCATAAAATGTTAATTACACTTAACACATTTCATAAGCTATCTAACTATTGAAACTAATATCATCCTTCAGCCCTATGCGCCTCGCATACTGGAGATGCTTAACCCTACCCAGTCCCTTCGTGAGGGGATCTGTCGGGTTCTCATTCGATGATACCCTCTTTGCCATGAGGAGTCCATCTTCTATTTGATGCGCACTTCACTATCATAGAACATCTCTATAGTCACCTTTATAGCTGGTACAACTCCAAGGTCTCTAATGAAGTTCTTTAGCAATAGAGCCTCCTTTGCTGCCTTGCTTGCTGCTATATACTCTGATTCACAAGTTGAATCATCCATTGTCTCCTGCTTGGAACTTTTCCAAGAAATTGCTCCTCCGTTTAAGGTAAAGACCCAGCTTGACTGAGAGTGGAAATTATCCCTACCAGTTTGAAAGCTAGAATCACTATACCCCAATACTCTCAAGTCATCACACCCACCGAGGGTAAGGACCCAGTCCTTAGTCCTCTGTAGGCACTTGAGAACATTCTTTACCGCAGTCCAGTGAGCCTTGTCAGGGTTCCCCGGATATCTGTGACCATGATCAATGCGAAGGCCAGATCAGGACGAGTACAAGTCATAGCATACATGATCGAGCCTACAACGGAAGCATACGGTACTCGACTCATTTCTATTATCTCAACCTTTGTACTTGGACTCTGAACTTTACTCAGTTTGGCGTTACTCTGGATCGCTAACTCTCCTTTCTTGGAATTCTGCATCCTGAATCTATTCAACACCTTCTCCAAGTAGGTACTCTGACTAAGTCCAATTAGTCTTTTACTCATGTCTTTCAAAATCCTTATCCCTAGGACATAGGCAGCTTCTCCTAGTTCCTTTATAATGAAACACTTCCTAAGCCAAGATTTAACATCCCATAGAGTTGGGATGTCATTTCCTACGAGTAGTATGTCATCCACATACAATACCAAAAAGCTGACTATACTCCCACTAGCCTTGACATATACACAAGATTCATGTTCACTCCTCGGAAATCCAAACTCTTTGACTTTCTCATCGAAGCAAAGATTCCATCAATGGCTAACATAACCCTAATAGACTTGATCTTCTCTACTGGTGAAAAGGTCTCATCATAATCAACTCCCGAAGTTTGAGAAAATCCCTTTGTAACCACTCACGCCTTATAAGTGTGTACATTACCATCCATGTCGATCTGCTTCTTGAAGATCCATTTGCGCCTGACTGTATTGTGACCTCGTACATTGTCAACCATGTTCCAAATTTGATTGTTACACATGGGTTGTATCTTGCTGTCGATAGCCTCTTTCCATTTAGCAGCCTCAGGGCTTGCCATGGCTTTCGAGTAGCTGTTAGGTTCATCCAGACTTACCAATGTGCTATCACTGATAAGTGTATCACCTTCTGCAGTAATATGGAAAGCATAGTAATGCTCAGGTGCATTCCTAACTCTCGTTGAACACCTCAGAGGTATAGACTCTTCTGTCGGATCAACAGGACTTTCCTCCTCAGGTTGATTGCTACGGTTTGAGGTTCCTTCACCACTTGACTCTTGAATTTCTTCAAGGTCAATTTTCCTCCCTTTATTTTCTTGGCTCATGAATTATCTCTCACGAAAGACTCCTCTCCTTGCTACAAAGACCACATTATCATTGGGTCTGTATAAGAGGCAACCACATGATCTCTGTGGGTAGCCGATGAAAATACAACTCTCACATTGACGTTCGAGCTTATCGTGAGACTCACACCTCATAAAAGCCTTGCAACCCCAAGTATTGATTTGGTTCAGATTGGGAACTTTTCTGGTCCACATCTCATGAGGTGTTTTGGCAAACTTCTTTGTAGGGACTACATTAAGAATATGGGCGACAGTCCATAAGGCATACCACCAGAATGAGATTGGTAGCGAAGCTCGAGTCATCATGGACTGATCCATATCCAATAAGGTCTGATTGTGCCTCTTAGGCATACCATTAAGCCATGGTGTCCTGGGAGGTGTTAGTTGTGAGATAATCCTATATTCCTTAAGATAGTCAAGGAACTTTGTACTATGATACTCACCACCTCGATTGGATCTAAGCGTCTTAATGTTCCTGCCCAACTGATTCTCCATTTCCTGCTTGAACTCTTTGAGTCTTTCAATGGTCTCTGACTTATGGTTGATTAAGTAGACATATCCATATCTACAAAAATCATCAGTAAAAGTCATATTGAAGCGATTAGCATCTCTTGTAGTGGTTCTGAAGGGCCCACACACATCAGTGTGTATGAGGTCCAACAAACCCTAACCCCTGCCACAAGTAGCAGTGAAGGGTGACTTTGTCATTTTCCCAAGAAAACAAGATTCACAACTATCATCTGACTTTAGGTCAAAGGACTCCAAGACTCCATCCTTTTGGAGTTGGCCTATGCGTTTCTAGCTTACATGTCCAAGATGACAATGCCATAAAGATGCTTTATCCAAGCTAGTGGAAGAATCGATACACGATACATTATTTCCAAGGTTATCAACAACCGACACAGTTTCATATACACCATCAGAAGGTAATGCTTTAAAATAAAAAGCATTATTAAAGAAAGCATTAATACCTCCACTATCATTATCAAATGAAAAGGTAAAACCTTGTTTGTACAAACTATGAAAGGAAATAATATTTCTCGCCATTTCAGACGAGTAACAACATTTATTCAAATCTAATACTAATCCACTACTTAGCAACAAAGAATAAACTCCAATCTTAGTGATAGGTGAAGCTTTCCTATTTTCCATGATCATGTTTATCTTCCCATGCTCCACATTCTCACTTCTTCTTAGTCCCTGAAAATTAGTACATATGTGTGTTGGATAAGGTGTCTAAGTCCATAAGTATTTCTTGTATGTACTTGACCCAACTCGGCATGGTCCATTTGGGTTGCATGGCACCATGCAATTGGATAGACTAAATGAGAGAAATAACACTTGTGGTATATTAATATATTATAAGTTCTAATATATTAATAGTATTATTTAATTAGTTTGATCAAGAATTAATTTAGAATTCATTAAGTGATCAAAAGATAACTAATTAAATATATGGGTTGATTATGTAAATCACCCATAACTTGTATAGTGGGCTAAGAGGCTTCATGGATTATCAAGTTGGGTTAAACCCATACGATGCTCCATGGATGCTCCATGGGAGTTACAAACCCATGGGTCATGGAAATGAAGAGTCATGACACATTAGGGTTTGCATGCTGGAACCCAAGATTCTCTCAAGGTTTACTCCTATGCATTTGGTGTTGTGTGAAGCATTTGAGGCATCACACTTCGGGTGCTAGGCTCACAAGGTTTTAAGGATCATAATCAAAAACAAGGTAAGTTATTCTATCTATCATTCAAGTTAAAGGAAAATGTTCCCCATGTTTGCTAGATAGGAATATATCCTTGGAATTCAACTTTGCATGATAATTAGACAAACATAGATCCAAGGTTATTAGGGTTGCATGTACACTTAGGAAGTGTTAAAATGCTCAAAAACCCATCAATGTGAATACCACAACCTGTATCAAGGACCCAAGAATTAGAATGAGGTGAATTATTAGAGAATATAGTGTATGTACCTGCATGGTTGGGTTTAACTTTCCCATCCTTCATATCTTCTTGGTACTTTGGGCAGTGTCGCTTCCAGTGCGATTTTTCATGGCAGTAGAAACATTTAGCCTCTTTAGGGTTAGTAGAAGGAGTGCCGAAACCTTTCTTGGTTTCACTTGAAGAGGAGCCATCAAGGGTCTTCCCCTTGGTGCCCTTTGAAGGGATCTTCCTCTTCTTTCGTTTCCCTTGCCCGATTTCCAAGACAGGGGCCACGGTAGGAGTAGGAGTGGTAACAACCGATTTACCCTTATGACCAGTTTATGCGGTCTTCAAGAGTCCTTGAAGTTTGCTAAGTGTAACTTCCTCCATGTTCATGTGGTATGTCATGCGGAATTGATCATAATACGATGGTAAGGAGTTCAAAATGATATGTATTGCTAACTCCTTGGGGAAGTTCACATTTAGTTTCAGCAAATGGTCCACATACCTTGTCATTTTCTGCATGTGGCCCGTGATGGGTTCACCATCCTTCATCCGGGTTGTTATCATGGAGGAGATGATCTCATATCGCTCTTGACGAGCACTCTAATGGTAGCGGTCCATCAAATCCTGGTGCATCTCAAAAGCATAGTAGTCTTCATAGGACTTTTGGAGCTCGGATGTCATAGTGGCCAACATGATGCATGTCACTTTGGTAGCATCTCTTTCATGGGCTTCATATTCAAAGATCTCATAAGGAGAAGTAGACAGCTCGGGTACCTTAAGCTCCTTGTCGAGGACATATTCTTTGTCCTTATACCGAGTGACCATCCTGATGTTCCTGATCCAATCCATAAAGTTGGATCCATCCAAGATGACTATCCCGCTACGAGGACAAAGAATATATCCTTGACAAGGAGCTTAAGGAGATTGATGAGACCACTGCAACTCCCCAGGAGATCGTTGACTTCCAGGCACATGAAAGGGATTCTACAAAAATGGTATGCATCATGTTGGCCACCATGACAGTGGAACTCCAAAAGTCCTATGAGGACTTCTACCCTTTTGAAATGCACCAAGATCTGATGGAAAGATACCATGAAAGTGCATGACAAGAGAGGTATGAAATCATTTGCTCCATGATAACAACCATGATGAAGGACGGAGAGTCCGTCACGAGTCACATGCAGAAAATGCAAATGTATGTGGATCGATTGCTGAAGCTTAATGTGAACTTCCCTGAGGAGCTTGCAATAGATATCATTTTACACTCCTTACCATCGTGCTATGATCAATTCCGCATGACACAGCACATGAATAAGGAAGAGGTCACACTCAAAAAACTTCAGGGACTCCTCAATACCACAAAAACAGGTCTTAAGGATAAGTCGGGTGTTAACACTCCTACTCTAAACTCCGCCCCTATCTTGGCATTCGGGAAAGGTAGAGGGAAGAAGAGAAAGAGCTCTTGGAAGGGTAGCAATGCTAGGACCCTTGATGGCTGTTCTTCAACTGGAACCATGAAAGGTTTCGTCACTCCTTCTTTTGACCCAAAAGAGGATGAATGGTTCTATTGTCATGAAAAATCTCATAGGAAGCGGAACTGCCCAAAGTACCCACAAGATGTGAAGGATAGGAAAGTTAAACCCAACCATGCAAGTGTTTAAACTATCTTATCTAATAACTCACCCATTCTAACTCTTGGGTCCTTGATACCGATTGCGGTATTCATATATGTTATGATTTGCAAGGACAAAGAAGAAGTGAGAATGTGAAGCATGGAAGAATAAACTTAATCATGGGGAATAGGAAAGCTTTACCTATTACCATGATTTGAGTTTATACTTTATCGCTAAGTAGTGGGTTTAATTTAGATTTGATAAATGTTGTTATTCGCCAGAAATGGCAAGAAATATTATTTCATTTCATGCATTGTATAAACAAGGTTTTACCTTTTCATTTGATAATGAAGTTGGTTCAATTAATGCTTTCTTTAATTATGTTCTTTATTTTAAAGCATTACCTTGTGATGGTGTGTATGAAACTGTATCTGTGGTTGATAACTTAGGAAATAATGTATTGTGTATTTACTCTGTTAATGATAATAACTTGGATAAAGCATATTCATGGTATTGTTGTCTTGGACATATAAGCAACAACGCATAGGCCAACTCCAAAAGGATGGAGTCTTTGAGTCATTTGACCTAAAGTTAGATGATAGTTGCGAATCATGCTTACTTGGAAAAATGACAAAGTCACCCTTCACAGGTTCTTATGAAAAGGGTGAAGGTTTGTTGGATCTTGTACACACGGATGTGTGTGGACCCTTCAAACATGCCACAAGGGATGCTAATTGTTATTATTTGACTTTTACTGATGATTATTGTAGATATGGATATGCTTACTTGGTCAAGCATAAGTCACAGACTTTTGAGAGGTTTAAAGAGTTTAAATAGGAAGTCAAGAATCAATTGGGCAGGAACATTAAGATGATTCGATCCGATCGAGGTGGTGAGTATCTTAGTTCAGAGTTCCTCAACTATCTTAGGGAATGATGGATTGTCTCACAGTTGACACCTCCCAGGACACCGCAGTTGAATGGTGTAGTTGATTGGCGTAATCGAACCTTGTTGGATATGGTTCGTTCCATGATGAGTCGAGCTTCGCTACCAATCTCAATTTGGAGTATGCCATAGAGACTACCGCCCATATCCTTAATCTAGTCCCTACAAAGAAAGTCGTCAAAACTCCTCACGAGATGTGGACTGGTAAATTACCCAAACTAGACCACATCAAGATTTGGGGTTGCGAGGCTTTCGTGAGTCGGGAGACTCATGATAAGCTCGAACCTCATAGTGAGAGGTGTACTTTCGTCGGCTACCCACAACAATCCTTTGGTTATCTCTTCTACAGACCTAGTGAAAATGTGGTCTTTGTAGCTAGGAGGGTTGTCTTTCAAGAAAGAGAGTTAATAAGGCAAGGAAACAATGGGAGGCAAGTTGACCTTGAAGAAATTCAAGAGTCAAGTGGTGAAGGAACTTCAAACCCTAGAACTCAACTTGAGGAAGAAACTCCTGTTGAGCCGATTGACAAGTCTGTACCTCTGAGGCGTTCCACAAGCGTTAGGAATGGACTTGAGCATTACTATGGATTCCATATTACTGCGGAAGGTGATACACTTATCAGTGATGAGACACTGGTAGGTCTGGATGAACCTAATAGTTACGCGGAAGCCATGGCGGGCCCTGAGTCAGCCAAGTGGAAAGAGGCAATGGACAGTGAGATACAGTCCATTTATGACAATCAAGTTTGGAACTTGGTTGAGAATGTACCAGGTCTTAAGACTGTAGGGTGCAAATGGATCTTCAAGAAGAAGACCGACATGGATGGTAATGTACATACTTATAAGGCACGACTAGTTGCAAAGGGTTTCTCACAAACTTCGGGAGTTGATTATGATGACACCTTTTTTATAGTGGCCAAGATTAAGTCTATTAGGGTTCTGTTAGCCATAACTACATTTCATGACTATGAAATTTGGCAAATGGATGTCAAAACCGCTTTCCTTAATGGAAAGCTGGCTGAGGATGTTTACATGAGTCAACAAGAGGGTTTTGTCAATACAAAGTACCCTAATAGAGTATGTAAGCTTGAGAAATCCATTTATGGATTAAAGCAAGCACCTCGCAGATGGAATCTTTGCTTTGATGAGAAAGTCGAAGAATTTGGATTTTCTAGGAGTGAAGATGACTCTTGTGTATATGTCAAGGCTAGTGGGAGTATAGTTAGCTTTTTGGTATTGTATGTGGATGATATACTACTCATAGGAAATGACATCCCAACTCTGTAGGAAGTTAAGTCCTGGCTTGGGAAGTGTTGTTCTATGAAGGACCTAGGAGAAGCTACCTATATTCTAGGGATAAGGATCTTGAGAGATCAGAGTAAAAGAGTAATTGGACTTAGTCAGAGTACCTACTTGGATAAGGTGCTGAAGAGATTAAGCATGCATGATTCCAAGAAAGGAGAGTTACCCATCCAGAGTAACGCCAGATTGAGTAAGACACAAAGCCTTAGTACTGAGGATGAGATAGCGGAAATGAGTTGAATACCTTATGATTTGGCTATAGGATCAATCATGTATGTTATGACGTGTACTCGACCTGATGTAGCCTTTTCCTTGAGCATGGTTAGCAGGTATCACGGGAACCCTAACAAGGCACACTGGACTGTGGTAGAGAATATCCTCAAGTACCTACGGAGGACTAAGGACTGGGTCCTTACCATCGGTGGGAGTGATGACTTGAGATTTGTAGGGTATAGTGATGCTAGCTTTCAGTCTGATAGGGATAATTTCCGCTCTCAGTCAGGATGGGTCTTTACCTTAAACGAAGGAGCAATTTCTTGGAAGAGTTCCATGGAAGAGACAGTGGCTGATTCAAATTGCGAATCAGAGTATATAGCAGCGTGCGAGGCAGAAAAGGAGGCGATATGGCTGAAAAACTTCATTGGAGACCTTAGAGTTGTACCTGCTATTAAGGAGCCAATGGAAATTTTCTGTGATAGTAAAAGTGTTGTTGCATTAGCCAAGGAACCAAGGGATCATGGGAGATCCAAACACATTGACAGGAAATAGCATTTCATCTGACATCGAATAAAAGAAGGACTCCTCGTGGCAAAGAGGGTATCATCGGATGAGAATCTAGTAGATCCCCTCACGAAGGGACTTACTCGGGTTAAGCATTTCCAACATGCTCGGAGCATAGGGCTGAAGGATGATATTAAGTTTAGTAGTTAGATAACCTCGAAATTTGTAAAGTGTAATTTACATTAGATGATGAATAAAAGGTGTTTTATTTATGAGTAAAGTGTTGCTATCTCTTGTCGATCGTTTACTATATTTCTTTTGCATGTTTTGACTTCCAGAATAATTATGTTTTGTATATCATATTATTCGAACCTCCACAGTCGGTCATATGTCGGAAGTAGGTATGAATCAAGATTATCATGATTAGTTGCAGAGGTCTAAGTTGTTGGATACACCTACAACAATCATGAGTGCTCATAAGTTCTGAGCATTGGACTCAACCCTCGCTCACTGGAATCACTTCATGGAATTTATCTCGAGTGATCGTGAGACAATAATATCATATAAGTCTTCAAACCTGGAGATATGATTTGTTACTTATGAGTTGGTTATGCATTGCTTGTACGAAAACGCATTGGTAACTTGATGTTATAAAACGTGCTCTTGTGTATAATTCAATGAGTGGTAGAACAAACATATTAGTCGAAGTTTATATGTTCCTTCTTGGATTAGTAGTTGATATCTGGGCCGCTCAATGATTTTGTTTTGACCTATGTACCGGGCCTTGTCATAACTAAGTTGATGTGTTCAATTAAGTTCTTTGTCAAGCAAATCGGACATCAGGAAACAAACTATTGGAAAATAAGTAACACATTCTTCCATGTATTCGTACGGCTGATATCTAGAACAGAGGATTATATGATCACTTATCTTAAATGGCGTATCATCATCTTCTCAGTTCCGAGAAACCTTGAAAGAGCTACGATTGCTGATCGGTTCCTGAAGTCATACTTGCAGTTATAGTTATTAGGCTTATCCAAGTGGGAGACTGTTGGATAAGGTGTCTAAGTCCATAACTATTTCTGGTATGTACTTGACTCGACCCGACATGGTCCATTTGGGTTGCATAGCGCCATGCAATTGGACAGACTAAATGAGAGAAATAACACTTGTGGTTTACTAATATATTATAAGTTCTAATATATTAATAGTATTATTTAATTAGTTTGATCAAGAATTAATTTATATTTCATTAAGTGATCAAAAGATAACTAATTAAATATATGGGTTGATTATGTAAATCACGCATAACTTCTATACTAGGCTAAGAGGCTCCATGGATTATCAAGTTGGGTTAAACCCATAGGATGCTCCATGGGAGTTACAAACCCATGGGTCATGGAAATGAAGAGCCATGACACATTAGGGTTTACATGGTGTAACCCTAGATCTGTCACACTATGTAAAGACCATCTCCACCAAAATCGGTTACACTAAGAAACAAGAGGGCTAGAGCCAATTTTGCAAGTGTAGGATTCTCTCAAAGTTTACTCCTTTCCATTTGGTGTTGTGTGAAGCATTTGAGGCATCTCACTTGGGGTGCTAGGCTCACAAGGTTTCAAGCATCATAATCAACAACACGGTAAGTTATTGTATCTTTCATTTAAGTTAAAAAAAATTTGCCCCATGTATGCTAGATAGGAATATAACCTTGGAATTCAACTTTGCATGTTAATTAGACAAACATAGATCCAAGGTTATTAGGGTTACATGTACACTTAGGAAGTGTTAGAATGCTCAAAAACCCATCAAAAATCCAAGGTTATTAGCGTTGTATGTACACTTAGGAAGTGTTAGAATGCTTAAAAAAATGTTCCTCATGTATCAAGGACCCAAGAATTAGAACGGGATGAATTATTAGGCAATATAATGTATGTACCTGCATGGTTGTGTTTAACTTTCCCATCCTTCACATCTTGCTGGTACTTTTGGCAGTTTCGCTTCCAGTGCGACTTTTCATGGCAGTAAAAGCATTCAGCCTCTTTAGGGTTAGTAGAAGGCGTGATGAAACCTTTCTTAGTTCCAATTGAAGAGGAGCCATCAAGGGTCTTCCCCTCGGTGCCCTTTGAAGGGCTCTTCCTCTTCTTTCCTTTACCCTGCCCGATTGCAAAGACAGTGGTCACGGTAGGAGTAGGAGTGGTAACAACAAATTTACCCTTATGACCAGTTTTTGCGGTCTTCAAGAGTCCTTGAAGTTTGCTGAGTGTAACTTCCTCCTTGTTCATGTGGTATGTCATGCGGAATTGATCATAACACACTACTAGAAAAAAGGCCTTTTACGACGTGCAAAACACGACGCTCTTTGATTTATGTTACGCATTAGAGAGCGACATTAAAAAAGTGTCATCTCTTCAAAAATTTTAAGGATTTAGGTCGCGCATTACTGAGTGCCCTTAAATTAGTGTCTCATGTAAAAATACTAAAAACACGGAGGGCACCTATAATAAAACGGGCGTCCTCTACAAATGTCGCTTTATAATTTTAATAAACGCACGTTTCTGGGACTCCTTGATAGGTAAGGGGGGAAACTAAATCCCCCAAAATTTTGAACACCCGCTTCCTCTTCCTCTCTACTCTCTACACCTGCCAAAATCGACTTCATTCTCTCCCTTCTTTCTCTTTGCAAACCCCTTCCTCTCCGATCGACTTTCACTTCCTTCTATGTGCAAACCCTAATCAAACATAACACATTTGAAATAGTAATATCTTCTTTCACAAAATAGAAGATTGATCGAAGAATGATTTTCTTTTGATGAATCGGACATCACCAACAACAATAGCTTCCATCACAATTTGTGTTTGCTTTCAGACTCCACCGTTACAACATCGCACCACAACACCAGCCCTGAGCCACCACCACACTGCCTTCGCAACAGCCCAGAACCACCACTATACCACCACTGTTGCCTATTTCATCTGCGTAGTATGCCTATTTCAAAGGTAATTCTTCCTTTTTCAACCATAGTTACCTGTTTCATGTCCTACTGGTCCTTCTTTTTGGACGATTTTTTGTGCCTTTTTACCCTCTCTCATATATTTTTATGGAATTGTTAATATTTTATGATATAAGTACCTGATTTTTTTATGCACACTAGGTGTTTGACTAAATGTTTGAACCAAAAGGATATTGTCCAAAGATTAATGAACAAGGTTCAAAGCAACCTGCCACAGTGACAACCTCACAGGTAAATAAAAATTTATGTATTCCTATTAGATTCAATTTACTATTATTATACATACACATGAGTAGTAATCAGCCAATTGTGTTTTGATAATGATAAAAAAATCAATTTAGTGTTTAGGAGTTGGAATTTAATTTATGTAATAGGAATTGAATCTCATTTACTTACAATTTCTAAACTGATTTGATTCCCTTTACTATCTCAATATGAGAATCCAACAATACGGTCACAACTGTGATCTGTTACTGTAGAGTTGCCAACTAAAACCTGTGTCCAAACTCTAGAAGGTCACACACACAATGTTTCTGCTGTATGTTTCCATCCCGAGTTTCTAATAATAATGACAGGTTCAGAAGATGGTACTGTCCGTATATGGCATTCAACCACTTACAGGTGAGCTCTTGTTTTTTACCTTTAAGGGTGTGTTTGTTTTGTAGATTCTAAAAGAATCGGAATGCTAGATTCCATTCCATGGTGTGTTTGGTTTCCAATGGATGGAATTCAATTTTTGTTGGATTCCTTCAAATTCCATGTTTGATGGATGGAAGGAATTCCATTTCTTTCTTCATTTCCTATCAAAAGACCAAAATACCCTCGTTATACATATGTTAAAAATGTAAACTTTTTGACTTTATGCCACTTTTTTTTTTTATTCAGACTTGAGAACACCTTGAACTATGGACTTGAAAGGGTTTGGGCTGTTGGATACATGAAAGGTTCACGTCGGTAAGTTTGTATAGCACTTTTTGTTTTTTGTTTTGTGGGTCTTGAATCTTGATGCTTCTTCATTCATCTGGATTTAATTTAATTACTGTTTTTACAGGATTGTTATTGGCTATGATGAAGGAACCATAATGGTGAAAATTAGACGTGAAGAGCCTGTAGCCAGCATGGACAATAGTGGAAAAATTATATGGGCTAAACATAATGAAATTCAAATTATTAACATCAAGAGTGTGGGAGTTGATCATGAGGTTTGGACTTTAAAGCCCATATACATGTTATGTTATGTTAACAATGAAATGGGAAAAAAATCTATTTTTTATTCAGGTTTCTGATGGAGAGAGGCTGCCTTTAGTAGTTAAAGAACTGGGAACATGTGATCTTTATCCACAAGTGAGTTATGCTTGTTCCTACCTTCCTTTAAACTGAAAATAGTCAACCATATGGACTTTGACTTTTCTATTTTTCCATAGAGCTTGAAGCACAACCCAAATAGGAGGTATGTTGTTGTCTGTGGTGATGGTGAATACATCATATACACAGCTTTGGCATGAAGTACTGGTTGGTAAAAAATCCGTGGGGTGCTAGAAAGTATCACCCGAAAAATGATGGGCCAAAGGTAATATCTGTTGTTATATTGACTATTTTGCCCTTATTGTTTTTTATGGATCTGATTTATTTTTTTTTACAATTACAGGTTTCGTTTTTTAGTGATGATGAAGGGACTACCAACACACCAAAAGCAGATGCTCTTTTTATTCCAAGGGAGAATCCAAGACCTCTGGTTATTCGCCCTCTTAAACAATGGCCTGGCAAATCATCTGCTGAAAAATTAAAAAACGCATCTTCTCCAGCACAAACAAACGGTAAACTAATTTTCTGCTGCTACCTTAAAAATAAAAATAATCATTTTTTATCTCATTTTTTTTATTTGAATTCAGGTGATTACACTGGGTTTGCTTCTTCCCCTCCTTTAAATGGTCGCTCTACGGAAAACGGTAACAGTAAGATCATTTCTTTTACTGTAATTTGAATATTTGGAACTCAATTCCATACTAATATCAAAATCTTTGATTACAGGAAACCGTTTTGAAAATGGAACCCTAAAGGAACAAACACCAATCAAAACCCCCCAAAAACAAAACGGAGGATGTGATGGTGGCGAGATGGAAGATGGCTTTGAGTTTATCGTTAAAAACAAAGGCATCAACACCAAGGTGGCTTACCCATATCAGGCAACAGATGGAACCTGCAACACCAAGGAAGAAGCTGTCCATGCTGCCACCATTACTGGGTATGAAAAAGTGCCAGCCAACAGTGAATCCGCATTGTTACAGGCAGTCGCTAATCAACCCGTATCAGTTGCCATTGATGCCAGTGGCATGGGTTTCCAGTTCTATTCAGGTGGCGTGTTTACTGGGGATTTTGGAACTGATCTTGACCATGGTGTTACAAGCTTGTTGAATCAAATGGAGTTATATGTGGTTGTGTATATACTTGCAATCTTAGGCTTGGATAGTCTACAAGGAATCATGCTGGATCAAGGCAGCTGTATTGATACCTGTTGTACTTTTTGCAGGAAGGTAATTAACCTTTATTATTATTATTATTATTACTATTAATTACAAGTGTAACATGTTTTAAGTAAATTTTCATTCCTTCTACAGCCCTATTACAAATGATACGTGGCTCTACAGTTCTTTAAGTTGTCACCAGAAGAATCATCAAAGGATCCATTATAACTTTTGAGGGACATGTCCATTAACGATAACAAAAACTAAAATCAAGTAAAAACGTTTGCTAAAATGCTTGTAATTTTATTATATATTTGGCTTATATAGGGATGCCATGGGATACAAAAGGGTACATTTTGTTTTAATTGCAAAAATAATCATTTCTGCACTAGGCTACTTGATGCTGGGAACTTTTATTTATGTGCTTATCGTTGATGGATCTACATTCAATGCCAATGTATTATCAAGGTACCATTTAAAATTTCCCTTTTATTTAATTTATGTAAAAAAGTGTAATAGTAAATGCTCATACATAGTTGTAAATGCTCATAGGTGCATGATAGCAATAACAACCTATTTCTATTTTTGTATTGTCATTGTAGCAGTAAGTCTTTGTTTATTATATACTTTCCAACTATAGTGAAAAGGAGATTTTTCGACTTTTGTTATAACAATAATGTTTGATTGCTTCTTTTGATCAGGTGTGGATTGCACATAAGGAATCAACGTGGATAAGTGCTTTCTTTTGGATACTTTCACTTCTATCTTTTTGGAGGGTAAGCATATATAGAAACTAGCTCACTTTCCTTTTTTCACTCTCTTAAGTATATAACTATATATGGGATGCTGTTTGGATTTACAACTGAAGGAATCATGGTATATTTCCAGGACCCTGAAATCATTTACATTGTCTTATTTTCTCAAAATATTAATTGTTTATGTTGCTTCCAAATACAAGGTATGAAAAGCTGCAACGGTGGGATGATGCCCTTAAAGCATACACTGCAAAATATGCTCAAGCAACAAGTCAACGTCTTATCTTGGATGCTATACTAGGTATTATTCAAATATACCATGCCATGGTGTTATAGTATTTATATTATTATCATTTCAAGGTAATTAATTAAAATATTTGTTCATTCTTATGACGAATGAGGAGTCAATGACAGATGGGTATATATTATATAATCAAAACACTATAATTATGAATATTTTTTTTTACTATAAATAAATTATTTGAGTTAAAATGGCATGAATGATTTCAGGTAAATGGGGATGGTAATTCTGAAAATGGCTCCCATATATGTGAACAATATCCATTTTCAATAAATGAGAAGGTTGTTATTTTTATTTATTTCACTTTTGTTTTCTATGTGAAGATATACTGACAAAAAATACATTACATGACATGATATGTTGGTTGAGTAGCTTTACGTGTTCTAATGGGTGGTGTTAGATGGAATTGTGATGATATACTCTCTAGTTTATATGATCAAAGATTGTCATTGTGAATATCATTGTTGATAGCTTTACATATAATATTTACCATTTGTATGCGGGTATTCTTGTCATTGTGTTTGTCATTGTTGATATTAGGTAATTCATATTGTAGTGTATTTATTCCAAATCCCAAATTCTTTGGATGGAGAAAAGGGTAATTTCGTCTTTTACAACTAACATTCCAAGTTTGATTCTTCTAATAATTGTATTAACATATTAATTTTTTGACTTTTATTTGATCAGGTCACAAGAATTATCGGAACAGGGGTTCAATATTAGTCTTAAAGAAGTATGAAAGGCAAGATTCAACTCTACTTAGTTGGAATTTGATGTTTATCATCTTTGTGTATATCTTTTTAGTTTGTATAGCATTACATTGCATAAGGTGTCCCTTAATAGCAATTTAGTACTATGTTATATCGTTAGGGGAAACCTCTTAATAACAATGTACAATTAGATCCCCTTAATATAAATGTATTACAATTTTTTGACATGATGTTTTTGGTATATATTTGTTTACATATGGAACGATTATTTGTATGACATTAAATTTATATAATGGATTCTATTTTTGTATATGATATTTTATTATCTATTATCTATTATTAAACATTAAATACAAATTTAATTTGAAAATAAGCAAATCTATAAATAATATTTTTTTAAACATTTAAAATTATGATACGCAAAAATGTGTGTCATCTTCATTTATGACATGGCCTTTCTTGACAGGGGCTTCCTTGATACGCATTGCGTGTCATAAGGTTACGACACGCAAATGCGTGTCGTCTTCCTTTATGACAGGGCCTTCCTTGATACGCATTGCGTGTCATAACTGCGCGTCGTAAATGCGCGTCATCAATGCGCGTCGTAAATGCGCGTCGTCTCTCTTTATGACAGGGCCTTCCTTGACACGCATTTGCGCGTCGTTTGAGCGTTTTACGACGCGAAATGAGCGTCGTAAAAGGCCTTTTTTCTAGTAGTGACACGATGGTAAGGAGTTCAAATTGATATCTACTACTAACTCCTCGTGGAAGTTCACATTTAGTTTCAGCAAATGGTCCACATACCTTGTCATTCTATGCATGTGGCCCGTGATGGATTCACCATCCTTCATCCAGGTTGTTATCATGGAGGTGATGATCTTAGATCGCTCTTGACGAGCACTCTAATGGTAGTAGTCCATCAAATCCTAGTGCATCTCAAAAGCATAGTAGTCCTCATAGGACTTTTGGAGCTCGGCTGTCATAGTGGCCAACATGATGCATGTCACTTTGGTAGCATATCTTTCATGGGCCTCATATTCAGCGATCTCCTAAGGAGAAACAGACAACTTGGGTACCTTAAGCTCCTTGTCTAGGACATATTCTTTGTCCTCATACCGAGTTACCATCCTAATTTTCCTGATCCAATCCATAATGTTGGATCCATCAAAGATGACTCTCCCACAAAGGCTCATGAGAGAGAAGGATTCGGTAGGGTTTGAACTAGAAGTAGCATTGTTGGAATACATCTGAAAATAAGAACAACAAATTTAGATTAGATATAAAGATAGTCCTTAATAAAACACTCAAATGTAATATTAAGGCTAAGACCCAATAGAATATTTTATAAATCAGAAGAGGGATGTCGTAATCCAAGCTATAAAATATTTGAAGGTAGGTGAATGGCGATTCACCAATTTCCACCATGAAAAACGAAATAAATTATTAGGTTTTATTGGTTTTTGAAACTCCTAGATTCTTTGATATTCATTGAACTTTTCAATGGCATGTTTCAATATCGAGTGTGCCCTTCAAGTTTTGTGAGTGGGATGCCGAGGATCACAAAACAAGGTGTGAAGTAGCCATGTAAATTACTTGGTACCCTTAATATTTACCCCTCAATCGATGTGCCGGTTAACCACACACGCTCCACTAACGACTTAATCAAAGTGCAAAGTGTAATTTTATGGGTTAGCACCTTATTCACATTTTCCTAAAGTAACTATGATTGGGAATTTATAAAAAAACATTTAGTTACTTTATATTCATCATACTTTTAATGAATATTTAACTTCCTTGTCTTACCCGTTCGGTTAACGACCCTCCACCGATCAAGGAAGCGTTGGGTGAGAGTGGACACCCATTAAGCCGCCATTTTATAGGCAGCAACCTTATACACCCCTTATAGACCGGCTTCATGAATAAGGCCTAGTAACGGTAAAACGACTATGTTCTTAAACATATATAATTATTATTAAACTTATAATATTATAAAGTATAAGGGTTGAATTTGAACTTTTAAAATTCTAGGGGTTGGAACTAAAGTTTTAGATTGACTTTACATGTTCCGAAACTTGAGGGAAAGTTTTGTAACTTTCAAAAATTTTCATCATTGATAACTTATGAGTTAATGGATTCATAAAATGAGAGACTTTTCATTTTACGTAACCTATGTGTTTCTTTAATGGACTTTAAAAGAAAGACTTTTGGTAATCCATAACTTGAGGACAAATTATGGATTCCATTAAAACACATAATGATCATGAATTAAACATTAACCAATTTTAACAATTAATTCCTATGATTTATCAAGAACTCATAAGAACATGTATATTCCTATCAAAATTTGAAGAACATATGAACACATATAAACATGAAATTTTGATATTATCCATTGTAAATGGATTAGAACAACCATTACACCATCTAAAACAAGTTTAATAGCACCAAAACAGTTTAGGGTAATGTTTGTAGTCCATTTCCAGCTGCAAAACTCAAAAAGCTGCATTCTGTGGTTCCTACTCGTCGAGTGCAATAACCTACTCGACAAGTAGGATGAGTTTACTCATGGACTCGTCGAGTCCCCCCATGGACTCTGCGAGTGCATGCTGCAAAGTGCAGATAAATTGAGTGTTTTAACTATTTTGCATCAAGTATCAACCAAACAAGCCTAGGCTCTGATACCACTGTAGGGTTTTGAGCATTCTAACACTCCTATGGTGTACATGCAACCCTAGAAACCTTGGATCAATGCTATATCTATGATACATGCAAAATTGTTTTTCCAAGGTCCGTAACCTATCTAGCATACATGGGAACTTTTAAACATAAAGGTAAGAAAGAAAACATACCTTGTAGTAGTCTGGATTCCTTGAAAACCTTGTGAGCCTAGCACCTAAAGTGTGATGCCTCAAATGTGTCACACAACACCAAATGCACTTGGAATAACTTAGAGAGAGATGAAGAACACTTATAAATCCGCTAGCCCTCACTTGTATGTCTTAGTGGCCAATTTTGGTGAATAACATGTAGCTGATATAGTGTATTACAATTAGGGTTACACCATGTAAACCCTAATTGTGATGACTTTTCATTTCCATGACCCATGGGTTCTATAAACACCATGGAGCATCCTATGGGTTTTAGCCCAACATGATAATCCATGAAGCATTAGCCCACTATACAAGTATGGGTGATTTACACAATCAACCCATATATTTAATTAGTCTTCTTTTGATCACTTTATTAATTCCAAGTTAATTCTTGATCAATACTAATTAAATATTACTATTAATATATTGGAGCCTATAATATATTAATAAACCTTAAGTGTTATTTCTCTCATTTTAGTCTATCCAAATGCATGATGCCATGCAACCCAAATCGACCATGTTAATCGGGTCAAGTACATTGGAAAAATGGTTATAAACTTAGACACCTAATCCAACAACGATATCCCATCATATTTCCCCCCTGCATTCTTTGACCTATACGCCACGTTGTCCTCCATAGTTCAGCGCATCGACACCCAGATGCAGGGGAACACCCGAGCCATCCAAGATGTGGTGAGCCGCGTTGATCGGATGGAACATTCCTTATCACTTACATCCTGCCAGGTCCAGGATATGTGGGATTACCACTACCGCCACAGGCATTTCCCGCTGCCCGACCCTCCTATTTAGGTCATTTCTGCCCTTTCCTTAAGCATTGAGGACAATGCTTGTTTTTAAGCATGGGGTGGGGCATTTCTCTTTTCTTTTACTTTTCCGTGCATTTTTTATTAGGTTGCATAATCTTGTCCATTTCTTTCTCCCCAATTGTTGCCACTAGATGGTGACATGTGGCACGAAGTTCAGCCATATTACACCCTATAAATAGAACCTCTCTCACCCTCATTTTCTTTAGACCTTTCCTATTCTTTCATCTCTCTACACTCTCTCTAAACCTCCCAAAACTCCCCTAGTGTTAGAAGAAAGCCCTGGAGCGCTCAACAACTCCGAGAATAAGAGCTTTCGGCTTGGAAGTTCTACCCCTACAGAGCCCGGCTTTTAGGCGAATCCCCTCATAGGTAAGATACACCTACGCTATTTTAAATATAGTTTTTATTTAAATATAGTAATGTTATTAGGACCTTATAATAAATATTTTCGATGTTATTATGAGTTATATAACTGTCCTTATAATATCTTTTTAACCACTCGCGGTATGGGGAATCTAGTTTAGAGGCCGCTTGGGTTGCTGGATTTCAAAAGTGCTATATACGAAAATGATTTTGCCCTCCGGTGTTCCATGTCTGGCCCCTGTCTGTACATAGTGGGTGAAAAGTATTGTGTTAATGCTTATATGTCACACCCCAAAACCGAGAACGGCGGAAACGTTCTGGGGCGGAGGACGTCATGTAAAGCATCACAACAGAGTAAAAGTAAACAAGAAAACAACATCCTCCATTGCATTAAATATATAATTTTAATACAAGAGTGTTCTGTACAGATATAGACACCAAAAGTAATGTAAGTCCAAATAAAGAGATGAGTCCTGAATGTGCTCCATCTTCTCAAAAGCTGGTCTCGGTACCTGTCTACTGATGACCTGAAAATACAAGTTATTTTGAAAGAGTTTATCAGCATTAAGCTGGTGAGTTCATAAGTATTTTAGTGTCGGTGTTTCTTATCAAAACGTTTGAACATGTCTCAAGTGTAAGTTTGTAAAATGTACGTAAACGTTTGTAAGTGTTAGTAAAAGTTTCGATCTCTTAGAAAAACCTATATTTTCCATTAAAGTAGCCTTCTACCAAGGCTTAATTGTTTTGTATGTTCGTTTCTTGTAACAATGTGTAATTTCCTAAGTGTAACTATCATTTAACAAAATATAGTTTGTACATTAATGTTTAAGTGATATAATCACTAAATATATATGTAATGGTTAAATTATTGTAGTACTGTAGTGTTGTATTATAGGAACTACTGCTATACTAACTACCTTAAACCGGATTTATATTAAGGTATCATGTGATTTAATTGTACCATACTATCGACTGAGTAACAACGAAAAATGTAGGTCGTAAAAAGGTATGACGTTTGGCACCCGCAGACCGGTAGGTCCGGCTGTAGCTAGCAGCAAGGTGTAGGATAGTCAATCTAGTATAGATCTATACGCAAACTCACGCTCTCCCTCCAAGAGACTTTGGTTACAACTCGGGCCATGACATTTAAGGCATGCTCCGATATAGTGGATCACATTTATGTAAGTGTATGTATGTATATGTATATGTATTGTTCCTGTTCTAGTAACGTTGTATATGTTCTCTTTCTGGTATAATTGTATTTGTTTTCCTTCTAGTATAGTTGTATGTGCTCTCATAATAATATCATGTAAATGTTCTCATAGTAATGTAATGTATATGTTCTCGTAGTACTGTAATGTATATGTTCTCGTAGTAATGCAATGTATATGTTCTCGTAGTAATGAGTATTGACTCGTGAATGAACTGACTCATTGATCTAGCAAAAGTATAAGTGTAATCCTGTGTTATCCCGATGGTAACTTAATAATGATGTAACTGATACGCATGAATATGGAAGTACTTTTATGTCTATATATATGCACATATGATATATAATTAATATTGAAACGGCCCTCGGACGGCTACCTGACATCCCACCAGACCACATCCAAATCGAGGAAAAGGAAATAGGGCGGATGGCCTTCCTAAGCCTTTTAAACACTTCTTATATTTCTATGCATATATGGACATGGAATTTAGAAGAAGTATAATAAAGTTAAATAAAATTATTTGATAAGTAAAAGAGTTTGTAAAACATTTTGAAGTAAAACAGTTTGTTAAACATTTGAAACAGTGATGAATTCGTTGATTTGGTAGTTATTAATCACATGTGATTGATGTAATAACTATAAATATTCAAATTGTATCCCCCCCCCATAAAAGTATTTAAAACATTTAAAAGTATTTCAAAGGTTAATTAAACGGGTATAAACTCACCTGCAGTGAGTGGTTCTGTTGATAATGTTGGATTTGGTGCTAGGTGTCAAGTGGTGACATGAGTACACGCGCGAATCCTATTTAGCATATATTAGCACATATATGGATTTAATTAGTGTTATCAACAACTAATTGATGATTTTGGGACCACCTTAGGGACTTGTAAACACTTATAGTGAAGTGTTATAATCATATATGATTGTATGAGGGCTTATAAGGTTATACAAGAGGGTGTATGGCCAAAATACACACTATATGTGTGTGTGCGGCCTAGTGTGCTGCCAGCACATGTGTGCGGCCCTGTGTCCGGCCATGTGTGCTGCCAGGTGGTGTGTGCTGCCATGTGTGCGGCCAGATGAACATCTTGGTGTTCTTGGTGTTCTTGGTACCTTTTATGAAGATTTTCAAGGAGAATGGATGATACTTGAGAGGATTTTCGTGTTCTATGCTTGAAGAAGTGAAGGAAGGGTTCAAGAATGATCTAAGGGTGGCATATATAGGTGGAGTGTGCGGTTGGGAGGGTGTGAGGCCGCAAACAAGAGTGTGTGGCCGCACACTCAAGTGTGTAGCCGCACTCTCCATGTGTTGGAGTGTTTGGCCCGATTTTGATTCCTACACTTCGATTTAACCCTTTTTAACACTCCTACCTTGATTATATCACATTTATAACGCTTCATTAGACTTTAAAGGGTACTATTATATAGTAAAATAAGTCTAATATTGGAAAGAATTGAAGAGTGTGTGCGAGAAGTTTTTCGGGTTGTCACATCATCCCCGTGTTAAGGGAATTTCGTCCCGAAATTTGAGTTTAAGTTACTAGATTATTACAAATAACTAAGTAAAAAGATGAGGATATTTCAGTTTCATTTGATCCTCGCGTTCCCAAGTGAATTCCGGCCCGCGCTTGGCGTTCCAGCGAACCTTCACAATCGGGATACGACTTTGCTTTGTCTGCTTGACCTCGCGGTCCATGACTTCTACGGGTTCTTCCACGAAGCTGAGGCTCTCGTTGACCTTGATCTCGTCGAGTGGGATTACAAGAGTCTCGTCGGATAGCCACTTTTTCAAATTGGAAACGTGGAATGTAGAATGTATGTTACGAAGTTCGTTCGGTAGATTGAGTTTGTAAGCTACTGGGACGATTCTTGCGAGAATCTCGAAAGGGCCAATGTACCTTGGATTTAAATTTCCACGCTTTCCGAAGCGTATCAAGCCCTTCCAGGGTGAGACCTTGAGAAGGACTCGGTCTCCCACCTGAAATTCCAAAGGTTTTCTTCTTTTATCAGCGTAGCTCTTCTGTCGGTCTCTAGAGGCTTTCAGTCGTTCACGGATCTGAACGATCTTCTCCGTCATTTCCCGAATGATTTCCGGACCGGTGAGAGTACTGTCAGAAGCTTGACCCTTAGCTAATTGGGTATCACCCACCTCAGCCCAGCACAGAGGGGATCTGCACTTTCGGCCGTAGAGGGCTTCAAATGGAGCAGTGTCACACCCCAAAACCGAGAACGGCGGAAACGTTCTGGGGCGGAGGACGTCATGTATGCATCACAACAAATGTAAAGTAGTAAACGAGCAACAACATCATCCATTGCATTAATAGTATAATTTTTAGTTACAAGTGTTTTCTTTCATAGTACAAGACAGCATGATAACTGATCAAAGTAAAAGACGAGTCTTGACTGCTCCGTCTTCTCTAAACCTTGCATCGACACCTGTCTATTTGTAACCTGAGAATACAAGTTATTTTGAAAGAGTAGATCAGCATTTAAGCTGGTGAGTTCATAAGTATTTAATGTCATTGCTTTGATTAATTGATATGAAAGACTGGTGAATGAATGATAAAACATTTAGTATACGTATGAAAAGCTCTAGAAAATCCCATATTTCCTACTAGTATAAAAGTAGTCTTCTACCAAGACTCGAATGTTTTGAAAGTAGTCTTTTACCTAGACCTGACTGTTTTGAAAGTACGCATCTCTTGAAAATATGACGGTTTTTCCCTGATTATCTCTTATTAGTAGTCCCTTAAGTATATCTGAAATGGTATCAACTTAAAACATCCGTAGATTGTTCATTTACCTCTGTTGCTAACAGTCGGGTTTAGGAATAGTTAGTCCCTTATGTATACCCACGATGGTATCAACCTAAAACATCCGTAGATTGTTCATTTACCTCTGTAGCTAACAGTGGTTGTCGGAATGGTTAGTCCCTCAAAGTATCATGTGGTACTAGGAGATAAAGTCCCAATCTATCTCGTCGATGATGTGATTGAATCACAAGGTAAAGATAGAAAGGCGAACGATATAACCGTATCTTAGACACATAACATGTAATAGTAATTTTCCATATAATGTCTATGTAAAAGTATTCATGTATAGGTATTCATGTAAGAGTATTCTTTCATATAACATGTAGTAGTAATTTGCCATATAATGTCTATGTAAAAGTATTCATGTATAAGTATTCATGTAAGAGTATTCTTTCATATAACATGTAGTAGTAATTTGCCATATAATGTCTATGTAAAAGTATTCATGTATAAGTATTCATGTAAGAGTATTCTTTCATATAACATGTAGTCTAGACTGATGAATGAACTGATTCCGGTGTAATTTCTTGTAGTAGGGAAAATCTTTTGTTTACTCTAAACTATTCCTATAATAGTTTACTAGAATGTAATTGATGAGTGAGCAAGTAGGTTTATACACCATTGCTATCTAAGAGTATCGGAACTAAATTAACTGATGGAACATTTATGACCATATATGTATACATGATATATAACTAATTTTTAAACGACTTTCGGACGAATACCCAATATCCCACCAGACCACATCTCAAGGCGCGAAAAGGAAATAGGGTGGATAGCCTTCCTAAGTCTTTTAAACATTTCTTATATAACTATACATATAGAGGCATGCAATTTATAATATAAAAGCATAAAGAAGTTTTGTAAAATCGTTGAAAAGTCTAATAAAGAATTTGTGACTTGATGTCAGTTTATAAAATGATTGAAAGTATTTTGTTTGATAAGACAGTTTAAGTACACGGAAAACCACTATTTGAAAACACCTTTGTAACCGAGTTTGAAAGGAAGCTTACAGTGTGTAAGACAGTTTGATAACGAGCTTTAATCATGTAAAAACGTTTAAGAAAGTCATTTGAAGTAATATGTTTAGTAAAACTATTAAACTTGTAGTAAATCCATTTGTATACTAATTATAAATCACATAAGATTGATTTATTAACAAGAAGTATCCCAAAATAATCGTATGTTTGTAGTATGAAAGGTGGACACATATACATACAGTATAAGTAGAGTGTTTGATTTATATATAGATAACAACACTTTTCATTTCAAAAGATATGATGTTATCGTGATACATTTTGCATACGAAAGTTTCTTTATAAAAATTTATAAATCACATGCGATTCCGTTGAATAAAAGTGTATAATGAAACGTTATATAACATACGATAATCATCGTGTGTTTTACTTGTATTCCCCCCCTTAAAAGCATATAAAAACATTTATAAAACATTTAAAAGTGTGGATTACAGGGGTATGAACTCACCTGAAAGTTTGAAGATAGCGAGATGGAAAACCGGGCAGAGTTTCGTCTCGGGAAACGGATTTTTCTCGGGATTCTCGGGAATCTCGGGAGTAAAATCGACCTCGGGACTTGAGCAAAAAGGCCAGAGCTTCGGGTTTGAACGGGCACGGAAAACAAGGCAAGATGCAAGAGAAAAGAGAAGAATTAAGTAAATTTTTCGGAAAGCCTCGCATCCCTTTTATCGGGGTGCTGAACCGCCTCGGTACGCTGGGCGTACGAGGGTACGCAGCGCGTACGAGACGTCATTGCTTACGTATTTCGGATGGAGCGGGTCGGACAGGCGGGTCGGACGGCGGGTCGGTAGCTTCGCATAGGGCGACGTGGACGATCCGAGGCATTCGATCTGAGTACGCGAGGCGTACGAGGGTACGCAGGGCGTACTCCGGTCCTATCCGATGACTCCCCTTCGGATAATACGGGGAGTTTTTATTTAAATTTATAATTATTTTAAGTAAACTTCAAAAATTCATATCTCCATCATACGAACTCCGTTTTTGACGTTGTTTATATCCACGCGAAGGTGAGACTAAGATCTACAACATTCGTTTAGATTCCGATGGCAAATTATGAAATAATTTTTATTATTTATTTATTAAAATGACGTGATTAAGGAATTTCTTTAAAAATTCATAACATCTTTATCTGACGTCGGTTTTTGCCAGACTTTTTACCGCTGAAATACCATTGACGAAACCTTCAATTCCCGTTTAGGTCATTCCGGCCAAAAGTCGCTCGATCTCCGATTCGAATTTTCACGTAACTTTGTATTGCCGTTTTTCTGTTGGAAAAACTTAGAATGGTCATAACTTCTTCGTTATAACTCGGATATTAGTGTTCTTTATATGCTTGGAAACCTTGATACAATTCCTTCTACTTTATTTAACCCAAATAAGATTTTAGGAAAGTTAAATTTTGACCTAAATTTGACTTGCATTCCGTCATATCGTCTTGAAATATCGGGTTGTCACATCATCCCCCTGTTAGAGGGAATTTCGTCCCGAAATTAGAGTTTAAATAGAACCGGTAAACATGCCTCGGATAGAAGTTTTATTTGTTTCTCATGTTCTTAAGTGACCTCAGTCCCTTGCTTGGCATTCTAGCGAACCTGTCCCTATCGGGGCACGACTCTGCTTCTTTTGTTTGACTTTACTGTCGTGACAAATCTTCTTGGTCGAACGTATGTTGAATGTTTTTGTGGACTGTGAGGATAGTACATCTTGTATCCTACAAGTAGTGCCTCCAGATCTTCCAAATAATTACTGCTGTCCCTGACTCAAGATTATGTGTTGTATAGTTAACTTCCTGCGTCTTAAGCTGACTCGAGGTATAGGCAGTGACCTTTCTTTTTGTATAAGAACAAAACCAATTCATACTGATTATGAAGTCAGAACCTTGTGGTTGATTAGATGACGTGAAGATCTAAAATAAAGTATGATTACTCATGAATTAAGGAAAAAGGATAGGTACTTTTGTTCTATCTGACTTTCTTGTCCCAATCGACAGAAAGGGCACGAGTTGGCTTCTAAGTTTATTCGCATGGTAGCATAATCACTCGTAAATCTTGGGCAGTCTCCGTCTTGAAGTTCGTAGTAGAACCTATACCAGGCTCAACAATCGCAGTCTCGGGTATACGAGTCCTATATAAATAAGCTTGAAACTGTGGGTCTTTGGATTGAACTTGACGTATTGTACGAGTGGTACTTCGGGCGGTTTGCTAAATTTCTCTTTGGAGAGGATGAGAAACATGAGGTGCTCTATGAACGAGTACTTTGTTGTTCCGGAATAACAGTTTTGCTAGAAAGATGATTTTGGAGGAATAGATGTACGTATGAAGCTGCTTTTGTGAGGATAGAATTGAATCAAGTAGTATGATAATGTCGTAATCATAAGGAAACTTAAAGACATTAGATTTTGAACAAAAGATGTTTACAGACAAAACAACCGTGCAACCATCAACAGAGTTTCGGTACTTTAGACTTACCACAAGACTATTGCTGCGAATATGATATACTACAAAAGACAAGTATACGCAGGACGAGAATTCCTATACAGACAGGATCTCGCAAAAGGTAAGACTCTAGTTGCACTAGTTCTAGATAGTTGATAAGTCTGCTATAACGAAACACCCAAATTACATTTAACGTGGTTCCGGAGTAGGCTCTCCTGCAGCTGTGATCCTGAGAATTTTCCCATCTGCGCCAGAGTTCTTTGTTATCGGGCAATCTTTCTTGAAGTGTCCTACCTCACCGCATTGGTGGCATGACTGGCTAGTACTAGCCTTGGAGACGGGATTGCGGTGTTTAGCCAATGTTATGTGGACACGAGTGCCTTCCTCGTTACTCCACTTTGAAAACCGCTTCTTAAATCGTTCGGTGCTATAACAAATCTTGTGTGCAGGTTTAGTCTCGATGAAAGGGACTTGAGTGATGGGTCGCGCCGGTGCTCCACAGTTACGAGCATGGTACCCTATGTTTAGGCAATTGCAACACTGCATCTCCTGGCAAGCCCCATGATGATGGAAACTACACTTATCACACTTCGGGAGTTTTCCCTCTTATGACCTGCTCGATACTGGGATGGCAGGGGTTTCCACTTGCTGCTGTTGTATAGCCAGCTTTTGGGATCTCTTGCGTTCCTTCCGGGCTTGACGCTTTCGTTTCTTGATTTTTGTTTTCCGGCTTTGCGAGCCTGTGACTGATACTGTTTGACGACTTCCTGGATGGATACCACGATTGGAAACTTCGTTCCCATCAGTTGTATTGACTGTGCTATTAGCGCTACGGTGTGCAAGGACCGCGGTTACGGCAGCCACCATGGCAGCTGTAACTGTTGTTTGAAAGGTAGCAATGTCCATAGGAAAAGTGGGGGTTTTGCTGATCGACTTATTGCTTCTGGATGACGACATGATTCTATAACACGAAAAGTAAGGATTTTGTGAGCAATTCTAGTTGACCCTGATGTACTTAGATTGTTCATGTAAAGAGTACGACGATGTTCTCGAAAGTTTGACCTAATCCCTATGATGCATTCCTAGTACAGAATGAAAGTATGTTCGCGAAGGTTTGACCTTCATCCCTATGATGCAGTCCTAGTAATGAATAGAGGTAAGTTCGTAGAATGGTCTCAAGACGTTTGTTGTACAAGTTGAGGTATCGTGGGTTGGTGAATAACAAAAATCCAACCACTGAAAGAGACTTGGAAATGCCTCTGTAGTTAACTTGCTATGGTCCACTGACTTAACTAAAGCAGATTTCAGATAGACTCCAATGAGAGTATGATAAGAGTACTTGAAGGAAGGAAATGACCTTGTAACGGTCTTACATCATATCCACAGGAGATAGTTCCTGACAGCATAAAGACCTAACTAAAGTACTTACGGTACAAGATAATTTCATAGAAAATGCCACCTCAGGCATAGACAGAAAAATACGATTCCTCTTTTTATAAGGGAAATAAAGTAAAGCGTCTACTACTGGCGACGGTCATTCCTCTGGTGAATTTTTAGTTCAACCAATTGACGTTCCATGTCAAGTAGGTGTCTCTCGTACACTCTCTGGCGTACTTGGAGCTCTATGACTTTGGCTCGGGTTTTCAGCTAGTGCTTGCAGCAGGTTCTCATGGTTTCTCTTTGCTCTCTCTTGAGCATCCCCTAGATGAATGGTGCGGAGGGTATGCATTCTCGCATCGGTGACAACTTCGGCAATCTGATGTAGGGTTGTCCTGCCTTGAATCTCATTTTGGGCCACTCTACGGACCAAGATTCGCAAGATCCTGCAAGCTGAGCCCCCGTTGCTAAAGTCGTAAAAGTTTCGGTCGCCAATAAATGGCATGGGCTGATCTTGACCTTGGCTCCATGTTTCCAAGCATTCTTCCCACTCAGGCGTCGGGCCATGAAAAGCACGACGAGGGTTAGGAATTGGAAGGGAGTTGCTCGGGGTAGGTTCTCAACCTCTGGTTTGGAGTTAGCATCATACGAAGAGTCTTCATCACGGTGATCATCCAAGGGGATAGGATGATCATTCTCTTGTTCTTCTCCAAACCAACCAGCTATGACTTCATTCAGAAGATACTGGTTGTCAAGGGGATGGAGTCCAACTATGATTTCTATGCGAGAATTTAGGGTAAGTGGATAATTATTAGACGAACTATCTAGATAATTATTTAGAAAACCCTCATTAGTTACATCGCTATTTGTGAAGTGCATACCCGCTATGTGTAATCTAAACAGGATAGACCTTCGAATAAGTGACCTTATTTCCAAATTCACACAGAATAGGGGTAAGGCAAAATTATCACTGATTCTAAGTCTATAACATCCTAATTACATGTAGCCTTAGTGTATCCACTTATCAACTATCAACTTAGTAATGAGGGTCCCGTTTTAATTCTCAAGTATAAAGTACTTATAGTAACACCAAATACTCCTATAGTATTTTAATTTTTAATTTTTTTTTTTAATGTTATGTTCTATTGTTCTCATTGTGGTAGGGTTGGTAAGATTTTAGCATTGTTGCGACCACACACTTAAACTTAGGCACATGCTAGTCAACCCTCGGATAATATAGGCGATCAGGCTATATCTTCCCAGTTTTGACCATATGTCTCTAAGCCCACTTGTGTTGCCCATAAATCGTAATTCTTTTGTACTGTCCTAGTGACACTGATTTTAGTATGAATGCAGGCACGTATACTTACTTAAATATTTTATTATTTAAAGTATAAACTCTAAATTAGAGTATCTTTAATCCCATTGTATTTATAGTTAGTATATCTTTAATGGGTTGATATACTTAATTCACTATAAACAATGCTCTGATACCAATCTGTCACACCCCAAAACCAAGAACGGCGGAAACGTTCTGGGGCGGAGGACGTCATGTATGCATCACAACAAATGTAAACTAGTAAACGAGCAACAACATCATCCATTGCATTAATAGTATAATTTTTAGTTACAAGTGTTTTCTTTCATAGTACAAGACAGCATGATAACTGATCAAAATAAAAGACGAGTCTTGACTGCTCCGTCTTCTCTAAACCTTGCATCAACACCTGTCTATTTGTAACCTGAGAATACAAGTTATTTTGAAAGAGTAGATCAGCATTTAAGCTGGTGAGTTCATAAGTATTTAATGTCATTGATTTGATTAATTGATATGAAAGACTGGTGAATGAATGATAAAACATTTAGTATAAGTATGAAAAGCTCTAGAAAATCCCATATTTCCTACTAGTATAAAAGTAGTCTTCTACCAAGACTCGAATGTTTTGAAAGTTGTCTTTTACCTAGACCTGACTGTTTTGAAAGTACGCATCTCTTGAAAATATGATGGTTTTTCCCTGATTATCTCTTATTAGTAGTCCCTTAAGTATACCTGAAATGGTATCAACTTAAAACATCCGTAGATTGTTCATTTACCTCTGTTGCTAACAGCCGGGTTTAGGAATAGTTAGTCCCTTATGTATACCCACGATGGAATCAACCTAAAACATCCGTAGATTGTTCATTTACCTCTGTAGCTAACAGTGGTTGTCGGAATGGTTAGTCCCTCAAAGTATCATGTGGTACTAGGAGATAAAGTCCCAATCTATCTCGTCGATGATGTGATTGAATCACAAGGTAAAGATAGAAAGGCGAACGATATAACCGTATCTTAGACACATAACATGTAATAGTAATTTTCCATATAATGTCTATGTAAAAGTATTCATGTATAGGTATTCATGTAAGAGTATTCTTTCATATAACATGTAGTAGTAATTTTCCATATAATGTCTATGTAAAAGTATTCATGTATAAGTATTCATGTAAGAGTATTCTTTCATATAACATGTAGTAGTAATTTGCCACATAATGTCTATGTAAAAGTATTCATGTATAAGTATTCATGTAAGAGTATTCTTTCATATAACATGTAGTCTAGACTCATGAATGAACTGATTCCGGTTTAATTTCTTGTAGTAGGGAAAATGTTTTGTTTACTCTAAACTATTCCTATAATAGTTTACTAGAATGTAATTGATGAGTGACCAAGTAGGTTTATACACCATTGCTATCTAAGAGTATCGGAACTAAATTAACTGATGGAACATTTATGACCATATATGTATACATGATATATAACTAATTTTTAAACGACTTTCGGACGAATACCCAATATCCCACCAGACCACATCTCAAGGCGCGAAAAGGAAATAGGGTGGATAGCCTTCCTAAGTCTTTTAAACATTTCTTATATAACTATACATATAGAGGCATGCAATTTATAATATAAAAGCATAAAGAAGTTTTGTAAAATCGTTGAAAAGTCTAATAAAGAATTTGTGACTTGATGTCAGTTTATAAAATGATTGAAAGTATTTTGTTTGATAAGACAGTTTAAGTACACGGAAAACCACTGTTTGAAAACACCTTTGTAACCGAGTTTGAAAGGAAGCTTACAGTATGTAAGACAGTTTGATAACGAGCTTTAATCATGTAAAAACGTTTCAGAAAGTCATTTGAAGTAATATGTTTAGTAAAACTGTTAAACTTGTAGGAAATCCATTTGTATACTAGTTATAAATCACATAAGATTGATTTATTAACAAGAAGTATCCCAAAATAATCGTATGTTTGTAGTATGAAAGATGGACACATATACATACAGTATAAGCAGAGTGTTTGATTTATATATAGATAACAACACTTTTCATTTCAAAAGATATGATGTTATCGTGATACATTTTGCATACGAAAGTTTCTTTATAAAAATTTATAAATCACATGCGATTCCGTTGAATAAAAGTGTATAATGAAACTTTATATAACATACGATAATCATCGTGTGTTTTACTTGTATTCCCCCCCTTAAAAGCATATAAAAACATTTATAAAACATTTAAAAGTGTGGATTATAGGGGTATGAACTCACCTGAAAGTTTGAAGATAGCGAGATGGAAAACCGGGCAGAGTTTCGTCTAGGGAAACGGATTTTTCTCGGGATTCTCGGGAATCTCGGGAGTAAAATCGACCCTCGGGACTTGAGCAAAAAGGCCAGAGCTTCGGGTTTGAATGGGCACGGAAAGCGAGGCAAGACGCAAGAGAAAAGAGAAGAATTAAGCAAATTTTTCGGAAAGCCTCGCATCCCTTTTATAGGGGTGCTGAACCGCCTCGGTACGCTGGGCGTACGAGGGTACACAGCGCGTACGAGACGTCATTGCTTACGTATTTCGGATGGAGCGGGTCGGACGGGCGGGTCGGACGGCGGATCGGTAGCTTCGCATAGGGCGACGTGGACGATCTGAGGCCTTCGATCTGAGTACGCGGGGCGTACGATGGTACGCAGGGCGTACTCCGGTCCTATCCGATGACTCCCCTTCGGATAATACCGGGAGTTTTTATTTAAATTTATAATTATTTTAAATAAACTTCAAAATTTCATATCTCCTTCATACGAACTCCGTTTTTGACGTTCTTTATATCCACGCGAAGGTGAGACTAAGATCTACAACATTCGTTTAGATTCCGATGGCAAATTATGAAATAATTTTTATTATTTATTTATTAAAATGACGTGATTAAGGAATTTCTTTAAAAATTCATAACATCTTTATCTGACGTCGGTTTTTGCCAGACTTTTTACCGCTGAAATACCATTGACGAGACCTTCAATTCCCGTTTAGGTCATTCCGGCCAAAAGTCACTCGATCTCCGATTCGAGTTTTCTTGTAACTTCGTATTGCCGTTTTTCTGTTGGAAAAACTTAGAATGGTCATAACTTCTTCGTTATAACTCGGATTTTAGTGTTCTTTATATGCTTGGAAACCTTGATACGATTCCTTCTACTTTATTTAACCCAAATAAGATTTTAGGAAAGTTAAATTTTGACCTAAATTTGACTTGCGTTCCATCATATCGTCTTGAAATATCGGGTTGTCACAAGCAGTCTTGATGCTCGTGTGATAACTGTTGTTGTAGGAAAACTCGACAAGGGGTAAATGAGTATCCCATGCCTTTCCAAAGTCAATCACACAGGCTCTCAACATATCTTCCAGTGTTTGGATGGTCCTCTCACTTTGTCTGTCGGTCTGTGGATGCTAGGCTGTGCTCATCTCTAGCCTTGTTCCTAGGGAATGTTGCAACGATTGCCAAAATCTTAAGGTGAACCTACTATCTCTATCGGAGATAATGGATATAGGAACACCATGTAGTCGCACGATTTCCCTAATGTATGTTCTCGTAAGTTTCTCCATCTTATCGGTTTCCTTAATAGGTAGGAAGTGTGTAGAATTGGTCAATCTATCGACGATGACCCATATGGTATCAAGTCCACCCATTGTCTTGGGTAACTTGGTTATGAAATCCATAGTGATCCACTCCCACTTCCATTCGGGGATCTATGGTTGTTGCAGTAAACCATAGGGTTTCTGGTACTCGACCATGACCTTTGCGCAAGTAAGGCATTTACTTACGAAGGTAGCAATCTCTGCTTTCATATTAGGCCACCAGTATAGCTTTTTAAGATCCAGATACATCTTGTCTGAACCTGGGTGGACGGAATACCGACTGTTGTGCACCTCGGTCATGACCAAGTCTCGGAAACCACCGTGCTTCGGGCTCCAGATCCGGTTCATGAAATATAGGGCTCCGCCACCCTTGGCTTTTAAGTTCTTATCCATTCCTCTGTGGGATTCACTCGCCACATGTTCTGGTTTCATAGCTTCAAGTTGAGCCGCCTGAATTTGTTTTGAAAAGTGCGAATGGATAGTCATCGTCAACGACTTGACTCTTCGACCAGAATATTCCTTCCGACTTAGGGCGTCTGCTACTACGTTGGCTTTACCCGGATGATAACGAATGTCGCATTCGTAGTCGTTGAGTAGCTCGACCCATCGTCGTTGTCTCATGTTGAGCTCCTTCTAATTGAATATGTGTTGTAAACTCTTGTGGTCGGTAAAAATAGTGCTTTTTGTGCCATACAAGTAATGTCTCCAGATCTTCAGGGCAAACACAACTGCCCCCAGCTCAAGATCATGTGTGGTGTAGTTGACTTCGTGTGTCTTCAGCTGTCTCGAGGCGTAGGCGATGACCTTACCTCGTTGCATCAGGACACAACCGAGTCCTTGGTTAGACGTATCGCAATAGACCACGAAGTCTTCTATCCCTTTGGGTAGGGATAGTATTGGTGCGGTGCACAAGGCTCGTTTGAGCGTTTGAAATGCTCTCTCTTGCTTCTCTTCCCAGTCGAAGGCCACGCCCTTCTGGGTCAGTGTTGTAAGAGGTTTCGCAATACTGGAGAAGTTCTGTATGAACCTGTGGTAGTAGCCAGCAAGGCCTAGAAATTCACGAATTTCTGTAGGCGTCTTTGGGGCTGACCAGTTCTCAATAGCCTTAATTTTGGATGGATCCACGTGGATTCCCTCTTCGCTTACCACACGTTCTAAGAATTCGACTCTTCGGATCCAAAATTCGCATTTTGAGAACTTCGCATAGAGCTTCTTCGTTCATAAAGTTCTTAGAACTTGTCGTAGGTGATTGCCATGCTCTTCCTTACTCTGGGAGTAGATCAGAATGTCATCGATGAATACAATTACGAACTCATCGAAGTAAGGTCAGCATTCTCGATTCATCAGATCCATGAAAACTGCAGGTGCATTGGTCAATCCGAACGGCATCACCACGAACTCGTAGTGTCCGTAACGAGTTCGGAAGGCTGTCTTCGGAATATCCTCCTCTGGCACTCGTAACTGGTGGTATCCGGATCTCAGATCAATTTTGGAAAAATAATTCGCTCCTTGGAGTTGGTCGAATAAATCGTCGATGCGAGGCAGAGGGTAACGAGTTTTGACTGTCAGTTTGTTAAGTTCCCTGTAGTTGATACACATACGGAATGATCCGTCTTTCTTCTTAACAAACAAGACTGGTGCTCCCCAAGGCGAGAAGCTTGGTCTTATGAAGCCCTTGCTGAGTAGTTCGTTAAGTTGACCAGATAATTCCTGCATCTCAGCTGGTGCTAATCGGTAGGGCGACTTAGCTACTGGGGTAGCTCCTGGAATTAAGTCGATTCTGAACTCGACCTGTCGTTGCGGAGGTAAACCTGGTAGCTCTTCTGGGAAAATGTCGGGGAAGTCACTCACTACTGGGATGTTCATTAGTTCTTTCGTTTCTAGGCTTGTATCGACAACGTGAGCAAGGAATGCGCGATATTCCTTACATAGGTATTTCTATGCTTGGATACTGGAGATAATACGAAGACTTGTACTGGGTTTGTCGCCATAGACTATGAGAGTTTCGTTAGATGGGAGGTTTAGACGGATTGCTTTCTCGAAGCACATGATGTCGGCGCGATGAAGACTCAACCAATCCATGCCGATGATAACGTCGAAACTTTTAATGGAAACCGACATGAGGTCGATTGGAAATAAATGGTTATCTAGAGTTAAGGTACAACCTAAGTATATGCTCTTGGTGATTTCAGTTTTCCCATTAGCCATTTCTACCGTGAATTGTTCTTTAAGTGCGTGAGGTTGATGTTTAAGTATGTGAGCAAATTTATGGTTCACGAAGCTTCGATCCGCTCCACTATCGAACAGAATGCATGCATAGGAGTTATCGAGGAGGAACGTACCAGCCACCACCGTCGGGTCAGCAACCGCTTCCCCATGGCATATTGCCAGTACTCTCCCTGATCCACCTGCATTCTTTGCTTTGGGGCAGTCCCTCTTGTAGTGGCCTGCTTCACCACATCCATAGCAGGTTGGGCTCACGCCTGAGCCGGGGACTTGGGCGATCGTGTTGGATTAATGTCTAAGTCCATAACTATAATTGGTAAGACTTGACCCGACCCGGCATGGTCCATTTGGGTTGCATACCATCATGCACTTGAATAGACTATAATGAGAGAAATAAGACACTTATGGTTATTAATATATTATAAGTTCTAGTATATTAATAATAAGAATAATAAGATTATTTTATTAGTATTGATCAAGAATTAATCTAGGATTAATTAAGTGATCAAAAGAAGACTAATTAAATATATGGGTTGATTGTGTAAATCATCCATACTTGTATAGTGGGCTAATGCTCCATGGATAATCAAGTTGGGCTAAAACCATAAGATGGTCCATGGATGCTCCATGGTGTATTTTTACCCATGGATCATGGAAATGAAAGGCCATGTCAATTAGGGTTTACATGGTGTAACCCTAACTATATAAGCATCTTATTCTTGACCAAAATCGGCCACTAGTGTGTGAACTGAAAGGGCTAGCCGATTTCATGAGTTGTAGAATTCTCTCAAGTTATTCTAAGTGTTTTGGTGATTGTGATTCCATTTGAGGCATCCACACTATTGGGGCTAGGCACTCAAGCTTCATGAAGACTTTCTACATCAAGAGGTGTGTATTCTATCTTGTTACACTCATTGTTTTGTATGCTAGATTAGGATAATACCTTGGATGTTCTTATTTGCATGTATAATAGAGAAAACATAGATCCAAGGTATTTAGGGTTGCATGTACACTTAGGAGTGTTAGAATGCTCAAAACCCAACAGTGGTATCATAGCCTAGGCTTGTTTTCTTGTTATACCTGCAATAGAAGCTAAAAAATCGAGTTTTGTTGCTGTCTGCCCAGCAGACTCGCCGAGTCCATTAATGGACTCGCCGAGTCCAAGGCAAAATGCATCCAACTCGCCGAGTTGGTTCGTGCACTCGACGAGTTGGACCCCCAAACAGCATAAATTCGACTTTTTTGGCTGGAATTGGACTAGGAACATTACCCTAAGATGTTTTTGAACTTATAAACTTGTTTTTGAAGTGGTAATGTTCATGCTAATCCAATTTCAAAGATAATTGTCAATAGATTCATGTTTTGTATTAGTTTAAGGTTTAGACTAATTACATGAAAAAGTTTGATTTGAATTATCTTGTTGTTATGAGTTGGTTAGATTAATAGAAAAGTTAAGTGAAATTATTGTTTTCAATCCAAATTAATCTAAGAGTTGATTCTAAAATGTGTTTGTGTAACTTGTCCTCAATTTATATGAAAACTCACATTTAAGTTTCATAAAACTCATAAAAGTTGGCAATGGTTACAAAATGAAGAGTCTTGTGTCATTGAATAATTTTTTATGACTTCATAACTTGTCCTCAAGTTATGGAAGTTCAAGAGTCACTTCATTAAAGAAAAATATGTAACCATAATTAAATCCATAAGTTATAAAATAAAGAAAAGTTAGTTCTTTTATTAGTTTAAAGTCTTCCATAACTTGTCCTCAAGTTATGGAACTTGAAGAGTTTTTGGATTAAAACTACTTTAAACACATAAGTTATGGAATTAATTAGTTTTGAATAGTTTCAAAACTTGCCCTCAAGTTTTGGAATTTGAAAAGTTTTCACTTATGAATACTTTAATTCCAAGTTAGCCCTTAGAATTTTAAAAGTTAAAATTCAACCCTTATACTTTATAATATTATAAGTTAATAATATATATATGTATAAGAGTAAAGTCAGTCTTACCGCTAGTACGCCTCATTCACGAAGCCGGTCTATAAGGTGGGTATAAGGTTGTTGCCTATAAAATGGCAACTTAATGGGTGTCCACTCTCACCCACCGCTTGCTTGACTGGTGGAGGGTCGTTAGCCGAACGGGTTTGACAGGACTAGAATTCTCCCTTCATTAAAAGTATTAATGATAATACTAAGTAATTAAACTCTTAATAAATACCCAATCTTAGTTACTTAGGAAGAATGTGAATAAGGTGCTAATCCATGAAATTACACTTTGCACTTTGTTTAAGTCGGTTAGTGGAGCGTGTGTGGTTAACCGGCACACTAACTCGTATTTAACAAGGTCGGCAAAGGGTAACTTAATGTTTATCATAGTATCGATGGAGCGTGTGTGGTTAACCGGCACATCGATTAAGGGGTAAACACTTAAGGGTACCAAGTAATTTGCATGGTTACTTCACACCTTGTTTTGTGATCCTCGGCATCCCAGTCACAAAACCTGAAGGGCACACTCGAGATTGAAACATGCCTTTGAACAGTTCAATGAATCTCAAAGATCTAGGAGTTTCAAAACCAATTAAAACCTAATAATACATTTTGTTTATCTTGGTGGAAATTGGTGAATCGTCATTCACCTACCTTCAGATATTTTATAGCTTGGATTACGGCATACCTCTTCTAAGTTATAAAATAGTTTGTTGGGTCCTAGCCTTAATATTTCATATTGGGTGTCATATTAAGGACTTTAAATCAAGTATCTTGAATATCTCCCAAAAGATGTCTGGTTTAGACACCTATGATCTTCCCAAATCTCTTGAAACAAGGTTTCCTAATGAAGATGATGTCCCATGGATATCATACTTCTTTCTCCTTCTCCAATTATTCTCCCTAACCCACAAGTTCTTGAAAAAGTTTAAGGTCACTCAAGCCCAATTGGCAAGGCAAGGTCTAGGTGTGGTCGCATCTTGGAGATGTACTCACATATTGACAAGCCGGGAGAGTTGGGTGTCAAAGTCTTGAGAAAGTTGGTGGTTCAACCACTTTCTAAGTCACATAGTGAGTTCCTTTGGGACACCTATGAAACAGACTATGACAAGACCCTTAATGATCTTATCTATTTGTTAAGATCAACTTCCTTTAAACTTGATGGACATTGACAATAGTGACACAGGAAATCCAGAAAAGCATTCTCTTCCCAATGGAAAGGGATCGGCCATAGTCAACTCGGTTGACCAAATGGTAAAGAGAAAAGCTAAGTCTGTGATAGTCTCGTGTACCATTATCAAAAGGTCCATATGTTTATGTTGCCAAAGGAAGGGGCATTGGTTGCGAAGCTGCCAAATTTACCTAAGGATGTTAAAGTCAATAAGTTTGACTCTACTTCAGGTAAAGTCCACTATCTAACTTTGTTAAGTTTCTATTCTGAGATTATTGATACATGATGTGACTGGGTCACATGGTGATGTTTAAGAATCAAAGAAAAATGAAGAAACTTAAAGAAAGAATATGCTGAATCTGATCGCGTAGATGGGTTTCTATTGCATAGCTTGAAAATCGGATTCTTGAGCTACTTCTTAGGAGTTATGATATTTTTGCTTAGGAATAGATAACAACAAGTTTTCATATGGATTGGAAGGATTAGTTTTTCCGCAATGTTTTAAAATAAAAGGAAAATTTTGATTTTATTTATTTAAAAAAAAATATCCTTACAATGGCATTTGAGAAAGAATTGTTGCTTATATGATTCCAATAATAGCAAGAGTGGAAATATGAAATTGATTCTTTCATTTGTGGTAATGTCTAAATTTACCAAATAAGGAAAGATTCTCATCACCCAAGTTTCAATTGTACCGGAACTTGGAATCATGCAAGTTGTATAGCATGATGAATGAGAACTTTCAAGTATTGGAAAATTAAGACTAATTACTCGGTCACATGGATGTGTGAGTCAACTAATGGACTAAGGGATCGAGTACATAGTCTTGTGCACTGGTCAAGTCCACCACAAAAGATTGATAAGACTATTCGTCATAGTTTACTAAAGCTCAGTAAATATGATTATACTTACAAGCTTAAGTGTAACTCTAAGACATTGGAAAAGGTTCCAATGTATGGCAGAGCGAATAAGAAGAATCAAAATGGCAGAAGGATAAAAGTTTCTCAAATCTAAAAAGATGGGAGAGTACTTTAGTATCAGTTTTGTGATCATCTTAATGATTAAGAAACCATGGCACAATTAGTTCTCTAAGGAAATCTTAGTGCATTCTTATGACTAAGAAGAGGAACTTGAATTGTTGAAATGGTTAAATCAAAAAGATGAGTCATACTTCGTTCCAATACAAGTCTTAGAGTCATACTCCAAGATTGTAACTTGAGTGACATGTCTCAAAAGAAGGTTTAAAACACTTGTCAAATGTAAGAGTAAAAGTTTTCTACTCTTGTACATTTGAAATTGGTAAGTTGTGATGTTTTGGATAAAACAAAGACCAACTAAGGCCAATTATGTGAAGTGTTTGTCTTGATTAGAATCTACACTATCTCTTGGATATTTGACAAGGGAGTCTTATAGGTCAAGAGGACAGTGGGAGTCTTAAATGTCTTGAAAGTCTCAAGAACTAATCAAGAATAAAACCTGAAGTTCTTCACTAGCACACGACTTGAGGTTTATAACCTATCGTGTTGACTTATTCTGTGCCCATTCCAGTTAAAGTTGGCTTTGCATATGAGTTCTTAGAGTTCTCAATTAGTTTCACAACAACTTGGAAGCAATGGTAGGCCCTTGAGCTGCCAGGTGGCAAGAAATTAAGATTGAGTTCAATCCATATGGTTTTGGATTTGTCATTATCTTTGTCTTCTGATTATGGTTTTGACAAATTCATATGGGTAGGAACTCATACACCATATAAATCTAAGTGTCATAAGGTTTCTCTCCGATTCATGAAAATGATGGTGAGGAAACACTTTCACTAAGTAGATTTAGCTAGATAGCAACTGTGACATTTGCATTCTCAAAGTCGTTAGTGGAGCGTGTGTGGTTTACCAGCACACTAACATGGACTTGTGAGAAATGGCAAAAAGGTCTAACCATTATGATTACGGCATCCCTCTTCATAATTGTTTAGACACACAATTGTGCTATCTAAGGGAAGGTGTATGATTTTGATAAAGTCTTATCAAAACAATCTAGTATCAGAAATCTGAACTTTGGTAAGAAAGTCAATGAAGTATTGATTTCTAGAAGTCCAGGTGATTTCTGAGAACATGTCAAAGCTAGTGGGAGCATAAGTGTTATGCTAATAATCATCATGTTAGTGGGAGCATGATAATTATGATAAGTATTGCAAGCTAGCAATGTTAATTATAGAAAACAAAAGTTTCAATTTGGAAAGAGTTGTTATGCTATAATTAAGGGAGAGGAAATTATACTTAATCTCAAATCTATAAGCTTAGATCATGAGGTTTTAATCATTTAGTCAAGGATATATATATATATGAATTTCATGTTGGAATGGCTCAACATAAGGAAATTCTGTATATGGGTCCATTATTTGCGTTCTAAAATTCGATTATGATTACAGCATCCCTTTTCATAATTTGAATTATGAGAACTTGGCAAATAGAAATGGAAATGTTATAGCACAAGACTGGTTTAGTCTTTATGTGAGACATCATGAATCGTGTCCCATATGCTTCGGATATAGGAGCGATTACATGTGCTATATTCATCCATTCTAAAATTTTCCAGATGCCTGGGGCATTAAGAAGGGAAAAGGTTTAGAACTGGATATGACTAAAAGGATTAAACAATTGTCGAGGACAATCTAAGGTTTACCAAAGATTGGTTGCTCAAGGACAGTTGGAAGTATAGTGATAATTCTGGAAGGACCATATTGACATAATCTGTAAGGAGGCAACTCTTGTTCAGAAGTGATAGTCAAAATGGAATCTGGAAATGTTTCAAAGTTAGAATTTTCAATCTGTGTAAGATTAAGGAAACTTAATGCAAGAAGGATGTTTCCAAGGAGCTGATCTCCTTTGGAATACTCTGTAATGATTGTTGTCAAGTCTTTCTGACTTTGTGCATAATCATTACAAGGGGATCAATGCATATAAGTTTAGAATCTAACAGATTTCAGTAAATGACATGAATTTGGAATTCTTGCATTTGCAGTAAGGATTTGGGAGTGTGAAAAGAGAATCATTGAAGTTATGTTCAATTGATCTAGTTCACAAAGTAAAGATCATAGACAAACATAGTATGCATACTTGGTGTATGGCATGACTAGTGTTTAAGAAAACATAGTGTACATGCTTGGAGCATGGGACAACTGTTGTTTTAAATTCAAGAATAAAGTTGATAGCTGAAACAGTATACAATGAATAATGTGTAATCATATGGTGATAAATAAAAGGTGTTTTATTTATGTTCAAAGGGTTGATACCATATTGGATTCAATTATTATTGTGTTTCATTTTGCATGTTTTGACTTCCCGAATAAATTGGGTTATTCTTCTGGAATGACTAAGTTATTCAAACCATCCACAGTCGGTCATATGTTGGAAGTAGATATGAATTAAGACTGTCATGGGTTGGCTTGTAGAGGTCTAAGGTGTTGGACAAAGGGCTACAACACTCATGAGTGCTCATAAGTTCTGAGTATTGGATTCAACCCGCGCTCATTGGAATCACTTCATGGATTTTATCACGAGTGATCATGAGACGATAATATCTTATATTCTTCAAACCTAGAGATATGAGTTGTTACTATGAGTTGATAGTACATTGATTGCACGAAAACACATTTGGTAACTCGGTGCTATAAAACGTGCCTTTGTGTATGATTCAACAAGTAGTAGAACAAGCCATATCAGTCGAAGTTTATCCGTTCCTTTTACCTTCGGGATAAAAGCGATATATGTGGGCCCCTCGATGATTTGATGATGACAAATGGAAGTGCTCGGCCGGGCCAGGACTGATTTGATTTGTTCAATTAGTCAGTCGTCATAAATCGAAAATCAGGAAACAACAAATGGACAGAGAGAATGATTATAATGCATGTCTCAGTCCATATGATATCTAGAATGGAGGAATATATGATCCCTTATCTAATGGACAAGTCACTGACAAAGGTCAGAGTTCATCGACAAGGTCAGAGTTCGACAGAAGCTTTTGAGAGCTACGATTGCCAGTTGGTTCCTGAAGTCATACGCAATAATAGTTTTAGACTTATGCAAGTGGGAGACTGTTGGATTAATGTCTAAGTCCATAACTATAATTGGTAAGACTTGACCCGACCCGACATGGTCCATTTGGGTTGCATACCATCATGCACTTGAATAGACTATAATGAGAGAAATAAGACACTTATGGTTATTAATATATTATAAGTTCTAGTATATTAATAATAAGAATAATAAGATTATTTAATTAGTATTGATCAAGAATTAATCTAGGATTAATTAAGTGATCAAAAGAAGACTAATTAAATATATGGGTTGATTGTGTAAATCATCCATACTTGTATAGTGGGCTAATGCTCCATGGATAATCAAGTTGGGCTAAAACCCATAGGATGGTCCATGGATGCTCCATGGTGTATTTGTACCCATGGATCATGGAAATGAAAGTCCATGTCAATTAGGGTTTACATGGTGTAACCCTAACTATATAAGCATCTTATTCTTGACCAAAATCGGCCACTAGTGTGTGAAGTGAAAGGGCTAGCCGATTTCATGAGTTGTAGAATTCTCTCAAGTTATTCTAAGTGTTTTGGTGATTGTGATTCCATTTGAGGCTTCCACACTATTGGGGCTAGGCACTCAAGCTTCATGAAGACTTTCTACATCAATAGGTATGTATTCTATGTTGTTACACTCATTGTTTTGTATGCTAGATTAGGATAATACCTTGGATGTTCTTATTTGCATGTATAATAGAGAAAACATAGATCCAAGGTATTTAGGGTTGCATGTACACTTAGGAGTGTTAGAATGCTCAAAACCCAACATATCGATCTTGATGGAGACCTACAGAAACGGACAATGTGTCCTTTCTTGTCACAGTTAGAACACTGCATTTCACGGCAGGGGCCGTTATGGTGGAAGTTGCATTTATTGCACTTAGGCAAACTTCCAACATATTGCTTCACCGGAGCAGTAGCAGTAGTAGGGGTTATTGCAACATGTACAACCACAATTTGCTGCTTTTTGGCAGATCGCTGCTTCTTCTTGTAATCCCAGGATTTCCGCTTAGAGTCAGCGGGTTTGGAGAGTTCCGGGATGGCTAGGGTTGTTGTCGCTGTTGGGGATTGAATTCCATGGTCGATGAGTCGCTATGCCAACCTCTTGGCACTATCGAAAGTAGCGGGGTTTGATGATAGAACATTTCCTTGATACAGAGGCACCAGGCCCCAGATGTACCTTTCGATCTTTTTCCCTTCAGTGGGAACCATATTGGGGCAGAGAGCCACCAGTTCACTGAACCTGGCGGTATAAGCGACTATGTTGGAGCCCTTCATGGTTAGGCCCCATAGCGCTTGCTCCAATTTCTAGAATTCGCCCCTCGGGCAGTACTCCTCAATCATGAGGTCTTTCATTGTTTCTCAGCCCATGCCGTTGGCTCCTACGAGAGTTAGAGCTTTAACGTGGCCGTTCCACCACGTTAGGGCTTTTCCTTCAAAGGTGCATGCGGCATATTTAACTTTGCTCGTAGCAGGGCATGAATAATTTTCAAAGACCGATTCAGTCTTCTCGAACCATTGCGAGAGGGCAATGTCTCCGCCGGTTCCATAGAAAGACTTTGGCTTACAGTTGGTGAAATCCTTGTAGGAGCATTCTTTCGTGCGCACATGGATTTCAGCATGAGTAGATTCAACAAGGGTTCCACCTTGGCTGTTGTTAGTTGAGTGATATTAAGCCATAACAGTTGCCACTGCTGCAGCTACTGCAACATTTAGAGCCGCGGTATCGATGACAGAAGGAGGTGGTGGAGGTGCAGGGTTATTCCAGGGAGATTTGCGAGGAGGCATCTTTCAGCTATAAGTTTATAAAGACAGATATAATGGTAAGAATCAATTGTAAACGAGTTGAGAGTGACACATGGACTAACTAACCATAGCCCAATAGTTGAATGTATGCACGAATTGAATTCACAATAGGGAAGAATAGTAGGAAAACATAGGTATAAAGATTTTCTCACAGTTAAGCTAGCTGTCAATATTACTGGTATTATTGATGTAATGGGTTCAGGGGAAAAATCGACCTAACAGTAGGTCTTACATCATACCATACAGAAAAGTTTGACAGTTACTAGATTCCTAGTTAGCGTACTGAGAGTTAGGAATATTTTACAGACAAGCGTTACTAAAAGTCCAGATACTAAAGGCTATTCCTTAATCAAAAGATAAAGATGTACTAGACATCTTCTAACGACGAAGAGAGTTCCTAGGGCGAATCCTCATATCTGCCAACTGGCGAACCACTTCCTGAAGGTGTCGTTCGTGAGCTCTTTGGCGAACTCGAAGTTCTACGATTTCGGTGGTTAATTGCTCTCGCAGTGCGTCATTGGTTCTCCTCGTCCCTTCGAGTGCTTCTTCTAGATGTCGAATGCGGACGGTATTAACGCCTGAGTTAGCATCAATTTCCATGACTCGGTCGATGGCTGCTCGACCTTGTTCGACATTTCGAGCAATTCTTCGCACCATGACAGGCAGAGCTCTATCCGCAGAACCACCTTCGCTAACGTTGTAAAAGGTTCGGTCCCCAAAGTAAGGTAAATGTTGACCCTGCTCATCGCTCCAACGATTTAAGTTGTTTACCCACATAGGAGTGGGACCTGGAAATGCTGGTATGGGGTCGTTATTTGGGGCTTGACCTATGGGAGGTAGATTGTTGACTTCCGGTTCGGAGTCGGATGCGTCAGAAAAGCCTTCTGCGAGGTGGTCATCCAAAGGGATTGGATGCTCATCTTCGGGCTCTTCGTCTTCGATCCACCCTACATTGCCTTCATTTGGGAAGTATGGGTCGCCGTGATGGAATACAGCCATTTAAATCTACGCGAGAGGAGAGGTATAAGAATATAATATATATATATATATATATATATATATATATATATATATATATATATATATATATATATATATATATATGTAGCTAGTAGTACAAAATACTCCTATAGTATTTTAAGTTTAGGCTCTACTGATCTTCTTGTGGTATTGTTGGTATGTTTTTAGACTTGTTAACACATCACAACCATTCTAGGGCATATGCTAATCACTCCTCGGACCAGCATAGTTGATCAGGCTATGCCATTTGCCAAGACTAACCATACATCCCCAACATTACCTGTGATATTTAACAATCATAGTACTTTTGTTCTTGTCATTTTGACACTGATTTTAGTATGAATGTAGCCTAGTATACTTAATTAAATATTTTGGTATTTAATGTATAGACTCTCGGTCAGAGTGTTTTAATCCCAAATGGGTTTATAGTTTAGTATATCTTTTATGGGTTGATATACTTAATTCACTATAAACAATGTTCTGATACCAATCTGTCACACCCCAAAACCGAGAACGACGGAAACGTTCTGGGTCGGAGGACGTCATGTAAGTATCACAACACAGTAAAAGTAAAGAAGCAAACAACATCATCCATTGCATTAAATATATAATTTTAATACAAGAGTGTTCTATACAGATATAGACACCAAAAATAATGTAAGTCAAAATAAAGAGATGAGTCCTGAATGTGCTCCATCTTCTCAAAAGCTGGTCTCGGTACCTGTCTACTGATGACCTGAAAATACAAGTTATTTTGAAAGAGTTTATCACCATTAAGCTGGTGAGTTCATAAGTAATTTAGTGTCGGTGTTTGTTATCAAAACGTTTGAGCATGTCTCAAGTGTAAGTTTGTAAAATGTACGTAAATGTTTGTAAGTGTTTGTAAAAGTTTCGATCTCTTAGAAAAACCTATATTTTCCATTAAAGTAGCCTTCTACCAAGGCTTAACTATTTTGTATGTTCGTTTCTTGTAACAATGTGTAATTTCCCAAGTGTAACTATCATTTAACAAAATGTAGTTTGTACATTAATGTTTAAGTGAAATAATCACTAAATATATATGTAATGGTTAAATTATTGTAGTACTGTAGTGTTGTATTATAGGAACTACTGTTATACTAACTACCTTAAACCGTATTTATATTAAGGTATCATGTGATTTAATTGTACCATACTATCGACTGAGTAACAACGACAAATGTAGGTCGTAAAAAGGTATGACGTTTGGTACCCGCAGACCTGCAGGTCCGGCTGTAGCTAGCAGCAAGGTGTAGGATAGTCAATCCAGTATAGATCTATACGCAAACTCACGCTCTCCCTCCAAGAGACTCTGGTTACAACCCGAGCCATGACATTTAAGGCATGCTCCGATACAGTGGATCACATTTATGTAAGTGTATGTATGTATATGTATATGTATTGTTCCTGTTCTAGTATTGTTGTATATGTTCTCTTTCTGGTATAATTGTATCTATTTTCCTTCTAGTATAGTTGTATGTGCTCTCATAATAATATCATGTAAATGTTCTCTTAGTAATGTAATGTATATGTTCTCGTAGTACTGTAATGTATATGTTCTCGTACTAATGCAATGTATATGTTCTCGTAGTAATGAGTATTGACTCGTGAATGAACTGACTCATTGATCTAGCAAAACTATAAGTGTAATCCTGTATTACCCCGATGGTAACTTAATAATGTTGTAACTGATACGCATGAATATGGAAGTACTTTTATGTCTATATATATACACATATTATATATAATTAATATTGAAACGACTCTCGGACGGCTACCCGACATCCCACCAGACCACATCCAAATCGAGGAAAAGGAAATAGGGTGGATGGCCTTGCTAAGCCTTTTAAACATTTCTTATATTCCTATGCATATATGGACATGCAATTTATAAGAAGTATAATAAAGTTTAAATAAAATTATTTGATAAGTAAAAGAGTTTGTAAAACATTTTGAAGTAAAACAGTTTGATAAACATTTGAAACAGTGATGAATTCATTGGTTTGGTAGTTATTAATCACATGGATTGATGTAATAACTATAAATATTCAACTTGTATCCCCCCCCCATAAAAGTATTTAAAACATTTAAAATTATTTCAAAGGTTAATTAAAGGGGTATAAACTCACCTGTAGTGAGTGGTTCTGTTGACAATGTTGGATTTGGTGCTAGGTGTCAAGTGGTGACTTGAATACAGGCGCAAATCCTATTTAGCATATATTGGCACATATACTGATTTAATTAGTGTTATGAACAACTAATTGATGATTTTGGGACCACCTTAGGGACTTGTAAACACTTATAGTGAAGTGTTATAATCATATATGATTGTATGAGGGCTTATAAGGCTATACAAGAGGGTGTATGGCCAAAATACACACTATATGTGTGTGTGCTGCCAGGTGTGCGGCCTAGTTTGCTGCCAGCACATGTGTGCAGCCATGTGTGCTGTTAGGTGGTGTGTGCTGCCATGTGTGCGGCCAGATGAAGATCTTGGTGTTCTTGGTGTTCTTGGTACCTTTTATGAAGATCTTCAAGGAGAATGGATGATACTTGAGAGGATTTTCGTGTTCTATGCTTGAAGAAGTGAAGGAAGGGTTCAAGAATGATCTAAGGATGGCATATATAGGTGGAGTGTGCGGTTGGGAGGGTGTGAGGCCGCAAACAAGAGTGTGTGGCCGCAAACAAGAGTGTTTGGCCCGGTTTTGATTCCTACACTTCGAGTTAACCCTTTTTAACACTCCTACCTTGATTATATCACATTTATAAAGCTTCATTAGACTCTAAAGGGTACTATTATATAGTAAAATAAATCTAATATTGGAAAGAATTGAAGAGTGCATGCGAGAAGTTTTTCAGGTTGTCACATTATATAATAGTAATAATAGTTAGACTATTAATTAGTCTCGTCGAGCATTAGAGTAAACTCTGGTGGTAATGATACTAGGTTCTGTCAAAGGAGTTGTTTAAAGTAAATGAGTTCATAGTCCCTTTCATCTTACACATTGATATGAAGTATTTTAATATAAATTGTGTGTTATGTGTGCATATTGTCTGAATACTTGTTGTCTATGATGGGTGAAAGATTTTTATACATGTTTTAAATAAATTAAACTATATATGTATTTTATATATACAAAATGTGTTGGGTAAAACATGGGTAGATAAAATAGTTGTTTTGTGATAACACGATGAAAGACATCAATGTTGATAGTGATCCAGTCATCTAGTGGAGTATAGATGACAACCACAGACTATACTTGACAAATTCAGTGGAACGCTAGCAGGCTCGTTACGTGTAGGTGTTTTTGAACTAGGTGCTCATTAGGTATTTTGAAATGAGTGTGTTACTAGCTATTTTTCAACTAAGTGTGTTCACTGGTTATTTTTGAACTAAGTGTTCGCCAGATGTTTTCGACTACGTGTTCACTAGTTGTAATCTTAAACCTTGGTAATGATGGACTTCGTACCTATTCCTTAGGATAATCGTTAGGAATAAATGAATGAGGAATAGCTGATTCTTAGGGTAAATCCTTAAGAGTAAAGAAGATAACGGGGATGAGTAATTGGCATGATTAATTGTTTGATGATTAAACATAATAATTATATTATTTTGGGTTGAAAACCCTATGTAATCACCAGGTTTCCCAACCTGACCCACTCAGGTTATTTATATCACAGGTGTTTATATGAAGTCAGATTACATTGAGAGATTAAGGAGATATAAATAACTAGTGTTAATGAATGAAAGTTATGTTTATGCTTATGTTTTTGTATTGACGATGACTTCCCAAATGTTTTAAAATGAATAAAAATACATTTCTTCGGTAATGCCTTGATAACGTATTTATCATGTTTTACTGGGAACAAATTCTGCAACATTTTTATTAAAAGAGGTACTCTGATTTTTATAAAGCGTAAGCAAAATCAGTCTTTTCTAGCCGTGAAAATGGGGATGTCACGCTTTCTAGCCTTGTGCGTATAATTGCAAATTTTTTGGAGACTAGCGAAGCAGGATTTTTGGGAGGCGATTGGACTTCAAGGGCAATGAGGATTTTGAGCTTGATGGCTATGGAGGTGATTCATGGAGTGGGCTTGTCAAATTCTTGAAGGATTTGAAGATTTGAACTTTAAATTTGCAAGGCGCAGGAGAATTTTCGAATGTGCGGAGATTGATGATCGGGAGTTTGCAGAAGCTATGAGTGATTTGGAGAAGGCAAATTGGGCTCAAATTGAAGAAATCTTGAAGAAAAATGGGCTAGAAGTTGATCGGGCTCAAACTGGACCAATGGTTAAGTTGTGGAGGCCTACGAATTGAAGAAAGCGAAAAGTCCGTCACACTCGCATGGACCTCGTAAGGTTTCCACGTAGCACAGATGGATTCCTGAAGGGGCATTTTCGGGATTTTGTTTAGAGCTCTATATTGGGTAGGTTGGTGTGGCTCTTAGCCTTATCTTGGACATCCCATTTTGACACATTCTCTCTGGAGTTTAGAAGAATTTTGAAGGACAAGAACACCACAAGAATATCATATTTTCATCTCTTGATTCTTGTCAAATGTTTGGTACAATCATTACTAACTTTGTTTTCTTGAGTTTAGCCATGCTTGGCTAGACAAATCTTTGTTGACTTTGGTGAAACCCTTTGACTATTTGTTGAATGTTGAAGACTCCATGAACTTGTGTTTAAATCTTTATGAAAATGTTTTGTGTTTTAACGTCATATCACTACTTGTATGTTTTTATTCATGAGTTTAAATGTGTTTGTGGTGATTGGTTGGCTAATTTCTTGATTTAGTTAAGGATCTTCAAATTAGCAAGCAACAAGTGATTTTTGTGTTAGTTTTAATTGACACAATCATAAAAACATTTTCTCCTTGTTGGGTCAAAAATATGGTTTATACTTTTCTTTTCTATGGATTTATTGTTTTTATTATTTGGGCCGAAAATAGTATTGGATTATTTGTAGATTGGACCGAAAACCCATGTGTTTTCGGTCTAGCATTGGGTTTGGGCCTTGAGTTTGCAGCCCCTATATATAGAAGTATGGGGTTAGGAGGGGGAGAGGTCTAGTGGAGAGTCATAGGAAGGAGCATATTGTAGAGAGAGAAACTAGAGAGAAGAATAGTGTGTGTGAGAGAATCTAATGTATATGGAGCATCACTTATATCTTTGAATACATCATAGATTCAAGTTATTCTTCTTCTCCTTCTCTTCTATTTTGATATGGGATCATCCGTTTGATTGGGATTGCGCACCATCAAACGGATCTGATTGATACACAAGTAGATTAGGGACTTACAATTGGTATCAGAGCTTGGATTGTATCAATAAATTTTGTAAGATCTGGAGCTTATTTGATCATATTTATGAAGAATTTTTTCATTTTTGGATAGATCTTGGCAAAATAAGGGGGTTTGTTCTTTGCGTTTTTCCTAAAAACGAGTTTGTGATCGAGTTTTGGAGAAAAAGGGTTGAAAAACGTCGTTTTTCACGAGATGTTGAAGGTGTACGTCTCGGTGTGCGATCTTCGGTGTATGTCTGTACACGGGAGTCCGGCTTCGGATTTTGCGGCTCAGCAGCAGAAGTCCTCGTAGTAACGTTCATTACAAAAGGGGAAGTGACATTGAGGGTGCCGACGATCGAACCCGGGTCTACTCCCAATTCATCCAGCTCCCCTTCCAACTCATCTAGGCTGCGAGATGATATCCTTCTTCCGTTTTTAATTCTTAAAGATTCACTTTCTCGGTTCCTCTTTCGCATTTTTGACACTTTTATTCCCAAAAATCAATTTCCTTTATTTTTAAATTACTGTTTCAACCAAAAAATTTAGATTTTAATTTTTGACTTTTAATTTTGACTTTTTTATTATAATTTTGACTTTGACTTTCAATTTTGACCTTTGACTTTAAACTTTGACTTTCTCGTTTATCTTTTAAATTTTCAAATTTAGCTTTTCGGTTTGACTTTTAAGTTTGACTTTTTATGTTTGACTTTTTTAAATTTGACTTTTAAGGTTGACTCTTGAGTTTTTAGTCAAAGGGAATTTTTGGTAAACAATGAGTTCTTCAAGCATCACAGTCAATGATGTTTCATGTACTCCATCTTGTGAAACTACGAGTCGAGGACCTACAATACAGAAGGTGTCAACTTTGGAAAGGATAGAAACCCCTGAAGGCTGAATTAGAACCAAAAACCAAAGACTTTAGAAAACTTCAGGAACAGCATAGCAATAAGAGTGCGTGTTATAGATATGTGACTAAACAACTTGTTGAGGTAACTGTTGAGCTTGACACATTGAAAAACAAATTTCACAATGCAGATTTTAATTTTAGAAAATATGATGTGTCAATTGAAGTAGTTGCGTCCATGATAGAACATAATTTGCAATTCAAAGAAAATCAAGAAAAGGGTTTTGGATATGACAAAGTGCCTCCTACTTATAATCATAATTATCAGTTCAAACCATTGACTAGAGAAGAGATGGACAGAGAGCCATTTCTTAAATATGGATTTGTGTCAGGAGGTAGTATTGTGACAACCCGAAATTTCCATTCTGTACAAACTATATCACTTCAATAGAAGTTATAGTAGTCACAGTGAATTTTCATACTTTTCGCGTAAGTTTGAGTAATTCAGGGTTTACACTTCAGGAAATACCAGGAGAGTGGGTGCACTAGAGTTTTGTGCAACACTTTTATTCCAACACTCTATTATATTAGAGATCATTTCAGGAATAAAAATATTTTCTGCCAAAATATCTCAGGACTATAAATATATTTCTGAACCAAATTTATTCATTGTTCACATTTCTAACTAGAGAAAAGCCATTTTCTCTCTCACGGATCTTCGGGTTTTTATACCAAAACGTGAGTAACTCTTTCTAGTAGTGCTAGAATGCTTATTATGTGCTTATAACATGATTTAGATGGATAAATCATTAGATCTAGGAGTTTACTCCCCAAGGTGTTCTTGGGCGGTAAACTCCCGAAACAAAGCCAAAACCGACATTTGTGTTATACAACTGCCTTAGACTAAATTGTAGGTGTATTAAGGACAAGAAAAAACCTAAAATCCACTCAAGTTTGGGAGTTTACGGCCCAAGATTATCATAGGCCGTAAACTCCAAATTCAAACACAAAATGGTACTTTTAAGGCTCCTAAAGCCTTAGACAATTACCTAGACTTGTTCCCATTTAATCAAGGGCTTAAACCACATCAAAATCAGTTAACAAAGTGAGTTTATGGCCAAGACATGGTTCTTGGGCCGTAAACTCCTAAAAGGGGCACCAAGGTGTGCCTAATGCCTTCATATGCTTGGAATAAAAGTCTAGAACCTATACCACAAGTGCAAAGGACTTGAAAGCATCAAAAACACACCATACTTAGAGTTTACGGCCGTAAACTCTAAGGGAAATGGCCTCAGGGTCGTAAACTCCTAAATGGAGTGTTTCTAGACCTTAAACCCTTCCAAGGACTTAGCCGCCAAGTAGGAATAATTCTAGGGATCATTAGGGACGTGAAAACACACCAAACCCCCATGGTTGGGAGTTTATGGCCGTAAACTCAAGAGTTTACGACCGTAAACTCCATGTGTGATGGTATATGGGGAGTAAACTCACATATAGGGTCCTTTGGAACCCTAAACACAAGTACCTTGTCCCACAATAGCTTAGATGCAATCCTTAGGGCTTAAAACACTTATATAAAGTGTTTATTATGTCTAGGATGTCTTAACATTATCAATTAGTGATTTGAGTCTAATTGAGTGCAAATATGTGTGATTATATGTTCATTAGGATCGTAGTGTGTGTACAAGTCCTCGTTTGACACCTAGCCATTCTATACCGTTTAGTTCATTCCGATCACCAACTACAGGTGAGTTCATACCCCTTAATCAATGTTTTAAATGATTTTAAATGATTTAATGGGGGGGAATACAAGTAGAAAACAGTATGTTATTAAATCAATCTTATGTATTTTATAACCGTGTTTTCACTCAGTAGAGTTCACGTATTCCAAAAGGCGTCACGTGAAATGGTTTTCTATCTTAAAATACCTTGATAACAAAAGTATTAGTTTTGAAATGTTTATTAAAATGACATCAATTCATTCTTAATTATTGTTCAAAACTCCTAGATATCTTGCAAAACCATTATTTGTACCTTCTTGAACAAAACTATACTTATACGCATATGTTCATATATATGTTAGAGATTATAATTTACATCTTTCATTTAGTTTCCCACACCCTTGAGTAGTAAGAGTGTATAAACCAACTTGAGCAACTAATTACCTTTCAGTAAATTATCATAGGGATAATTTGAAGATATCAAACATTATTCCTATTACAAGGAATCACACAAGAGTCAGTTCACTCATGAGTCTTTACTAGTACATTACCTGATACATGAGTACGTTTACATATGCTTACATGATACATGAATACCTTACATGAGTACCTTTACGTAGATACATTTACCTGTGTATTACTTACATGAATACTTGTATCTTGAATTGCGAGGATGGTTATTAGTACCTTCTCTGTAATTTATCCTCCCTATCCCCAGTACCTCGAGATATTTAGACGGGACCCTATCCCCCAGTACCTCGGGATATTCAGATGGGACCCTTTCCCCCAGTACCTCGGGATATTTAGACGGGACCCTATCTCCCAGTACCTCGGGATATTTAGACGGGACCCTATCCCCCAGTACCTCAGGATATCTAGACAGGACCCTATCCCTAGTACCTCGGGATACCTAGATGGGCCTATATCCCCAGTACCTCGGGATATACGTACGGGACTAACCATTCCGGAACCCGTCTGTTAGCAACAGTGGGTGATGAACATCTACGGATGTCTATGGTTATTACTTATACTAGGAGTACCTTTATAGGGACTAACCATTCCTCCGCCCTGCTGCTGCTACAGAGGACAAGTGGACAATCTTCGGATGTTCATTAAGTTATATGTATTATGTTAGCCCTAGTACCTCGGGATAACAGTTACATTCGTCTTGTTAGCACCAGTACCTTCGGCTAACACTTACATGATTATACTTTTCCTACGTTACTTTATTTTGTGATATATTCACATAAACGATGAGTTAGACTAAGTACCCTTTGTACGAGTCAATAGAAAGGAAAAACTATCATTTTACTTACAAAACATTCGGGTCTTGGTAGAAGACTACGTAGTCATTACAAAACATTCGAGTCTTGGTAAAAGACTACATAGTCATAACAGAACATTTGAGTCTTGGTAGAAGACTACTTAGTCATAACAGAACATTCGGGTCTTAGTAGAAGACTACTTAGTCATAACAGAACATTCGGGTCTTGGTAGAAGACTACTTAGTCATAACAGAACATTCGAGTCTTGGTAGAAGACTACTTAGTCATAACAGAATATTCGAGTCTTGGTAGAAGACTACTTAGTCATAACTGAACCTTTGAGTCTTGGTAGAAGACTACTTGGCCATAACAGAACATTAGGGTCTTGGTAGAAGACTATCATATCATTTTCCTACGTTACTTTATTTTGTGATATATTCACATAAACGATGAGTTAGACTAAGTACTCTTAGTACTAGTCAATAGAAAGGAAAACCTATCATTTTACTGGTCATAATAAAACATTCGGGTCTTGGTAGAAGACCACATTTCATACTTATATCAACTGTGCTATTTAAGGATTTATACAACATTCCAAAACAGGACAATAACACATAAATACTTATGAATTCACCAGCTTTAAAGCTGATACTCGCTTTCAAAATAACTTGTATTCTCAGGTCATCAGTTTGACAGGTGCGATGACCATGTTACCGGAGAAGATGGAGCACAGACAAGACTCGCCTTATTTTGATTATTCATTTTATTGTTGTACATTATGAAAGAACACACATGTATTAAAACTCTACTTATAATGCAATGGATGATGTTGTTGATTGTTTATTATATTACACTGTTATGATACTGTACATGACGTCCTCCACCCCTAAACGTTTCCGCCGTTCGTGGTTTTGGGGTGTGACAAGTATTAATGTTGAAAATACTAATGTTTCTACTTCCCATGCAGATCAACCATTAAGTCATTGCAAGCAAGCTACCGAAGAGAGTGTGTTTGATAATAAAATTGTGTCAAAGTCTGATGACTTGAATTTTTTCAATATATTTGATGATATATTTGATAATTCTGACGTGGTTGTCCCACAAATTGTTGAGTTGAATGATTCGAATGCTTCTACTTCATGTGCAGGTAAAGTAGCAGAAGATGAGAACAAGGAGAAAACTATTTAACAATCCAATGACAAGGATACGCCACCAGGGGCAGGAACAAATTTGAATCAGCCAGCCTGCTGCAAGTGTGCTTGTAGGAACAACAAGAGACAAGGCAAGGATACGCCACCAGGGGCAGGAAGAAACAACTTCCCAGTGAAGAAAAATACATGTTTTCACTGTGGAACACCTGGACACATTGCAAGAAATTATCCTAGCCGTGCATACGTTCCTTACTACGCATAAGGCTGGCAGAACGCGTAAAGTGGGAGATTATATAAAAGAAATCATCCAAGGCCAAGTTTAAACAATGATGACTGGATTGCGTAGAAGGCCAAGAATCAAATCCACAAGTCCAAGAATCCAACTCCCAAGAACAAGAAGGGAACGGTGGCCAAGAAGTCAAATCCAAGGGATGTTCTAGTGTAATCAAGACCAGTGAGGTCAAAGTCATCTCGGAAGCCGACTTCAAGTTCAAAAGAAAGTACCGAGGCAGCCATCCAATCCAACAAGAAATGGGTTAAACCCAACTATAGATGGGTACCAAAGGTTAAATCTCCCAAATCATCTAATACGTCTAATATTTCTTCATCTTCTGTTTGTGATACATAGGATATGTCACGGGAGAGGGTACCTTGAAAGGATGACAAAGGTCAAACCAGTTTCAAAATGGACTGTGTTCCAAAGACCAGTTGATCCCACTCTATGTCGGAGTAGCTATGGAGGCATATTATCAGACTTTAGTTATGTTGGTAGTGGTTGTTCCAGGCACATGATAGGATGCATCTCTCAACTATACAACACTCAGAACATTTTTTGAGAGTTTGTGTCCTTTGCGGGAAAGGAAGAAAGGAGAGGATCACACATTGGGGTTAGTGCTTAATGACATGAAGAATTTTCGGATCTGTTCTGAGATTATGCGTGCTGTTCTCAAACTTTCTGGATGCAAATTCAATCGGTGACTTACGGTTTGAGTTTTCTTGTTGGTACTCCTGAGTTTATCTTATACTGATTCATTTTAAAGACAATTTTTATTTCCTTAGATGTATTTCTTTAGTAGGTTGTTTTGGGAAGTGATATAGTGATAACGGGCAGTCTAAAACTAGTGTAAGGGACTGAATCTGAATTGTCTAGACTCTGTGTTCAATATGTTGATAGGCACGAAGGATTTGACAATCTAGATTTATATAAAATTGTTTGGACTAACAATATGACGCTCGGGTAGATTTAGTAGTGAGATAAACACGGGAACCCATGGGATACACTAAATTAATATGCATCTAGAACAGTGGTTCAAATTTTCCTTGATGTACGGAATTATGTCCTTAATTCTGGTTCTGATAGGGCGATTGGGGGTTCTGATAAAGTAGGTATGTAGGAAATTATTTTCTTGCTTTCTATCTGTCAGTCATATGTTGCTTCCTCTGCGTGATTGGAAGAGATCCGACCTGGAATGAAACATATGCAACTCTATTTCTATGCACCTCCTTATCTATGAAATTCTTTCTATCTTGTACTCATATGATGTCTCCTCTGCGAGATTGAAATGATCCGACCTAGAACACAGCATATGCAATATTCTACCTCTCAATCCCTCTATCCTAGTTAGCCATATGTTCTCCCCTCTGCGTGATTGGAAGAGATCTGACCTAGGACACAACATATGCACCTATTTCTAAATCTGACTTCCTCCTTAATAATTGTCTATTCACCTAAAGTAAGCAGTTCCTTGGAAGTTCTTGATAACCTGGGTATATCAGGAAGTGGGGAACACGTTCTAGTGCATTTAAAACTGAACCATTTAGAGGTTGTCTGTAGATATCGCTGCATAATTCAAGTGGACAATAATACCCGTGGTTGTTGTCAGCTAAATGGTATATTTGGAAAATTTTGTCAATATCCTTCGTGTCACACCCCAAAACCAAGAACGGCGGAAACGTTCTGGGGAGGAGGACGTCATGTATAATATCAACAACAATGTAATGTAGTAAACAAGCAACCACATCTTCCGTTGCATTAATAATATAATTATTATACAAATGTATTCGATCAAATTTTGATAAACACTAGAGCATAAATCAAAATGAAAGATAACTCTTGAACAAGCTCCATCTTCCTTTCTCCTTGGATCGGTACCTGTCTATGATGACCTGAGGATACAAGTAATTTTGAAAGCGAGTATCAGCTTTGGAGCTGGTGAGATCATAAGTATTTAGTGTCTTAATTTGTATGTAAGTATTTGTAAGTATTGAAAATGTATATGAACTGTAAATGTAATATGTTTCTAAAAGTTTGAATCTCTCAGAAAAACCTATATTTTCTATTAAAGTAGCCTTCTACCAAGGCTTAACTGAATTTTATGCTCGTTTGTTGTAAAAGTGTGTAATTTCCCAAATGTAAATATCATTTAACAAATATAGTTTGTACATTAATGTTTAAGTGAGGTTATCACTAAAAATATGTAATGGGTAAATTAATGTAACACTAAAACGTAGCTCTAAAAGGACTACTACCGTACTAACTACCTTAAACCGGATTTTAGGCTAAGGCGTTATGTGATAAATTGTACCATACTATCGACTGTTAACAACGACATACGAATGGTCGTAATAAGGAATGACGTTTGGCACCCGCAGATCTGCAGATCCCACTGTAGCTAGCAGTAAGGTGTAGGATAGTCAATCCAGTATAGATCTATACACAAACTCATACTATAGACTGGTTACAACGACATAAGAATGGTCAAAAATAATGTATGACATTTGGCACCCGCAGACCTGCAAGTCCCGCTGTAGCTAGCAGCAAGGTGTAGGATAGTCATTCCATTATAGAATCTATACGCAAACCAACGCTCTCCCTTCAAGAGACTCTGGCTACAACTCGGGCCATGACATTTAAGTCATGCTCCGATTTAAATCACAGTAATTTATGTATTCTAGTATATGTAATGTAATGTTTCTCGTTCTAGTATAGTTGTATATGTTCTCCTCCTAATATAGTTGTATATGTTCTCCTCCTAGTATAGTTGTATATGTTCTCCTCCTAGTATAGTTGTATATGTTCTCCTCCTAGTATAGTTGTATATGTAATGTATAGACGCATGAATGAACTGACTCATTGATCTAGTAGTTGTAGTAGTACGATCCGGTGTTACCCCGATGGTAACTTACTAATGACGTGTATAGTACGCATGAATATGGAAGTACTTTTATGTCTATATATGTATAATTGATATATAACTAATATGCAGACGATCTTCGGACGGTCACCCGAAATCCCACCAGACCACATCCAAATCGAGAAAAAGGAAATAGGGCGGATGGCCTTCCTAAACCCTTTAAACATTGCTTATATATCTATACATATATGGGCATGCAATTTATAAGTAGTAAAAGCATAAATAAGTTTTGTAAGACATTTGAAAACACAAATATTATTTTAAGAAAAGATCGACTTGATGTCAATCTATAAAACAATTTGAAGGCATAAGTTTGATAAAACAGTTTAAGTGTAAGGAACATTTGTTTGAATCACAGGTGTAAATAAGTTTGAAATGTAATGTACAGAGTAAAACATACAGTGTAATAAGTAGTTTAAAATATATAAAATGTTTATAAAAATCATTTGAAGGAAACCGTTTGGTAAAACGGCTCATGAGTAGCGAAATCTTTTGAATGTTGTATATAAATCACATGTGATTGATATAATAACTAGTGTAATTCTACTTATTAATCTCATGTGATTGATATAATAACTAGCATGATTCTACTTGTATCCCCCCCCATAAAACATTTAAAAGTATTTTAAAACATTAGTTAAGGGGTATGAACGGATTGTTATCGTAAGGAAGGATCGGGCAAGTGCTTGGTGTCAAGTGAAGACTTAGACACACACAATGATCCTATTTTCATATGAAGGCATCTGTATATAATCAATTAGTGACTAAAACCCCAATTATACAAGTACAAACATTTAAGCGCGAGGAAAACACTTTTGGTCAAGTGCTAGGAGGCTAATGGGTTGCAACAAAGGAGTACAAAGCCCCTAATGGGAGTCTAAGGTCTAATGACCATATTCATTGGAGTTCACGGCCCAGGGGAGTAAGATCCTGGCTATAAACTCTCAACCAAGGCCTAAATGGAGCTTAGAATTATCACATCTCTAGTGGGGAATTGCTTCAAGGCTTAAACAAGTTTTTGGGTACCATATTGACTCCTCTGGGGAGTATACGGCCCATAGACCATATTCCCTTGGAGTTTACGGCCGTAAACTCCCTTGGGAGGGTTTATATGGTGCTTTCAAGTCTCTCATTTAACTAGGAGCAAATATAGGCTTTAGTACTTGGCTTTAGGAGGGTTTATGGCACCAATTGGTACCATTTTATGGAGTTTACTGCCCTAGAACCTTTTGGGCTGTAAACTCCCTCACTCATGGGGTTCTAAGTGTTTCAACTAGTCCGTAACTCCTTTAGGTAGATGCCCAAATTGTCTCTTGGCTTTAGGAAGGAGTTAGTGTGTCCTTTGACCCCTTAATAGGTGTTTACGGCCCAAGAGTTTGTCTTGGCCGTAAACTCCTTTTTCCATGTGATTTCTTATGTTTTCTAGGCTATAAACACTTTAGGGTACTTGTCCTAATTTAATCTAAGCCTTAGGAAGTGTTTCAAATCATTTTGACACTTAAAACTTGGAGTTTACGGCCTAAGAAGCTCCTTGGCCGTAAACTCCCTTCTAGCCATGATTCCTAATTGTTTTGTGGTATAAGGCATGAATTGGAGGCTCCTAGTTCGAGTTCTAAAGCTTTGAGGGTCATTGGAACCCTTTATGACCTTAAAATGGAGTTTACTCCCCAAGAACGTTCTTGGGCAGTAAACTCCCGAGTCTAGTCGTTTTGATATGTAATCTATGTTATTAAGCTTATAATGAGTATTATAAAAGTACTAGAGAAGTATACTCACGATTTGGGATAAAACCCCGAAGATCCGTGAGAGAGAAAACGACTTTTCTCTAGTTGGAATTGTGAATAATGAATGAATTTAGTTCAGAAATCTATTTATAGTCCTGAAATATTTTTGGCAGAAAATATTTTTATTCCTGGAACGAACTCTAATGTCCTAGAGTCTTGGAATAACAGTGTTGCACAAAACCCTAGTCCATCCACTCTCCTAATATCTTCTTAAGTGTAAAATCCTGAAAACTGCCAAACTTATACTCGAAATCTGAGTTTTCACTGTAACTGTTCTAACTTCTATTGGATTGAAATGGTTTGTTCAGAATGGAAATTCCGGGTTGTCACATCATCCCCCTGTTGAAGGGAATTTCATCCCGAAATTAGAATTTAATCAAGGAAGTACGCAAGAATGATCGAGTCGTGAGGAGGTAACTTCCTAATCGATTGGTTCTAGCGCACTTAAGTGAAATCGGGTTCTCGGTTGGCATTCCAACGAACCTTTACTAACAAGCGACGGCGTTGCTTCGTCCGCTTGACCTCTCGGTCGAGGGTCACTACGGTTCTAATACGAAGGCGAGGATCTCGACGAGTGGACTTACAAGAGTCCTAATGGAAAGCTATGGTTCCACGATCGAGATGTGAAGAGTAGGATGTATGTTACTGAGTTCGCGGAGTAGATCTAGTTTGTGCGAGGTGCAGGACCGATTCTGATAAGAATCTCGGAGGTCCTGTCTATCTTTGATTTAGCTTTCCACGCTTTACGAAGCATATTAAGATATTCCCAGAGTGAGTTATCCTAAAGAACTTGGTCACTCACTTGGAATTTCAAAGGTTCTTTTCCTTATGTAACTTCCCAGTCAAAGGCCACCCCTTGCTGGGTCAAAGTCGTACAAGTTTTTGTAGCTTGCGCGGAGTTTTGAATGAACTAAGACGGTAGGTCGGTAAGACCTAGAATTTGGCGAAAGACTGTCGTCGTCTCTGGTGTCGATAAATGCTCAACAGTTTTGACAAATTGAAAGAGTGCTCATAATTTCTCACATTACTAACAGTGTGTCATAGAAATTTGACTCTTCAATTTCAAAACTTGTGCCTAGAGAACTTCGCTAAAGTTCTTCTGTAAGAAATGTTTCCATGGGTTTTCTTCTTACTACGAGGGTAGATAAGTAAGTCATTTCATGGAGAAATGATGAACTAATCTAAGTAAGAAAGACGTACCCTATTCGTTTAGCTCATGAAAACTATGGGCGTATTGGTCCTATCCGAAGGGAATCACTATGGACTCGAAGTGTCCGCATCGAGTTCAGGAGATAGTCTTCTGGACAACTTTCCCTAACACTCGAACTGGTGATATTCGGATCTCAGATCCATTCCTGGAAGTAGTTTCTTTCCTTGCGTTTGCTCAACCGTTTCGTCTATAAGAGGCAGATATAACGATTTCTATGAACGTCTTGATGGAGTCCTCGATATCCGAGGCACATACGATGCAATCCTTCGATCTTTGGGAGAATAAGACTGGGGTTCTCCAGGGTGAGAAGCCTAGACTTCTAATTCTCTTTCTGTGTAGTTCGTTAAGTTGTTTGTACTGTTCAGGTATCTCCGTTGGTATTTAAACTATAGGGTGATCTGTTTACGGGAGTCGTACTTGTTTCTAAGTTTGTTCACATGACGATGTGATTACTCGTAGGCTTAAGCAGTTCTCCGTCCTGAAGTTCATATTAGAATTCATACATGGTTTCACAATCACAATTTCGGGTATACGAGTCGCATATAATTATGGTTGAAAAGGTAGTCGAATAACTGATTCTTCTTTAAGCTCACATCCCATCGGGGAAAAAGAAGTTAAAGTGGAATCATCAATTCTAAACCTGTAGAAGCTTGATTATATATCACTCTTATGTATACCATTCCTCAGTGATAGATCAATCGCATAAATCCTTGGATTAAACTTGACGTACTGCACGCGTGGTACTTTGGGGATTTCTTCGGAAAGAAATTAACTAAGTGGTACTCCTGGCATGAGTACTTTGGTATTCTGATATGACTGCTTCGCTGGAAAAGTGATCTAGAAAAAAAGAGATGTACGTATGAAGCTGTTTTCGTGAGGATCAAATTTAATCGCGTCGTATGATAATGTCGGAATCATAATGAAACTTAAAGACATTAGATTTGAACATAAGACGTTTACAGACAAAACACAACCATGCAACCATGAACAGAGTTACAGTACTTCAGATTTACCACAAGACTATTGCTACGAATACGATATACTACAAAAGACAAGTATACGCAGCACGAGAATCCCTAAGTAGACAAGATCTCGCAAAAGGTAAGACTCTAGTTGTACTAGTTCTGGATAGTTTATAAGTTTGTTACCACACACGCCTAAGTTACAATAACGAGGGTTCTGGCGTAGGCTCTCCTGCAGCTGTGATCCTGAGAATCTTCCCATCAACACCCGAGATCTTGGTTATCGGGCAATCTCTCTTGAAGTGTCCAATTTCACCGCGTTGGTGACATATCTGGACAGCACCAACATTGGTGATAGAAGTGAAGTGTCGAGTGGGATTTATGGGGATGCGGGTTCTTTCCTTGATTTCCTTCTTCGGGCAATCTCTTTTATAGTGCCCAAACTCACCACAATTATAGCAAACTAGGCTTGCTCCAGTGGTGGAGGTAGTTCTACAGAAACGAGCAATGTGCCCCATCTTGTTGCAATTTTTGCATTGCAAGGCTCGGCAAATTCGCTCGTAATGGTAGTTGCACCGGTCGCACTTAGGGAGTGTTCCTTTGTATGGTCTGCTCGGTACTGGGATGGCAGAGGTTTCCACTTGATGTTGTTGCATGGCAAGTTTTCGGGGTTACTTGCGTTCTTTCTGAGTTTGATGCTTCCGTTTCTTGTTCTTTGATTTTTGGCTTTGCGGGCCTGAGACCGTTACCGTTTGATGACTTCCTGGATGGATACCACAGTTGGAAACTCCATTCCCATCAACAACATTGACTGTGCTGATAGCGCTACGGTGCACAAGGACCACGGTTACGGCAGCCACCACGGCAGCTGTAACTGTTGTTTGAAAGGTAGATGTGTCGATATGGAGGATGGGGGTTTCGTTGCTCGGCTGATCGTTTCCTGATGACGACATGATCCTGAAACATGAAAGATAAGGATTTTGTGAGCGATTCTGGTTGACCTTGATGTACTTAGATTGTTCATGTAAATAGTAGAAGTATGTTCTCGAAAGTTTGACCTACATCCCTATGATGCAGTCCTAGTAAAGAATGAAAGTATGTTCGCGAAGGTTTGACCCACATCCCTATGATGCAGTCCTAGTACGGAATGGAAGTATGTTCGTAGGATAGTCTCAAGACGTTTGTTGTTCAAGCCGAGGTATCGTGGGTTGTTGAATAACAAGATCCAACCACTGAAAGAGACTTGGAAATGTCTCCGGAGATAAATCACTATAGTCCAATGACTTGACTAAAGCATGATTCAGATAGACTCTAATGAAAGAATGATAAGAGTACTTGAATGAAGAACGACACAAAAGTTCGCCGGCTGTCAATATCTTTGATATTCACGATGTAAAGATTCTGGAAAATGACCTTGTAAAGGTCTTACATCATATCCACAGAAGATAGTTCCTGACAGCATAAAGACCTAACTAAAGTACTTACGGTACAAGATAATTTCATAGAAAATGCCACATCAGGCATAGGCAGAAAAATACGGTTCCTCTTTATAAGGAAATAAAGTAAAGCGTCTACTATTGACGACGGTCATCCCTCTGGTGAAACTCTTAGTTCAGCCAATTGACGTTCCATGTCAAGTAGGTGTCTTTCGCACACCATCTGGCGTACTCGGAGCTCTAAGACTTCGGCTTGATTCTTAGCTAGCGTTTGCAGCAGGGTTTCATGGTTTCTCTCTTATCTCTCGTGAGCATCTTCTAGATGAATGGTGTGGAGGGTATGCATTCTAGCATAGGCGACTATTTTTGTAATCTGATGTAGGGCTGTCCTGCCTTGAATCTCATTTCGGGTCACTCTGCGGACCAAGATTTGGCAAGACTCAATCTGCTGAGCCCCCCATTGCTCAAGTCATAAAAGCTTCGGTCGCCATCAAATGGCATAGACTGATCTTTTCCTTGGCTCCATGTTTCCAAGCATTCTACTCACTCAGGGTTGGGCCATGAAAAAGCCGGACGAGGGTTAGGAATTAGAAAGGGAGCTGCTCGGGGTAGGTTCTCAACCTCTGGTTCGGAGTTAGCATCATACGAAAGGTCTTCATCATGGTGATCATTCAAGGGGATAGGATGATCATTATCTGGTTCTTCTCCAAACCAACCAGCTATGACTTCATTCGGAAGATACTGGTTGCCGAGGGAATGGAGTCCAACTATGTTTTCTATGCGAGAATTTAAGGTAAGAGAATAATTATTATACGAACTATCTAGATAAATATTTAGAAATCTTTCATTAGTTACATCGCTATTTGTGAAGTGCATACCAGCTATGTGTAATCTAAACAGGATAGACTTTCGAATAAGTGACCTTAATTCCAAATTCACACAGAATAGGGGTAAGGCAAAATTATCACAGATTCTAAGTCTATAACATCATAATTACATATAGCCTCAGTGTATCCACTTACAAACTATCAACTTAGTAATTAAGATTCCGTTTTAGTTCTCAAGTATAAAGTACTTATAGTAACACCAAATACTCCTATAGTATTCTAATTTTTAATGTTATGTTCTATTGTTCTCATTGTGGTAGGGTTGGTAAGATTTTAGCATTGTTGCAACCACACACTTAAACTTAGGCACGTGCTAGTCAACGCTCGGATAATATAGGTGATCAGGCTATATCTTCCTAGTTCTGACCATATGTCTCTAAGCCCACTTGTGTTGCCCAACAATCGTAATTCTTTTGTACTGTCCTAGTGACACTGATTTTAGTATGAATGCAGCACGTATACTGACTTAAATATTTTATTATTTAACGTATAAACTCTATGTTAGAGTATTTTTAATCCCTTATGTATTTATAGTTAGTATATCTTTTATGGGTTGATATACTAAATTCACTATAAACAATGCTCTGATACCAATCTGTCACACCCCAAAACCAAGAACGGCGGAGACGTTCTGGGGCAAAGGACATCATGTATAATATCAACAACAATGTAAAGTAGTAAACAAGCAACAACGTCTTCCATTGCATTAATAATATAATTATTATACAAATGTATTCGGCAAAATTTTGATAAACACTAGAGCATAAATCAAAATGAAAGATAAGTCTTGAACATGCTCCATCTTCCTTTCTCCTTGCATCGGTACCTGTCTATGATGACCTGAGGATACAAGTAATTTTGAAAGCGAGTATCAGCTTTGAAGCTGGTGAGATCATAAGTATTTAGTGTCTTAATTTGTATGTAAGTATTTGTAAATATTGAAAATGTATATGAACTGTAAATGTAATATGTTTGTAAAAGTTTGAATCTCTCAGAAAAACCTATATTTTCTATTAAAGTAGCCTTCTACCAAGGCTTAACTGATTTGTATGCTCGTTTGTTGTAAAAGTGTTTAATTTCAAAAATGTAACTATCATTTAACAAATATAGTTTGTACATTAATGTTTAAGTGAGGTTATCACTAAAAATATGTAATGGGTAAATTAATGTAGTACTAAAACGTAGCTCTAAAAGGACTACTACCGTACTAACTACCTTAAACCGGATTTTAGGCTAAGGCGTTATGTGATAAATTGTATCATACTATCGACTGTTAACAACGACATACGAATGGTCGTAATAAGGAATGACGTTTGGCACCCGCAGATCTGTAGATCCCACTGTAGCTAGCAATAAGGTGTAGGATAGTCAATCCAGTATAGATCTATACACAAATTGATACTATAGACTGGTTACAGCGACATAAGAATGGTCGAAAATAATGTATGACGTTTGGCACCCGCAGACCTGCAGGTCCCGCTGTAGCTAGCAGCAAGGTGTAGGATAGTCAATCCATTATAGAATCTATACGCAAACTCACGCTCTCCCTTCAAGAGACTCTGGCTACAACTCGGGCCATGACATTTAAGTCATGCTCCGATTTAAATCACAGTAATTTACGTATTCTAGTATATGTAATGTAATGTTTCTCGTTCTAGTATAGTTGTATATGTTCTCCTCGTAGTATAGCTGTATATGTTCTCCTCCTAGTATAGTTGTATATGTTCTCTTCCTAGTATAGTTGTATATGTTCTCCTCCTAGTATAGTTGTATATGTTCTCCTCCTAGTATAGTTGTATATGTTCTCCTCCTAGTATAGTTGTATATGTAATGTATAGACGCATGAATGAACTGACTCATTGATCTAGCTGTTGTAGTAGTACGATCCTATGTTACCCCGATGGTAACTTACTAATGACGTGTATAGTACGCATGAATATGGAAGTACTTTTATGTCTATATATGTATAATTGATATATAACTAATATGGAAACGACCTTCGGACGATCACCCGAAATCCCATCAGACCACATCCAAATCGAGAAAAAGGAAATAGGGCGGATGGCCTTACTAAGCCCTTTAAAAATTGCTTATATATCTATACATATATAGGCATGCAATTTATAAGTAGTAAAAGCATAAATAAGTTTTGTAAGACATTTGAAAACACAAATATTATTTTAAGAAAAGATCGACTTGATGTCAATCTGTAAAACAATTTGAAGGCATAAGTTTGATAAAATAGTTTAAGTGTAAGGAACATTTGTTTGAATCACAGTTGTAAATAAGTTTGAAAGGTAATGTACAGTGTAAAACGTACAGTGTAATAAGTAGTTTAAAATATATAAAATGTTTATAAAAATCATTTGAAGGAAACCGTTTGGTAAAACGGCTCATGAGTAGCGAAATCTTTTGAATGTTGTATATTAATCACATGTGATTGATATAATAACTAGCGTAATTCTACTTATTAATCGCATGTGATTGATATAATAACTAGCATGATTCTACTTGTACCCCCGCCCCCATAAAACATTTAAAAGTAGTTTAAAACATTAGTTAAGGGGTATGAACTCACCTGCAGTAAGTGACTGGAATTGAACGGACTGTTATCGTAAGGAAGGATCGGGCAAGTGCTTGGTGTCAAGTGATGACTTAGACACACACAATGATCCTATTATCATATGAAGGCATATGTATATAAATAATTAGTGATTAAAACACCAATTATACAAGTACAAACATTTAAGCGCGAGGAAAACACTTTTGGTCAAGTGCTAGGAGGCTAATGGGTTGCAACAAAGGAGTGCAAAGCCCCTAATGGGAGTTTAAGGTCTAATGACCATATTCATTGGAGTTTACGGCCCAGGGGAGTAAGCTCCTGGCCGTAAACTCTCAACCAAGGCCTAAATGGAGCTTAGAATTATCACATCTCTAGTGGGGAATATTTTCAAGGCTTAAACAAGTTTTTGGGTACCATATTGACTCCTTTGGGGAGTTTACGGCCCATAGACCATATTACCTTGGAGTTTACGGCCGTAAACTCCCTTGGGAGGGTTTATATGGTGCTTTCAAGTCTCTCATTTAACTAGGTGCAAATATAGGCTTTAGTACTTGGCTTTAGGAGGGTTTATGGCACCAATTGGTACCATTTTATGGAGTTTACGGCCCTGGAACCTTTTGGGCCATAAACTCCCTCACTCATGGGGTTCTAAGTGTTTCAACTAGTCCGTAACTCATTTACGTAGATGCCCAAATTGTCTCTTGGCTTTAGGAAGGAGTTAGTGTGTCCTTTGACCCCTTAATAGGTGTTTACGGCCCAAGAGTTTGTCCTGGCCGTAAACTCCTTTTTCCTTGTGATTTCTTATGTTTGCTAGGCTATAAACACTTTAGGGTACTTGTCCTAATTTAATCTAAGCCTTAGGAAGTGTTTCAAATCATTTTGACACTTAAAACTTGGAGTTTACGGCCTAAGAAGCTCCTTGGCCGTAAACTCCCTTCTAGCCAAGATTCCTAATTGTTTTGTGGTATAATGCATGAATTGGAGGCTCCTAGTTCGAGTTCTAAAGCTTTGAGGGTCATTGGAACCCTTTAGGACCTTAAAATGGAGTTTACTCCCCAAGAACGTTCTTGGGCGGTAAACTCCCGAGTCTAGTCGTTTTGATATGTAATTTATTTTATTAAGCTTATAATGAGTATTATAAAACTACTAGAGAAGTATACTCACAATTTGGGATAAAAACCCGAAGATCCGTGAGAGAGAAAACGGCTTTTCTCTAGTTGGAATTGTGAATAATGAATGAATTTAGTTCATAAATCTATTTATAGTCCTGAAATATTTTTGGCAGAAAATATTTTTATTCCTGGAACGAACTCTAATGTCCTAGAGTCTTGGAATAACAGTGTTGCACAAAACCCTAGTGCATCCACTCTCCTAATATCTTCTTAAGTGTAAAATCCTGAAAACTACCAAACTTATACTCGAAATCTGAGTTTTCACTGCAACTGTTCTAACTTCTATTGGGTTGAAATGGTTTCTTCAGAATGGAAATTTTGGGTTGTCACACTTCGTGTTTAAGTGGACCACAATACCAACAATTGACCAGATCAATTCATGAATGTGAAGGTACTGATAAACAGAGTTAATATAGTGTCACAAATTAGATCCCAAACATTTTTGTTTTTGTTAAATTTGCTCATAGTTTTTCCCTATGCACAAATTTAGGGGGAATTAAAAAAAATTAAAAAATCACACAAAAATCAGAAAATTCAAAAATCAAACAAAAATCAGAAAATTAATAATCCAAAAATATTTGTGTTTCCGTTTTGTTGTATTAATTTTCTTTTAGTTTTGTTTTGTCTTGAAAAGTAAATTCAGATGTAGATGAAACTCATGGAGTTTGTGTCGAAAATTTCTGACCCAAGGCTTCATCCGTGAGCATCGAAGAATTCTCATTCAAAGGAGCAAGAAATGAAGATTATTCTTCCAACATTCAATCTTTCAACCCTAGAATCAAGGTCAAAAAATTGAAGATTATGTGATGGATTACATTGAAGCCTCATCAATCAATTTGCTGTTATTCTTGTACCTGCTGAAGTGGTCCAAAAGATTCGTCCTCTCTGTTCTCTCTGAAGATTCTCAAGCTGAAAGCGTCATCATTCAAGAATATTTTCAAGAAGCCTCCTCACCCAATGTGCGTTCATTGTCAAATTCTGAAGAAAAGCCCGACTGCTCAAGATGAAGTCATTCATAGAAGATTTATATGTTTATCTTGATGCTGTGAAGAATTTGAAGATTAATGCTAAAGCGAAGCTCCCAATGAAGATGAACAAGAAAATCCAGCTACTTTTTAGGGGAATTTGTTGGATCAGATAGAAAAAAAGCTATAAAACAAGGGGAACATTGTTGGGTCTAAATTTATGGTTTATAGTTTGCTTTTCTGGACAACTGTATTTTTATATAGTGTAATAGTGTTTGTAGCTTGTTGTGTGGCTGTGTACGGTAAGACACGTGTGTACGGCTGTACACCCTGTGCCTGGCCATACACGCATGTGCGGATGTATACTCGTGTACTTGTAGGAGTGATATAAATAGAGGATTGCATGTGAAGAGTGTAAGGCTAGAGAAGGAGAGCATATTATTGAGAGAGAAACTAGAGAGAAGAATAGTGTGAAAGAGAATCTAATGTGTATGGAGCATCACTCATATCCTTGAGGAAGGAGATATTGTATGCCAAGTTCTCCAAGTGTGAGTTCTAGCTACGTGACGTGGAGTTTCTTGGGCACCTTTTCAATCACAACGGTATTTTGGTCGACCAGACCAAAGTAGAGGCAGTACTAAGATGGGAGGTTTCGAAGTCTCCCTATGAGATTCGAATTTTCCTAGGATTGGTAGGCTATTACTGGAGATTTATTCAAGACTTCTCCAAAATTGTTGTACCCTTGACCCGGTTGAAGAAGAAAGTTGTGGTCTTTCATTGGGGGCCTGAGTAGCAATCATCGTTCGAAACATTGAGACAAAGGCTATGCGAGTCGTCGATCCTAGCCCTGCTAGAGGGCGTGGATGATTTTTTAGTATACTACGACTCATCCATTTTAGGTTTGGGCACGGTGTTGATGAAGATGGGGCATGTTATCACCTAGGCATCGAGGCAGTGGAGGCCTCACGAGACGAACTATCGGACGCCCGATCTAGAGTTGGGGCGGTTGTCTTCGACCTTAAAATTTGGTGACACTACAACTATGGGGTCGAATGTACCATTTACACAGATCCCAAGAGTTTGAGGTACCTCATGTATCAGTCAAATCTAAAAATGAGGCAGCGTCAGTAGCTAGATGTGGTGAAGGATTACGATTGTGAGATCCTCTACCACCCGCGGAAGGCCAACATTGTGGCCGATGCGTTTAGTCTTAATGCAACCCCGATCTGAGATATTTCCTTGAGGATGACAGTGGTGATTCCACTTTTGGAGCAGATCCAAGAGTCACAAGTTGAGGGTACGAAGGAGGAGCGCCAGAAGTGCGAGTGGATCATAGGCCAGGTGGCCTCGTTTGACTATGACAACCATGGGTTACTGACCTTGCACAGGAGGGTGTGGGTTCCGTACTGTGGAGGAGTACGACATATTTTGATGGATGAGGCCCACAAATCCAGGTTTTCTATCCATCCTGGGGTGACGAAGATGTAAGAAGATCTTCATCCTAACCTCACGGCAAGACACAACCGTTGGATATCCTTATGTTGAAATTTGAAGATATTACTATGGATTTCATCACAAAGCTTCCCAGGACTGCACGAAAAGTGGATTCTATTTGGGTCATTGTGGATCGATTGACCAAGAGCACCCATTTCATTCTGAGCCAGGAGAGCATTTCGACTGAGAAGCTAGCTGACATCTACATTCAAGAGGTAGTAACACGACACGGAGTGCCAGTTTCTGTGATTTCTGACCCACATGTGCGGTTCACTTCCAGATTCTGGAAGAAGTTTCACGACAAGTTGGGTACTCGTCTGCATATCAGCACCGCTTTTCACCCGCAGACGGATGGTCAGAGCGAGCGAACCATCCAAACTTTGAAGGATATGATGTGAGCGTTTATTTTAGACTTCGGTGGTAGCTGGGATACCTACCTTCCCTTGGCAGAGTTTTCCTACAATAATAGCTACCACGTGAGTATTTACCATCCTTCCTCCAAGATGTTATACGAGAGGAAGTGCAGGATCCTGATATGCTGGGGAGTGGTTGGGCAGAGGGCCATAGGGATTACCGAAGTGGTACACAAGACGACGGAGAGGATCCAACAGGTCAAGAGCAGGATTGAGACTGCTCAAAGTCGGCATAAAAGTTATGCCGACAAGCGCTGTTCAGACCTGGAGTTCTAAGTCAAGGATATGGTCCTCTTGAGGGTGTCACTTTGTAAAGGTGTTATCTGGTTCAAGAAGCGGGGCAAGTTGGGCCCTAGGTACATTGGACCTTTAAGGGTTGCAGCTCAGGTGGGCAAGGTGGTGTATAGGCTGGATCTGCTAGCCGAGCTTTGCCAGATTCATAGTACCATTCACGTCTCCCAGCTGCGGAAGTGCCTAGTAGATGACTCCGCAGTGGTGCCTCTAGAGGATTCCCAGGTGGATGACAGCCTGAACTACATCGAGTGACCAGTAGCTATCCTCGATAGGAAGTCAAAAGATCTAAGGAACAAGAGGTTCAAGCTGGTGAAGGTGCAATGACGGCACCGCAAGGGCTCATAATGGACTTGGGAGCCGGAGGACGAGATGAGAGAGCACTACCCCCGAGCTTTTTCCAGATGCGGCAGCAGACTTCAAGGACAAAGTCTAAAATAAACGGGGAAGATTTTTAATGCCCGGTCACTGGTACATATTTTGAATATGAAATCTTTCACTTTGACTCTTGGACTCGACGATTTGGAGGCCCCAACTCGTCGAGTAGAGGCAAAACATGGACGCGGGTGGATGAATCTACTTGCTGAGTCGGAATTTCCGACTCGACGAGTAGACCTGTCTGGATGAAACCCTAACTTTCAGGGTTTGCACCCTATTTAAACAACTTATAGGGTCTCTACTCCAGTCTCCATCACCCTCAGACTCTCTTCATAAAACCCTAACTAATTATTTAGTGTTCTTAAGCTTTTGTACCATGTGTGGGTGTGTGTGTGTTTGACGCTTGAGAAGAAAGAGGAGGCTTAGGAGATCAAGAGAAATCAAGTAGATCTAGAGGTTTTGGCACATTTCCAGCTCAGTTGAGGTATAAAGCTGATACATTGACTACTTATTTCTTAGATCTCTATTTAGGGATAGTTTCTACCGTTTCTAAGTCATAATGAATCCATTTTGGGATTGTGTGTTTCTTTGGGGTTGTACATTCGGATCTTGAACCTTTAAGGGTTCCCATGGCATAAATGTGCCAAATTTATGGCCACGGGAGTCCCATGGACCTTGTAGACTTCATTTTGGGTCCGTATGAGCTAGTTAACCCATGCATGCACATAAAGTTTGTAACTTTACGTGCTATATCAATTCTAGGAGGTTAGATCTAGGTTCTAGAAGCTTTAAGACCAACTAAAATCAACTATATGGACATGGAATTTGGGGGACTCGATGAGTCGTTCATGGGACTCGGCAAGTCGGGTTATGGTTTTCCCAAACTTTTTCGGTTTTTGATCGATCTGGTTGAGTCTAAAAGAGCACTTAACTAGATAGACATGAATATAGGCTTAAAGATCGAAGAACTCGACGAGTTCAAGGCAATGTCCCAACTATATGAATAGGCAATCGGCGAGTTCAAGGAAGAACTCAGGGATTCAAGGACTAAACTCTTCAACTTGTATAAAGCGGGACTCGACGAGCTCAATGGTGAACTCAGCGAGTAATGTGCAAAAGGTCCCAATTCTGTATGAAGAATAACTCAGCGAGTTATTGAAAAACTCGACAAGTAGGATCGAAGTCCTAGAACTTTGAGGTTTATGGAACTCCACGAGTTGGGGGACTAACTCGGCGAGTTAAGTCAACTAGATGTTGACCTTGACCAAAGGTTGACTTTGACCAACGTGTTGGCCTTGACTTTGACTTTGACCTGAGTTGACCCTTGGAAGGGTTAAGAGTGTGAAATGGTAATTAAGGAAGATTGTTATTTGTAGGAGTTGAGAGGATTTGATTCCTACATCAAGGATATTTCAGACACTTCACGATATTGAGGTAAGTTACCTTCCTGTAAAAGTGGGTTAAAAGCACCAATGTCGGCCCACTAGTATGAGTTATAATAGAGATAAGTATCTTTGTGATAATTGCCTGGTATGTTGTTATCTATTATGATTATGTGCTAGCCTGATATGATGTTATGTGATAGTAGGGGAATAGTCCCCATGACTGGTCGATAGGACCAAGGGGTAGGTCGGACACCCTGGTATGCCTGACAATATGATTATGTTATGCTTTTACATGGTAGTAGTAGGGGCGAAATAGTCCCCGTAACCGATTGAGATAAACCGGAGGGGTAGGTCGGACACCTCAGTATGTCTGACAGGGGTGGGTTAGCACCCAGGTATGCCTAGCAAGGGTTGGTTAAGCACCCTGGTATGCTCTGCAGGGTAGGTCGGGCACCCAGATATGCTTGGAAGTATGTGTTATGTATGGTATGTGGTATGATGGGGGAACTCACTAAGCTTTGTGCTTATAGTTGTCATTTTTGTTTTCAGGTACCTATTCAACGAAGGGGAAGGAGCTGGCACTATAGCAGTGCATCACACACACATGGGATTTCTGCATTATGAGATTATTGAGTTTGTACTCTGACATTATTACTATTCTTATGATATGGTTTTGAAACATGTGATTATGGTTTTATGGAATGATGTTAATCGATGATGTTTTCTTATAAATGCTTTTCTAAATCATTATATCAAAATGAAATTTTTGGTCTTTAAAATTGAGATGTTACACACCAAGCATGTAACATTCGAGCGTCAGGCAATTCAACTCAAAACATACCCTATACATGCCATCCAAGAATTCTATCATGAAATGCTAATAAGACCCTTAGCCCCTAATCTAGCATGAAATTCTAATATCATAACATAAAACATATAACATGTATGGGTATTTTTGGAAGGCTTGATTGAGCTCGGCTGATTGCACGCATCACACCCTTTTTCTTTTAAGAAAATCCTTTTTAAAAGTTTCTTTTTATGGAAAATTTACCAAACCATCGATTTGAGTCCAGGCACACCCGAGAGTATGCCTGAATCCCTCAACACCAAGGTTATGATACCAACTTGTAACATCCCAAGAATACAGATGATTTTTTTTTTGTTTTTAAGTTCATTCAAAACATACGGTACTTATATCAAGTCAGTAAAAAATGTTTCATGGTAACATATTATCTGAGTACAAAATACCAAAATTTCAAAATGTGGAAATCATATGGTGATGCGGTGCGATGAAGCCGGTCCCTTCCCTTTCGAATTGGAAGTACCAGAAACATAGACTTAAAAGTGTAAGCGCAAAGCTTAGTCAATTCCCATAAAATACCTGATAACATACAAAAATACAGCCAAACATGTATCTGGGTGCTTGCAATCCCCTTCAATCTCTTTCAACCAGATACAATGAAGCATATATGGGTGTTTTCAATCCCCTTTGGTCTATTTCAATCACATACTATCAAGCATATACGGGTGCTAGCTATTCCTTTCGGTCTATTTCAATCGGATATTGGATCTATTTCACTCCTACCACTACCAAATAATATCATAAGAGAGAATCACAGAGTCATAAAGCACACACATACATTACTAACAGTTTTAATGAAGTTAACTATCATACTACAACATAAACTAGTGGCTGACATTGGTACCTTCGACCAACGTATATAGTGAAGGAAACTCCCCTCAAACTACAGGTATCAAATCATACTCAGCGGATGACTTGCGAAATCGTCTCTTTAAGGCACAAGAATAAAACCCAAATTAGAAATTAGAACAATATCCTAACCCGAAAGTCCAAACCCTTATTCTTGACATTAAGGAAAAAAGGGTTTCTTCACCCTTGCCTCATTGGGCCTTCCTCCATCCAAGGCCCAAATCCATATAAGTCCAAGAAGGCATCCAATCCCAACTACAACTCCTTTAAGGCCCAATATGGCCCAAGAGTACCCAACATAGCCTAGTCCCACAAATACCTTGCTACAACAAGCGGACTAAAGGCCTAAACCTAACCAAGTCAATAGTCCAACAACACTCGAGCCCAAAAGTCTTCTAAGTCCACAGCTGGTGTACGCACGATGTACATGGCTTGTACACCCAACGTACACTGATGACGATCCGAAATAGGGGCACTGCCCAGTACGTGCAACATACTCTAGAGTACACCCAACTTACTGGCCAGTCAGTCAAACTTGCACCACTGACTTAATCCATTCAACCCTAACAACTAAAACATATATCCAATCTCATAATAGTTTCTTAAGCCATAAATTTGCAAACTATATGCACTTGCATGCCTTAATGGGACTTAGACCATGAATTAATCCCTCTTACTCTCTTAGATGTGTTAGATTAATGTATAAGCCCATAACTATAAGTACTTGACCCGGTTGTGCATGGTCCTTTTGGGTTGCCTTCACCGAAGCAACATGGTAGGATGATTTATTAAGAAAGAGGTTATTATGATTTATGAATATGTTATGTGAATAATATATTAATGGAGAAATCATATAATTAAATTAATATTAGACAAGAATTAATTAAGAAATTAATTATGTGCTTAAAAGACATTAATTTAATATCAGGGACTTAAACTGTCAAATGTGTGACAGTTGAGTATTTGGGCTGAGGAGCCTCTTGGACTAGGCATGGAAGAAATTAGGATGTATTCACCCCTATTTTCAGCCCTAAGGCCCTATTTCAGAAGCTTCCTTGGATAGCATAAGGCCTAAGCTATCCATTAGGGTTTTTTTACTGAAACCCTAACAGCTCCAATATAAATAGGACACCTAGGCTACAGAAATTGGCTACCCTAACCCTAAGAGTGATAGACCCAAATTCAAGTAGCCTCCAAGATCATTCTTTTACTATTGGTGTTTGTAAGCCATTAGTGGAGTGGAACTTGTGACTCTAAGCTTCAAAGACAAGAAGATTCAAGCGAGCAACAAGAGGTAATGATCTAGATCTGATTTGTTTCATATAATTTCGAATTCTTCTCATAAGATCTAGGGCTTATAAGATTTGGATGATTGCATGTACAATTAGTAACACCTAGATCCAAGCATTAACGTTTGCATGAGCACATAGGATGTTCTTTTGGCTCAAACCTATCAATGGTATCAGAGCTTTGATTGGTTTCAGTTGTATTTGATGCTAATATGTTCATTCATTGCTTGATATGAAAATCGTTTTCTGAAACTACCTAGCTCACGACGTGACTCTATGAGTTCACGACGTGAGCCCAGTCTGTCTGACAAAATCGACGAGTGTAGTAGGCTACTCGACGAGTCTATGGATCAGATGGCTCAAAACTCGGATTTTTGACTAATTTTGTGTTCGGATAATTACCAAAATTGTTTTTGAATAATAAAATCTAATTTTTATATATATGTTATGATTATCCTTAACAAATTATAAGATAATTAACCTTTATTTGAATAATAAATTCATTATATGATAATCTTTACTTATTTAATTTATTTGGTGAATTATCTTGTAAATAATCTTGATAACGTCGATTTTAGATAATCACTAAATTAATTTTTTAATTTAAAATTATTTGCTATTTGATCATTTGTGTTTTGAAAAGTTCAAACATGCCCTTAAGTTTTGAAATTTAAATTTTTGACTAAAAAGTTTATTTTTAATTATTTAAATATCAAACCCTAGAATTTTACAAGTTTAAAATTCACCCTATACTATTATGTTATATATATATATATATATATATATATATATATATATATATATATATATATATATATTGTAACGACCCAAAATTGAAGGCCAAAAATTTCCTTTTTAAATAAGTTATTATAAAACCAAAAGTCTAAAAACTTCTGTAATAACATCTCATGTCAAAACTAAACTATCAGTAATCGAAACATGTTATCAAATAATAATATCAGAGTGTAATCCCAAAGATCTCATGTGCAGAAAACATGGTGTGATGTGTTGCGATCAAGTCGGCTCCTTTCCCTAGAAAACGTGGTACCTAAAACAAAAACTAAAAACTATAATCACAAATCTTAGCGAGTTCCCCAGAGCATACCCCACACAATCTAAATAATCACATAATCCATATCAGCTCTAACAGCTACATAAACCGTAACAATCGCATAAGCATGCATATACACATATAAAGATGCCATGGAAATCCTCCAAGGTCTTATTCACGTACTCACATAAATCATATCAATTACACCATCCATGCATATAAACATATAAGGAAGCCCTGGAAACCCTCCAGGGTCTTACACCGGGTGCCATGGGAACCCCCACATGGTCTTAGCCCAATGCCTCGGGAACCCCCCAAGGTCTTTGACCTAGGATGCCATGGAAACCTTCCAAGGTCTTACACCTAAGTGCCTCGGGAACCCCCCGAGGTCTTGACCTAGGATTCCAAGGAAACCCTCCAAGGTCTTACACCTAAGTGCCTCGGGAACCCCCCGAGGTGTTTCATACAAGCACAATCACAAAACATATAAATTCACGGAATGGCTTACATATATATCATAAACACATAATGGGCTGACCTTGGTGCCTTAGACCCATTAGCATGGTGAGGTTACTCACCTGGTACTGCTGAAGTCCCACAGACTCAATCCCACACTGCTGAGGTCCCGCATACTTAACCCCAGTTGCTGGATGATAGATTCCCCAACTGTCAACATCAAATTATACCCAATTAACAATTGGGCTACTAGATAACCATAAGTACCTACTTTGGATAATTACTACATTACCCCCAAGCTCGGCTTATTCAAGCCTTGGGCCCAATCCATAGGCCCAAACTCAACTGGGAATCAAAGCCCAACATATGGCCCAATTTTCCAAATTGGGCCTAAGCCTTTACATGGTCTTATTCTAGGGCCCAACATCATATAATCATTAAGTCCCAAACTATCGCTCATTTATGGCCCAATTTTCCAAATTGGGCCCAAACCCCTTACATGGACTTTACCCTAAAGCCCATTAATTATTCTGGTCCATTTGCTTGATCTTGGATGGCCCATTTAATAACCCAATCATCAATGCCTAATATAAAAGCCCAACAATATACCCAAGTGAAATTAGGGTTTCATATAAAATGACGATTAGGGTTAAGTGTTTCTCATTTAACCCATTAAGGACTTAATCCTCTAAGGACTTAATCCATTAAGTCTAATATTGCTTAGATTCATTTTTTCCAATGATTATTATTTAATATTTCAAGCTATTAAATAATTCACGCGTGTCCCGATTAATTTCACAAATTAGGGTTTTATTGGCAATCGGGTTTCCAACCCAATACTAGCCCACTTATCAATTTGTTGGGCTTTTAGGTCAACTAGGGCTTTATTGGGCCTATTAGGCCCACTAGAATATCACTAAGCACATTAGGGTTTTATTGGATCAATTAGGGTCCATTAGGGCTTACAAGGCCCATTAGGGTTTCAAGCACCCCAAAAGAGTCAACATAATGAGGCAAAGCAGACTGCCACCCGACACAGCGGTCGATGGTGGCAGCCACCACCCTAAGGTGGTGGTTTTCCGTTTCTTTCCATTATTCCATTTTTGTGTTACCACTTACAATGAAAATACCAAAGCAACACACACACTAACTAAGCTAAAAATACACACACATAACCACCTTGTGGTGGCCGACGGTGGCGCATGGCGGCAACCACCACCGTGAGGTGGTAGTGGTGGCTATTCTCGAGAATTTCGGCCAAAAATCGCTTCCAGCAATTTTATACCATCGCAACACACTAGCACAAATACCATAATATGCACACAGCCACCTTTCACGTTGGCTAGTGGCGGCAGAAAAACATTCCGGCGATAGAACACTCCATACACACACAACGATCGACATGATGCAGCAGTACACGCACTCACACAAACACAAGCAGGAACACCCGTGAAACATGACTCGACACCCAACAGCTCTCTTCTTCTGATCGCTTGCCATCTCAGCTCCCATCGGCGGTCCTTGACTCCAACAGGAACAACGCACGATGGTTGTTCGGTGGTGAAAAACGGTGCGCATTCGACCGAGAACGGTGGTAGTGCCACCATGGTCACATTTCTCTGGCTTCACATATGAGGAGGAGGAGGAGGCGGAAGGGGTGGCAACGGACATCCGTGCAAATCACGTTGTTGACTGCACTCACTGGAGGATAGGGACAGTGACGGCTAGGTTGGCCGGAGTCGACAGAAATCGGTGGCGCGACGGTCGTTCGGGGACGTGAGCGGTCGGAGAAATGCAAACCAATGGTGATGACGGCTGGGAATGCTGAAACATGGCGGCTGATATGCACATGAGAGGTGGTGACGGCTGCATTCTGTCACACCCCAAAACCAGGAACGGCGGAAAAGTTCTGGGGCGGAGGACGTCATGTATAATATCAACAAAAATGTAAAGTAGTAAACAAGCAACAACATCATCCATTGCATTAATAATATAATTATTATACAAATGTGTTCTGTCAAATTTTGATAAACACTAAAGCATAAATCAAAATGAAAGATAAGTCTTGAACAAGCTCCATCTTCCTTTCTCCTTGCATCGGTACCTGTCTATGATGACCTGAGGATACAAGTAATTTTAAAAGTGAGCATCAGCTTTGAAGCAGGTGAGATCATAAGTATTTAGTGTCTTAATTTGTAAGTAAGTATTTGTATGTAAAAATTTGTAAGTATATGTATTGTAAGAATTTGTAACTGTTTATGAACTGTAAGTGTTTGAAAAACCCTAGAAATCCCCATGATTCCTACTAGTATATGAAGGTGTCTCCTACCGAGACCTAACTATTCTGAATGTAGTCTTCTACCAAGACCTAACTCTTCTCAATGTTTGTTTCTTGTAAGAGTGTGTAATTTTCCCAATTGTAACTATTATTAACAAAATATAGTTTTTACATTTATAGTTTAAGTGAAAAGATCACTAAATATATGTACAGGGAAAAATTAATGTAGTACTAAAACGTAGCGCCATAAGAACTACTGCTGTACTAATTACCTTAAACTGGATTTATATTAAGGCATTATGTGATAAATTGCACCATACTATCGACGGATAACAACGAAATATGAATGGTCGTAATAACGGAATGACGCTTGGCACCCGCAGACCTGCAGGTCCGGCTGTAGCTAGCAGCAAGGCGTAGGATTGTCAATCAAGTATAGATCTATACGCAAACTCATGATCTCCCTACAAGAGACTCTGGCTACAACTCGATTCATGACATTTAAGTCATTCTCCGATTTAAATCACAATAATTATCGTATTCTCGTATATGTAATGTAATGAACTGTTCTAACTGTAATGTACGTGCTCTCTACCTAGCAAGTATAGTAATGTAATGAACTGTTCTAACCGTAATGTACGTGCTCTTTATCTAGCAAGTATAGTAATGTAATTATCCTAGTATAGTTGTATATGTAATGTACTGTAATGTTCTAGAAGGTATTGACTCATGAATGAAGTGACTCATTGTATGATATCGTGTTCTAGTAATTGTTCTAGTATCTTCCTAAACTACCCATATGGTAGTTTACTAGTAATCTAACTGGTACGTACGGACATGGATGTATACCCTTGCTACCCAAGGGCATGGGATGAACTGGAAGGACCTTTTATGACTATATATGTACACATGATATATAACTAATATTTAAACGACTTTCGGACGAGTACTCGATATCCCACCAGACCACATCTCAAGCGCGAAAAGGAAATAGGGTGGATAGCCTTCGTAAGTCTTTTAAACATTTCTTATATAACTATACATACAGAGGCATGCAATTTATAATATAAAAGCATAAATAGTTTTGTAAGACATTTGAAACATAAATGTTATTTTAAGAAAAGATCGACTTGATGTCAATCTATAAAACAATTTGAAGGCATAAGTTTGATAAAACACTTTAAGTATAAGGAAATATTTGGTTGAAACATAGTTGTAAATAAGTTTGAAAGGTAATGTACAGAGTAAGATGTACAGTGTAATAAGGAGTTTAAAACATATAAAATGTTTATAAAAATCATTTGAAGGAAACTGTTTGGTAAAACGGCTAATGAGTAGCCAAATCATTTGAATGATGTATATTAATCACATGTGATTGATGTAATAACTAGCATAATTATACTTATTAATCACATGTGATTGATATAAGAAGTAGCATGATTCTACTTGTTCCCCCCCCCCCCCCATAAAACATTTAAAAATAGTTTACAACATTAGTTAAGGGGTATGAACTCACCTGCAGTAAGTGACTGGAATTGAACGGACTGTTATCGTACGGAAGGATCGGACAAGTGCTTGGTGTCAAGTGAAGACATAGACGCACACAATGATCCTAATTACATATGAAGACATATGTATATAAGTAATTAGCGATTAAAACACTAATTATACAAGTATAAACATCTAAACTCGAGGAAAACACTTTTGTTCAAGTGCTAGGAGGCTAATGGGTTGCAACAAAGGAGTGCAATGCCCCTAATGGAAGTTTACGGTCAAATGACCATATGCTTTTGGAGTTTACGGCCCAGGGGAGTAAACTCCTATCCGTAAACTCTCGTTAAGGTCCCTAATTGAAGCTTAGAATTACTACAACTCTAGTGGGGAATTGTTTCAAGGCTATACAATTGTTTGGGTACCATATGAACTCCTTTGGGGAGTTTATGGCCCATAGACCATATTCCCTTGGAGTTTACGACCGTAAACTCCCTTGCGAGGGTGATTCTGGTGTTTTCTAAACTCTAAATTAACTAGGAACAAATCTAGGCTTTGGTACTTGTCTTTAGAAGAGTTTATGGCACATTTGGCCCCATTTTATGGAGTTTACGGCCTTAGAACCTTTTGGGCCATAAACTCTGTTACTCTTGGTGTTCCAAGTGTGTTAACTAGTCCAAAACTCATTTAGGTACATGACCAAATTGGTCTCTTGGCTTAAGGAAAGAGTTAGGGTGTCATTTGACCCCTTTATAGGTGTTTACGGCCCAAGAGTTTGTCTTGGCCGTAAACTCCTTTTTCCTTATGATTTCTTATGTTTGCTAGGCTATAAACACTTTAGGGTACTTTTCCTAATTTAATCTTAAGCCTTAGGAAGTGTTTCAAAGCATTTTGGCACTTAAAACTTGGAGATTATGGCCTAAGAAGCTTCTTGGCCGTAAACTCCCTTCTAGTCATGGATCCTAATTGTTTTGTGGTATAAGGCATGAACTGGAGGCTCCTAGTTCGAGTTCTAAAGCCTTGAGGGTCATTGGAACCCTTTAGGACCTTAAAATGGAGTTTACTCCCCAAGAACGTTCTTGGGCGGTAAACTCCCGGATCTCACATATTTGGCATGTAATCTATGTTAATAAGCTTATAACAAGTATTATAAACAACTAGAGAAGTATACTCACGATTTGGGATGAAAACCCAAAGATCTGTGAGAGAGAATATTGACTTTTCTCTCATTAGAATTCAACTAATGAACCAATTTGGTTCAGAATTCTATTTATAGTCCTGAGATTTTTGCCAGAAAATATTTCTATTCTCGGAATGAACTCTAATGTCCTAGAGTCTTGGAATAATAGTGTTCCACAAAACCTTAGTGCATCCACTCCCCTAATATTCCCTTAGGTGTAAAATCCTAAAAACTGCCAAACTTATACTCGAAATCCGAGTTTCACTGTAACCGTTCTAACTTCTATTGGATTGAAATGGTTTGTTCATAATGGAAATTTCGGGTTGTCACATCATCCCCCTATTGAAGGGAATTTCGTCCCGAAATTAGAGTTTAAGCAAGGAAGTATACACGAATGATCGAGTCGTGAGGAGGAAACTTCCTAATCGATTGGTTCTAGCGCACTTAAGTGAAATCGGGTTCTCGGTTAGTATTCCAACGAACCTTCACTAACTTGCGGCGGCGTTGCTTCGTCCACTTGACCTCTTGGTCGAGGGTCACCACGGTTCTAATACGAAGGCGAGGATCTCGACGAGTGGACTTGCAAGAGTCCTAACGGAAAGGTATGGTTTCACGATCGAGATGCAAAGAATAGAATGTACGTTACTGAGTTCTCAGAGTAGGTCTAGTTTGTGCGAGGCGCAGGACCGATTCTGACAAGAATCTCAGAGGTCCTATCTATCTTGGATTTAGCTTTCCATGCTTTACGAAGCGTATTAAGCCATTCCCAGGGTGAGACTTCCTAAAGAACTTGGTCACTCACTTGGAATTCCGAAGGTTCCTTTTCCTGCTTAACTTCCCAGTCAAAGGCCACCCCTTGCTGGGTCAAAGTCATACGAGTTTCTGTAATTTGCGAGGAGTTCTGAATGAACTAAGGCGGTAGGGCGGTAAGACCTAGAATTTGGCGAAAGACTGTCGGCGTCTCTGGTGTCGATAAATGCTCAACGACTTTGACAAATTGAAAGAGTACTCAAAATTTCCCACATTACTAACAGTGTGTCCTAGAAATTTGACTCTTCAATTTCAAAACTCGTGCCTAGAGAACTTTGCTAAAAGTTACTCTGTAGGAATGTCGCCACGGGTTTTCTTCTTACTACGAGGGTAGATAAGTAAGTCATTACGTGGAGAAATGACGAACTGATCCAAGTAAGAAAGACGTAACCCTATTCATTTAGCTCATGAAAACTATGGGCGTATTGGTCCTATCCGAGGGGTATCACTACGGACTCGAAGTCTCCGCGTCGATTTCAAGAGATAGTCTTTCGGACATCTTTCCCTAACACTCGAACTGGTGATATTTGGATCTTAGGTCCATTCCTGGAAGTAGTTTCTTTCCTTGCATTTGCTCAACCATTTCATCTATGTGCGGCAGATATAACAATTTCTAATGAAAAATCTTGACAGAGTCCTCGATATCCGAGGCACATACGATGCAATCCGTAGATGTCTGGGAAAATATGATCGGGGTTCTCTAGGGTGAGAAGCCTAGCCTTCTAATTCTCTTTCTGTGTAGTTCGCTAAGTTGTTCGTACTGTTCTGGTATCTCCGTGGGTGTTTAAACTATAGTGTTTACGGGAGTCGTACTGGGTTCTAAGTTTGTTCACATGACGATGTGATTACTCGTAGGCTTAAGCAGTTCTCCGTCCTGAAGTTCATATTAGAATTCATACATGGTTTCACAATCACAATTTCGGGTATACGAGTCCCATATAATTAAGGTTGAAAAGGTAGCGAATAACTGATTCTTCTTTAAGCTCACATCCCATCGGGGAAAAAGAAGTTAAAGTGGAATCATCAATTCTAAACCTGTAGAAGCTTGATTATTTTTCACTCTTATGTATACCATTCCTCAGTGATTGATCAATCGCATGAATCCTTGAATTAAACTTGATGTATTGCACGAGTGGTACTTCGGGGATTTCTTTGGAAAGAAAATAACTAAGAGGTACTCCTGGCATTAGTACTTTGGCATTCTGATGTGACGGTTTCGCTGGAAAAGTGATCTAGAAGAAGGAGATGTACGTATAAGGCTGTTTTCGTGAAGAACAAATTGAATCGAGTCATATGATAATGTCGAAATCATACCGAAACTTGAAGACATTAGATTTGAACATAAGTCGTTTACAGACAAAACACAACCGTGCAACCACGAACAGAGTTACAGTACTTTAGATTTACCACAAGACTATTGCTGCGAATAAGATATACTACAAAAGACAAACTATATGCAACACGAGAATCCCTATACAGACAGGATCTCGCAAAAGGTAAGACTCTAGTTGCACTAGTTCTAGATAGTTTGTAAGTCTGTTACAACTAATCGCCTAAATTACATTTAACGTGGTTCCGGAGTAGGCTCTCCTACAGCTGTGATCCTGAGAATCTTCCCGTCTGCGCCAGAGTTCTTTGCTATCGGGCAATCTTTCTTGAAGTGCCCTATCTCACTGCATTGGTGGCATGACTGACTAGTACTAGCTTTGGTGACGGGATTGCGGTGTTTAGCCAATGTTATGTGGACACGAGTGCCTTCCTCGTTACTCCACTTTGAAAATTTCTTCTTAAATCGTTTGGCGTTATAACTAATCTTATGTGCAGGGTTAGTCCCGATGAAAGGGACTTGAGTGATGGGTCGCGCCGGTGCTCCACAGTCACGAGCATGGTGCTCTATGTTTAGGCAATTGCAACACTGCATCGCATGGCAAGCCCTATGATGATGGAAACTACACTTATCACACTTCGGGAGTTTTCCCTCGTATGGCTTGCTCGGTACGGGATCGGCAGGGGTTTCCACTTGCTGCTGTTGTATCGCCAGCTTTTGGGATCTCTTGCGTTCTTTCCAGGCTTGACGCTTTCGTTTCTTGTTTTCTGTTTTTCGGCTTTGCGAGCCTGTGACTGTTACAGTTTGATGATCTCCTGGATGGATACCACGATTGGAAGCTTCATTCCCATCAGCAGCATTGACTGTGCTGTTAGCACTACGGTGTGCAAGGACCGCGGTTACGGCAGCCACCACGGCAGCTGTAACTGCTGTTTGAAATGTAGCGGCGTCCATAGGAAAAGCGGAGGTTTTCCTATTCGACTGATTGCTTCCGGATGATGACATGATTCTATAACACGAAAGATAAGGATTTTGTGAGCGATTCTGGTTGACCCTGATGTACTTAGATTGTTCATGTAAAGAATAGAAGTATGTTCTCGAAAGTTTGACCTACATCCCTATGATGCAGTCCTAGTACGGAATGGAAGTATGTTCGCGAAGGTTTGACCTACATCCCTATGATGCAGACCTAGTAACGAGTAGAGGTAAGTTCGTAGAATGGTCTCAAAACGTTTGTTGTGCAACCCGAGGTATCGTGGGTTGGTGAATAACAAGATCCAACCACTGAAAGAGACTTGGAATTGTCTCCGGATCTAACTTGCTATAGTCCAATGACTTGACTAACGCATGATTCAGATAGACTCTAATGAAAGAATGATAAGAGTACTTAAATGAAGAATGACACAGAAGTTAGCCGGCTGTCAATATCTTGGATATTCACGACGTAAAGTTTCAGGAAAATGACCTTGTAAAGGTCTTACATCATATCCACAAATGATAGTTCCTGACAGCATAAAGACCTAACTAAAGTACTTACGGTACAAGTTAATTTCACAGAAAATGCCACATCAGGCATAGACAGAAAAACACGATTCCTTTTTATAAGGGAAGTAAAGTAAAGCGTCTACTACCGGCGACGGTCATCTTTCTGGTGAACTCTTAATTCAGCCAATTGATGTTCCATGTCAAGTAGGTGTCTTCCGTACACCCCCTGGCGTACTCGGAGATCTAAGACTTCGGCTCGTGATTCAGCCAGTGCTTGCAGCAGGGTTTCATAGTTTCTCTCCAATCTCTCATTAGCATCTTCTAGGCGAATGGTGCAGAGGGTATGCATTCTCGCATCGGCGACAACTTCAATGATCTGATGTAGGGCTGTCCTGCATTGAATCTCATTTCGAGCCACTCTGCAGACCAAGATTAGCAAGACTCTATCTGCTGAGCCCCCATTGCTCAAGTCGTAAAAGCTTTGGTCGCCATCAAATGGCATAGAGTGATCTTATCCTTGGCTCCATGTTTCGAAGCATTCCACTCACAAAGGGTCGGGCCACGAAAAGCCAGACGAGGGTTAGGAATTGGAAAGGGAGTTGCTCGGGGTAGGTTCGCAACCTCTGGTTCGGAGTTAGCATTGTACAAAAGGTCTTCATCATGGTGATCATTCAAAGGTGATAGGATGATCATTATTGGTTCTTCTCCAACCCAACCAGCTATGACTTCATTCGGAAGATACTGGTTGGTCGAGGGGATGGAGTCCAGCTATGTTTTCTAAGCGAGAATTTGGGTAAGAGAATAATTATTATACGAACTATCTAGATAATTATTTAGAAAACCTTCATTAGTTACATTGTTATTTGTGAAGTGCATACCAGCTATGTGTAATCTAAACAGGATAGACCTTCGAATAAGTCATCTTAACTCCAAATTCACACAGAATAGGGGTAAGGTAAAATTTTCACAGATTCTTAGTCTATAACATCCTAATTACATATAGCCTTAGTGTATCCACTTAGCAACCATCAACTTAGTAATGAAGATCCCGTTTTAGTTCTCAAGTATAAGGTACTTATAGTAACACCAAATACTCCTATAGTATTTTAATTTTAATGTTATGTTCTATTGTTCTCATTGTGGTAGGGTTGGAAAGATTTTAGCATTGTTGCAACCACACACTTAAACTTAGGCACATGCTAGTCAACCCTCGGATAATATAGGTGCTCAGGCTATATCTTCCCAGTTTTGACCATATGTCTCTAAGCCCACTTGTGTTGCCCAACAATCATAATTCTTTTGTACTGTCCTAGTGACACTGATTTTAGTATGAATGCAGCACGTATACTTACCGAAATATTTTACTATTTAAAGTATAAACTATTGGTCAGAGTATTTTTAATCCCTTATGTATTTATAGTTAGTATATCTTTTATGGGTTGATATACTTAATTCACTATAAACAATGCTCTGATACCAATCTGTCACACCCCAAAACCAGGAACGGCGGAAACGTTCTGGGGCGGAGGACGACATGTATAATATCAACAACAATGTAAAGTAGTAAACAAGCAACAACATCATCCATTGCATTAATAATATAATTATTATACAAATGTGTTCTGCCAAATTTTGATAAACACTAAAGCATAAATCAAAATGAAAGATAATTCTTGAATAAGCTCCATCTTCCTTTCTCCTTGCATCAGTACCTGTCTATGATGACCTGAGGATACAAGTAATTTTGAAAGCGAGTATCAGCTTTGAAGCTGGTGAGATCATAAGTATTTAGTGTCTTAATTTGTAAGTAAGTATTTGTATGTAAGAATTTGTAAGTATATGTATTGTAAGAATTTGTAAGTGTATATGAACTGTAAGTGTTTGAAAAACCCTAGAATTCCCTATGATTCCCTCTAGTATATGAAGGTGTCTCCTACCGAGACCTAACTGTTCTGAATGTAGTCTTCTACCAAGACCTAACTATTCTCATCGTCCGTTTCTTGTAAGAGTGTGTAATTTTCCCAAGTGTAACTATTATTAACAAAATATAGTTTTTACATTTATAGTTTAAGTACAAAGATCACTAAATATATGTACAAGGAAAAATTAATGTAGTACTGAAACGTAGCGCTAAAAGAACTACTGTTGTACTAATTACCTTAAACTGGATTTATATTAAGGCATTATGTGATAAATTGCACCATACTATCGACGGATAACAACGACATATGAATGGTCGTAATAACGGAATGACGCTTGGCACCTGCAGACCTGCAGGTCCGGCTGTATCTAGCAGCAAGGTGTAGGATTGTCAATCCAGTATAGATCTATACGCAAACTCACGCTCTCCCTACAAGAGACTCTGGCTACAACTCGAGTCATGACATTTAAGTCATGCTCCGATTTAAATCACAATAATTATCGTATTCCCGTATATGTACTGTAGTGAACTGTTCTAACTGTAATGTACGTGCTCTCTACCTAGCAAGTATAGTAATGTAATGAACTGTTCTAACCGTAATGTACGTGCTCTCTATCTAGCAAGTATAGTAATGTAATCATCCTAGTATAGTTGTATATGTAATGTACTATAATGTTCTAGAAGGTATTGACTCATGAATGAACTGACTCATTGTATGATATCGTGTTCTAGTAATTGTTCTAGTATCTTCCTAAACTACCCATATGGTAGTTTACTAGTAATCTAACTGGTACGTATGGACATGGATGTATACCCTTGCTACCCAAGGGCATGGGATGAACTGGAAGGACCTTTTATGACTATATATGTACACATGATATATAACTAATATTTAAACGACTTCCGGACGTGTACCCGATATCCCACCAGACCACATCTCTAGGGCGAAAAGGAAATAGGGTGGATAGCCTTCCTAAGTCTTTTAAACATTTCTTATATAACTATACATATAGAGGCATGCAATTTATAATATAAAAGCATAAATAAGTTTTATAAGACATTTGAAACAAAAATATTATTTTAAGAAAAGATCGACTTAATGTCAATCTATAAAACAATTTGAAGGCATAAGTTTGATAAAACAGTTTAAGTATAAGGAAATATTTGTTTGAAACACAGTTGTAAATAAGTTTGAAAGGTAATGTACAGAGTAAGATGTACAGTGTAATAAGGAGTTTAAAACATATAAAATGTTTATAAAAATCATTTGAAGGAAACTGTTTGGTAAAATGGCTTATGAGTAGCCAAATCATTTGAATGTTGTATATTAATCACATGTGATTGATGTAATAACTAGTAAAATTCTACTTATTAATCACATGTGATTGATATAAGAAGTAGCATGATTCTACTTCTATCCCCCCCCCCCCCCATAAAACATTTAAATATAGTTTACAACATTAGTTAAGGGGTATGAACTCACCTGCAGTAAGTGACTGGAATTGAACGGACTGTTATCGTACGGAAGGATCGGACAAGTGCTTGGTGTCAAGTGAAGACTTAGACACACACAATGATCCTAATTACATACGAAGACATATGTATATAAATAATTACTGATTAAAACACTAATTATACAAGTATAAACATTTAAACGCGAGGAAAAAACTTTTGGTTATGTGCTAGGAGGCTAATGGGTTGCAACAAAGGAGTGCAATGCCCCTAATGGAAGTTTATGGTCAAATGACCATATGTTTTTGAAGTTTACGGCCCAGGGGAGTAAACTCCTGGCCGTAAACTCTCCTTAAGGTCCCTAATTGAAGCTTAGAATTACTACAACTGTAGTGGGGAATTGTTTCAAGGCTATACAAGTGTTTGGGTACCATATGAACTCCTTTGGGGAGTTTACGGCCCATAGACCATATTCCCTTGGAGTTTATGGCCGTAAACTCCCTTGCGAGGGTGATTATGGTGTTTTTTAACCTCTAAATTAACTAGGAACAAATCTAGGCTTTGGTACTTGTCTTTAGAAGAGTTTATGGCACATTTGGCACCATTTTATGGAGTTTACGGCCTTAAAACCTTTTGGGCCGTAAACTCCCTTACTCTTGGTGTTCTAAGTGTGTTAACTAGTTCAAAACTCATTTACGTACATGCCTAAATTGGTCTCTTGGCTTAAGGAAGGAGTTAGGGTGTCATTTGACCCCTTTATAAGTGTTTACGACCCAAGAGTTTGTCTTGGCCATAAACTCCTTTTTCCTTGTGATTTCTTATGTTTGCTAGGCTATAAACACTTTAGGGTACTTGTCCTAATTTAATCTTTAGCCTTAGGAAGTGTTTCAAAGCATTTTGGCACTTACAACTTGGATTTTATGGCCTAAGAAGCTCCTTGGCCATAAACTCCCTTCTAGTCATGGATCCTAATTGTTTTGTAGTATAAGGCATGAATTGGAGGCTCCTAGTTCGAGTTCTAAAGCCTTGAGGGTCATCGGAACGCTTTAGGACCTTAAAATGGAGTTTAGTCCCCAAGAATGTTCTTGGGCGGTAAACTCCCGGATCTCACATATTTGGCATGTAATATATGTTTAGAAGCTTATAACAAGTATTATAAACAAGTAGAGAAGTATACTCACGATTTGGGATGAAAACCTGAAGATCCGTGAGAGAGAATATTGACTTTTCTCTAATTGGAATTCAACTAATGAACCAATTTGGTTCGGAATTCTATTTATAGTCCTGAGATTTTTGGCAGAAAATATTTCTATTCTCGGAATGAACTCTAATGTCCTACAGTCTTGGATTAATAGTGTTGCACAAAACCTTAGTGCATCCACTCTCCTAATATTTCCTTAGGTGTAAAATCCTGAAAACTGCCAAACTTATACTCGAATTCCGAGTTTCACTATAACCGTTCTAACTTCTATTGGATTGAAATGGTTTGTTCAGAATGGAAATTTCGGGTTGTCACACATTCCAACATTAGGGTTAGGTGTAACGATCGTAGATCTGGGCTTATCAATTTAGAGATAATAGGGGTCGATAACGACTTTTTGACAAAATATTATTTAGAATAAATAACATTAACCAAGTTGTAGAATACATCTCAAGGGTTCCACACATTTAACGAATGTTGAAATCCGAGTTATAACGAAGAAGTTATTGTCCGTCGAAGTTTTACGGCAAAACCGACACGACACTAGGAGACGTAAATAGTGAATTTAAGATGGAGGAATTTTTAGCGTTAGAAATCTAAACAAAAGTTGCAGTATACGTTAAACCGATAACATACAAAAAACGAACGACCAAATCTGATTTTGTATGAGGAAGTTATGAATTTTCTAAGATTTGGCTTAACAGTACACAACCCGAAACTCAAATTTTAGATCGAACGGTTTTTGGCCTACGCGACCTAAATGAGAATTGAAGATCTCATTAATATGAACTCAACAGTAGAAAGACAGATGGAAACAGGGTCCGTATGTAGAAGTTATGAATTTTACGAGGACATTTAATAGTATAATCTCCTCGTACTGATAAATTTAAGATCAGTCGAGAATTAGCCAACCGAGTCAACATGAAAGTTGTAGAACTTATTTTTACCTATGCATGGATATAAAGAACTTCAAAAAGGGAGGTCATATGTGAAAGTTACGGATTTTAGAAGTCGGAAGTGTGTTGTGCGAAAATAGGTGATGTGGCAAAATCTTGGCTATTGCTTTCCCCCCTAGTCTTGCCACTAGATGGTGACATGTGGCACCAAGTTCAGCCATTTTTCACCCTATAAATAGAACCTCTCCCACCATCATTTTCTTCACACCATTCCCATTCTTTCTTCTCTTTACTCTCTCTCTAGAACCTCTCTCTAGCCCAGAAACCCCCAAAAAGCCTAGGGAACATCCCTAGCACGAGGCGGAAGCCCCGGAGTGTTCGACAGCTCTGAGAAGAAGAGCTTTTCGGATTGGGAATGTTGCTCCAAATAAATCCCGGTTTTCTATAAAACCCGTTGTAAGTGAGCTACGCCTCTGGTATTTTTAATATATCGTTTATTTAATTATAGTAATTATGGGTTATATAACTATTGTTTAATGCTTATATAATAGTAATAATAGCTAGACTATTAATTAGTCTCAGCGAATAATAGACTAAACTCTAGTGGTAATAATACTAGGTTTCATCGAAGGAAATTATTTTTAAGAAGCGAAGCGCTGTTTGAGTTCGGAATCATCACCTTTTCAAGTCAGTGCTTGGTCCCTTTCATCTTACACATAGATATGAAGTATTTAATATAAACTACGTGTTATGTGTGTATATTGTCTGAATACTTGTTGTCTATGTTGGGTGAAATATTTTTATACATGTTTTAAATGATTTAAACTGTGTATGTATTTTCTATCTACAAAATTTGTTGTGTAAAACATGGGTAGATGTAGTTGTTGTGTGACGAAATAAAATAATGAGAAGCCTCGATCTAGATGTAATTGATGATCCAGTCATCTAGCGGAGTATAGAAGACGACCACGGACTATTCTAGACAGTCCAATGGAACGCTAGCAGGCTCGCAACTTGTAGGTGTGTATTTGAACTTTATGCTCACCAGCAGTACTCCATCCCCACATGGTTGCCTTATTTTACATGAATTGCTGAGGAACCCCCGAAGCATATGTTGTCACCCTGATGGAAGTCCTTAGACTAGGTCCCTTGTGTTAGAAATTTTAGGGACGTAAAGTGAGGATAACGGTAATAGGTAATCGGGTTTGTTTGGTTTGATAAAGTTAATAAACTTATTTATTGTGGGTTGAAAACCCTATGTACTCACCAGGTTTCCCAACCTGACCCACTCAGTTTATTTATATCACAAGTGTTGATATGATGTCACATTAAACTGAGAGATTAAGGAGATATAAATCAATAGTGATAATGAATGTAAGTTCTGTTTATGCTTATGTTTTTGTATTGACGATGACATCCCAAATGTTTTAAAATGAATAAAAATACTTTTCTTCGGAAATGCTTTGATAACCTATTTATCATGTTTTACTGGGAACAAATTCCGCAACATTTTTATTAAAAGAGGTACTCTGATTTTTATAAAGCATAAACAAAATCGGTCTTTTCTGGCTGTGAAAATGGGGATGTCACTGTTGGCATCAAATCATTAATTTAAGAGAACTAGGAATTTGGATTTATTTCTAGACTTAAACTTAGAATGCTAAGCAAAGATTGTGAAGAGTGTGTCTAATAAAATTTAGGTAACGCCCCTGAATAGACACAAGCACTAGCTAATTTAGGGAAAATGTCTAACATGATTTTATGTGCTAAATGATTTATGATATGCATTGTATGATCGGATCTATGATCTATTGCCGAACGGATCTAGAAACTTTATGTTTTCAGATTTTTGAACGTTTAATTACAGTATTAGAACTGACATATAACTTTTCAGAGAGATAGGGAGAATTACACGTCGATCGTAAATAAACTCTTTCCTATCTAAATTCTCGTCATTGCACACCGAACGTCTGATTTGGTATATAGATCAAAATCGCAAGAACCCTTAGTGGAGCCGTGAATGCAAATGGGAACAGGAATCAACCACCAGTGATTGAAAAAATACCTGTTGTAGTAGATGCTCCTGAGCCAATTACAATGGCTAGAGTAAAAGCCATGATACGGGCTATGTTGGCTGAACAACGGGAAGAGATGAGGCAAATGTTGCATGAAAATAAGGAGGAACCTACAATGCCAATTGAACAGCCCGAATTGAACGATGGGCAGTCAGAAATAGGGAACTACAACGGGACCGTTGGTCAAGCCAATGGACCAATAGTTCGACAAAACAACCTGTATGACGGAGTCGAGAGGAATGGATGCAAGTACAAGGATTTTATGACTTGCAATCCATCGACTTTCACTGGAAAGGAAGATACGATCGGAGTCATGGATTGGATCTCGGAGATGGAGTTAGCTTTCATGACGTGTGGTTGCAGAGGCAAGTTACAGACCACCTTTGCAGTACATCAATTCCGAGGAGGTGATGTGCCCTGGTGGAATACTCTGGGAAGACACTGAGCCCTAATCAGCCCCTGCAACTAACATGGGCAGAGTTTTTGGTGCAGTTCAAATGCAATACTACTCAGCCAAAAACATGCTCGAGAAAGAGAACCAGTTCCTGGCCTTGAAGAAAGGAAGCATCTCAATTGATTAATACACCAACAACTTCACAGAGAAGATGGAGTTTGCCTTGCGTCTTGTTCTAGATGAGCTGACGAAAGTCGACAAGTACGCAAAGGGACTTCCATGGGAGTATGCGGTGCCAGTGCATCAGGCACCTACTCTGGAGGCAGCTATCTGGGTTTCCAAGTCTGTGGAGGATATGATTAAGGGAAGAGCTGCCAACAAGATTGAGGTTGGCGAAAAGAGGAAGTATGAGGGGTCTACGAGGCCCAATAAGAAGATCAAGTCTGGTTCAAAGGAGTTTAGCAGAGGAGGAAACAAAGTGAAATGGTGCGAGAAGTGCAATAATAAGCACTTCGGGAAATGTAGCGAGGAAGTCACTTGGTACAAGTGTGGGGAGACCGGACATTACGCCAACGAGTGCACTGCCAGCAAACGGGTGTGTTAAGAATGTAACGACCAAAAATTTCAACCAATTTAAAATTTTCGAAATCAACCCGATTCCATTAAAGTTATTACAAAAAGGTTTTCAATACAATTTATTTTAAGTACTCCCAGAATCTCATCACAACATAAACACGAGGAGCGGTACGATCACGCCTTCGCCCTGCCATGGTCTCCTGAAGAACCTGAAAAACATAAAACCACAACTGTAAGCCCGAAAGCTTAGTGAGATATCCCCAAAATACCAACCACATATACCATACACGCAAAACATGCCATAACTTATCTGATCACAGAACAGCCATGCACTTCGGGTCTACTATGTGACTGGTCTGCCGCACCGGCCAACAGTCCACCTGGTCCGCCCTCTGAATCTAGCCGTAAACCTCGAGTCTGCAGTGTGATTGGTCCGCCCGCACCGGACCTTCAATCCACCTGGTCCACTCTCTTAATCTATCTCCACCTGGTCCACTCTCTGAGTCTACAGTATGACTGGTCCACCCGCACCGGGCCTTCAGTCGGCCTGGTCCACTCTCCGAGCCTCGGCACGTCTGGTCCGCCCTCTTGGGGCCTACACCCTATCCGGACCGCTCGCTGGGCCTTCGGGACAACCGGTCCGCCCTGGGTATCTTGGCCTAAAGCACAAAGCAGGACCCGCCTCAACCCAACTACAGTCCAAAAAACCATGTGCACATAAACATACAGTCATATAACAATTCACGGTCAACAAACCGATCAAACAGATCACATAACATATCATCACCCTAACCAGGATACCGACCTAACCGGTCACTAGCATAGCATCACCCTACATCTCAGGATACCGATCTCAACCAGGTCTCTAACATATACCATCCTAGCTACCAGGATGCAAACATATGAAAGCAATAACATAACAACAAATACTCGGATCGCAATCCGATAAGGGCCGCCTTGGTGCCTTAGACCCTGTTGATATAATGAGGATAACTCACCTCGAAACTGCCGACTAAACAGATAACCCAAGCTGCTCCGATCACTGATACGATCTCCACCACTAGACAACCACCAAGGCACTGAACTCAAAACAATATCCAATAATTACCAAAATGCCCCTGGAAACCACTGGTCGACCCTTGGTCAAAGTCAACCCCTGACTGACTCTACTCGTCGAGTCAACTCGATGACTCGCCGAGTCCCTATGCTCAGAAATTCCCCAATCCGCGACTCAACTTGCCGAGTCACCCCGAGACTCGCCGAGTTCAACAACTCTGAGTCCCCTCACACACAACTCACCGAGTAATCCCCTTGACTCACCGATTCACGGCTCAACCAGAAAAGATTAGGACTCTTCGACAAGACTCGTCGAGTCCAAGAACAGACTCATCGATTCTAAGGCTATCTTCAACCTACTCGTCGAGTTGTTCTTCCAACTCGTCGAGTTCCAGCCTATCTTCAAGCAACTCGCCGAGTCTACCCATGTGACTCGTCGAGTACCACTGGGTCTGAATCCATACAGAGGCTTTCCAGGCCATGCAGATGATCCAAACCATAGATCTACCCTTCCTAAGGCCATCCATCATGTAAAGTGGCAAACTTTACATGAATCCAAGGAGATCTAGGCACTTTACACTCTAGGGCTAGGGTTTGGGACAAAATAGCTCCTTCAGACACTCATCAACAGGGACTTTTATGCATTCAAGCCTTTCTCCATTCCAGATCTAAGGTAGCAACCTCAGATCTAACCACTAACTCCAATACACCAAAAGATATGATCTCTAACACCCCCAAAAATGATGAATCTAGACAATAGCAGCTCAAACATTGAAATAATACCTCAAAAGGAAGCTCCAAGAGAAGATTAATCTGGATCCTTGCAAAGCCCTTTGATCGAAGTCTCTTCTCCTTCAAGATTTCTTCAACAACCACTTCTCCAAGCTCCAATTCACTCAACAATGGGGTTTCTTCATGAAATTAGGGTTTTTTGAACTCAAGGAATGATAAGGAGGCTGGGGAGAAGACATAATGTTCTTTATATAGGGCTCAACCTCCGGATTTAGGTTTTTCTCCACTCAGCACCAACTCGCCGAGTCCACCCTTGCTACTCGCCGAGTTGGTCACTTAACACGCGACTAGAGTCGCAACCCTACTCGCCGAGTCCACTCGTGGACTCGCCGAGTCGCTCTTTCCCATTTTACTCTTTTAGCCCCTCAACTTTACTCTTGCTATTCCGGATGTTACAATTCCCCCCCACTAACATTAGGCTTCGTCCTCGAAGCCTGCGGCGATTCAACTCTAGAACCACTCCCGCAATGCACCACCTGGTATTAACCAGGCCAGACTCCTTAACGCACAACCATCGAAACCAGAACTCACTTTCTCCTTTCTTGCGGTGTCCTGACCACCGTCTCAAGCCGGCCACCAGCTTTACCCTCTGATAACTCCACTTAATAAGTGAGCACTACTCCTGATGCAACACTGCTCCAAGTCACAACTATCACTCGACCCATATGAGCTAGAAAATAACCATGCACCACCGGATTCCCGATCCAAGTCCAACTCTAACCATTATGCTGACAGAAAGACACATTCTTCAGAGCAACTCCCATGAGTTCTCCTCTTGCAATCACATACACATGCTGAACTATCTCTAGCAACCTCAGGTTGGGAAAACCCGATACACTGATGACAACTCCAAACATCCCCCAGGATGAACCACTACTACATACACAATTCCCTGATCAGAATCACACTGAGAGCCCAAGACTCCCTCCCTGCATCCCTTCCGAGCCTCTTGGCTCTACACCCGCGGAATTCCTTCCGCGGCCTCAGCAGACATCCCAAACCGGATGTGCTTCCATTCCACTGCCGCAAACACGCTGATCAATGACCATACTTGGATCACTCTAATCATAACTCTGCTCTGCCGCTTTCACTTCTGTGAACTTGCACTCCCTCTCGGAGTTACACTCCTCTTTCTTTCCTTTACCAAGGAAATCCACTTGGCCGCCTTGTCACTCCGACAAGTGCCACGGTGCTCGCCCAACGCTACACCACTCCTTCATAGCGTAACTGCTATCGATCCAACACACATACTCTAATTCTAATTGTAGGGACTCTCAAGCCCATGCACTATCTCAACTAATCAAGATCACTACCCGGGGCCAGACTTTCTAATGCTGTCACACTGCAACATACACAATCCATATCCTCGAACCGATCCAACAATACCTGCAGAGTCTTCAGCATGACTGGACCGCCTCACCAGGCCCTCAGCCAATCCGGACCACTCTCAGAACCTTCAGCCAATCTGGACCGCTCTCAGTGCCTTCAGTTTAGCTAGACCGTTCTCCGAGCCTTCGGCCGGACTGGTACGCCTACCGACCTTCAGTCTATCCGGACCACTCAACTAGCATTCATCATTCTGAGCTATCTCTCCGGGAAATCCTCCCATGCATACCGTTCTAGCCCTCTAGGGGTTCCGAACTCTATCTCCATCACACATAATCGATCCCGGCCTGATCCCTAGGCACTCCATAATCAAATGCCCTAGGTCTGTATCCCGCCCCGCATGCCCGACACTTGCTCCTACCAGCCTACACTCTGGACTGACAGAACACTGCTGAATCCCAACAGCTAAGCACCCTCAAATGCTCATCGATCTTCCAGAGAATTTTCCAATTCTTCCCGACTTGTAGCACTGACTACCGAACACCGGTCGCCATTACCGACCACCCAAAACAACCCTGCACAAAACCAATACTTACACGCGGACTGCTTCCCACAAGCATAAACAACCTTAACAAAATCCCATATCAACACTGATTAACCCGCTCGAAAGAAACTCAATCCGTAGCTAACCACTCCCTAGAAAGCAGATGCTACCCGGCCTTCAGACCAATGCCAAGTTTCCACTAACAACCCCTCATAAGTGATAACCATGAAATTCACAATACTAACCCATAGCCATGCCATAACCCTCAAAAAACAACGAATGCCACACCGAGAACCACACAAGGATACAAGCACATAAACAATACTCCACAATAATCACAAGATAACAAGACATCAAGGAAGAAACATACCCGCAGCTGCATCCGGCACTGCTCTGACCTCCTCTGTTGTAAGCTGAAATGCACGACCATGAGCCCTTGGGGGCTCCGCTCCACCCTGAGCTCCACCCGTGATCCTCAAAGTGACCGGTGCTGGAGCCTGCACCGGTCCTGCAACAAGCTGTGGACAGTTGACCCTCAAATGTCCAACCTGATGACAGTGGTAACAAATCCTCAAATCCTGAACCGGCGCTGACTGCCGACCATCCCTCGCATAGTGCACCTCCTTTCCGCACTTACGGCATGCACCACCGGACCTACAAACTCCGGTGTGACCCCTCCCACACTTCCCACAAGTGTGGCCGCTCAGATCTCCCACTCTAGCATCAACGGTCTTGGACCGTTTCGGCGCTGGCTGCGACTGCACCGGAGCCTGCCTCAGCTCACGCAACTGCAACTCAATCTCTAACTCACGCCGCCTGGTGGCCTCCTGCAACTCCAACAAGGTCGCGCACCTTTGCGTAGACACAAACTGTCTGATGTCCCTCTTGAGCATGCTCAGATATCGAGACATCTGAGCCTGCTCCGAAGCGAACTCTGGGCAGAACATCGCCCTCTTAGTGAACATCCTGGTGATCTCAGTCACCAACTCTGAATCCTGCTTCGGCTCAAGGAACTCCTGAGCCAATCTCTCCCTCTCAACTTGCAGGACATAACGAGTGTTGAACATCTCTCTGAGCTGATCCCATGAAACCGCAGCCCTCTACGCATCTGAATATGACCCCATGGTCAACCTCCACCAATCCTTCGCCCCGAGCCTCAACAGGTTCAGAGCACACCTCACCCTCTGATCAGCAGGGCATGAACACGTGAAGAAACACCCCTCCACATCCAATAACCATCTCATAGCAACAATCGGGTCCTGAACTCCATCAAAGGTGGGAGGCTTCGTATTATCGAAGTCCCGATACTGAAAGCCTCGACCAGCTCCTCCCCCTACCGCTGCTACAGCCGATGTAGCCCCCGCGGCAGCCGTCTCTGTGAGAGCTGCATAGCGCTCATCAAAATACTCAACCATGGCGGTCTTTATCGACCTAAACAGCTCCGGCAACTCAGCCCGGAACAACGCAGCAATCTCATCACGTAGGATCTCACGAATCCTCGCATCCAACTCGCACGTGCTCATCTGACCAATAACCTCGGGTGGTACTGACTCGCCCGGAACTCCCTCTCCTACTCCCGATCCTGACCCGGATCCACTCCCAGCATGCCTCGGAATCTCCATACTGAAAAACACCACAAAATCTCAGACACTTCCCACTATCCCGGGAACCAACTCTCTCAACCCAACCTTAGAGGTCATTGTTTCCGTGATACGCGTATGGGTCCTGTGCTTTCAGTAGTACGGGCCCATACTACCTTCCACACCTACCCATATTTATATGAAGTACTACCACAACACCCTAGTCAAAACATACAAACAAGCGCTCAACCCTCACCACTAGAGGAACACTGGAAATCTCCCACAAGGAACCTTAGGCTACATGCATCACAATCGGGTAGCATTATCATGAAATCCTGAAGATCCCTAGCCTAACTCTAGCATGTTGTTCTATCAAAGCTCAAAAACAAATATCATGTATGGTATTTTCAGGTTACTTGCTGGCTCCGACTGATTGTACCTCCGCGTCCTCCTTTACTCATTTTGAAAACCATTTTAAATTCTCTTTTGAAAACTCTCCTCGATTTGAGACCAGAATCACACGAGTGTTCCTCCAATTCACTCAAACCAAGGCTTTGATACCAACTTGTAACGACCAAAAATTTCAACCAATTTAAAATTTTCGAAAACAACCCGATTCCATTAAAGTTATTACAAAAAGGTTTTCAACACAATTTATTTTAAGTATTCCCAGAATCTCATCACAACATAAACACGAGGAGCGGTACGACCACGCCTTCGCCTTGCCACGGTCTCCTGAAGAACCTGAAAAACATAAAACCACAACTGTAAGCCCGAAAGCTTAGTGAGATATCCCCAAAATACCAACCACATATACCATAGACGCAAAACATGCCATAACATATCCGATCACAGAATAACCACGCACTTCGGGTCTACTGTGTGACTGGTCCGTCGCACCGGCCAACAGTCCACCTGGTCCACCCTCTGAGTCTAGCCATAAACCTTGAGTCTGCAGCGTGATTGGTCCGCCCGCACCAGGCCTTCAATCCACCTGGTCCACTCTCCGAATCTATCCACATACATCGAGTCTGTAGTGTGATTGGTCCGCCCGCACCGGACCTTCAATCCACCTGGTCCACTCTCTAAGTCTACAGTATGACTGGTCCGCCCGCACCCGGCATTCAGTCGGCCTGGTCCACTCTCCGAGCGTCGGCACGTCTGGTCCGCCCTCTTGGGGCCTTCGGGACAACCGGTCCGCCCTGGGTACCTTGGCCTGCAGCACAAAGCAGGACCCGCCTCAACCCAACTCCAGTCCAAACAACCATGTGCACATAAACATACAGTCATATAACAATTCACAGTCAAACCGATCAAACATATCACATAACATATCATCACCCTAACCAGGATACCGACCTAACCGGTCACTAGCATAGCATCACACTACATCTCAGGATACCGATCTCAACCAGGTCTCTAACATATACCATCCTAGCTACCAGGGTGCAAACATATCAAAGCAATAACATAACAACAAATACCCGGATCTCAATCTGAGAAAAATCCCTTCATCAGCTTTTACTTGAAAATTCGAAAGATTATCCTTGAGATTCATAATAAAGCACCTGCATCCGAAAACATGGAAAATTTTCACAATAGGTTTTCGATTATTAATAATTTCGTATGGAGTGATATTAAATCAACGATGAATGAAAGATCTATTTTGAGTAAAACATGCAGTCGAAACAGCTTCAGCCCAAAGATATTATGGATGATTCGCATATGCAAGCATAGTTCTTGCAGCTTCGCATAGAGATCGATTTCTTCGTTCACGGACACCATTTTCTTGTGGTGTATATGGAGACGAAAAATTATGTGAAATGTCGTTGTCCATCAAAAATGACTCAAGAACATTGTTCTTAAATTTAGTTCCATGATCACTCTTGATTTTTCGAACGGTCTTCTTCAGAGTTGTTTCCATCTTTTTGTTAAAGTCAATCATGATTTGTGCAACTTCGGATTTAAGCCTGAGAAAATAAACCCACATGAACCTTGAAAAATCATCAACAATAACTAAAATGTACCGTTTCTTGTGGAGTGTTGAAACTGTCGATGGACGACACAAATCAATGTGCAAGAGTTCCAGTGGTTCAACAATCTTCGAATCAATTGTGATAGGATGACCTTGTTTATGTTGCTTGCCAACTTCACAAGTTGCACATAAAGAATCATTATGTAACGATCATAAAATTCCAACCAATTTAAACTTTTCAAAAACAACCCAGTTTCATTAAGTTATTACAAAAAGGTTTTCCATACAATTATTAACAGAGTCTTCCCAGAATCACATCACAAAACATAATCATGAGGAGCGGTACGATCACGCCTTTGCCTTGCCACGGTCTCCTGAAGAACCTGAAAAACATAAAACCACAACTGTAAGCCCGAAAGCTTAGTGAGATACCCCCAAAATACCAACCACATATACCATACACGCATAACATGCTATATCATAACAGAACACAGATCAATCATGTACTTCGGGTCTACTGGGTGACTGGTCCGCCGCACCGGCCTTCAGTCCACCTGGTCCACCCTCCGAGTCTAACCATATACATCGAGTCTACAGTGTGATTGGTCCGCCCGCACCGGGCCTTCAATCCACCTGTTCCACTCCCTGAGTCTACAGTGTGACTGGTCCGCCCGCACTGGGCCTTCAGTCGGCCTGATCCACTCTCCGAGCCTTGGCATGTCTGGTCCGCCCTCTTGGGGCCTACAGCCTATCCGGACCGCTCGCTGGGCCTTCGGGATAACCAGTCCACCCTGGTTATGTTGGCCTAAAGCACAAAGCAGGACCCGCCTCAACCAAACCCCGAGTCCAACAATCATGAGCACATAAACATTCAAACATATAACAATTCGCATCCAATCAAACCAATCTAGCAGATCACGTAGCATAACATCATCCTAACCAGGATAACGACCTAACCGGTGACTAGCATTGCATCATCCTATATACCAGGATTCCGACCTTAACCAGGTCTCTAACATATACCATCCTAACTACCAGGATGCAAACAAAGCAAAGCAATAACATAACAACGATAGCCTGTCGATATAGTGAGGATAACTCACCTCGCAACTGCCGACTAAACAGATAAACCCAAGCTGCTCCGACCACTGATACGATCTCCACCACTGGCCAACACCAAAACACTAAACTCAAAACAAATGCCAACAATTACCAAAATGCCCCTGGAAATCAAATGGTCAACCCTTGGTCAAAGTCAAAGTCAAAGTCATTCTCCTGACTGACTCTACTCGCCGAGTCAACCCAATGACTCGCCGAGTTCCCATGCTCAGAACTTTCCCAATCTTCGACTCAACTCACCGAGTCACCCCGAGACTCGCCGAGTCCCACAAATCTGAGTCCTTTCTTACTCAACTCATCGAGTCATCCCGGGACTCACTGATTCACGGCTCAACCAGAAGAAAGTTAGGACTTTACGACCAGACTCGCCGAGTCCAAGAACAGACTCGCCGAGTCCAAGGCTATCTTCAACAGGCTCGCCGAGTTGTTCTTCCAACCCGTCGAGTCCCTTCCAATCTTCATCCAACTCGTCGAGTTCCAGCCTATCTTCAAGCAACTCGCCGAGTACACCCTTGTGACTCGCCGAGTACCCCTAGATCTGAAACCATACAGAGGCATTCCAAGCTATACAGAAGCTCTAAACCGTAGATCTCCCCTCTTGCAAGCCATCCATCACGTAAAGTGGCAAACTTTACTAGAATTCAAAGAGATCTAGGCATTTCACACTCTAAGGCTAGGGTTTGGGACAAAAGAACTTCACCAACAACTCTTGAGCATAGACTTTATGGCTTTCTGGATCATTAACAACCTAGATCTGAGGTAGCAACCTCAGATCTTACACCAAACTTGAGATGGACCTCATTTATGCCCGAAAACTCCCACAAATGATAGATCTAGATGCACAAAAGCTCAAACAGAAGATTATTACCTCAAATGAAGGCTCCCACTGATGAATGAACCAATTCTCTGCAAAGCCCCTTGCTCCAATCTTCTTGCTCTTCAATTTCCTTCCAAGATGACCCCCTCCAAGTCTCTAATCTCTCACCAATGAAAGCTCACACGGAATTAGGGTTTTTGGAACTCAAAGGGAAGGTAAAGAGGCTCGGGAAGAAGTGTTATGTTCTTTATATAATTTTCTCCACTCATCACCAACTCGCCGAGTCCACCCATGCTACTCGCCGAGTTGGTCACTTAACACGCGACCAGGGTCGTGAACCTGCTCGCCGAGTCCACTCGTGGACTCGCCGAGTTGCCCTTTCACACTTACACTTTTAGCCCTTCAACTCTACTTCTGATATTCCGGAATGTTACACATTATCAAATTTAAGTACTGTTGGGTAGCGTAGCATTTTTGTATATTGCGTCTATTAGGCTCGGTTAATAGTCCATGTTTTGTACTCCGATTTTGGGCCTGTCCAACCGTGAGCTAACAGGGTTTAGTATATAATAATGTGCTTGCATGCATATTAGAAAATCGATTGATAGAGTAACGATTGATAGCTTTACAGATTTCCTTCATCGTTCTTGTAAACCCTAAATCCTCTACAGTAGAAGTTCTTTATCGAGCTCTTCTGAGGATTGTTTATTAATCATTCGACATCTTTGATCCATTCTTGTGTTCTTGCTGTTTACTCGTTTATTAATTTACCTGTTTTATAGATCTAATCGATCTTTGAGTTAGTTTTTTAACTTATCAATTGGTAACAGAGCAGGAGGCTGTGTAATCGATACACTTCTTTTCTGTGAAAAAGGTTTTGATTAGGGTTATTCCGCATTTATTGATATTTATTGAGCCGTCATCTCATAATTGACGTATCTTGATATTTATTTTTTTGCCCTAATTTGATATATTACAAGTCTGATCTATGAACAGGTTATTCGATCAATTATGGACGAGTCGCAATCCAATCCTATTAATATTTCGAACAACATTGGATCAACAACGAAGATTCCCATCCTGTACACCCATGATTATGAAGTCTGGGCGCATCACTTTGAAGATTATGTTATAGGATCTGAGGATAACGGATACCTCATCTGGGAAACAATTGTTTCTGGACCCTTTTCTCATTCAGCAACTTTCAAGGATTATTAAAACTCAAAAGGAGTATAATGATCTTCTGAAAGATGTTAAAGATATTGCGCAAGACGAAAAAGATAAATTTCAATGCAATATCAAAGCGTTAAGATTGATCAGATTCGCCCTTTAGTCCGATACTTTCAGGCTAGTGAGTTCATGCACGACGGCAAAAGAAATATGGGACAGGTTACGAGAATTGTACTCTACAGATGAAGATCTTGAACTCTCCATTCAAACCTTACTCTTGTCTGAGTTTGGTGAATTCAAGCAAGGAGCCGAAGAAACTGTGACTCAAACGTTCGATCGCTTCAATCATCTTCTTAGCAAGATGATCAAACACGACATCGAAAGGAAGCTTATTGAGCAGAAGGTTACATTTTTGAATGGTCTCAGATCTGAGTGGAGAGCAGTCGTGTCCACAGTTAAAGCCCACGAGCAATTTAAATCCTATTCTTTGGCGAAACTGGTGGGCATCCTAAAATCTCAAGAAAAGATTGTGCTACAGGAGAAAAGTGTGGTTTCAAGCCTAGGTTCGTTGGCCCTCTTGTCCAAAAGTAAAGCTGTGATGGATGAAGAAGACCTCAACTTGGAGAACTATATATGACCTCACTTCTAAGGACTTTGCTATGATGGTGTTGAACCCCAAGAGGTTCATCAAGAAGAGATTCCCCACTAACAAGAACCGAAACTGGCAGGGGAGTTATAGCTTAGAAAAGGTCAAAGAAGAACCGAAGGCTGAAGAATCAAAGAAGGAACCGAAGGCTGAAGGAGATTCGGGAGTAAGCTGCTATTATTGTGGAGGAAAGAACCACTATGCGAAGGATTGTGTCCTCAAAAAGATGGCAGAAAAGGATGAGGAAAAGGATGAAGAAGCTTTGTTGCAGAAAAAGCTAGATGAAATCAGGAAGAAGAAATCTAGTGCTAACCCTTGTATGAATGCATTAATTGTGCAGGGTTCGGTAGCTGATGATGAGTTCGGTGGTGTGGAGGTCTGGTCAACCGACTCTGAAGATGATGAAGTGAGGAAGCCTTCTCATGGAAAGGCTTATGTGGCGAAAGAAGAGAGCAGTGGAGGAAGATGCTTGATGGTGTCCGACGTATCTCACATGAGGGGATACAACACTGATGGTGGGATTGATGACACGAAGGAGCAACATAACTTGTGCTTTACAGCTAAACCGCTCAGCGTGCAGTTCAACGAGCTTGATGAACTGATCAAGAAGGTACAATCAGTTTTTGTCTCATTTAAAGTCCCACAATGCTCATATGAAAAAGAATTAAAAAGTGTTAATTCAAGAATCTCTCATCTAGATAGTAGTTTAACTCAAACTCGAGTCACCAATTCTAACCTAACTGACCAATTAAGCAGGGTGTCTTCGAAGAATGAGGAATGGCGCATGTGGATAGAACTGAAGGAGTCGGAGTTAATCAAAACAAAAGATGAAAACATTTATTTACAAAGAGACAATTTAAAGCTTTTGAAACAGCGAAATGGTTTTTGTCTGATTGCTAAACGTCTTTACACTAATATTACTCAGCTTCATTTGGATTGTGAAATAGGACAAAAGATTCATCGCATGATTCTACCCTTCCTTGAGTTTAAGGAGGATGAAATTGATGCTGAAGCGTATAATTGTGAAAGCGTTATTTCATTTGAGGATGTGAATCCGACGTACATGTATGGACTGGACAAAAATTTGACTCTTTAAACGCCAACTTAAGCTCAGAAAATAAAATTGATGTTGAAAATGCATCTGAGCTTAATGAGGACGACAATATGAGTGAAATTTCTGTAGAGGACACAGTTGACTGTTCAGAATTTGTCAAGAGCGAACCTGAAAACCACAAGAATCTAATTTCAGAAAATTCAGTGGAGTTCGCTCCAAATCAAGTATACAAGGTCACAGGCGTAACCGAACATCAGACTGTTGAACTCACAGCTATTGTAAATGAGGACAATGCTGATGGCTGCGACGAGTTCTTCTGGTCAGCTCCAATCAATAACGATGATGAAACGGTAGGTTTGTCTGAAAGGACCTCATGGAAAAGCAAAGGCAGATATGTGTCAGAACCTTTGAATAAACCCGATAGCTTTGATTTTCCAAGTACTAGCGGTACGAAAGATGTTCCTCAAGAAAAAGGAATTCATGCAATAGAAGATAGTCCTTCTAGTGAAACTTCATCAGTTCAGAGTGAACCAGCCAAAGAAAACCAGAAACCGAAAGCTAATATCCATCATCAACCGAAGCAGATGAGAAATCAAAAACGGCAAAGGAATCAGAGATACAGGAAGAATCTCTTTGAAAGAAAACAGTTTTGGCAATCTCAGAATGCCTATTTCTCACATCAAGACAGGAACTTAAAGTCAGAGAAAAATCTTGTTGAATCGCAAGAGAGCAAGAACAACCGAAAGCAGAGGTTCGGTTCGAAGAAAAACATCAATCGAAAGCAAAGGTTCGATTCAGAGAATGATTCCAACCGAAAGCAAAGGTTTGGTTCTGAGAATGACTCCAACCGAAAGCAGAAGTTCAGTTCAGAGAACTACATCAACCGAAAGCAAAGGTTCGGTTCGGAGAACAAAAGAGATCAAAATTCTAAGGTCGGTCCCACCAATGATCAAAAGCAAAAGGGTCACCTAGAGTCTTCAACCAAGAAGTCATCTCAATCTAAGCCCTCTCATTCTAACTCCTCTAATTCTTCTAATTCTTCCAATTCTTCTCCACCTCGTTCCAAATTCAATTATGTTCCTTGTCAAAAATCTCAAACATCAACTGAACAAAAAGGAAAACAGAAGGTTTCAGCGACTAAACCAGAGTCTAAACCGAAAGCATCGAATCCCAATAAAATTAAAGTTTTTACCATCAAAAAGAAAGATGAAACAACACTAATAAAACGCACATATCTTGTTGACATCTCTCTAACTATTCCTGTTCCTGTGAAAGGCTCACGTGGACCCAAGAAACTTTGGGTTCCTAAATCTGCTTAATTTTTGCAGGTTATCAGTGACGAGCAGTTTGAAGAAGAATGGTACATTGACAGTGGCTGCTCGCATCACATGACAGGGAGGAAGGAAGAGCTAAGGGAATACAGGTCTCTTTCAAACGGTGGAAACGTCAAGTTCGGGAACAACTCCTTCGGCACCATAAAAGGATATGGAATGATTACAAACAGTGATTTCACGATAAGAAAAGTTGCATACGTGGAAGGACTACAACACAACCTCATCAGTGTATCTAAGCTTGTTCGAGGTACCGGTCTTAAAGTCTCATTCGACGATGAGGGTTCTGAAATAATTGAGAAGAAGACGAAAAGAGTTATTCTCAAATCCGAGCGTAAAGGTGAAATGTTTCCCCTAAATCTCAAACCCAACAAAGGAAACCCAGTTATCTGCCTGTTATCCAAAGCACAATCTGACGAAAGCTGGTTGTGGCACCGAAGGCTCTCATATCTTAACTTTAAGGACATCAACAAACTCGTAACTGGAGGTCATGTTCGAGGTCTTCCATTACTCAAGTACGATAGAGATCATTTGTGTGCGGCATGTGAAATGGGGAAGCAGAGTCGTCAAAGTCATCCATCTATAATAAACACTAAAGTTGTTGAACCACTAGAATTACTTCATATTGATTTGTGTGGTCCATCATCTATCGAAAGCATCGGTGGTAGCAAGTACATTCTTGTTATTGTTGATGACTTTTTTCGTTTTACATGGGTGTTCTTTCTGAAGTTTAAATCTGAAGCGACTCACAAGCTAAAGGTGTTCATCAAGCAGATTGAAGTACAGCTGAAGAAGGTCGTTCGCAACATCAGGAGCGGCAATGGATTGGAGTTCAAAAATAGAGAATTCGAAGAATTCCTGGCAGAAAAGGGAATTAGTCACAACTTCTCAGCTCCCTATACACCTCAACAGAACGGAATTGTCGAAAGACGAAACCGATCTTTGTGTGAAGCAGCCCGAACCATGCTAAGTTTCGCTTCCTTACCTTTATACTTTTCGGCTGAGGCTATTTCTGCTGCTTGTTTTACACAGAACAGGTCATATCTCAACAAGCGCTTCACTCTCACTCCTTATGAGATCATCAACAACAGGAAGCCGAATGTCAAATTCTTCCATGTGTTCGGTTCACGGTGTTTCATCTTTAATTCCAAAGAACACCACAACAAGTTCGATGTCAAAGCCGACGAAGGAATATTTCTGGGCTATTCTCTCACTTCTAAAGCATACAGGGTATTAAACAAGTGTTCGAGGAAAATAGAAGAAACTTACTACGTAACTTTTGATGATAGCTATGTCAAAAAGCTAAAGGTCAACGAAGACACAGCTGGAGAAATCTTTTCTCAAACTGGCCAAGTCACAGCCTCAATCGCTAATCTATTCGAGAAGTTCATGGAGCTATTTGATGAACCAGAGAAGGCCACCCTCTCTGAAGCCAGTGCAGCAGACAACAAGGTCGATCATATGAAACAAACTGTTGAAGACGCTGCAAGGATTATGAATGAAGGAGGATCAAGTTCTGATGAACCTCCACCACACAATGCTTCAGTCGAGGGGGAGGATCCACCATCATCATCCCAGCCGAGCTCACAAGTTGAGGGGGAGCCAAGGTCTCAAATTGTTCCCGAAAGCACTTCACCAACCGAAAGTGCCTCACCATCTGAAGGTGCATCAACGCCCGAAAGCTCAGCACCACAAGAAACCTCTATAGCTCAAGATTCTCAAGACATTCCTGTAAGATCATCTATCGAGGGGGAGCAAGCCGATATGTCTTACGACTATGAAAGCCAATCCGAACCAGAAGAAATGATAAACGTTGAATTAGATCCAACCTTTGATCCAAACTACCCTCCTCTCACCAAATGGACCAGAGATCATCCTGTCTCTCAAGTTGTTGGTGATGTTTCTGAAAAAGTTCTGACCCGATCATAACTCAAGGCGAAACAGACTTCCTTGTTTTCAAAAGTCGAATTTTGCATGTTTAACTCATTCGTATCAAAAGTTGAACCAAAGACAGTTAACACTGCCCTTGATCACTCAGATTGGGTTCAAGCTATGCAAGACGAACTGAATGAATTCGAAAGGAACAAAGTTTGGCGACTTATTCCAACTCCTCCAGATGCCTCTGTTGTTGGTCTCAAATGGGTCTTTAGGAATAAAATGGACAAGGAAGGAAACGTGATTCGGAACAAAGCACGTCTGGTAGTGAAAGGATACTGTCAGGAGGAAGGCATTGACTATGAAGAGACTTTCGCTCCTGTAGCTAGGCTGGAATCAGTTAGAATATTTCTAGCCTATGCTGCCCACAAAAACTTTGAGGTCTACCAAATGGACGTCAAGTGTGCATTTCTCAATGGAGAACTCGAAGAAACTGTGTATGTGGAGCAACCTCCTGGATTCATGAATGAAAAGTATCCTAATCATTGTTACATTTTGGATAAAGCTGTGTATGGACTAAAACAAGCTCCGAGAGCCTGGTATGAAACGCTGACTAAATTTTTAAAGATGTCCAAATTCAAACAAGGTTCGGTTGACCCAACCTTCTTTCGTAAGAAGGAAGGTAACCACCTTATGATTGTTCAAATTTACGTCGATGATATCATCTTTGGCTCAATGAATCCTAGCCTAACAGTTGAATTCAGAAAGCTGATGGAGACTAAATTTGAAATGAGCTCAATGGGTCCTTGGTTTAAACATTAGACAGGGACCCGAAGGCATCTTTATTAATCAGGAAGCTTACACGAAGACTCTCCTTGCAAAATTTGGCATGATGGGAGACTCAAAAGTCAAAGTTCCCATGGCGTTTGGCACCAAGCTAACTCCATCCCTAGATAAACCGGCTGTTGATATTACGCTTTATCGCCAGATGATCGGTTCTCTGATGTATCTTACTGCTAGCAGGCCTAACATTATGTTCTCTGTTTGTTACTGTGCTAGATTTCAGGCCAACCCACGCGAACCTCACATGCTTGCAGTGAAGAATATTCTACGATATCTCAAGCGGACTACCTCTTTAGGTCTATGGTACCCATCCAACTCAGGCTTCTTCGTTCATTCCTACTCAGATGCAGACCTTGGAGGATGTGGACTAGACAGGAAAAGCACCACTGGCGGTTGTCAATTCCTTGACGGGAAGTTGGTTAGCTGGCAGTCAAAGAAACAAACGTGTGTGTCTTTGTCTAGAGCTGAAGCATAATACATAGCAGCTGCATCCTGCACCTCTCAAGTGATTTGGATCCAGAGTCAACTTCGTGACTATGGACTCAATATGAAAAAGATCCCACTATATTGTGACTCTGAAAGTGCAATTAGGATCTGTCATAACCCAGTGCAACACTCAAAGACTAAGCACGTAGCACTGAGTATCACTTCATCAAAGATCATGTGGAAGATGGAAACGTTGAAGTACACTTTGTTAGAACCACTGATCAATTGGCTGATGTCTTTACCAAAGCTCTTCCTGAAGCGTCATTCAACAAAATTCTACAAGGGCTAGGTATGATGGAATCAGAGTCAGTACCACAAACTACCCCTCAATCTCACAAGTAAGAAGCGAAATAGACCGAACGTTCGGTTTCGATTTTTGTACTCATGTACCGAAATGAACCGAACGCTCAGGTTCAGCAGAATGATCTGCACTTCGCTCCTCAATTAAAGGTGGTTTTCTTGGTTGTAAATTTCCTGTATAAGTGTTATCATTTTTTTTGTCAAAAGTATTTCGTTTTTGAAAATCTAATTTCTTCGGTAACCGAAATACACCGAACGTTCGGGTTCGGTTTTCCAAAAATTTTCAAAACCGAAACCAACCGAAGGTTCGGGTTCGGTTTTTCAAAATTTTTCAAAACCGAAACCAACCGAACGCTCGGGTTCGGTTTTCCAAAAGTTTTCAAAACCGAAACCAACCGAAGGTTCGGGTTCGGTTTTTCAAAATTTTTCAAAACCGAAACCAACCGAACGCTCGGGTTCGGTTTTCCAAAAATTTTCAAAACCGAAACCAACCGAACGCTCGGGTTCGGTTTTCCAAAATTTTTCAAAACCGAAACCAACCGAACGCTCGGGTTCGGTTTTTCAAAATTTTTCTCAACCGGACGCTCGGGTTCGGTTCCAAAGTTTTCCAAAGTTTTTTTTAGTTTCTTTCTCAGTCTTATTTTTTTTTTTATTTTTTTTTATATACATCAAAAACTCCAAAAATATTTTGTTCTACTATCAAAAACTCCAAAAATATATTTGTTCTCTATTTAGTTTTTGTCATTAATTTTTATTTGTGTGTTCTTTCGTTTATGGGGATTTGTAGAATTAGTTAAGTATCCCTAGAAGCATGCTGTTGTATGTGCCCAAAGCCTCATCAGATTCTGAATAATAGCCTTAATGACTTGGTATATACAAACCTTGTCTTCCCAATTAGGCTACCACACTTATTCTAATCGTGAGCTACCTAACTCTCTTCTCACATGAGATAAGAGTTTTCTTCTTGGTCCTACTCTTCGCAGCAGAGGTACTTTGATTTTTTACACCATCTCTATTTCATTTCTCCATTAAATTCGTTTCACCAACGTAACCCTTGAGACTCTCAGAAATTACCACTGAGGTTTATGGTTACTCAAAAACTGTGTTTATGATCATAGTTTCGTGCCACAACGAGCTGAGTGAAACCCAAAATTCAATACCAAATCTGAATTGACGGTGAACAATTAATTTGCTCAAGCTTTCACTAATGAATTGACGGACGTATCCTCATGAAATCTCAAGTTTTTATTTTGTGTGATTCCCATGAAATTGTTAAACACCATAACATTTCTTCCCTTGGGATCCAGTTTTTAATTTTTTTTTGAGATTTTATATTTTTTCCAAGCCACTTTAAAATTATTTCCTACCTACTTGTTCAACAGACTACACCGGTCTCACAAGTACTTTATTCACTTTCTATCTTATTTCAAGATTAGAACTGTTGAATCAAAGTTAAAGCCACCTTAAGAAGCCTAATTAAAAGAAGCCTTTCAACATTTCTTAACAAGTGTTTGATCGTTATTCAACGGGAAACCACGCTAACACTATAAGGTCTCTCTTGACTTTGAAGGAAGAGATTCGTGCCCGGGATCATTTGTTTCGTGTCTTTATTGACATCACAATTATTCCTAAAAAGATTTGCTTTATTTCTTTTCTTTTTACACCCTTAGAACGAAAATCTTTGATTTTCCATAATTCTGGTACTAATAATTACAGGCTTTTTCTTTGGATTGGTAATTAATTATAAGATGTGGTCAAAATTAATCCACATGGGCGTGTTATTCAAAAGATGTCGTTACACATTAAAGGGATAAGATGAAGCGTTGCTGACTCAGGCGGGAGATTAATTGATTTGATTTCAAACGGCGGAACAGGGAAAGCGTGCGAATTTGAAGCGTCTAATTCCTATCTGACGTCGCAGACGCCTGTGCGAATTTGAAACGATTCCTCTCTGGCACAGAAAGGCGCGTGTGAATTTGAAACGGTTTATCAAAAACGGCGCTTGATGAGAGGCGTGTTCTTCAGAATCTGACACTCTCTCTCATGCGTGATCATCGGTTCCACAACTGTCACGCATCAGTCACTCCGAAAAACTCTTGGTATTTCGAAAGAAGATTTGGAAAGATCCTTCTCTCTCCTTAACCCCCAGTATAAAAGGCGTTAGCATCTACCATTTACCTCTTTACTGCAATCAAAATTTCCAGAGCTAAAGAATTCCCTGAACCCTAACTGTTCATCATCTTCTTCCCTCTCTTCAACAATGGCAGATTCATCCTTTGTTCATGCTACTTCTCATATCCTGCCCATTCGCCCTCAGCAATGTCTCATCATTGACTTAACCCCTCACGCATATGACTCCTACATGGTACCAGTCATCGAATGTTTGAAGTATTCGCCAATCGCACCTGCAGTTTCAAGGGCGGAGTCTGTACCAATGGAGTTCCTGTCGCAGATCTACGCGACGACCCATTACGATAAAGTGGTCGATCGGATTTTCTTCGAAGTTGCTCATCACAAAGCCTCTATTTCCAAGCAACGATTTGCCTCACTGCTAGGGTTTGAAGCTGACCCGTCAAGAGTTAATCCAGAGACTATTCCGATGGGGCATCTCTTCAATATGTTCTATAATATGGGGTACACGGAGGCGCTCACCTCAGTCGCAAAGTTCAAAAAGTCTTGTTTACCACCACAGTGGAACGGAATGTTCACTGTGCTCTACAAGGGTCTTTCAGAACGGAGCTCAGGTTCAGATGGCTCCAGTCGACTATTCCTGTCCATTCTGTACGGCGTTTACAACGGCATCAACGTCGACTATTGGTTGGTTCTCTGGCAACAACTCATCCAAAGCTTATCTTCTTCTTCACGACATTCTGAGGTGTCGTACGCGAGGTTTTGGACCATCATAACGAAGTGGGTTATGGAGAAGTACAGCATTCCCAATCCCGCCGGCGCACCGATGTCTTTGATTGGTACATTCCATACCACGAAGATCATCGTCTCCGATCCATCGAAATTCCCTTTCAATGGTTCCATTCCGGAGACCATGTACGCTGATGTTCCAGCTGACAGCAGGATCATCCGGACCTACAAGAAGTTCAAGAAATCTGGTCCGAGGGATCTCACGTCGGACATGCTAAAGTCCATTCACGATGCTGATAAGCCTGCTCCGAGAGGCAAAAAGGCAGATAAAGGCAAACAAGTGGCAAAAGGGGCTAAAGGCCCTTCTCCTAAGAAGAGGAAGTCTACCAAAGCTGCTCAGTCCCCGCAGCAGAAGAGGCGAAAGACTCAACCCAAGCGAAAGCTCATTATCGCTTCTTCTTCCAGTGAGTCGGAAGGTAAGAGTTCGGATTCGGACGACTCTCCAAGAGGCAACACACCTCCAAGAGGCAACACCCCACCTAGATCACCTACCCATGAAATGGAAATCCATACCTCTCCAATTCCCTCTCCTACTCACACCATTCCTACTTCCATTCCCACCATAAACCCCTTTACCCACATACCAAAAACCTCATTCCCAATGCCACCACCCATCTTCACCGATGCAACCACAACATCCACTGCAAAGGTTACAACCAACGTATCTGATACGGGGGTTCATACCGATGCAACCGAACCTCCACCAGCAACCGAACCCATACACACTACCGAAACCCAAAAAGCACCCGAACCTACACCTACTCAAACACAACCCGAACCTACCCCTACCCAAACTCAACCTGAACCACCCATACTACTACACCCCCAGCTTCACCACCACCAACATCTCCCGGTCATGCCTCTAACGGAGATAACCCTTTCCTTGGCGGGGAAAACATGACATTTGATTCGGTCTATTACAGTCCGTTTCAAGTGCAAAGAGACGATGATGAGGATGCTCCGGTAACAAAGAAGCACCTTAAGGACCTACATGAGAAGGTCGACTTGCTCATTGCTTCTCCCTCCAATTCACAATCAACTCTCTCTGAAGCTGCTCTTCAGAAGATTGTTGATGCCTTCTCTAGGGCTCAGCAAGATTCGGTCGCTACAGCCACCGCCGCCATAGATGCCTCGATGAAAGCTTGTGAGGCTGCGACCGAAAAAGTCGATAAACTATTCTCTGATGCCTCTACCCTGTTACAATCTTTGCAGGAGAGTGCCACTGCTACCAAGACAACGTTGGAACCAATTGTTCAACAGTTGGCCACGTTTGTCTCCACGGAGTTGAAGTCATTTGCCACACTTCGCCAATCGCTTAGTGATGACAATTCAGCCTTCCGTGCATCTATTGACGAGCGCCTCTCTAAACTCCAAGAGGATCTGGCCACTGAAAACTCGTTGATGGACGTTCTCGCAAGGAAGACCACCGCCCTAAAGGTCAAGAGTGCTCAACTTTTCAATTCTCAACAACAAATAGACACTCTTCGATCCGAATGGGAGGTCATCAAGACATGTGTTTCAGATGTACACTCCGCTATATCCAACATCCTCGAAGCGCACGATCCGATCCTGAACCACTCTGTGAGGCGTACCCTTGCAGAAAAACTTGCTCCTGCCCTGGATCTGCTTAGTAAAATTGAAGGGCTACCTAGTTTCGTGTCCACTCCTAACAAGGGGGAGAAAAGGAGTCCGGATCGCAACCACCTCATTCCTCGAAGGCAACCCACACAACTGAACCTCCTCCTACAGGCCAAGCCTCTTGTTCGGGTGTGAAGGACAAAGGCAAGAAACTTGCAGAGGATGAAGAGGAAGATGATCAAGAAACCATTGCCGATTTGGTGAAATGCAAAAGTCGTCGCAATGTTGAAGATGATAATGTTCGTGTGGCGAGAGAAGCTGAAGAAGCTGAACGCAAGCAGAAAGAAGCCCACGACCTTCTCGAGAGCAGGAAGACTCTTTTCCCTGCTTGGACTCTCGAGAGGATGATAAAGGAGGCAATCGATACTCCGAGTATATTATGGCTTGAACCGGTAATCTCCTTTGACTGCTACAACTCCGTCGACTCTTAGTTCGACATGCCCTTAACCCGAAAGGCGTTCATCTTTCACGCCTTCGCCAACGTTGCTGAGTTCCCTCATCCTCATCCGGAGGTTGATCGGGAATTGATTGAGTTATATCTGAAGGCTGCACAACCCCAGTACCAAACCTGGAGTGCTCAGAAGATCATCAACGTTCGGGTTCTGAAGCCATATACCGAAGGGAGATTTATCAACGTTCGGTTCAAAGTGCTCAGAGGGTCTGCAAAAACCGAACATGCCATCTCTTTAGCAGACCTACCGAACCTCAACCCCCATGACTGGATCGTTCTGCACAACATCCTCCTGACTAATGAAGATGAATATGGTCCGATCATTGACCATCTCAAGAGGATGTTGGTGTGCTATATCATGGAGGTCTCCCTGATGGATCAGGAGATTGCAAATGTCTTCAAGAAGAAACCGAAGATCTCTCCTGTTGGCTCGGCCAGTGATCTGAACCAGATCAAGATGAAAAAAATTGACCCAAGGCGAAACTCCCTCATGTTCACCAGGAGTGAAGGACAGAAATGTCTTTTTGCCTTAGCTGATAAACATCTTTATACCACTGCTTGTCTTGAGCATGTGCTGGGGATCATCCACAGGTGAAAAGAAAATACAGCGGATGATATCAAATATTTTGACGATATGATATAATGGTATATCCGATTCAGACAGACAATCCTCGCGCTCATCTCTCGTCTGTTTAAGACTGTAAAGAAGAAGGTTCCTGCTGCTGCTGACCCAAGTAAGAAGACAAAGTGATCTCGCTCCAATTGACGCAAATGGGGAGATTGTTGGGTAGCGTAGCATTTTTGTATATTGCGTCTATTGGGCTCGGTTAATAGTCCATGTTTTGTACTCCGGTTTTGGGCCTGTCCAACCGTGAGCTAATAGGGTTTAGTATATAATAATGTGCTTGCATGCATATTAGAAAATCGATTGATAGAGTAACGATTGATAGCTTTACAGATTTCCTTCATCGTTCTTGTAAACCCTAAATCCTCTACAGTAGAAGTTCTTTATCGAGCTCTTCTGAGGATTGTTTATTAATCATTCGACATCTTTGATCCATTCTTGTGTTCTTGCTGTTTACTCGTTTATTAATTTACCTGTTTTATAGATCTAATCGATCTTCGAGTTAGTTTTTTAACTTATCAAGTACAGGTAAACCTCTTACCAAATCTTGAGTACCAAGTTTGTTGATGTTTCGAAAGTTGAGATGTGAAAGTCTATGATGCCAAAGCCAGCTAATGTCTGATGAAGCTTTCGAAAGAAGGCATATTGCAGGTTTGCCTACAATTGGATTGATATCCAATGTAAACATTTCACCTTTCCTTTTTGATTTAAGAAAAATTTCGTTTGTGTTGACATTCGAAATAATGCTACCCTCTTCATTGAAAAGTACTTGATTGCTAGTGCCCACCACAAGTTGTGATACACTGATCAAGTTATGTTGAAGACCTTCGACATAAGCAACTCGGTTCACTCTGAATTGACCATTCGTAATTTTCCCATATCCTTTGACTTGACACTTATGATTGTTTCCAAACATAACCACTCCAGCATTCTTCAAACTTCAAAAATCTCTGAAGTTCTCCTTATTTCCAGTCATGTGACAAGAGCAACCACTATCAATGTACCATGAATTATGATATTGCTCGTCACAAAGTACCTGCAATCATTGAAAGAATTTAGGTACCCATGGCTTTTTGGGTCCTTGGAAATTAGATTTCAACATAGAATGAAAAGATGAACCTGTAACCCAATCACAAACTCTTGTTTTGAGACTATCAATTAAGTCTACATCTTAACTTAAAGGGAGAAAAACATAAGATTTTGTTAGTTTCAGATATTCATTGACATTACCCTTCGCTTTCTTTGTTTGTGATTGGACTTTCATGACATTCACAACTGGCTTCCACACTTTTATAGAGATGTTCGAATGCTTAGAAGATGAACTTCCATTAGATGAAGTATTCACATACTTCTCATATGCTTCGTTAATTTGCTCCTTCGAGTACTTGCTTGACTGATATATTTTTCCTTTTCCTTCGAGCCAATGATCAATATTCTTTCTTGATGTTATCCTTTTTTCCTACGAAGTTTTCAAAGTTTGTTTCTTCGTATGCTTTGCAAAATTTGGATTTTGAGGAACAAAATCAACTTTTAGAATCTAGAAAGGAACGAGCATATGATGTATTAACAGTTGCTTTAAAATGTTGACGTTTTGAAAATGATTTTGAATTATCTGAAAATTTTATGGGAATGATGTTGTTTGAAACTTTCGAAAACATTGATTGTTTATTCAATTCAGACCTTGAATGATTTGATTGATTTGAAATTGGTTTCTTTGTTGAAAAAGATGAATATTTAGTTTTGAAAACATTTGTGAGTGATTTTGATTCAGACAAAAATCTATTTGTTTGAGCAGGATTTTTCTTTTTGTCTGAAAAGGTTGTTGATTTCACTTTCTTAAAGTGTTTGGTGGTTTTGTTTGATATCTTTTTACATTTAATAGTCTGCCAAAATATTTTGTTCCTGCTTGTCGTTTTGAAATATTATTTTATTTCGGAAATTTGTCAAATTGGTCTTTGAATTCTTTTGAGTTTAGTTTGACAAGTTTTTCAGTTTCCTCTACAATTGGTTTTAAAACTTCATCAGTTTGACTATCTTTTATTTCCATAAAGTCCAAATCACAATCTTTCGAAGTTGAGGGTTTATCATTTTCAACCTCAACTTTCAAATCCTTAAGATTTTCTTTCCTTTTAGATGTTGATGCAACATTAATAATAGACAACTGAGAACAATCAACATCTTCAAGATCACTAATTTCACTAATATTGTCAAAATTATCTTCAATGTCAGCAAAATTAGATTGAGAATCAGATGTTGAATTCTCAGTTTTTTTCAAAATATGAATATGTTGAGATTTAGTCAAAGTATCATTTGCTATGTCAACTAATTCATTTGTATCCAAACATTCATTAATTTTGACAATCCCATATTTATATCTATCATCAGGAACCTTGTCAAAGTCAGCAATTATTTTTTCACAATCATACGAAACATTATCTACCTTAGCTCTTTCATATGCTAGAAAAGGCAGTAATTTTCTATGTTGTTCTTGACTTATATCGCATGAATGATTTTTTAGCCTCTTGGCAGAATTACAATAGATGTTTCTTTGTACTAGTAAAATGTTGACTTCATTTGCTAAAGTTTCCATATCACACATTACGTTCTTAATTTGTAATTCTAAACAATCAACTTTACTATTTTTCACATATAATTTCTTCCTCGTCTCTAACAACTCCAAGGACAACTTATTGGCCTCATTGCTAGCAGACACAACAATTGAATCAAAATAAGTAACAGTCTCATCAAAAGATATTAGTTCAACATCATAAGCATGTTTAGGAATATTAAAATATTCGAGAATATTACGTACCTTTGTAGTCATTGGAGACTTGTCTGTAGTCTTGGATACGAAGCATCTCCCTTTCACTTCGTATGCCTCATCATATGAGTCCTCCTCCAACTTCGCATACATTGCCCTATGCATTGGATTTTCCATCTCTTCATCATCTGATCCAAATGACCAGATTTGGTACGTTACATCTGCTTCTTGTTCACCCCTAGCAACCAATGACATGTTTTTGGACTTCACACGAACTTCCTCCAATCTTTCAGCACAGTACGCCTTGTCTTTTATCTTATTCTTCTTCTCATCCTTCTTCCTCAGCATGCAATCATTAGCTAGATGGTTTGCCCCATTACAATAGTCACAATCCACTCCAGCATCACCTTTCAACTTTTTCTCAATTTTCCTTTCCAATACCGAAGGATTGACACTTCCAGAAATACATGTCCACAACTCTTCATCAAGTCCATTCAGATAATCCTACATACGATCAGCCCACTAATCATAGTATTCTGGGATTAACATTGGAATTTTGGTTGATGATCCTAACAGATGAGAAAATGACGTCATGGAATTGAGATTGAATGACGCCATTGTTGTATGGAAGATGATTTTAAGACTACTTAATGAAACTTTGAGAATTTAATCACAAATTGATAGAATTGAATCGGAATTACAAGACTAATACTCGATTCAACAATTCCAATGCAGAATCGAATCACAAACTAAGATCTAGTCAATTTTTCACTTTCAAAAAGTGCGGAAACTTTTGAACCAAAAGTTTAATTCAAAAACTTTTTGAACAAATGAAAATCAGATCACAGAAATGATTCCTGCTCTGATACCAATTGATGAAACTATGAATCGAGAATGAAATGAATCAGAGTATGAAATTCAACTAAGTATGCAAGATTGAACACCAGATGTAAATATGATATCGTTTCAGCTTTATTACGCTTTCAGGTTTTTTGAGACCAAAATTCCTATCTCTTTTAAAAGACTCTTCTATAACCTCTAGAAAACTTCCCTATTTATAGGAAACAGAAAGCGTACAAAAAATATACTAAGGCATAAACTCTAAGCTTCGTATAAAAGAGCCTTAGTAAAATATATTACAAAAACATTCGAAGAGCGCATAAGATACTTCGACTAATTACAACAAAATAATCCTTACACAAGGGAAGGGCAAGAAGAGGAAGGCTCCCTCAAAGAGCCACTACAAGGGAAAGTCCCAAGATGGTACCTCTTTTAGAGGAACCAAAGTTGGTCCTGCTAAACCCAACTCCAACCCTTAGGAGGCAAAGTGCCACCACTGCCACAAGATAGTGCGTTAAAAGAGAAGTTTCCCAGAATATCTGCAAGCCATCAAGGATGGGAAGATCAAGCCATCTTTCGCAGGTATTTACATAATTAAATCTAATGATTCATCGCATGTTATTTCTTGGGTTCTTGATACAAGATGTGGTTTTCACATATGTTCATATTTGTAGGGACTAAGAAGAAATAGGGATGTGGAGCGTGGAAGGATAAATCTAATCATGGGAAACAGAAGATCGTCGCCTGTGACCAAGATTGAAGTTTAATACTTAGTGCTTAGTAATAGATTAGGTTTAGATTTAAACAATTGTTGCTATTCGCCATATATGGGAAGAAACATCATTTCATGTCATGGTTTATATAGACAAGGTTTTAGAAATTCATTTGATAATGAAAAAGGTTCTATTTATGCTTATCTTAATAATGTTTTATAGTTTGAAGCATTGCCTTGTAATGGAATATATGAGACTATGATCGTTGTAGACAACTTAGGAAATGATGTGTTGCGTGTTGATTCTTCCAATAGTATGGATAAAGCATGCTTGTGGCATTCTCGTCTTGGACATGTCAAAAAGAAACGCATAGCCGAACTCCAAAAGGATGGAGAGTTGCAGTCATTCGACCTTAGGGACAATGACGTGTGCGAGTCTTGTTCACTTGGAAAGATGACCAAGTCACCCTTCACTAGTACTTGTGAAAGGGGTGAGGGCTTATTGGATCTCAAACACACCGATGTGTGTGGGCCCTTTAGATCCACCACAAAGGATGTGAATCGTTTCTATGTGACTTTCACCAATGATTATAGCAGATATGGTTATATCTACTTAATCAAGCACAAGTTGGAAACTTTTGAAAAGTTCAAAGTGTTTAGACAAGAAGTGGAGAATCAATTAGGCAGGAAAATCAAGATGTTTCTATCCAATCGAAGAGGAGAGTACCTAAGTCTTGAATTCCATGACTACCTCAAGGAATGCGAGATCGTTTCGCAATTAACGACACCTAGGACATCGCAGTTGAATGGTATAGCTGAGAGGCGTAATCGAACCTTGCTAGACATGGTTCATTCCCTGATGAGTCGTGCTTCACTACCTATCTCATTCTGGGGGTATGCCTTGGAGACTGTCTCCCATATCCTTAACTTAGTCCCTACAAAGAAGGTTCCCAAAACACCTCACGAGATGTGGACAGGGAAGGCTCCCTCTTTAGCACATATAAAGGTTTGGGGTTACGAGGCTTTCGTAAGACAAGAGACTCATGACAAGCTTGATCCTCGAAGTGAGCGGTGTATTTTCATCGGCTACCCGCAGAAGTCCTTTGGATATCTCTTCTATAAACCGAGTGACAATGTTGACTTCGTTGCGAGGAGAGGGGTTTTGAGAGAGAGAGAGAGAGAAAGAGAGCGAGAGAGAGAGAGAGAGAGAGAAATCATAAGCCAGAGGGACATTGGGAGGCCGGTCGCTCTTAAAGAGATTCAAGAATCGAGTGTAAGTCCCTAAATATACTTGTGTATCAATTATATCCAATTGATGGTGCGGAATCTCAATCAATTGGATGATGTTAGATCAAATAGAAGAGAAGGAGAAGAAAAAGATGATGAATCTAGAATGTATTTATTAGAATGAATATCCAGATACAAGATTCAAACACACTAACACACACTAAAGCTCCTCTCTTCTCTCTAACTTTCTCTCTTGGTCGTACCCTCTCTTCTGTTTATCAATCACTCCTCAACCATCTAACACCTATATATATATATATATATATATATATATATATATATATATATATATATATATATATACTTGGGGAATATGGGCCCAATGGGTTTACGGTCGTAAATGGGTTTATGGCCGTAAACACTTATATGGCCGTAAACACATAGTTGTTTACGGTTCTAGATATAAAAATACATTTTCCTAGAAAAGAAAAGTATAAACCATATTTTTGACCCAACAATCTCCCCCTTGGTTTATAGTTTTCTTTTCTTAATTGACCCAACAGGGTCCCCCTAAAAAGGTAGTTGGCTTTTCTTGATAATCTTCATTGGGAGCTTGGCTTCAGCATTTCTCTTCAATTTCTACACAACATCAAGATGAACATATGAATCTTCAATGAATGACTTCATCTTGAGCAGTTGGCATTTTCTGCAGAATTTGACATTGAACGCACATTGGGTGAGGAGGCTTGACGTACTGATTCTTGAAAGATAGTGCTTTCAGCTTGAGAATCTTCAGAGAGAACATCAGAGAGAACTAATCTACTAGATCACTTCAGTAGGATTCAGATAGCAGCAAACTGATTGAGGAGGCTTCAATGCAATCCATCACATAATCTTCAATTTCAGCTTTACCTTGCTTTTGGGTTGAAAGATTGAATGTTTAAAGAATAATCTTCATTTCTTGCTCCTTCGAATGAGAATTCTTTAATGATCACAGATGAAGCCTTGGCTCAGAAAATCTCTCATTCAGTCTCCATGAGTCTTATCTATACCTGAAATCACTTTTCAAGACAAAACAAAACTAAAGGAAAACTTAGCACACAAAAAAATATTTTTGGATTTTTCATATTTTCTGGAAAAATAAAACATAAACAAAAATATTTTTGGATTTTTTATTTTTCTTGAACAAGAGATAAAAACAGAATATAACACTATTTTTTTATTTTGAATTTTCTGATTTTTTTTTATTTTTGAATTTTTTTAATTTTCCCCCTTAATTTGTGCATAGAGGAATACTATGAAAAAATTTAACAAAAAGAAAAATACTTGGGATCAAAGTTGTGAGATAGCTTGAACTTGTTTATCAGTACCTTCACTTTCATGAGTAGATCTGGTCAATTGTTGGTATTGTGGTCCACTTAAACACGAAGGATATCGATAAACTTTTCTAAATAAATCATTTAGCTGACTACGACCACGGGTATTGTTGTCCATTTAAATTAATCAACGAGATCTACAGGCAACCTCATAAATGGTTGAATTTTAGTTGCACTAGAACGTATTCCCCACTTCCCGATATACCCTGGTTATCAAGAACTTCCTAAGGACTCCTTACTTTAGGTGAGTAAACAATTATTAAGTAGGAAGTTAGATTTAGAGATAGATGCAAATGTTGTGTCCCAGGTCGGATCTATTTCAATCACGCAGAGGGGACAACGTATGACTAACAGATATAGAGGGTTATAGAAATAGTAGGGTGCATATGCTGTGTTCCAGGTCGGATCTTCCGATCACGCAGAGGAGACATCATATGGCTAACAGATACAAAGAATTTCATAGATAAAGAGGTGCGTAGAAATAGAGTTGCATATGTTGCATTCCAGGTAGGATCTTTTCCAATCAGGCAGAGGAAGCAACATACGACTGACAAATAGAAAGCAAGAAAATAATTTCTACAGACCTACTTTATCACAACCCCCAGTCACCCTATCAGAACCATAATTAAGGACATAAGTCCGTACATCAAGGAAAAGTTAAGCCACAGTTCTAGATGGGTAGTAATTTAGTGTATCCTGTGGGTTCCCGTGTTTATCTCATTGCTCAATCTACCCGAGAGTCATATAGTCAGTCCAAACAATCTTAACTAAATCCACAATATCAAATCCTTCGTGCCTAGCACCACATTAAACACAGAGTCTAGAGAATTCAGATTCAGTCCTTTACACATGTTTTAGACTACCCATTATCCTATTCTTGATATCACTTCCCAATAATAACTACTAACGAAAAACTATTAAAGATTGTCTATAAAATGAATCAGATTAAGATAAACTCAGGAGTATAGAGAGAAAAATGCAAACCATAATTCACCAATTGAATTTGCATCTAGAAGGTCTGAGAACAACACATATAATCTCAGAACAGATCCAAAAATTCTTCATGTCATTAAGCACTAACCCCATGAGTGACCCCTTCCTTTCTTCCCTTCCCGCAAAGGACACATACTCTCAAACAAAATTCTGAGTGTTGTACAGTTGAGAGATGCCTCCTATCATGTGCCTGGAAAAGCCACTACCAACAAAGCGATGTCTGATAATATGTCTCCATAGCTGCTCCAACACAAAGCGGAATCAGTTGGTCTTTTGAACCCAGTCCATTTTGAAACTGGGTTGACCTTTTTCATCCTTGCACGGTACTGTCTCCCACGACATATCCAACTCATCATAAACAAAAGATGTAGAAATATTAGAAGAAATAGTTGATTTGGGAGATTGAGCCTTCGGAACCTATTTGTAGTTGGGTTTAACCCATTTCTTTGTCAAACTGATGGGTGGCTCAGTACCTGCTTTTGATCTTGATGTTGGCCGTTGAGATGACTTTGACCTAACCGGTATTTGTTTCACTGGAGCATCTCTTGGAATGGGTTTCTTGGCCGACATTCCCTTCTTTCCCTTGGGATTCGGATTCTTGGCCTTGTGGGTTTGATTATTGGCCTTCTGCGCGTTCCATTCACCATTTTCTAAACGTGACCTTGAGGGGTTTGTTTTAGAAAATCTCCCTCTTTGCGCGTTCTGCCAGTCTTGTGCATGGAAGGGAATGTATGAGCGATTCAGACAATTTTTGGCAATGTGTCCAAGTGTTCCACAGTGAAAACAAGTCTTTTTCTTCACTGTGAAGTTATTTCTTCCTACCCCTGGTGGCGTATCCTTGCCTTGTCTCTTATTTTTCCCACAAGCACAATTACAACATGCACTCTGTTTCACTGGAGTTGGTGGCCTGTATTTCTCAACAACAGGTTGATCAGAAGCAGCTGAGTTCGAAGCAACAGATTTAGAGCTCAAGGAGATGTTGGTTTGTTCAATGGTTTTCTCCTTGTTCTCATCTTCTGCTACTTTACCTGCACATAAAGTAGAAACATTAGAATCTTCAACCTGAATACCTCCTAACACAAATCCAGATGGTTTGCCATAATGAAGATGTGCCTCCTTGTCAATTTATTCCTATTTCATATGGATGGATGTGTAATTATGATTAAAAGGTGGAGGAACACTATCATACCCTAGACCTTTTTGTTGGTTATTTTTAAATTGCAAACAATGGTCTATCATGTTCGCAACTACTTTGCTTGACACATCAAATTTTCTAAAATCAAAATCTGCAGTTACAGATTTGTTTTTTAATGTGTCAAGCTCAGCAGTTAATTCAGCAAGTTGTTTCTTAACATAGTCATAATTTTCACATTTATTGCTATAATCTTCCTGAAGCTTCCTAAAATCTTTGGTTTTTGCTTCTAATTCAGACTTTAGGGGTTTCTGTCCTTTCCTAAGTTGATATCCTTCGTATTTTAGGTCCTCGACTTCCCTTTTTAGCAAATCATTATGTTCACGAAGAAATTTAATCGTAGCTTCACATGATTGAGAGCATGAAACTTCATTGACCGGGATGTTTGCGGAACTCTTTGTTTTTCCAACCTTCAAAGCATCAAGTTCTTCAATTACAGCAGCAAGACTAAGACGATTAAGATCTTTTTTCTTCTTGATGACAGCCACGTTCATATCCTATGATTTCGGAAGTGAATTCAGCAGCTTTTTGTTTATCTCAGAATTCGTTAAGAAGATCCCAGCTATATTCATCTCAGTAGTATGTGTAGTAAATCGCTACAATTGAGCTTCCAGGGTTTCTCCAGTGATATAATTGAACATGTTGAAGTTTTGTCTTAACATCTCCTGACGACTCTCTTTCATGTCTTCAATTCCCTCATAGACATCAAAAACCATTAAAAGCACAACTAGAAGCCAAAATCAAACTTAAAACTCAAATTTAAAAATGCAAACTTGAAAAGTCAAACCGAAAAGCTAAATTTGAAAATTTAAAAGTTAAATGAGACTGTCAAGGTTTAAAGTCAAAGGTCAAACTTTAAAAGTCAAAGTCAAAATTTTAAGAAAAAAAATCAAAAATAAAAGTCAAAAATCAAAAACTATTATTTATTTTTTTTTATTATTATATTTTTTATATTTTGGATGAAAAATGAATTTAAAACTAAAAGAAATTGAGTTTTTGGGTTAAAAGTGTCAATTTGCAAAATTAGGTGTGCAGATACGATATTCAATTAAGAAGTGAAGGAGTTTGTCATCCAGCTAGCTAGAGGAGTTGGTTAGTGCGCTGGGTGAGTTGGGAGGAGACCCGGGTTTGATCTCCGACACCTCCAAAAATCCGATTCCTTTTTAGTGGAAGCTGCTGTGAACTAGAATGAAGCGATGCCAAGCCGTCCACCAAGCCGACCACTGTTGAGCCGCAAACGGAGCCGCACACACCGAGGACCGCAAACTGCCGGTCGTAAACTCTGGCGACCGCAAATTCTGGTCGTAAACTCTTCGCAGATTTCGTGAAAAACAACGTTTTTCACCCCTTTTTGCTCCAAAACTCGATCAAAAACTCGTTTTTATCAAAAACGCGAAGAACAAATCGCCCCTAATTTTCAAATATTATCCAAAAACGCAAGAATCCTTCATAAATAAGATCAAATAAGCTCCAGATCTGACAAAATTGACTGATACAATCCAAGCTCTGATACCAGTCGTAAGTCCCTAAATATACTTGTGTATCAATAGATCTAATTGATGGTGCGGAATCCTAATCAATTGGATGATGTCAGATCAAATAGAAGAGAATGATAAGAAGAAGAAGAAGAATCTTGAATGTATTGATTAGAATGAAGATCCAGATACAAGATTCACACACACTAAAGCTCTTCTCTTCTCTCTAACTTTCTCTCTTGGTCGTACCCTCTCTTCTGTTTATCAATTCCTCCTCAACCACCTAACACCTATATATATACTTGGGGAATATGGGCCCAATGGGTTTACAGTCGTAAAAGGGTTTACGGCCGTAAGCACAACCGTAAACACTTATATGGTCATAAACACATAGCTGTTTATGGTTCTAGACATAAAAATACATTTTTCTAGAAAAGAAAAGTATAAACCATATTTTTGACCCAACATCGAGTGATGAAGGAACCTCTAACGTTCATGCTCAACCCGAGGAGGAAACTCCGGTTAAACCAATTGACGAGTCCTTACCTCTTAGATGTTCCGAAAGAATTAGGGTTCAAACCCAGTTTTATGGCTTTTATATTTCGATGGAAGGGGATACGTTCAGTAGTGATAGTACACTAGTGAATTTGGATAAACCTAACAGCTATAAGGAAGCCATGGCAAGCGTGGAGTCTGCAAAATGGAAAGAGGCGATGGACAGCGAGATTCAGTCTATGTACGATAACCAAGTTTGGAGCCTGGTTGATCATGTACTGGGTCGTAAGACGGTCAGGTGCAAATGAATCTTCAAGAAGAAGACCGACATGGATAGGAATGTGCAAACTTATAAGGCGCGACTGGTTGCGAAGGGCTTTACTCAAGCTCCCGGAGTTGACTATGATGAGACCTTCTCACCAGCTTTGAAGATAAAGTCTATTAGGGTGATGCTGGCCATTGCTGCATTTCATGATTATGAAATATGGCAAATCGATGTCAAAACCACCTTCCTTAATGGGAAGTTGGCTAAGGATGTTTACATTGCTCAGCCAGAGGGTTTTGTCAATGCGAAGCATCCCAATAGAGTGTGTAAGCTTGAGAAGTCCATTTATAGCCTTAAGAAAGCATCTCGCAGATGCAATCTTTGTTTCGACAAGAAAGTCAAAGAGTTTGGTTTTCTGCGAAGCGAGGATGAATCATGTGTATATGTCAAAGTCAGTGGGAGTATAGTGAGCTTCCTCGTATTGTATGTCGATGACATAATCCTCAAAGGAAACGACATCCTGACACTACAGGAAGTTAAATCCTGGCTCGGGAAGTGCTTCCCTATGAAGGACGTCGGAGAAGCTGCCTATATTTTAGGAATAAGGATAATGAAAAGCAGGAGTGAAAGACTAATAGGACTTAGTCAGAATACGTACATGGACAAGGTACTAAACGTTTTCGTATGGAGAATTCTATGAAAGGGGAGTTACCAATCCAAAGTAATGCCTAATTGAATAAGACTCAAAGTCTGAGTACTGAAGTCGAGATAGCAGAGATGAGTCGAGTACCTTACGCTTCCACAGTTGGCTGAATCATGTATGCTATGACTTGTACTCGCACTGATGTGGCCTTCACTTTCAGCATGGTCAACAGATATCAAGTGAACCCTGGAAAATCACATTGGACCGCAGTCAAGAACATTCTTAAGTACCTTCGGAGGACCATGGAATGGTTTCTAGTCCTCGATGGGAGTGATGACTTAAAGGTGAGAGGGTACAGTGATGCCAGTTTTTAGACCGACAGGGACAACTTCCGTTTGCAGTCGGTTTGGGTCTTTACCCTTAATGGACGAGCACTGACTTGGAAAAGTTCCAAGCAAGAGAGCATAGCTGATTCAACGTTCGAATAAGAGTATTTTGCAGCGAGCGAAGCGTCAAAAGAGGCAATATGGTTGAAGAATTTCATTGGACACCTTGGAGTTGTCCCAGCCATAAAGGTGCCTATGTAAATTTTCTGTGATAATGAAGGAGCGGTTGCCTTGACCAAGGAACTGAGGGAACACAGTAGATCTCGACATGTCGACAGAAAATATCACTTTATTCGACATCGGGTAGAAGAAGGACTACTTATAGTGAATAGGGTATCGTCGGAGGATAACCCAGCAGACCTACTTATGAAGGGACTAAGTAGGGTTAAGCACTTGCAGCACGCTAGGAGCATTAGGCTGAAGGACGATATTAGTTTGGATTAGATAGTTTAGAAACATGTAATAGATAAATGTAATTAACATTCGATGATTAAATAAATGAGTATTATTTATTAGTAAAGTTACTGTCGTGTGTTAATTGTTTACCTATGGTTTCATTTTGCATGTTTTAAATTCCTGAATAAAGAACTTATTCGAAAGGTCCGCAGTCGTTCATATGTTAGAAATAGGTATGAATGAAGACTGTCATGAATTGGTGTGTAGATTGTCTGAAAGGTATTAGACATAGAAAAGGATTGCTACAACGTTCATGAGTGCTTATGAACAAGTTTTGAGCATTGGAATAAACCCACGCTTGCTGGAATCACTTCATGGAATTTATCACGAGTGATCGCAAGACGATTATATCATATGGTCTTAAAACCTAGATATATGGTTTATTATTTGCTAATTAGTTGTGCATCGATAATGTGTAAACGCATCAGTAACTTGATGTTATAAAACCCATTGTTGAGTATGATTTTATTAGTGGATGGTAAATACATATAAGTCAAAGTATATCTATTCCTTTTATCCTAAGAGGGTAAAAGCGATATCAGGGCCACTCGATGATTTGGTTTGACTTATGTGTCGGGCCCGGTTAGGACTGAATTGATGTGTTCAATTAACTTCTATGTCAAACAAACCAGAGATCGAGAAACAAACTGCTGGATAATAAGTATGACTATGTTCCATGTGATTGTTCGCACGATATCTAGAATGGAGGACTATACGATCCCTTATCTAAACGACAGGTTACTGATAAGATCAGAGTTTGACAGCGTCTTTGAGAGCTACGATTGCTAATAGGATTATGCTTACATTTGTAGTTACTAGACTTATCCAAGTGGGAGACTGTGGGATTAATGTCTATGCCCGTAATTATAAGTACTTGACCCAGTTGTGCATGGTCCTTTTGGGTTCCTTCACCGAAGCAACATGATAGGATGATTTATTAAGAAAGAGGTTATTATGATTTATTAATATGTTATGTGAATAATATATTAATGGAGAAATCATATAATTAAATTAATATTAGACAATAATTAATTAAGAAATTAATTATGTGGTTAAAAGACATTAATTTAATATCAGGGAATTAAACTGTAAAATGTGTGATAGTTAAGTATTGGGCTGAGGAGCCTCTTGGACTCGGCATGGACGAAATTAGGATGTGTCCATCCCTAATTTCGACTCTAAGGCCCTATTCTAGAATCTTCCTTGGATAGCTTAAGGCCTAAGATGTCCATTAGGGTTTTTGAATGAAACCATAACAGCTCCAGTATAAATAGGACCCCTCGGCTACAGAAATCGGCTACCCTAACCCTATGATTGATAGAGCCGAATTCAAGAAGCCTCCAACCACTCTCCAAGATCATTCTTTTGCTATTGGTGTTTGTAAGCCATTATAGGAGTGACACTTGTGACTCTAAGCTTCAAAGACAAGAAGATTCAAGCAAGCAACAAGAGGTAATGACCTAGATCTGATTTGTTTCATAAAATTTCGAATTCTTCTCATTAGATCTAGGGTTTATAAGACTTGGATGATTACATCTACAATTAGTAAAACCTAGATCCAAGCATTAGGGTTTGCATGAGCACATAAGATGTTCTTTTGGCTCAAACCCATCAAGATGGTCACTAACATAAGCATAATTGAGTCTCAAACTCCAAGATACGATTTTTATGAATCCATGTGTAACGTACTGACTTCCAGGTATTACATTTATTTATTTACTTATTTATTTTTGGGACTTAATGAGTGACTCGACTAGTTCTGTGTCCCACTCATCGAGTAGCGTTGGATTGGTCACATGGGTTTAATGACCGACTTGAAGAGTCAAAGAGCCAACTTGTCGAGTTGGCACTGTGTGAGGAAACCCTAAATCACTGGGTTTATGAGCTATTTAAGAGCCTTAGGCTCTCATTTCAGCCTCACCAGCCACTTTACATCCTTGAGGGAAACCCTAGTCATCCACTTGTGCTAGAGAGTGAGAGAAAAGCTAATCATGTGATTATTAGTGTAGTTTTAAAGGAGAAAAGGAGATCTCCAAAGCTTGGATCAAGAGGAGGATTTGGATCTACAGGTTCATCAGGGCTTTGCTTTAGTTGGAGGTAAAAATATGCTAACTTGATCATTTCCTTATAATATCTTGGTTTAGGGAATTTCTAGGGTTTTCTCCTATCGTTTTTTTTTTTTTTGTCATTTGAGTCCTTTGAGCATGATTTGAGGTTAAAACCTCATATCTGGATTGTAGGAGGTCTTTTGAGTCCAAAGACCCGAACCTTATTGAGCTAGAGATAAGGTCTTGTGCATCTAACCCTTATGGGAGCTTCAATTGGCATTATAGAGCAAGTATAACATGCATGAACGTGATATCGAAACTTTACGTGACATTCGAGCCTTAGGAGACTAGATCTTGAGTTTGGAGTGCTGGATCTGACTTAAACAGCCGAGTCAATGAGCTGAATTCATTATTTGGCTAGGTTTTTTCCCCGATGAGTCTGGACATGGGTAACTTGACAAGTTGACGAGACAACTCGACGAGTTAAGTTGTGCTTTCATGATGTTCTGAAGGAACAACGGGGACTCGGCAAGTCATAAAGATGCACTCGGCGAGTCAGGTCAACATGGACAGTTGACTCGAGTGTTGACTTATGTTGACTTTAGGGTTTGGTCAAGGCAGGGATTGTGGGTACCATAGAGGGGTAAAATGGTCTTTTACCCATTCCAAGAGTTTAATAGAGAGAATAACATGGTCTATTTGGAATTGTAATTTAAATGTAAATTAGAGATAATTATATTATGTGATTAGGCGGAGGCTAGTTCGAGATTCGTGTACGAGATTATTTACTTTCTTGCTTACGAGGTGAGACTTCCCACTATACTTTACCTAGAGTTGTAATCTTGTGTACCGGAGGGTCTTATGTGTTATAATGAGTATTGTGATATCCTTCATTATGTCTTTGTGATTGGTGTTGTGTATTATTCTGAGCTTACTGAGTTAGGACAGGAGAGTCCACCCAAGTTGTGGGACTGGAGGGTCCCACTAAGACACATTGGCAGGAGGGTCTTATACGAGCATAGCCATGAGAGGCCAAAGATATATGTGCGGTATTTTTGGGAACTCACTAAGCTTCGTGCTTACCGTGTTATCTGGTACGTGTTTCAGGTACTTCTTAGGATCACGGGAAGGCACCGGCTTGATTGTACACACCGATACGAGACTATGTGGATGATTCTAGGATAGTGACATTATTATTGTGGATTTGTGAGAACCTTGAAACAATTCTGTTTATGAGAAATATATTATGAGTTTTTATGTTTTTTAAAAATGAAAATTTTGTTTGCAAATTTTGATGGGGTTTGGTCCTAAGAACATCCTATGTGCTCATACAAACCCTAATGCTTGGATCTAGGTTTCTCTATTGTACATGCAAGTTATCCAAGACTATAAACCCTAATTATAGCATACAAGTAATCATATTAACATAAGAATTGGTCTAAGATGTTACCTTTGATTGTTATGTAGCAATAACAATCCCAAATCTCCTTGTATTGACTTTAGAAAGCTTAGAGTCACAATTGTCACTCCTCTAATGGTTTACAAACACCATAAGCAAGAGGATGAAGAGGAGAGAGGATGGAGGCTGCCCAAAACATGTTCTAACCCTAGAAGAGTGCTTGTCCACGTTTTTGGGTCATAAGGGTCATATATATAGTGAAGCTATTAGGGTTATCTAACAAGGAAACCCTAATTTGGATGCTTCAGCCCTAAGCAACCCATGGACTCCTTTATTTAGGGCCTTCGACGATTTCCTTATGGGTTTCCCCATAGAATTCGTCCACTCCTTAATTTAAGACAATCCATAGCCCAAATTGTAATTATCTTATAATTACAATTCCAGTCCCTTAAGTTTAATTAATCTCTTTTAGTCACAAAACTAATTTCCAATTAATTATTGACTAATATTAATTAAACAATATGATTTCTCCTTTAATATATTATTCTCATAATATATTAATAAATCATATTTAATCCTTTCTCTCCATAATTCATCCTATCAAGTTGCTTTGGTGAAGGCAACCCAAAAGGACCATGCACCATCGGGTCTAGTACATACCAAAATAGTTATGGACTTAGACACTAATCCAACAGTCTCCCACTTGGAAAATGTGACAACCCAAAAATGTCTAGCTTGCATTCTTCATTTCTTATCAATAATAGACTCATTTTGCTATCTTGTAGTACCATTTTAGGTCTAATGGAGCGTTCTAAACATGTTATAATCAAGGTTGGAGTGTGGAAATGGGTTAACTCAAAGTGTAGGAATCAAAAAGAGGCCAAACACTCCAACACATTGAGTGTGCAGCCACACACTTGAGTGTGCGGCCACACACATGTGTTTGCGGCCTCACACCCTTCCCAACCACACACTCCACCTATATATACCACACTTAGTCATTTTTGAACACTTCCTTCACTTCTTCAAGCATAGAACATGAAATCCTCTCAAGTATCATCCATTCTCCTTGAAGATCTTCATAAAAAGGTACCAAGAACACCAAGAACACCATCTGGCCGCACACATGGCAGCATACACCATCTGGCAGCACACATGGCCGCACACAGGGCCGCACACATGTGCTGGCAGCACACCTGGCTGCACACACACATATAGTGTATTTTGGCCATACACTCCTTTGTAAAGCCTTATACCCCTTCATACAATCATATATGGTTGTAACACTTCAATATAAGTGTTTAATAGTCCCTAAGATGGTCCCAATTCATTAATTAGTTGTTCATAACACTAATTATATTCATATGTGTGCAAATATATGCTAAATAGGATTCGCGTGTGTACTCAAGTCACCACTTGACACTTAGCAATTCAACCAACATTGTCAACAGAACCACTCACTACAGGTGAGTTCATACCCCTTAATCAATGATTTAAACTGTTTTTAAATGTTTTATCGGGGGGGGGGGGGGGGGGATACAAGTAGAATAATGCTAGGTATTATATCAATCACATGTGATTAATAAGCAGCATTCAAATGATTGGCTACTCATTAGCCGTTTTACTAAACAGTTTCCTTCAAATGTCTTTCATAAACACTTTATGTGTTTAAAACTCCTTATTTCTCTGTACATTTTACTCCGTATATTACTTTTCAAACTTATTTACAATTGTGTTTCAAACAAATGTTTCTTTATACTAAACCGTTTTATCAAACCCATGCCTTCAAATCGTTTTATAGATTGACATCAAGTCGATCTTTTCTTAAGATAATAACTATGTTCAAAGGTTTTACAAAACTTATTTATGTTTTTATATTATAAATTGCATGCCTCTATATGTATAGTTATATAAGAAATGTTTAAAAGACTTAGGAAGGATATCCACCCTATTTCCTTTTCGCGCTTGAGATGTGGTCTGGTGGGATATCGGGTACTCGTCCGAAGGTCGTTTAAATATTAGTTATATAACATATGTACATATATAGTCATAAAGGCCCTTCCAGTTCATCCCATGCCCTTGGGTAGCAAGGGTATACATCCATGTTCATACGTACCAGTTAGATTACTAGTAAACTACCATATGGGTAGTTTAGGAAGATATTAGAACTATTCCTAGAACGCGATACCATACAATGAGTCAGTTCATTCATGAGTCAATACTTGCTAGAACATATACAACTATACTAGAGAAGAACATATACAACTATACTAGAGAAGAACATATACAACTATACTAGAGAAGAACATATACAACTATACTAGAGAAGAACATATACAACTATACTATAAAGAGAACATATACAACGATACCAGAACAATTACATTACTATACTTGCTAGATAGAGAGAGGACACACATTACAGCTAGCACACGTAGAACATTACAGTACACTACTATACAATTACATGATCACACTTACATAAATACTATTACATGATCACACTTACATGAGTATGCTTACATATACATAGAACAGATGTCACTAGGTGCTATAGCATGGACCCAGTTCAGGATCTAACTATACTGATGAATCACAACGCAATTGTGATAGTTATATCGAGTATACATGATCATAGTAATGTGGATACTCACGGCTTGCAGATATGCAAGGGTCGTGGGTAGGTCCCAAAATCCCTCTGATAGGGGAGCGTACAGCCTGGGATCTAGACATCACATTATACCTTATCCCTCAAATAAGGCAGTTGATTACCGATGTAGTTATTTATTACAAATGCTACAATACTTACAAGATTACCTTAGACTTAAGGTAATTGGTACGGTTGTAGTTCGACACTACACCATAGTACTATTTCGTTTTCCCATTTACATTCACTTCGTGAACATTCACACGACGCACGGTAATGTAGAAACTATATTTTTGGTTAATGATAGTCATACCTGGGAAAATACATACTCTTACAAGAGACACACGCACAAACACTAGATGCTTTGGTAGAAGGCTACATTTAGAGCAGTTAGGTCTTGGTAGAAGACTACATTGAGAACAGTTAAGTCTTGGTAGAAGACTCCTTTTGTTACTAATAGGAATCATAGGGATTTCTAGGGCTTTTCAAACGTTTACAGTTGTTTTACAAACATTTTCATATATACAGTTCATTTACATTTTCAATACTTACAATTCGTATACATACAAATACTTACATTTCAAATACATACAAGTATTTACATACAAATTAAGACACTAAAATACATATGATCTCACCAGCTTCAAAGCTGATACTCGCTTTTAAAATTACTTGTATCCTCAGGTCATCATAGACAGGTATAGATGCAAGGATTTGTGAAAATGGAGCTCGTTGAAGACTCATCTTTCATTTTGATTTATGCTTTAGTGTTTATCAAAATTTGACAGAACACATTTGTATAATAATTATATTATTAATGCAATGGATGATGTTGTTGCTTGTTTACTACTTTACATTGTTGTGATACTGTACATGACGTCCTCCGCCCCAGAACGTTTCCGCCGTTCTTGGTTTTGGGGTGTGACAGATAAGTCTAATAACTATTATGCGTATGACCTCAGATCCTGATCTGCAATCGTAGCTTTCTAAAGCTGCTGTCAACTCTGATCCTATCAGATACGCGTGTCCTTAGACTATATCTTGATTCCTGATTTATGATATCATATGAGATATGATTTCAAATCATTCTCTTTATACTATATCTTGATTCCTGATTTATGACGACTGACTAATTGAACAAATCAAATTAGCCCTAGCCCGGCCGAGCATTTACGTTTGTCCTCACTAAATCATCGAGGGGCCCAAAGATATCGCTTTTATTCTACCTTGGATAAAAGGAACGGATAAACTTTGATACAATGCTTGCTTGCACTTACTCACCGAATCATACACAACAATATGTTTGATAACACCAAGTTACTGGTGCGTTTACATATTATCAATGTGCAACCGATTTGCAAGATACAACTCACACATCTCGGTTTCAAGAATATAAGATGTTATCGTCTCACCAATCACTCGTGATACAATTCATGGAGTGATCCAAGTGAGCGTGGGTTTAATCCAATGCTCAAATCATATTCATAAGCACTCATGAACGTTGCAGCAAACATTTGCCTATGTCTAATACTCTTTTAGACAATCCATACACCAATTCACGACAGTCTTCATTCATATCTACTTCCAACATATGAATGACTGTGGCCCATTCGAATAATTCGATTATTCTTAATAAATTCAATTATTCTGGAAGTCAAAACATGCAAATGTGAAACACAAGAATAATACTAATCCCATATGGCCTCAAACCTTTGAGTATAAATAAAACTCCTTTTATTTATCACCATATTGATTACTCATTATTTGTCGTTTCGGGTAATCAACTTCTTACTTGAATTATTACACTTGTCCCATGCTCTTAGCATGCACACAATGTTTACCTATGGTTCTTACTTTCGTGAAATAGATCAAATTGAACACATTTCCAATCACTCTCATTTCACAACTCCAAATCCTTTTTCATAAGAGTGAGAATATCAAATTCTTGTTACTTATAAAATATGCTAGATTCTAACATTCTATGCAATGATCCTTTCATAATGTCACTGCACCAAAGTCACAAAGACTATTGCCAATGATATTACAAAGTCCTCTATCGGACATTGTTACAAGACAATTCCTTAGATATGATGTCTCTCACTCAAAGTACATTCCTTTGAACATCCTTTTGCATAAAGGTTTTTAATGTAGACATAGTTTTTCAATATTCAATTCCCAATATGGACACGCTTCCATATTTTCCATATGACAACTCATTCTTAATAGAATCTTATCTATTCATAATAATGTTGATATGGTCCATCAAATATGGAAACATTTCCATATTTTCCAATACTATACTTCCAACTACTCACAAGCGACCAATCCTCGACGAACTTTGGATTGTCCTTTGATAGTTGTTTAATTATCTTAGCCAAAACCGATTCTTGTCCTTTTTCCCTCTAAATGCACTAGACATTTGGAAAATTTTAGAATGGTCAAATATTATAGCCTATGCAATCGATCCTATACCCGAAGCGTATGGGACACAATGCATAAAGATTTGATATTTCATCAATCTTTTGCCATAATATTTTATTTGCTATGTTCTCAAAATTCGAATTGTGAAGAGGAATGTCGTAATCATAATCAAAATTTTAAGAACACACTATATACCTTTGACTAAATTTATTAACATTCCACAACCTAAGCCTTTAGATTTAAAATGAAGCATAATATTATCTCCCTTAATTATAGCAAAACAACTATTCCATCCTTACAACTTTGCAAAGAATGACTCTTGTTTTCTATAATTAATATTTCCAACTTGCAATACTTTCCGTAATAATCATACAATCATAACATTTATGCTCCCACTATCGTGATGATTATTATAAACATAACACTTATGCTCCCACTAGCATCGACATGTATTCATAAACATCTTAACTTTTCAGAAAAACAATACTTATTGAATTTCTTAAGTCCATGTTTCTAATACATAATGCTTTGATAACCTTTTATCAAGGCTTTTTGAACTAATACACCTTTGCCTTAGATAGTTCATATGTGTGTGTAAACAACTGCCAAACCTCACAATTCAAATTATGGAAAGGGATACCGTAACCATAATCGAATTCGAGAATGCAATTTTACAATCACTATCTTCTTAAAATCTTTCTTAGTGAAAGCATTTCCTCAAAATCATTTTCATGAAGGAGGAAATCTTATGACACTTAGATTTAACTGGTGTATTTGTTCCTATCCATGTGAATTTGTCAAAACCAAAGTTTACGACAAATTCAAACTCATATGGATCGAACTTTCTTGATCTCGATTTCTTGCCTTTATGGTAGCACAGCTGCCCACCATGTCTTCCAAGTAGTTAAGCAGCTCACCTTTTCTTATCAATGTACTTTCCATTGATCAAGGTCCTTACCTTTTATGCATTCAAATGAGAACTCATAGGACTCACATGCATAATTAACTCAAGTGGAACGGCACAGAAACAAAATAATGTCAACACGATAGGTTGTAAACCTCAACTCGTGTGCTAGTGATGATCGATAAGGTCTATTTGATTTGTTCTTGAAACCTTTCAAGACCAATAAGACTCCCACTGACTCCTTGACATATAAGATTCTCTTGTCAAAACATTTCTTGACAAACAAATATTCAAGAGTTAGTGTAGCTTTTATCAAAACTCTTCATAAATTGGTCCTAGTTGGTCTGTGTCTTATCCACGACATCACAACTTTCCACATTTGATGAATGTTACAAACCTTCTTAATACTTTTCACTCAATGTCACAATCTTAACTTTAAGACTTGTTATTGGAACGAAGTATGATTGACTTCTTGATTTAACCATTTCTTCAATCCTTGATTCCTCTTCTTAAACATACAATTGTACTAAGACTCACTTAGAGGATCAATTGAGATATGGTTCTTAATCATTAAGACCTATCATAAAGCATAAAAGCTACTCTCCTTTCTTCTTAGAATGGAGAAACTTTTATCTTTCTACCTAGTTGATTCTTCTTATTTGTTTTGCTATTGATTTAAACTTTTTCAATCAATTCATAATTACACTTAATCTTGTAAGTATAATCATATTTACTAAACCTTTAGTGAATCATGAAGAATATCATTGTTACTCTTATGGTGGACTTGATCAACACACAACTTTGTGTACTCGATCTCCTAGTCCTTCACTTGACACTTTGTCAATGAATTAGTCTAATTATCAAATATGAGATTTCTCATTCATCGTGCAACCAAGTTGCGTGATTCCAAATTTCTGTCCAATTGAAACTTGGGCGATGGGAAACTCTCCCTATTTGGTAAATTCTCGACTTTCCATAAATAACATAATAAGAACCAAATCCATTATTGTAAATAATAGAAACATTTTAAGATCAATTTTTCATACACGCCATTGTAAGGATAATATAAATAATACAAAAATCAAAATTTATTTTATTGCGGAAAAATTTGTCCTTACAATGCAACTCATTGAAAAACTTATGCTAATACATCTTTCTTAGCAATCTTATTCTAACTCCAAGTATTAGCTCAATAATCTAATCTTCAAGAAATGCGATCGAAATCCATTCCTTCATGGTTAGATTCTGCTCACTTCTTCCCTTAAGCTTCCTTTCTTTTCTTCGATCCTACAAAACATCAAATGTAATCTTATCACATTATGTATTAAGAATCTAGAATAGAAGCTTAAAAGAGTTAATTAATGGACTTTACCTACATTAGAGCCATACGTTTCGACTCTCCCGTCTCTTAGATCTCTTAGGTAAATGAGGCAGCTTCGTCTCCAATGCCCTTTCTCTTGGAAATAAAAGCAAATTGACTCTTTTGGAACATGACATGGAACTACTTCAGACATTGCCTTTCTCTTATGATCTATGACAACCCGAAATTTCCATTTTGTACAAACTATAGCACTTCAATAGAAGTTATAGTAGTCACAGTGAATTTTCAGACTTTTCGCGTAAGTTTCAGTAATTCAGGGTTTACACTTCAGGAAATATCAAGAGAGTGGGTACACTAGGGTTTTGTGCAACACTGTTATTCCAACACTCTATTATATTAGAATCATTTCAGTAATAAAAATATTTTCTGCCAAAATATCTCAGGACTATAAATACAATTCTGAACCAAATTCATTCATTATTCACATTTCCAACGAGAGAAAAGTCATTTTCTCTCTCACGGATCTTCGTGTTTTTATACCAAAACGTGAGTAACTCTTTCTAGTAATGTTAGAATGCTTATTAGGTGCTTATAACATGATTTAGATGGCTAAATCATTAGATCTAGGAGTTTACTCCCCAAGGTGTTCTTGGGCGGTAAACTCCCGAAACCGAGCCTAGCTTGTTCCTAATGTTATGCTGCTGCCTTAGACTCAATTGTAGGTGTATTAAGGACAAGAAAACAATCAAAGAACACAAACACATGGGAGTTCACGGCCCAAGAACAATCTTAGGTCGTAAACTCCATGGAAATGGACCAAAGGGTGTTATTAATACACCTAAATCCCTAGACCTTTACATAGAATTGTTTCCCATTTAATCTAAGGCCTTAAACACATAAGAATCACATTTCAAAGATATTTTATGGCCATGACATGGTTCATGGGTCGTAAACTCACTAAAGGGGCACCAAAGTGTGCCTAATGCCTTCATATGCTTGGAACAAAAGCCTAGAACCTATACCACAGGTGCAAGAGACTTGAAAGCATCAAAAATCACCTCTTGAACTGAGTTTACGGCCTTGGTAATGCTCCTAGGCCATAAACACCTAAAAAGGGCACCAAAGTGTGCCTAGGGTCCCCAATTGCTTTAAACAAATATCTAGAACCTATCCTTCAAATGCTTAAGGCTTGAAACCAACAAAAACAACACCCCAAGGGAGTTTATGGCCGTAAACTCCAAGTGGAATGGCCTTGGGGCCGTAAACTCCGAATTGGAGTATTTCTAGACCTTAAACCCCTTCAAGGATGGAACCACCAAGTTAGAATAGTTCTAGAAAGCTTTTGGGACTTCAAAACACACAAATACCCCATGGTTGGGAGTTTACGGCCGTAAACTCAAGAGTTTACAACTGTAAACTCCATGTGTGTTAGTATATGAGGAGTAAACTCATATATGGGGTCCTTTGGAGCCCTAAACACAAGTACCTTGTCCCACAATAGCTTAGATGCAATCCTTAGGGCTTAAAACACTTATATAAAGTGTTTATTATGTCTAGGATGTCTTAACATTATCAACTAGTGATTTGAGTCTAATTGAGTGCATATATGTGTGATTATATGTTCATTAGGATCGTAGTGTGTGTACAAGTCCTTGCTTGACACCTAGCCATCCTATACCGTTCAGTTCATTCCGATCACCAACTGCAGGTGAGTTCATACCCCTGATCAATATTTTAAAGGATTTTAAATGCTTTAATGGGGGGGAATACAAGTAGAAACAAACATATTATTTAATCATTGATATGTATTTTATAACTATGTTTGTCATTTAACAGATTTCACATATTTCAAAAGGTGACACATGAAGTGGTTTCCTATCTTAAAATACCTTGATAACAAAAGTATTAGTTTTGAAATGTTTATTAAAATGACATCAAGTCATTCTTAATTATTGTTCAAAACTCCTAGATATCTTGCAAAACCATTATTTTTACCTTCTTGAACAAAACTATACTTATACGCATATGTTCATATATATGTTAGAGATTATAGTTTACATCTTTCATTTAGTTTCCCACACCCTTGAGTAGTAAGAGTGTATAAACCTACTTGAGCAACTAATTACCTTTCAGTAAATTATCATAGGGATAATTTGAAGATATCAAACATTATTCCTATTACAAGGAATCACACAAGAGTCAGTTCATTCATGAGTCTTTAATAGTACATTACCTGATACATGAGTACGTTTACATATGCTAACATGATACATGAATACCTTACATGAGTACCTTTACGTAGATACATTTACCTGTGTATTACTTACATGAATACTTGTATCTAGAATTGCAAGGATGATTATTAGTACCTTCTGTGTAACTTATCCTCCCTATCCCCCAGTACCTCGGGATATCTAGACAGGACCCTATCCCTAGTACCTCGGGATACCTAGATGGGCCTCTATCCCCAGTACCTCGGGATATACGTACGGGACTAACCATTCTGGAACCCATCTGTTAGCAACAGTGGGTGATGAACATCTACGGATGCCTACGGTTATTACTTATACTAGGAGTACCTTTACGGGACTAACCCTTCCTCCGCCCTGCTGTTGCTACAGAGGACAATTGGACAATCTTCGGATGTTCATTAGGTTATATACGTCGTGTTAGCCCTAGTACCTCGGGATAACACTTACATTAGTACTTTTTCCTGTTTACTTTATTTTGTGATACTTTCACATAAACGATGAGTTAGACTAAGTACTTTTAGTACTAGTCAATAGAAAGGAAAAGCTATCATTCTACTTAGAAAACATTCGAGTCTTGGTAGAAGACTACATAGTCCTAACAAAACATTCGGGTCTTGGTAGAAGACTACATAGTCATAACAAAACATTCGGGTCTTGGTAGAAGACTACATAGTCATAACAAAACATTCGGGTCTTGGTAGAAGACTACATCTCCAATTGATAGGAAATAAGGGATTTTCTAGGGTTTTTCATACTTACTTCAACATTTTCATTTAAAGGTTTACATGGCCTTCATAACAGATTTTCTTAGGCAAGACAATGACACTTAGTTACTTATGAATTCACCAGCTTTAAAGCTGATACTCGCTTTCAAAATAATTTGTATTCTTTTGCCTTCAGTTAGTCAGGTGCGATGGTTAGGTTTTGAGAAGATGGAGCACAGACAAGACTCGCCTTATTTTAATTATTCATTTTATTGTTGTACATTATGAAAGAACACACATGTATTAAAACTCTACTTATAATGCAATGGATGATGTTGTTGCTTGTTTATTATATTACACTGTTGTGATACTGTACATGACGTCCTCCACCCCTGAACGTCTCCGCCGTTCGTGGTTTTGGGGTGTGACAGATTGGTATCAGAGCATTGTTTATAGTGAATTAAGTATATCAACCCATAAAAGATATACTAACTATAAAGACATTGGGATTAAAACACTCTGTCTAAGAGTTTATACCTTTAAATAATAAAATATTTAACAAAGTATACGTGCCTGCATTCATACTAAAATCAGTGTCACAACGACAAGAACAAAAGTATTACGATTGTTGAATATCACAAGTAAGCCTATGGATATATGGTCAGTCTTGGGAATGGCATAGCCTGATCAACTATGCTGGTCCGAGGAGTGATTAGAATATGCCCAAGAATGGTTGTGATATGGCAACAAGTCTAAAAACTTACCAACACAACCATAAAGAAATACCATAGGGGTATTTGGTCTTACTGTAATTATCTTAGTTAGTTCGTCTATTTTAGCTATTTCTTACATCCCTTTTCTCGCGTAGATAACATGGCTGGATTCCATCCCCACGACAACCTGTTCCTTCCGAACGAAGTGATTGCTGGATCGTTTGGAGAAGAACCAGATGATGATCATCCAATCCCTCTGAATGATCACCATGCTGCCGACCTTTTAGACGATGCCATCTCCGAACCCGAGGTTGAGAACCTACCCCAGGCAGCTCCCTCTCCGATTCCTAACCCTCGTCCTGCTTTTCATGGCCCGACGCCTGAGTGGGTGGAATGTTTGGAAACATGGAGCCAAGGACAAGATCAGCCCATGCCATTTAATGGTGACCGAAGCTTCTATGACCTGAGCAATGGGGGCTCAGCAGACAGGATCATGCCAATTCTGATCCGAAGAGTTGCCCAAAACGAAATTCTGGGCAGGACAGCTCTACAACGTATCGCAGAAGTTGATACAAATGGAGGAATGCATATGCTTCGCACCAGTCGCCTTGAACATGCTCGTGAGAGGTCTCAGAGAGACCATGAAACCCTGCTGCAAGCACTGGCTGAATCACGAGCTGAAGTCATGGAACTTCGGATACGCTAGAGAGTGTACGAAAGACACCTACTTGATGTAGAACGCCAACTGGCTGAACTGAGAGTTCACCAGAGGGATGACCGTCGCTAGTAGTAGATACTTTACTTTATATTCCTTGTTAGAAAGGAATCGTCTTTCTGTCTATGCCCGATGTGGCATTTTCTATGAGACTATCTTGTACTTTAAGTACTTTAGTTAGGTCTTTTTACTGTCAGGAACTATCTTCTCTGATTATGATGTAAGACCTTTTTATAAGGTCATTTTCCCGAACTTGTACGTCATGAATATCAAAGATTTTGACAGTCGGCTAACTTCTGTGTCGTTCTCTATTCGAATACTCTTATCATACTTTCATTTGAGTCTATTTGAAACATGCTCTAGTCAAGTCATTGGACTATAGCAATTTAACTCCGAAGACATCTCCAAGTCTCTTTCAATGGTTGGATCACGTTATTCGCCAACCACCGATACCTCGGCTAGAACGACAAACATCTTGAGACCATTGCATGAACTTACTTCCGATCTTTGCTAGGACTGAATCATTGGGATGTAGGTCAAACCTTCGTGAACATACTTCCATTCCGTACTAGGAATGCATCATAGGGATGTAGGTCGAACCTTAGAGAACATACTTCTATTCTTTACATAAGCGATCGAACTACGTCTAGGTTCAACCATTCTTGCTCACAAATTCATTTACTTTCGGTGTAACAGAATCATGTCACCTAAGAAAAAACGATCAGCCCATCAACCAAACACCAACTCTTCAGATTGATGCAGCTACCTTTCAAGCTACAGTCTCGGTTGCCATGTCAACTATTCTGACCCACCTGAACGCTAACAACGCAAGTGTTAGCGAGATTGTTAACAATCATTCCAATCCAAGTATCAAACGGAAGTCTTGGAATAAACCTAAGGACAAGTCGCTTCGAAGGGCGAACAGGAAACAACCACCAGTAACAACCTTCACAGTCACGACATCAGCACCTCCAACTACCATCCCTTCGGGCGTCCCAATGGTCCCCAAACCAGCCAAACTTTATGCTGGAAGTCTCCCAAAATGCATTAAATGCAGTTTTCACCACCATGGACCTTGTAGGGAGAAGCAGTGCTCATACTGCAGCAGGAAGGGGCATACAGCCCGTTACTGCAAGACTCCAACAGCTCAGGACGCTCAAGTGCCAAACAACAGTGGGAACCAGGTTTGCTATGGTTGTGGCAAAGTAGGTCACTACAAAAGGAACTGCCCAGGGGCAGAAATTGCTGGTACAGACGAAAGTCTACTACCAACCACCGCCGCAGGAGAGTCTACTCCGGACCCACATTAATGTAACTTAGGCATTTCGTTGTAACAGACTTATGCACCATCCCAAAACTAGTGCAACCAGAGTCTTATCTTTTGCGAGATCCCATCCGTTTAAGGATGCTCGTGCTGCGTATAGTTATCTTTTGTAGTATACCTTGTTCGCAGCAATAGTCTTGTAGTAAATCCTAAGTTCAGTAACTCTGTTAATGGTTGCACTGTTGTGTTTTGTCTGTAACGCCTTATGTTCAAGTCTAATGTCTTTAGTTTTCACATGTTTCCGACATTATCATACGACTCGATTCAATTCGATCCTCGCAATACCAGCTTCATAAGTACATCTCTTTCTTAGTAAACGTCTTTTAGCGAAGTCGTCATATCAGAACACCGAAGTACTCATACAGGGAGTACCTTATAGTTCTTTTCCTTTCCGAAGGAATCCCCACAGTATTACTCGTGCAGTACGTCAAGTTCAATTCCAGGATTCATACGGTTGATCTATCACTGAAGAAGGTATACAAGAGAGTGATATATAATCAATGTTCTACAGGTTTAGAATTGATGATTCCACTTTAACTTCTTTTCCCGCGATGGGATGTGAGATTAAGGAAGAATCAGCTATTCGACTACCTTTTCAGTCTTAATTATATACGACTTGTATACATGAAATTGTGATCCTTGAATCATGTATGAATTCTAATATGAACTTTAGGACGGAGACTGTCCAGGAGTACGAGTAATTGCATTGGCATAAGAACAAACTTAGAACCCAGTATGACTCTTATAACCAGATTGCCTTACAATCTAAACACCCACGGAAGATACAAGAACAGCCCAGACAACACCACGAACTACACAACAATAGAATTAGAAGACCAGGCTTCTCACCCTTGAGAGCTCTGGTCTTATTCATACCAGAATTCGACAGAGTGCATTTTATGTACCTCGACGACCGGAGACTCCATTTAGATTTCCTTTAGAAATCATTGACTCTGCCTCGCATAGACGAATTGAATGAGCAAACACAAGGAAAGAATTACTTCAGAAATGGACCTGAGATCCGAATATCACCAATTCGAGTGTTAGGGAAGGATGTCCTAAAGACTACCCTCCAAACTCGATGCGGACACTTCAAGTCCGTAGTGATACCCCTCGGATAGGACCAATACGCCCATAGTATTCATGAGCTGAATAAGTAGAGTACGTCTTTCTTACTGGGATCAGTTCGTCATTTCTCCATATAATGACTACTTATCCACCCTTGTAGTAAGAAAGAACCCATAGAAGCGTTACCCTCGGAGATATTTTCCACAAAGTTCTCTGAACAAGAGTTTTGGAATTTAGAGTCAAAATTCCTGAGACACACTTTTAGTGTTGTGGGAATTCTTGAGTACTCTGTCAAATTATCCAAAACCGTTGGGAATTTCTCGGCACCATCGTCACCGACGGGAAATTCGCCAAATTCTAGGTCTTATAGACCTACTATCATAGTCCATTCGGAACTCCCCGTAAACTTCAGGAACCCTTTCGACTTTGACCCAACAAGGGATGGCCCTTGACTGGGAAGTAAGCAAGAGGAAGAACATTTGGAATTCCAAGTGAGAGACCAAATTCTTTAGGAAACCTCACTCTGGGAACGGCTTAATACGCTTCGTAAAGCGTAGGAAGCTAAAATCCAATATAGTTAGGACCTCCGAGATTCTTACCAGAATCGGTCCTGCGTTTCACAAACTAGACCTACTACGCGGAATCAGTAACGTACATTTTCCCCTTCGCGTCTTGAACTTGAAACAGTATCCTTCCATTACGACTTTCGTAATTCCTCTTGACGAGATCAAGATTTTCGAGATCCTTGCCTTCGTATTAGAACCGTAGTGACCCTCGACCGAGAGGTCAAGCGGACGAAGCAAGGTTGTCGCCAGTTAGTGAAGGTTCGCTGGAATGCCAACCGAGAACCCGATTTCACTTAGGATCGCTAGAACCAATCGATTTGGAAGTTTTTCCTCCTCACGAGTCGATCATTCGTACATACTTCCTTGCCTAAATTCTAATTTCGGGACAAAATTCCCTTTAACGGGGGGATGATGTGACAACCCGAAATTTCCATTTTGTACAAACTATATCACTTCAATAGAAGTTATAGTAGTCACAGTGAATTTTCAGACTTTTTGCGTAAGTTTGAGTAATTCAGGGTTTACACTTCAGGAAATATCAGGAGAGTGGGTACACTAGGGTTTTGTGCAACACTGTTATTCCAACACTCTATTATATTAGAGATCATTTCAGGAATAAAAATATTTTCTGCCAAAATATCTCAGGACTATAAATACAATTCTGAACCAAATTCATTCATTATTCACATTTCCAACGAGAGAAAAGTCATTTTCTCTCTCACGGATCTTCGTGTTTTTATACCAAAACGTGAGTAACTCTTTCTAGTAATGTTAGAATGCTTATTAGGTGCTTATAACATGATTTAGATGGCTAAATCATTAGATCTAGGAGTTTACTCCCCAAGGTGTTCTTGGGCGGTAAACTCCCGAAACCGAGCCTAGCTTGTTCCTTATGTTATGCTGCTGCCTTAGACTCAATTGTAGGTGTATTAAGGACAAGAAAACAATCAAAGAACACAAACACATGGGAGTTCACGGCCCAAGAGCAATCTTAGGCCGTAAACTCCATGGAAATGGACCAAAGGGTGTTATTAATACACCTAAATCCCTAGACCTTTACATAGAATTGTTTCCCATTTAATCTAAGGCCTTAAACACATAAGAATCACATTTCAAAGATATTTTATGGCCATGACATGGTTCATGGGTCGTAAACTCACTAAAGGGGCACCAAAGTGTGCCTAATGCCTTCATATGCTTGGAATAAAAGCCTAGAACCTATACCACATGTGCAGGAGACTTGAAAGCATCAAAAATCACCTCTTGAAGTGAGTTTACGGCCTTGGTAATGCTCCTAGGCCGTAAACACCTAACAAGGGCACCAAACTGTGCCTAGGGTCCCCAATTGCTTTAAACAAATATCTAGAACCTATCCTTCAAATGCTTAAGGCTTGAAAACAATAAAAACAACACCCCAAGGGAGTTTACGGCCGTAAACTCCAAGGGGAATGGCCTTGGGGCCGTAAACTCCTAATTGGAGTATTTCTAGACCTTAAACCCCTTCAAGGATGGAACCACCAAGTTAGAATAATTCTAGAAAGAATTTGGGACTTCAAAACACACAAATACCCCATGGTTGGTAGTTTACGGCCGTAAACTCAAGAGTTTACAACCGTAAACTCCATGTGTGTTAGTATATGAGGAGTAAACTCATATATGGGGTCCTTTAGAACCCTAAACACAAGTACCTTGTCCCACAATAGCTTAGATGCAATCCTTAGGGCTTAAAACACTTATATAAAGTGTTTATTATGTCTAGGATGCCGTAACATTATCAACTAGTGATTTGAGTATAATTGAGTGCATATATGTGTGATTATATGTTCATTAGGATCGTAGTGTGTGTACAAGTCCTCACTTGACACCTAATCAATATTTTAAAGGATTTTAAATGCTTTAATGGGGGGGAATACAAGTAGAAACAAACATATTATTTAATCATTGATATGTATTTTATAACTATGTTTGTCATTTAACAGATTTCACATATTTCAAAAGGTGACACATGAAGTGGTTTCCTATCTTAAAATACCTTGATAACAAAAGTATTAGTTTTGAAATGTTTATTAAAATGACATCAAGTCATTCTTAATTATTGTTCAAAACTCCTAGATATCTTGCAAAACCATTATTTTTACCTTCTTGAACAAAACTATACTTATACGCATATGTTCATATATATGTTAGAGATTATAGTTTACATCTTTCATTTAGTTTCCCACACCCTTGAGTAGTAAGAGTGTATAAACCTACTTGAGCAACTAATTACCTTTCAGTAAATTATCATAGGGATAATTTGAAGATATCAAACATTATTCCTATTACAAGGAATCACACAAGAGTCAGTTCATTCATGAGTCTTTAATAGTACATTACCTGATACATGAGTACTTTTACATATGCTTACATGATACATGAATACCTTACATGAGTACCTTTACGTAGATACATTTACCTGTGTATTACTTACATGAATACTTGTATCTAGAATTGCGAGGATGATTATTAGTACCTTCTGTGTAACTTATCCTCCCTATCCCCCAGTACCTCGGGATATCTAGACAGGACCCTATCCCTAGTACCTCGGGATACCTAGATGGGCCTCTATCCCCAGTACCTCGGGATATACGTACGAGACTAACCATTCTGGAACCCATCTGTTAGCAACAGTGGGTGATGAACATCTATGGATGCCTACGGTTATTACTTATACTAGGAGTACCTTTACGGGACTAACCCTTCCTCCGCCCTGCTGTTGCTACAGAGGACAATTGGACAATCTTCGGATGTTCATTAGGTTATATACGTCGTGTTAGCCCTAGTACCTCGGGATAACACTTACATTAGTACTTTTTCCTGTTTACTTTATTTTGTGATACTTTCACATAAACGATGAGTTAGACTAAGTACTTTTAGTACTAGTCAATAGAAAGGAAAAGCTATCATTCTACTTAGAAAACATTCGAGTCTTGGTAGAAGACTACATAGTCCTAACAAAACATTCGGGTCTTGGTAGAAGACTACATAGTCATAACAAAACATTCGGGTCTTGGTAGAAGACTACATAGTCATAACAAAACATTCGGGTCTTGGTAGAAGACTACATCTCCAATTGATAGGAAATAAGGGATTTTCTAAGGTTTTTCATACTTACTTCAACATTTTCATTTAAAGGTTTACATGGCCTTCATAACAGATTTTCTTAGGCAAGACAATGACACTTAGTTACTTATGAATTCACCAGCTTTAAAGCTGATACTCGCTTTCAAAATAATTTGTATTCTCTGGCCTTCAGTTAGTCAGGTGCGATGGTCAGGTTTTGAGAAGATGGAGCACAGACAAGACTCGCCTTATTTTAATTATTCATTTTATTGTTGTACATTATGAAAGAACACACATGTATTAAAACTCTACTTATAATGCAATGGATGATGTTGTTGCTTGTTTATTATATTACACTGTTGTGATACTGTACATGACGTCCTCCACCCCTGAACGTTTCCGTCATTCGTGGTTTTGGGGTGTGACATGATCAAACTTTTCGATCATAGAATGTCTTTCATTGACATTGTCTATATCCATAGAGGTCTTGAGGCAGATTCACCAATCAACTTTGCTTTTCTATTGCGCCAAATCATTGTTGATTCAGCAGCAATAAGCATATAGGTGAGATCTATAAGGGTCACGTCGCGGTCCATCATATAGTACTCTCTTACGAACTCACTATATGAGTTAGGAAGTGACTAAAGAACCCGATCAACAGCCATTTCCTTACAGACAACGAATCCCAACATTCTTAACCTATCAATGTGTGACTTCATACCTAGGACGTGTGCACACACCAACTTTCCTTCTTTATGTTTACTTGCCAAAAGGGCTTGAGTGATCTTGAACTTTTCAAGCCTTTGAACTTGTGGGTTAGGGAGAATAATTAGAGGAGGTGGAGGAAGTGAAGCATGATCTCTTGTTCCTCGATCGAATCATGGAATATCATCTTCATGTGGAATGCTTGTCTCATGGGATTTGGGAAGACCATAGTTGTCGAACATGGACATCTACAAAACGGGAGAAAACGAATTCAAGTTAGTTGATTGATTGAGTCCTTAGTAAATCACCCAAATGAGATACTAAGGCTAGGACCCAACACAATATTGTACAACTCAGGAGAGGGATGTCGTAACCCAAATTGCAGAACATTTGAAGGTAAGTGAATGACGATTCACTAATTTCCACCATGAAAAACGAAAAAGAAATTTAAGTTTTAAATCTATGAAAACTCCTAGATCTTTTGAGATACATTGAATCATTTCAATGGCATGTTTAAATCTCGATATGCCCCTCTTGTTTGTGACTGGGATGCCGAGGATCACAAAGCGGGTGTGAATAACCATGCAAACTTACATGGTGCCCTCACATGTTACAGTCATCTATTCGATGTGTCGGTAAACCACACACGCTCCACTGAACTATGACAAACATTGAGTCACCCTTTGCTACCTTTGCTTAGAGCCATTTAGTGTGCCGGTAAACCACACACGCTCCACTAATGTCTTTGCAAGGGCACAAAGTGTAATTTCATGGAATTGCATCAATTCACTTTTGCCTAAGTAACTAAGATTGGGAATTTTATGAAAACATTTAGTTACTTTTATACTTCATTAGACTTATAATGGAAGGCTTCGTCCTATCCTACCCGTTCGGCTAACGACCCTCCACTAGTCAAGAGTGCAGTGGGTAAGAGTGGATACCCATTCAATCGCCATTTTATAGGCAATTTCCTTAAACACCCCTTATAGACCAGCTTCGTGAATGAGGCCTACTAATGGTAAGACTGACTTTTACTCATATATATATATATATATATATATATATATATATATATATATATATATATATATATATATATAACGTTAGACTTTTAATGTTATATATAGTATAGGGTGTATTTTACACTTTTAAAATACTAGGTGGTCTAATTTAACAATTATACTTTTAATTCAATTAAATTGTAAACCTAAACTTTTATGGATTTATTAAACCTCTTTTAATTATACACCTTAATTAATTAATAAAACCATAAGTGTGTGATTTGAACTTTTCAAAACAATACTAGGGTTTTAGAATTTAACATTCCTAATTAAACTTTTAATCAACTTTTAAATTCCAAAACTTGAGGGCAAGTTTTGAAACATTTCAAAACATTAGGGTTTAGAATTTAAATATACATCAAAATTAAACAATTAATCAAAATTTAAATTCCAAAACTTGAGGGCAAGTTTTGAAACCTTTTCACAACATTAGGGTTTTAACTATGTAAATTTCAAAACAACAAAACCTTTGGGTTCAAATTTAAACTATAAAACTTAAAGGGGAAAATATGAAACTTTTCATAACAACAAGGATCAAATAACAAATCATCTAAATTAACATTTAATCACATAAATATCCATATTTGATTTATTTAATGATTTATTGCAAAACAATTTACCAATTTAATCAAAATAATTAATCAATTATCACATAAGGAAACAATTATCTTATTAATTGATAAATATCTTCAATTAGATCAAGAATATAGTTAAATATATCATAAAATCGGATTAATATTGATCTAATATGATAAGGCAACTATCCTTAAGCAAAAACAGCAAGAAATCCTGGTTTTCCCTCCATCTGACCAGCCGACTCGCCGAGTCAGGCATGGACTCGTCGAGTCAGCATGGACTCGGCGAGTCCAGCCCCCAGAAACACAAAAATCTAATTTTTTCAATCATATCAAGCATCAATACAATAGAAACCAGTCTAGGCTCTGATACCACTGATGGGTTTTTGTCCTAAGAACATCCTATGTGCTCATACAAACCCTAATGCTTGGATCTAGGTTTCTCTATTGTACATGCAAGTTATCCAAGACTATAAAACCTAATTCTAACATACAAGTAATCATATTAACATAAGAATAGGTTTAAGATGTTACCTTTGATTGTTAAGTAGCAATAACAATCCCAAATCTCCTTGTATTGACTTTAGAAAGCTTAGAGTCACAATTGTCACTCCTCTAATGGTTTACAAACACCATAATCAAGAGGATGAAGAGGAGAGAGGATGGAGGCTGCCCAAAACGTGTTCTAACCCTAGAAGAGTGCTTGTCCACGTTTTTGGGTCATAAGGGTCATATATATAGTGAAGCTATTACGGTTATCTAACAAGGAAACCCTAATTTGGATGCTTAAGCCCTAAGCAACCCATGGACTCCTTTAATTAGGGTCTTGGACGATTTCCTTATGGGTTTCCCCATAGAATTCGTCCACTCCTTAATTTAAGACAATCCATAGCCGAAATTGCAATTATCTTATAATTACAATTCCAGTCCCTTAAGTTTAATTAATCTCTTTTAGTCACAAAACTAATTTCCAATTAATTCTTGACTAATATTAATTAAACAATATGATTTCTCCTTTAATATATTATTCTCATAATATATTAATAAATCATATTTAATCCTTTCTCTCCATAATTCATCCTATCAAGTTGCTTTGGTGAAGGCAACCCAAAAGGACCATGCACCATCGGGTCAAGTACATACCAAAATAGTTATCAACTTAGACACTAATCCAACAAATTTATGGTGTTACAAGCGGGTATCAAAGCCTTGGTTTGAGGGATTCGGGTGTACCTTTGGGTATATCTAAACTCAAAAAGAGGATTTGAGAAAAAAAATTCAAAATAAATGATTTTTCCAAAATGAGAAAGAGTTTTAAGAGAAAACGAGTTGGAGTAGTGTGTACAATCAGCCAGAGCCCAAACAGTGATTTCCTAAAATTCCCTTATTTATTTGTGTTATGAGATATTAGTGATGCATGCTAGAGGATAGGCTAAGTAATTCATAGTTAGGGCTAGAGTTGCCTGATTCGTGATGCCTTAGCCTAGGAGTCATTGCTATCTGTTATGTGCCTTGAGTATGTGCCGAGTAAGAGTATCTTTCAGGAATCACTTAGAGAGAGAGTTCTGAGTCAAGAGATAATCTATAGGAGATACCTAGATGAGCATATAAGAGGTCTACAGAGAGGGTATTCTGATATTCGTGAGAGTTACAGTACTTGTGAATTGGGATCCTAGGAGGACAACTTAGGGTGACTACAGGTTTGTGTGGAAGGTAGTATTGGGCTCGTACTACTGAAAGCACCAGGTTCGTATGCAACCCAAGTAAGAATCCTTAGGATGCTAAGGAACAAGTAGGGATGGGTGATCGAGTGTGAGTATGCTTAAGCGAGTCTCTGATGATTTTGTGTTGTGTTTCAGATACATCATAGTGGGTACACGCCATAACCCCGGGTGCAGTGGGACTAGTGATGATGAGATTCGCAGGATGGTTCACGAGGAGGTGGCTGCAACAATTCGAGAGGCAATTCCTGAGATGTTTGGGTCTATTAAGACCACACTGATTGAGACATTTGATGAGTGATATGTTGTTGTTACTGAGGCGGCTGTTGCTAGAGCCACCGCAGTTATCGCCGCTGCCAGGCCACAGGAAGGTAACTCGTTGTTGTTTCGGGAGTTTAGCAATATAAAGCCACCAGAGTTTGATGGGACACAGGATCCAATTTTTGCTATGAGATGAAACTCTGATATCGAGGGGTGTTTTTATACTTTTTCAAGTCCTGATCATTTGAGGGTTCGGTTGGCGCTGAACCAGCTTCGCGCGGGGGCGAAGGACTGGTGGAAGTTTGTGACTACCAGTTTTACTCCTGCAAACCATGTTGTAGTGACATGGGAGAGGTTCACTCAGTTGTTCCGATATAATTATGTTCCCACGGTGGAAAAGGAACGTTTGTCCCAGGAGTTTCTGTCCCTCAAGTAGAATACAGAGTCAGTCACTGAGATTACGAGAATGTTTCACGAGAGGGCATTGTTTTGCCCTGAACACGTGTCCACTGAGCAGACACGTGTGAGCCGGTATATGAGCATATTGAGGAGGGATATACGAGAGTTCGTGGTGAACTCATCATAAAGGACATTGGTTGAGCTTCATACAAATGTCGGACGGAGGGAGATCGAGCTAGAGTTTACAGACCAGGGAGGAGGAGGAGTCTCGAGGTAAGCGCCGAAGACCAATGCAGTCGCAGTCTGTGACGAAGCAGGCTAAGCCCGTTGATACAAGGACTGGGGGCCAGAAGGGATACACTTGTGGCAAGTGTGGCAAGACTCACGAGGGATCGTGTCGAGCGGGGATTTGCTACAAATGTTGCAAAGAGGGGCACATGGTGAAGGATTGCCCTAAGGGGTTTACAGTTTGCTTGTACTGCAACTAGACCAGCCATTGGAAGGCCGAGTGTCCCCAGCTTCTTCAGGTAGTAGCATAGGGATCTGCACCTACTGCTTTACGTGCTACCAACAGTCGACCAACGAAGGTCGAGACACCGAGGGTTCGTGGCAGAGCTTTTCAGCTGACAACGGAGGAGGTCTGTGCAACACATGACATTGTGGCCGATACGTATTTCCTTATTTATGTTATTTTGAGATATGTTGTGCTTATATTTTGTTATATATAGGTACCATTCTTGTGAGTTCTTTACCTGTTTACGGTGTTTCACCATGCACTCCGAAGAGTCCAAAAAGGACAGTTCAAATGGTTAGGAGTACCCCATACTCCAAAAGAATAAATTATAGGACCAAAAGATGCTAAAATCTTCCTTAAGTCTAGATCAAAGCTTAGAATGAACAAGTTTCTGACTTTATACCTTCAATATGCTAAGAATGATCCATAAACGTTGAATCTATAAGCTCCTTCTTCTCTTTTTCTTCTTTTCAAACTTCCTTCTTCTTCTTCAAAACCACCAAAGAACACCCAAACACTCAATGTAAGCTCAAAAATGCACTTAATGTGGTTAGGGTTTCGAGATTGGCACTAAAGGCAATGGAGGCTTAAAGGGTGATGCACTTGAAGAACTTAAGGACTTTAAATAGGATGCAAACCCTACAAATGTGGGTTTTCCCTTGGCTCGAGTACACCTAGCGTACACCGGGATCACCCCAATAGCACGCATGCAAGGAGTACGTCGTGTGTACCTAATGTATGCCCAACGTACTCAAGAATCCTTCACCACCTTTGAAATACAATTACATTAAATAACAAATTAATTTCATATCTAGTAACCCGGGTGCTACAGCTTCGTTATCAAGAATATCAATTCATAATTGCTTATAGGCCTCTACAATAACTAAGGTCCAAAAGTGAGCACTCGCCACTTCGGATGCATTCTTTGAATGATTTACACAGATGACAAACTCTTCCTATAAAATTTATGCAAAATCAACTGGCTTACGATGGTAAATCCCATACAAAATCGGCATTAATCGTTTATTGGCTTTGTCAAGATAAGAATTGCGATCGGTTAGACATCGAATCACTACCTCAAATAAAAAAAACTCCAAATAAAGGGAAAATTGGTCATATAAAGCGTATGACCCATATCATTGAGCATAACAATTATTTGCTCAATAGTTGGATAAATTGGCTTTAAGAAAGTTCCAAATTGAGCAATTATGCAAACTATTGTTTGGTCAAAATTCACTTCCCTTCTCGATAACTTCAAATGTAATTGTATCTTTCTCCTGGTTGTAGATTAATGAAGAATAAGTAAGTGCCAACCACTTCATCAGAACTAGTTTAACAGCAGTTAAGGCATAATTCAACACTAAGTCGAACAAACATCGAACCATAATATGTAACCTTGCTGGATATTTTTTCACATTCGTATGCATCACAAAAGTAATGGATTGAATATTCAATTGATGAATTGATGATTCTTCATTAGCAATAGAAAGCTTATCAATGGAAGCCATAGTTGAAAAATGAAGAGAACAAGGAGAACTGATGAAGCAGAGAGCGAAATTATGAAATGGAAAATTCTAAGACGTGTATGAAATGAGGAACTACCAAATAAGTATATATGTTGAGAAAAATACGCTTTAGAGTAATTTGAATTGTTGCCAAATAGGATGATGACATGTGGAAATATCCATTGGAAAATCACTGTCGAATAAGGGACACTTGGTCAAGATGTTCACAATAATGATCACACCGTCATCGAGAAGTGTAACAGTCTTGTCAATCAACACAAGGTTAAGTCGAAGAGAACACAAACTCGAAGATACATCTTCGTTCTCTAAAATATATTTGATAAGAAAAAACATGGATCACCATTCATCAGCCTTCGACTTTTGAGATATCAATGTAGAACAAAGGTAAGGAAGAGTCTCATCACAATCATGGTAATAATGATTGAAATCATAAACTCATAATTTGTAAATCTTGGCTAAAGTTGGTTATACTTGAAACCTCAAGGATTTTATGTGCATGTATGTGAATGTGCAAGAGAAGAAGAGAAATAAGTAGTTAAGGTTGGTAGAATCTCACTAATAGCATGTTAATAACAATATTAGATCATTAGTTCAGACTTTGTAAAAGCTTGGTTTCTAATTAGTATTTGTCAAAAACCTTATCCGGTAAGGTATTGGTGTCTTATATTAATCATGTTGATATTGATAAGCTTATCAACACAAAATTTTAAAAACCTAAGTTCAAATTGGTTTAAATTTGAACCTTGTTCTGAAGAATTTTTTTTTACTGGCTAGACATTCCAGCGCAGTCAGGCAGGAGGTGACATCGGTGGGTGACAACGACAGTAATCAGAGGTAGAGGTGGTGTTAGACTTTATGTTGTTGGGAGGGTTTGAGAGAGTTTGTTACAAAAGAAAAGTGTCAAAATGTTTAAAATATGATCAAACTTAGATATGTTAATGTTAAAGATGATATAGACCATTGTACCCTTATTGTTTTTTTTTTTTTTTCATTTTGTCAAAACTTAAAAAAAAAAAAAAAAAAAAAAAAAAAAAAAAAAAAAAACTATTGTAAAAGACAAAAATACCCTTAATGAATTATGTGTAAGAAAATGACTAAATGAGTCAAATAAATCTACCACTAGAATGGACAAGAATAACCCTTCGTAAAAATGGTTCCTAGATAGTCCTAACCTTTAATGATTCCTATTTGGTGTTTTTCTTTTACATATAATTCACCCATTTCGAAAAAGAAAATTGTACACAAATTTATAAACGTTACTAATTAGCATGCAAAATATAGAAATATACATCCTAAAAGAATTTCGACTTAGTAATTTATTTGCTTTTATAGCTATTTAATCATCATTTTTTTTCATCTGAAAAAAATAATCTAAGATAAAATATAAAGAACACATTTCCACAATATTTTATATGGTTTCACTTTTTTGTATGGATTCATCGACCGGAAATTTATTATAACAATTCTTAAAATAGTATTTTAGTTGTTAAACCGAAGAATAATAAAAATATGTTGATCATTGTATGACTTATAATATAATCATAGAAATATTCCAAAATATTTTTAACACAATGGTATCAAGTGATGTCCTACCTTTGTAAGGTCTATGGTTTAAATCTCGTGGTAGATATATGTGAAATTAAGTGTTAACTTATAAGTAAATTAAATTTATCCTTTCAAAAAAAGTCATTAAAATATTAACTTAGTTTTGAAAACTTGATAACTCAAAAAGAAATAACTTTATAAACGTTCATAAATAATATTTAACAGGTTAGTTATTACTTAATATTACTGATAGAAACATATATTGATTCTTCTATTTAGTCCGTGTTTGTTTTAGTATTTTTATTGACCAGTTACAGCCAACCATTTTTTAATACTGTTTTTGATAAATATCTGGCAGCAGCCTGGTTTCATCATGGAACATTTCTCTTGACATTATTTTTCTAAAGAATCATTTCTGTTTCTTTTCAGTCTTTTCTCAATAGCCATTTCCTCTTGTTACACGAAAATAATGTCGCTCATTACAGACTCACAGCACCTGAGAATACCCTTTATTGATATTGAAAGAGGCACCAGAAACTTCAACTTGGCAAACATTATTGGAAAGGGTGGGTATGGAGATGTTTACCAAGGAGAACTCATACTTTCTGGTAAACTTACTTCTGTGGCTGTAAAGCGATTACATAACCGTGGTCAAGGTGTTAAGGAGTTCTTAACCGAGCTTCAATTGCTCTCCCGTTATAAACATCCAAACCTTGTCCCCCTTCTTGGTTACTGCAATGATGACAATGAAATGATCCTTGTTTACGAGTATGCCCATAACGGAAGCCTCCAGAGTAACCTAACTATGGATAAGACCCCGTTTCCACTTCCATGGAAGCATCGAATCAATATATGCATCGAGGCAGCCTATGGTTTGGATTATCTCCATAACCATGTTGAAGAAAATCAGAGAGTTATCCATAGAGATATAAAGAGTGCGAATATTCTGCTTGATCACAAATGGAAAGCTAGGATTTCGGATTTAGGACTTTCGAGGATATGTCGTGCAAATGAAGATGTAAGTTATGTCATTACAAATCCTTGTGGCACACATGGTTATTTGGATCCAGCCTACAATGATACAGGGATGCTCACAAAAGAATCGGATGTTTTTTCATTTGGGATGGTATTGTTTGAAGTCATGTGTGGCGAGTCTTGCTTGAAGAATGTAAATGATGCTGGACCATTAACAGCCACACTAGCTCGCAGTTGCTACGAAAAAGGAAATTTAAATGATATTATTCATCCGGATTTGATGAAGCAAATGGACTCCGATTCGTTGAATACTTTCTCCAAGATTGCATATGAATGCTTGCAGAAAGATAGGACACAACGACCCTCCATGGGTTTGGTTGTAGAAAAGCTTGAGAAATCTTTGGAATTGCAAGTTAGTTCGGTTTTTTTTTTTTTTTTGGAAATTAAGATGTTCTTTTCTGTATATATATAGTAAATAACTAGAATAAACTCATTAGAGTTTTCTGCTTAATTACACTTTTCTACGAATTTGTTTGGATGGATCAGGAACTTGCGGATGCATCGGAATTACTTGCTGAAGATTCGGAATGGCAATCACAGGTAAGTAGTTTCAAATTTAATAGAATTTAACTGTTTTAAGGACCGAAGCTCCTTCATGTCCATATGCATGTGCTAAAGTAGAACTAGTGCTCTTATGGTACACCCGGCTCCCGAGATTAACTTAAGAAGAGAAAAGAAAGGAAATGGGCGGAAATGAGAGGAAAGTAAGAGAGATTGATGCTCCCGAGTTTCATTAAAGGAAGAAAGTGGAAGGAAATGGAATGATCACTTTCCCTTCTAACTTTCCTTCCGATTTGGGAGGATTTTGAAAAGAAAGAATAAAATGGTTAGGGTGCGTTTGGTTGTAGAAAACTGTTTTCATTTTCTAAGAAAATGTTTTCAGAAAATAGAGTTGAATTTTCACTTTCAATTTTCATTGAAAATTTTAGAAAACATGTTTGGTTAAAACAGAAGGAGTTTTCATTTTCCATCTTAGAAATTTGGAAACTTTGGAAAAGTGTAAAAATCACTTTTGTAATTTATATATAATTTGGAAAACTGTAAATTTTTATTTTCTGGGAAAATTTTGAAAAACTAAACGAACTAAACATTTTTCAAAATTTCCGTTTTTCTTGTAAAATTTTCCTAGAAAACTAGAAAATTTTCCACAACCAAACACACTCTTAACTTTACTTCCATTTCTTTCCAACTCGAAAGCACAAAAAACAAATTTATTTTTCTTTCTTTTCTCTCTTTACTTTCTTTTCTTATCTATTCTTTTCTCTCTTATACTTCTATATATACATTTACTTGGATGGATCAGGAAACTGAGGAAGCATTGGAGTCACTGGTACGATCGAATTTGTTAAAAAATTACTTAACTATTTAAGTAGTTCCTTCGTGTGTCCATGTGTGTTAAATTAATTAGATCTCGCTTTTCTGCTTATACTTTTTATAAATCTATTTCGATATATGGTTTAGGAACTTGGGGAAGCATCGGAACCACTTGCTGAAGCATTGGAATCACAGGCATGTTCATATTTGTTCAAACATTAACTATTTACGTAGTTCGTTCATGTCCATGTGGTAAAGGAGAACCTGTAAGCTTTTCTCGTAACAGTTTGTTGACTTTTATATAATTTTGCATGAATGGTTGAGGAAATTGGGAAGCATTGGAATCGCTTTACGTTTTAACGGCTTAAATTTTTTAAGTATTTCCTTCATGTCATCCATCTGCAATAAACTAGAAATCAGTACATTTTTCTTGTAGAGTTGTGTGCTTACACTTTTATACTAATTTGTTTGGATGGTTCAGGAAGTCCCTGAAGTATGGAAATCATCACTTGCCAGATCATTGGAAACACAGGTACGCTAACAAATTAAATTATGACAAATGTTTTAAAGTATCATTAATTTTATTTAAATATGACCCTTGTTAACAGGAAGAAAATATAAAAAGATATTTAATTTTTCATGTTTTTATCACCAGTAAAATTTAAAATAGAAAAATTAAATATCCCCATACCTTCTCTTCATACCAATATTTCTATCCATTTAAATGATTACATTTATCATATTAATATTTAAAAATATCATTAAATGTTACACGTATCACCATTTAAATGTTTAATTTCTCTTTAAAATATGTACATTTTAGTGATTTGGTACGCTCAACAAGTTAACAAGTTGGTTTTTATATTTATTTTAAAAAGTTAATTTTGACATATTTTTAAAATGAAGGTTATATATATATATATATATATATATATATATATATATATATATATATATATATATATATATATATATATAATTTCTCAACAAAAGGAATAGTAAACTTATATTTTTGGCAGAATTGATCCCTGCACTTTGTTATTTATTTTGTACTTATTTTAACACTTTTGGTCCTTGCATTCAATATTTTTACATATTTCAGGAACCTTTTAATATTTAAAGTTTTGCCACAAAACTTTAACTATTTGACAACTTTGATCCGTTTTCTAAAAATTTGCTAATTCTTACCCCTTTAATTCTTTAGACCTTTTTGACACTTCTGATCCTTGCAGTTAAAATTTTTACATTTTTTCATAAAAACATACCATTTTTTTGGTAGAATTGGTCCCTGCACTTTGCTCCTTATTTTTTACTTATTTTTGACACTTTTGATCCTTGCAATCAATATTTTTACACATTTTAGGAACCTTTTAATATTTAAAGTTTTGCCACAAAACTTTAACGGTTTGACAACTTTGATTCCTTTTCTAAAAATTCGCTAGTTCCTACCCTTTAATTCTTTAGCCGTTTTGACACTTTTGATCCTTGCAGTCAAAACTTTTACATTTTTTCATAAAAACATGAAGAAAAAAAAACATTTCGGGGCAAAGTCCGGGCTTTTCATTCTTCCACTTTATACGTTTGTTATATTTATCGAATCGAAAACAACATTGAAAGCTTTGGCCCCCGCATAGCGGGGGTAACCTTTCTAGTTTAGATTAAAAATAAAATAGTAATCTTGAGATTTAACCTCAGCCACATATTTCAAGTCTACAGCTCTAGCCCTCCGGGGTACCGGCACGACAGACTTGTTATAATCACATCTGATTATATAACATCATCCGTTTCTTTCTCCTCCGCCACCATTCTCATCACCATAATCGACACCGCCACCACCACTACCACTACCGACCTCACCACTATCACCTCCGTTAGTTATATCACCGTCACCTTTATAACCACTATTTTTTTCACCACTAAGTGTTACAATCATATATGATTACTCAGTCTGTGAATATATATATATATATATATATATATATATATATATATATATATATAATTATTTATGATTAGACATATACGTATAAACATGTATAATCATATATGATTATACCTCTCTATCATATAACCATTTATGATTTGACATACACTACTGTTGCCGGTACGCTAGAGTGTTAGAGCGGCAAATGAGTATACAATTGCTCAATTAAATGCTTTCAATCCGTATAACGCACCATACAAATGTAATGCCTAATTAATTAATATCAGTGATAAATAAAGACAATGTTTTCTTTTGTTCTAATTCGATATTGTACTCCAAATTTTTAATATCGTCCAAATTTTATATGGCTATCAAAATTAATAATAATGAACTCGATTGGTCTTTTGTGTTTCTTTGAATCCAGTTGTCTCCTGAGTTAATAATAATAATAATAATAATAATAATAATAATAATAATAATAATAATAAAATAATAATAAAACTAAAGAAGGAAAAAACAACAACAACAACAAAAAAAATAAAAAATAAAAAATAAAAAATAAGAATAATAATAATAATAATAATAATAATAATAATAATAATTAACCATACGAAGAAGGATGACCCGTCCTTAACAACATCCATCGAATCTTGAAGAGCTTCCAAAAGGATCAAGCCAAATAAGCGGCCCCTTGGGGGTCTACAGCTTTAGACCACATAACCTTGTCCATATAATCTTTGCGACATCTTAATCGTACTTTGAATAAATTACATTCAAAGTATTAATAATTTTAGCCACTTTCTGCTTTCCCACTATTATTTAATTTATTCAAATTAAATTTGTCAATATTTTTAAATTCACCAATATTAGAACATGATGTCTCAGTTTAAATCGATTATTATTGGAAATAAATTCACCAATTTATTAGAACGTTATATCTCAGTTTACATCCATTATTGTTTGCAAACTGTTATTCAAAGTAATTTTAAATATTATTTATTATTTTTATAATAATAATAATAATAATAATAATAATAATAATAGTAATAATAATAATATTATTATTATTATTATTATTATTATTATTATTAGACAAAACTATAAATTTGATTCCTGTAATATTCAAAATGCTTTGGATAGGATCAATAAAATTTCCAACTTATCAAAGTTTTTTTTTGGGTTTTTTCCATATTACATTTGAAAAGTCGATTTACATAGTTTTTTTTTTTTTTTTGGTATTTAAATAATTAAAAATAAAAAATAAAGTATCACCCAACTCTCTCTCTCTCTCTCTCTCTCTCTCTATATATATATATATATATATATATATATATATATATATATATATATATATATATAAGGTTAGATTATTATGTTTTAACTAATTATTATGTGTGTGTATGAATCATTGTGGACGAATCATTTTAATTATTTTAAGAAAGTTATTAATAAATATTTTTTAATTAAAATAATTAAAAAAATACCATCTAATTTCATTATAATTGCATTTTAGTCAACTACAATAAATTGAAAAAAAAAATAAATTTGAGGATTTTAGGGAATAATTAATTTTCTTTAACTATAAAATATGATTTTTATACATAATAATTCTATTAATTCAGACATTCTAACAGAATATGTTAGGGAAATCTCTAATAAAGTCCTAAAATTTTGGTCCGGTTTACGTTTTAGTCCTAAACTAGTTTTTGTTTCCGAAGAAGTCCTAAAAACCGGCAAAAATATGCATTTTGATCCGTTTTTGACCGGTTGGAACCGACAACAAATTAATTTGGGACTATTTCATAAACTGACACAAAATATTGAGACTATTTCACAAAATGACCCAAAATATTGAGACTTTTCTGCAAAAAAAAAAATATTATGACTTTTCTGCAAACAAAAACATTATTATTATTATTATTATTATTATTATTATTATAATACTAAAAATATAAAAAATATATACTAATTTTTAAATTCATTATTATTAATATTTTTAATAATACATATAAATACACTTAAATAAAAAATATATATATATATATTAAAGAAATTATTTAAAGGTGACGGTGGTGGTGATGACCCATATCTAAGGTAGAATTGTGTATAAATAGTTTAAGATAAAATGATTTCTCACTTTGTATATAAAATTTCTTGAGGTAGAATGATTTTTTTTCAAACCCAATAGATGTATAATAAATATTTACATTGGTGGCCCATATCAAAATTCGAAAATATTAATTACAATATATTGTTCAATAGAAAGTAATATATCTTGTTTTGCTTTATCACACTATATCTGCTATGTTTCCAAAAAAAACCACAAGGATAAAGTAATGAAAAAGAGCAACACACATGTTAGTAATTTAAGTACTTACACACAAGACATACATGCATATCACACTCTCACTATTTGTAAACAATTTGAAAAATCAGTAGTTTCTTTTAAATTGTTAAATGTTAATATTCTGAATTTAAAACAATAATAACAAATGTGAAATGACCATATACAAAGTTAGAATATACAAAAAGACATTTATGATTTCAATGCTTAAAGCATTATCATCCGCTCAACCTTCATTTTTATAAAATGTCTTTAATATTTTTTTTATTTAAATGTATTTATATGTATTATTAACAACATTAATAAAACAAATTTAAAAAATAATATACTTATTTATATTTTTAATATAATAATAATAATAATAATAATAATAAGGGTTTTGTTTGCAGAAAAACCCTAATACTTTTGGTTTTTGCAGAAAAGTCCAAATATTTTGGATCAATTTATGAAATAGTCCCAAATTGATTTGTTACCGGTTCCAACCAGTCAAAAAGGGTCAAATTGCAAACTTTTGTCGGTTTTTAGGACTTTTTCATAAACAAAAATTAATTTATGACTAAAACATAAACCGGGCCAAAATTTTAGGACTTTATTGGAGATTTCCCGAATATGTTATGATTATCTTGAAAAAAACATTATATTCTGAACGAAGATTATAACCATATATTATGAAGACTAATAACTTTGAATGAATACAAATTTTTACATGAAACGAATTTTGATATTTTAGAATTAGTAATTACATTCATTCTTAAAGAATACAACTATGAACATAAATTATAATCATTTTTAACAGCGCTTGCAAAAAACTACCGTTATTCTTGAAAGAATACTGATTCACCTTTTTGTTTCATTTCCAAATGTCATGTGTATCTTTGACCTCTAAGCCACTTCAAAATATACTATCATTCTGTGAGATTGACACTTCGTGAGATTGACATTTTGTCATAATTGCATTGTATGAGAATCACTTTATACAAGGAGTTGCATAAATTTATAAACTCAAGGATGCTAAGGGATCCCTAGTTAAAGCTTGAAACATCTGAAAAAACATAAGAAACAAAAACCATAAGTAAAATTAAGCAAATTGCAATAGAACTCTATCAAAATCATTCTCACGCAATTCTACCATACTCATTCTTATTTGATTATACCAAAAATACAATTCTGGCGGAATCATCATTCTTATGTGATTCTATAAGAATATAATACTCTTTACACACAATTCAAATAGAAGAATAACTTAGATTCAAAATATTCTTAAAGAATGAAACAGATGAAGATGAGAATAACACCCGATGATAAGGTAAGAAAGTTATTCTTATAGAATTAACTTAATTAGGTTAAAGGGAATACTCTATGGAATGCATTCAAATTTCATAAAAATAAAACCATTTTAAAACCCTTTTTATATATTACAGAAAAAATAATAAACAGTAAATTCAAATAATTATTTTCTTTCATTGCAACCAACAAAAACCATAAGATTACCAAATGACATTTTAGGTTCGAATGGTTAAAATTGAACCAAGTTGTTGAGTCGTGTAATCACCTAGTGCTTGGCCAGATGTGAAGATGTGACACTGGGCAATTAGAAGAAAAAGATAGCAAATGGGAGATAAAAAACGAATTGTTCCAAACAATATACAAGAAATAAAAGACCCCTGCTTCTCGCCTTTTGCATATTGGTAAGGAAACAAATAAATAAGAAAAACTAAAAGCAATGGTTTATGTGTATTTAATAAATGATTAAATCACCGATTAAAAAACCATGTTGATGTGGAAGACAAAACACTCCCTTCTCGTTATGAGTATTTTTTTTTTTTTTTTTGATTTATTGATTCCATTATTTATAAATCTTTATGTTAAACATGTAATTATATAAAAAAAAGTCAAATACGCTTAAAGAATATTGGTTCGAAAATAGGAATTGCAATATTAGTTTGGAAGGAATTAACTTTGGTGGTTGAAAAAATTACTAAACCAATAAAAATAGATGAAATTGATAGATACAATAATATAAAGACTGATACAGAATGAGTAAGTCAACTATATATAAAAAATATTATTGATAAAAATTAAATGTATATAACGAAATAAACCTGCATACATATAGATGGTTATTAGAGAGCTAGAGAGTTGACATCAAATAGGACAGAAACTGTGATTCCCAAATGAATTTCACCTCAATAAACTAAATTAGGCATCTTTATGTGATAGGATCTATAACTTAGAAGGGCACTTTACCTTGAAGGGTTGAACATCACTCCCACAAATTCTGAGCACCTTGTTGATCTTGACTTTTACACTGTTAAGGCCTAAATTGTTAAACAAAAATCGTTAGAGCCTAACTCCGGCAGAATCTCGGAGGTCCTTCCAGAGTTTGACCCAGTCAAACCTGAATTAGGACCACCACAATCCCACACCATGGGTAATCTAGAAGAATACCCAAAAAGAAGAAGCCTAGTATAACATAATTGGTTTTAAAATAGGGAAAATAAATAATACGTACATGATGCTTCATGTTTCTACCTTTATTCCAATGCTAATTTTTTTTTTTTAAAAAGATGAAATAAAATTTCTAGATTAAGGGACGGAACATCTGCTTCATCTTTAATTCTCAGGCGACATTAGTTTCTACAAATGAAACACCACGATTCACAGATTTTTAGGATGTTGCTCCGGAGCCTTTTTAAGAAATCTTAAAAAAAGACTTTCATCATCTTAGGTGCAATTAACCAAATGAAATTGATCGCAAACACTACGAGGAAGAAAGAGACCTAGTGTTGGCATCTGTAAATGGCGGTGGAAGGCGATTAAGTATCGACAAAGAAGGAGAAGTTTTGACTTTGCATATTTGTTCGTTTCAATGGCGATTTATTAGAGGCAGCAGGTAATCGGAAACTGATCTATAGAGAAATTGATCCGGAAGAGAAGAAGCTGAAAGATGATCTTGTTGTGCAAGGCGATTGGGAAAATTGAATTGCTTCCGGTATTTCTAGGTATGTTTATGGTGACGAAGGATCGATGGGTTGTTAGGGTTGATAACAATTCCCCTGATTTAAAGATACTAAATGTTATAAATATTTACCATAATTAAGTGTGCCAAGATTATTATTATACCCGTAATAAGATTTTTAAAATGATTGGCCTACAATCATTCCTACATCCACACATGCACTCACACACACCAGAATAAAAAACATCTCAAAATTTGGATCTTCACTTCTTCAATTCAATAACATGTTTACAAAATTAACAAAAATAAATAAATGTAGAACAAGTTCTACACAAAAATAAATTGTTACAATAGCACAACCATTTGACTCTTATGATACTTATTCCCCTCTATCAAATCTATTAAAACAACATGAAAAGTGTTCCCAACTAGAAGAACAATGTTTGACTGAAAAGCTAAAATCGCACTTCAATTTCAACGGAAGGGAGAAAGGGCAACCACCCTTAGAAACCATATCTTGAATCCTATATGAAACTGCCTCAGATTGTTTGAGTGGAAGTGTCGGCATCCATTTTTCATGGTTCTTTTTCAGCTTAATCTTGATCGATTTTTCAAAACCCATATGCTTGAAGCAATCGACACTGATTATTATATTGCCTTGGTTTTAATCGATGTTTTCGCTAATCTAAATTAGATATGAGTCTGGGATGAGTATCCCCATGTTCTCTATGGACTTGTTGAGTTCCTGTTTGATGATTCTGGAATCTTCATTTTTTTCGAACATCTAGAAGATGTGGTGGAGTCGGTCGGAATCATTACAAGAACATGATATTGATGGTGGTAGAGTAATCAAGTAGTGGTGGTAGTGTTGAGTTTGTGGATCTATTATTGGTGGTATGGATCGTAAGAATCATCAAATAGAAATCAGGTGAGAAGTAATGGGAAAAATTAGGGTTCTAGCAAACATGGATGAAGATGAAGTCTTCATATTCGCAAAAGAATTGGGTTCATCAGATCTGTATTGGGGAAGAAGAAGAAGAAGTGGGTTGGGGGTTTGACTTTGCTTTTTTACTGAAGAGAGAGAGAGAGAGAGAGAGAGAGAGAGAGAGAGAGAGAGAAAGAGATTTTATTTTTTATTTTTAATTATTTAAATACCAAAATAAATAAAGAAAATAGAAAAAAGAAATGAAAAGGGTAAAATCAAATTTTCAATTCTATCAGGGACCAAATTCAGAAAAACTTTGGTTTTGGACATTCCATGCAAGATGGAAACTTTTTGGACCCTACTGAAATTTTTTAAATACCACATAGACCAATCTTACAGTTTTGTCTTATTATTATTATATAAAGGAAACTGATCCGTACACAACAATTTTTCTCCATACACAACAATTTGTACTTTAAAATATTGTATTGTATAATTATATAATAAATGAATTGTTGTATATAACAAAAAATTATTGTGTAAGAATCACTTCCCTTATATAAAACCCAGAGAACAACATTCTCACCTTCCTATTCACCTATCATCAATCCATCTCAACATACACTTATCTTTTTCTTTTCTTCCTCATTTTGCTTTCTTTGTTAATAACCCTCTCTTTGTAGATTTCCTAATTTTACTCCCTTCGATGGGATGCATAAATACCAAACAAATTTCATTTTCGTTTTAAACGCTTTCTATGTTTTGGCCGGGTATTATGAGTAAAGAAGAATTCTTTGATGATATAGGGAAGAGCTTTCTTGACCAAAAAGTGAATGTTGTAAACTTCACCCTCCAAAAAGCTTATTCATTTCATACTTATATTCCCATTTCTATGCTTCTAATTTCATAATCGACATGAATAGTGAGAATTCTTTTGAAAATTTAATTAATTACATACTAATTCACTCCTTCAATATGTGTCAATTTCCTTGATTGCTTTTCTACAAACTTAAATATTTGTATATAGATGTGCTTTTTTTTTTTTTTTTTTTTTTTTTTTTTTTTTTTTTTCTAATTTAGACCTCTTTGCCTTTTTCTACTTCTACCTTAAACTTGAAAATAATACTTGGTAAAAAAAATGGTTCCGCATTTCGATTTTGTATTTTTATTTTGATTCTTGTGTTCTCTTTGTTTTGAAAATGCAGAGTTATACCCTAAAAGTGAACATTCATTGTAATGAATGTAAAAGAATGGTGACGAAAACACTCCAACAAATTGATGGTATTGTGTTCCAATTTCATCAATCACTTTTTTTCACCTTTAAGACTTAATGGTGTCGGAGGTTTTGCCATCGTTGAAAGTCTATGTGGCCCTTTTGCCGGTGATGACCACCCGCAACCATTTTTTGTTTCTTGGTGGCAAATCTTAATGATAAACTTTCACCGATGACAAATCTCAATGGTAAACCTTTTTTGTTTCGTGATTGGTCATTGCAAATTTAAGTGTTTTATTTTATTATTTTTATTTATTTATTTTACTTTCAAAGGAAAAATATCACCAAAGCCTATTCATCAGCAAAATGTTGCAAAAATTATAAAATCATATGTGGCACCCTATGTGTCCTACTTTTACCGTTGACAAAACAACCACGACACCATTTAGCCTGATTGGTATAGGGAAATCTTTAGAAAAGTCATAACATTTACGCAAAAGTTACACTTTAGTCCCAATATTAATTTTTTGAACAAAAAAGTCCTGAAAACCGGCAAAATTTTGCTCTTTGACCCTTTTTACCGGTTGAAACCGGTACCAAACTAATTTGATACTATTTTGTAAACTAACCCAAAATATTAGGACTTTTCTATAAATAAAAAATATTAGGACTTTTCTATAAACAAAAATATTATGACTTTTCTACAAACAAAACCCTTATTATTATTATTAATATTATTATTATTATTATTATTATTATTATTAAAAATATAAAAAACAATACTATTTTTTGAACTTACTATTATTAATATTGTTACTAATACATATAAATGCATTTAAATGTAAAAATAATATTAAAGACAATGTTTAATGGCGGAGGTGGAGGAGATGGTGATGTTTTTAACATTGTAATCGTGAATGTGTATTTGTCTATTTTTACTTTGTATATATGGTCATTTCACATTTGTTATTATTGTTTTCAATTCAGAATATTAATACTGAACAATTTAAAAGAAGTTGCATATTTGTAAAATTGTTTATAAATAGTTTAAGGTAGAAGGGTTTCTCATTTTGTATATAAAAATGTTTAAGGTAGAAGAATTACTTTTTAAATGCAACAAATCCACTACAAACATCTATATAGGCAACCCATATCAAAATTCAAAAGTATTAATTACAATATCTTGTTTAATAAAAAGTAATAGGAATAATTCAAAGTATTAATCAAAATTCAAAAGTATTAATCCAAAAAACATGTCTTATTACTTTTTTTAAAACAAGATATTGTAATGAATACTTTTAAATATTGATATAGGCTACCTATATAGATGTTTGTAGTGCATTTGTTGGATTTGAAACTAATACCTCTACCTTAAACATTTTTATATAGAAAGTTAGAAATCTTTCTACCTTAAACTATTTATAAACAATTTTAGAAATATCCAACTTCTTTTAAATTGTTAAGTATTATTTTTCTGAATTAAAAAGAATAATAACAAATGTGAAATTACCATATACAAAGTAAAAATATACAAACAAACATTTATGATTTCAATGCTAAAAGCATCACCATCTCCTCCACCTCCACCCTTTAAACAATGTCATTAATATTATTTTTTTGATTTAAATGCAATTATATGTATTAGTAACAACATTAATAATATCAAGTTCGCAAAAATACTATTATTATTCATATTTTTAATAATAATAATAATAAGGGTTTTGTTTGTATAAAAGTTCTAATATTTTTGTTTATAGAAAAGTCGTAATATTTTTTGTTTACAGTAAAGTCTCAATATTTGCGTTAGTTTGCGAAATAGTCCCAAATTAATTTTGTACCGGCTTCAACCGGTTAAAAAGGGTCAAACTGCAAATTTTTGCCAGTTTTCATGACTTTTTCGTTAAAAAAAATCTTAAGACTAAAGTGTAACTTTTCTGCAAATATTGGAACTTTTCTAAAGATTTCCCATTGGTATATTTATAGTTTACTATATCTTAAATTCTTATGACACAACTATATATATATATATATATATATATATATATATATATATATATAGAGAGAGAGAGAGAGAGAGAGAGAGAGAAGTAAGTTAAATTGAGAAAAAAAAAGGTTGATAATTGGGGAACCATTCTTAACCACTCATTTATTTTGCTGCAAAAGCTTTCGTTGTACCAACTGAAAAGGAAAAGGAATACATATGTGTTTTCCAACAAAACATATTTCCTTAAACTATGTTAATTATTATCTTAATATATACAAAAACATAGTTTTTTTTTCGTAATTTTATTTTTTTGAATGATATTTTTATCGAAAAATGATTTTAAATATACCAAAATTCATGAGTTTTTATTCTCTACAAATAGACATCCATATTGATATAGTTTGAAGGTAAAATAAAAAAAATATTTTTTTAGTTTTTCCCTTATTGTTATTGTTATTAATAAGTGGATAAAAATGTGTCAGATTTTTAGTAAAGTACATTCGCTTATTAATAAAAAAATATTATTAATTATTTTTTTACAGATTAAGTATCATTCATATATAAATATGACATATAATAAACTCTTTAGTGCTTACATCAAGTCTCGTCACATGCCCTCTTTGCATCAGCACCGCACCCAATCCCGATATTGACGCGTCACAATATACCACAAAATCCTCCATTCCCTCCGGAAGGGCTAACATTGGGGCTTCACACAATCTCTGGAAAAGTGTCTCGAATGAGGCCTGCTACTCCAGGCCCCAATTGAAAGCCATGCCTTTCCAGGTCAGTCTGGTGAGAGGAACAACAATCCTGGAGAAATCCTTGATAAATCTCCGATAATAACCGGTTAACCCCAGAAAACTCCTGATCTCTGAAGGGGATCTCGACATCTCCTAACTCATCACCGCCTCAATCTTGGCCGGATCGACCAATATCCTATTCTGGTTGACGAGGTGTCGTAGGAACTGGACCTCTCGTAACCAGAAATCGCACTTGGAGAATTTGGCGTATAGCCTCTCCGATCACAGAACTCCAAGGATCACCCTCAAATGCTCCTCATGTTGCTCTCTGGATCTCGAATACACCAATATATCATCAATGAACACGATCACCGAACGATCCAACATCGGCCTGCACACCCTGTCCATGAGATCCATGAACACCCCAGTGCAATGGTGAGCCCGAAAGGCATCACCACGAACTTGCAATGCCCATAATGAGGCCTGAACACTGTCTTCTAGATATCCTCATCACGCACTCTCATATGATGATATCCAGACCTCATATCAATCTTGGAGAACCAAGACGCTCCCTGCAACTAATCGAACAAATCATCGATCCTCGGCAAGGGGTAACGGTTCTTGACCGTCAGGTTGTTCAACTCCCGGTAATCAATGCACATCCAGTGTGAACCATCCTTCTTCTTGACAAAAAGGATTAGCGCTCCCCATGGCGAGCTACTCGGCCGGATAAACCCCTTCCCCAGCAGCTCCTGCAGCTGTGAGGATAACTCCTGCATCTCTGGTGGTGCAAGGAGATAGGGTGCCTTGGCAATAGGCGCTGCCCCCGGGACCAAATCGATACGAAAATCTACCTGCCTCTCGGGAGGCACTCCCGGCAGCTCCTCAGGAAAAACGTCCGGGAACTCATATACTATCGGGACCTCATCGACCGACCTCATCCTCTCTGCATCTACTCTTGTATCCACCACATAAGCCACAAACCCGCTACAACCCAGCTGTAGGCTCTGCCTCGCTCTGGCAGCCGAACAAATTGTTGACCCAGAACGAGTACCCTCGCCATAAACCGTAAGAACTCCCCCACTAGGGTCTCGTATGCTCACCAGCTATCGCTCGTAGTCGATAACCACTACAAACTTGCTCAACCACTCCATGCCCACGATGACACAGACATCTCCCATCACAACGGGACCAAATCAATCGGAAACTCAATGCCAAAGATCTCGAGCACACATCCTCAAATCACAACAGTGGCATACACCGCTCTCTTGTCAGCAATGGAAACTCGCAAAGGTCGACTCAACGCCTCATGACAGATACTGATGTGCTGACAAAAGGCTAGCGACACAAAAGACCGATTCACACTCGAGTCAAATAACACCAAAGCAGGTACAAAACTCACAAGAAATGTACCTACACATATCATAATATAAGCATAACATCACAATTCAAAATAAATAGATGAACGAATACATACCAGCCACAACATCGGGTGCTGCGCGGACCTCCTCCGCTGTCAACTTGAAGAATACATACCAGCCTTCACCGGCCGACTCTCCGTAGCTCGTACAACAGCAGGGGTAGATCCCTGTGATGCTCCCTAAGCTGACCACCACAACTGCGGACACTCGACCTTTCGGTGTACGGTCTGGTTTCGGTGAAAACAGACTACAATCCCCTTGGGGAAATCCTTGGCCATGTGCCCCTCCTTGCCATACTTGTAGCAAGACCCTGCCCTACACACCCCCTCATGACTCTTGCTGCACTTGCCATAAGTGCGGACCTTCTGGTTTCCTGATATCGAATCGGCGGGCTTGGCCTGCTTGGTAGCCGGCTGGGATTGTGTCGGTCGTCGATCCCTCCCCTGAGACCCTGCCTCCTCCCTGTCCTGAGTCTCGAGCTCAATCTCCTTCTTCCGGGTATTTTCCTGAAGCTCGACAAATGTCCGGTATGTCGAGTTCGCCACGAACTCGCGGATGTCTCTCCTCAAAATGCTTAAATATATACTCATGCGTGCCTGCTCGGAAGACATGTGCTCAGGGTAGAACATCGCCCTATCATGGAACATCCTGGTGATCACTGTAACAGACTTGGTACCCTGCTTGAGGGTCAAGAACTCCTAGGCCAAACGTTCTCTTTCCACTGGGGGAACATACTCATCACGAAACATAACGGTGAACCTCTCCCAGGTCACCGCGGAAAGCTTTGTAGAAGAATAGTGCACTGGCACAAACTTCCACCAGTCCTTCACCCCCAAGCGAAGCTGGTTCAGCGTGAACCGAACTCTCAGATGCTCTGGACAAGAACACGTATAGAAGCATCCCTCAATATCAGAAATCCATCTCATCATAGCGATCAGGTCCTGTGTTCCATCAAACTTTGGTGGCTTCGTGTTGCTGAACTCTCGGTACAGCAACGAGTCACCCCCCTGTGGCCTCGCAGCAGCAACGGGTGCGGTAACTGCAGCAACAACAACATCAGTAAGAGCAGTGTAACGCTCCCTAAAAGTCTCGATCAGGGTGGTCTTGATAGACCCAAACATCTTTGGTATCTCGGCTCGGATGGAAGGAGCCACCTCCTTGTGAATCAACCTGCGGATCTCCTCATCGCTAACACCATTGCTCTCAGGTGTGTGTTGTGCCCCAACCATGATGTCTCTCTGAAATACAACACAAATATATCAGAGACTCGCTCGAGTGTACACACACTCGATATCCCATTCCTACTCGCTCCCTGGTACCCTAAGGATTCTTACTTGGGCTGCGCACCAATACTACTGTTCACATCACATCAGTATTCACCCCATGTCCTACTCCTAGGATCCCAAGTCCCAAGTACTATGCTCTCTCTATGCATAATCTACTCTCTAGCAGATCTCTCATAAGCCCGTCGTTGCTATCTACTCATTCTTAGGCATCTCCTAGCAGCAAAACCCCTAGGCTAAGGCATCACAAATCATTCCACTCTAGTCCTAATAAGAATACCTAGCCTACTCTAGCATGCATATCATATCATAACATATCTCATAACTCATAATGTAAGGGTATTTTGGGAAATCAGCGTTCGAGCGCTGGATGATCGTACACACTGCTCTACTCTGCTCTTTCAAAAACTTTTTACTCTTTGAGAAAAATTTTGTAATTTTATTTTGAAAATCTCTAAAATCCTCAGTTTGAGTTCAGATACGCCCGAAGGTGCACCCGAATCCCTCAAACCAAGGCTCTGATACCTACTTGTAACACCCAAAATTTTCAAATAATTTTTCACATTTTAAAAACATACTTTAATTCATAAATATTATAAAAATGTCATTGTATCATATACCAATCCATAGAAACAAAACCTAAGATCATAATGTGTAAAAACTCCTCATGTGTGTACTGATCATGCCGGCGCCTTCCCGCGATCCCCACTAGTACATGAAACATATAACATAACACTGTAAGCATAAATGCTTAGTGAGTTCCCCAATATACCACATACAAAACATATTAGCTACTCGAGGCTATAACTCTGTATGACCCTCTGGTCAGCGTATCTCAGTAGGACCCTCCAGTCCTATATCTCTATGGACCCTCTATTCCTAACTCTGTGGACCTTTCGGTCCTAACTCTGTACACTCTGAATCATACATAGCACAAATCACATAGAAATCACATCATACAAAAACCATATAAGATACGCTGTCACATAACTATAATTATTACTCTTTGGTAAAGTATAGTGAGAAGACTCACCTCGGGTAACTCGGTAATCTCAAACTCGGTAAAAATCTGGTCTAGGATCCGCCTAATCACATGGAATAAGTAATCTAATCAATACAACTATCAAGGCTAGACTATTCCCTTTCTTAGCACTCTCAGAAGGGTAAAAGACCATTTTACCCCTCTCATGGCTTAATGACCCTAAAGTTAACCAAACCCTAAAAGTCAACAAAAGTCAACTCTCCGGGTTACGCTGCGCATACTAAACTTGTACGCTAGGCGTACCCGGCGACCTCACAGAAATGGGGAACGCGACCACCCTACGCCGCACGTACTGGGATTATGCCCCGTGTAACTCCTAGTTTCAGACTTCTTAGCTTTTGGGGTCTTAAACAGTTAAGACACACGTCCAACTTTTAGATCTGACCATTTCTAAGCTTGTTAATCCCTAAAGTTGGTGACTTTAAGGCTTTGCATGGCTGTAAAAGTCATGAACACCCATAACATTCCATTTCCAACCCTAGAAAAGCTCATAACTCAAGCATGACCCCATAACAACGACGAATTTGAGATTTTTATGGATCTACAACACATATATCACTGAAATGGGATAGATCTAGGTCCATGGAGTCCCTAATGCTCATAAAGTCTCCACCTTGGGTCTTTAACCCTAGAAATGGTCCAAGCAACACCAAACCAAAATGAACAGGAAAGTTTTGAGCTTTTTACCTCTAGATGAAGCTCCTCACTCTAAAGAACTCAGATCCAAACTTAAGCTTCAAACTCTAGCCTCCACAAGCTCTTCTCCTTCTTCTTCACTAACACATAAAGGCACTTTTAGCTCAAAACACTCACACACAAGCTTTAGGACGAAGGAAATGCTCTCTTAGGGTTTCACTCTCAGATATGATGGCCGAGGATAAAGCCTTAGCATTCCTTATATAGTGTACAAGCCAAATATTAGGGTTTGCATCTGGGCCTGCTACGCCCAGCGTAACCCTGGGTACGCCCATCGTACCTAAGCGAGTCCGCATCCAAGTTAAGCGCATGAGTACGCGCAACGTACTCTCCAGTACACCTAGCGTACTAATTTGCTACAAATTCACTCAAGGGCTAATCTTGACAACTTGACAAAAGAGAAAGGTTAAATAGTTGTACCTGAATTTCGGGATGTTACAATTAACATATAAATATTATATATATTTGTCAAAATACCTTCTAATATTCATAAGTGAATATATTCACAAGTGAATATACCTTGTAATATTCATATGTGAATATACTATGTAATATTCATAAGTGAGTATATCATCTAATATTCATACGTGAATATACTATGTAATATTCACATATGAAATATCATTTAATATTCATAAGTGAATATACCATATAATATTCACAAGTAAATATACTATGTTAATATTCAAGAGTGAATATATCGTCCAGTATTTAAATATGAATATAGTATGTTTATTATATGATATATTTATATATGAATTGTAAAAAAAATACCATATTTTTATTCATAAGTAAATAACGAATGTACTGTAATAAAACATGATGCATTTTTATTCATTTATGAATAACGATAGCTGAAAATATAAAAAAGATAAATTTTGTATTTTATCTTAAAACTATATCAATATTGATGTCTATTTTTAGAGAATAATATTTAAAATCATTTTTTTGATAAAAATATCTTATAAAAATTAAAAAAAAAAACCCAGAAAAACTATGTTTATATATATATATATATATATATATATATATATATATATATATATATATATATATATATATATATATATATATATATATATATATATATATATATATATATTGGAGATTCTGTTTTCCCATAACGGATTTTTTTAGGAAAACCAATTTTGTGAATAATCAAATATCTTACATGGTTTTAGAGTCTGCGTCTTCTATCCCCATGGATTAATGTATGCTTGTTTATCCGCATCAAACCCCATCTCTAAGGCAGTGTTGTTGTACTCCCAAATTGATGTGATACGGTCCTGTAATTGTTTGTTTATGTTGGTAATGTAATTATCTATATATGTTGGAATGCTACTCTACTCTTCCTAAGGGCTCTTTTGGAAAGCCAATTTAGGAATGCACATATATTTTACCATATTTATATATAATAACAATTTATTATATTTATATATATAATAACAATTTATTATGTGGTAAATTGCCTTTTTAACTCTATAAAATTTTCTATTTTAGGCGTTTGCACAGTTGGTGTTGACTCGGAACATGGGAAGGTGACTGTATTGGGGAATGTTGATCCGAAGACACTCCTCAAGAAGCTTGCAAAAAGCGGGAAGCCTGCAGAGATTTTGGGTACTTCAAGCATGAATAAACAAATTACAAATCAATTTAAGAATGTTGAAATCGATAGTTGACAAGGCGATGAGAAAAACCAACAACAATACCTCCCTGTGATAACCCGTTAGTAGAAGAGAGACGATTTGAGTAAGGGAGGAAGTGAGAGTGGAAATGTCACAAGAGATATGGGAGAGGGGAGCATCATTAGAGGTGTATTATTTGGTAGTTTATCTGGATAAACTGTTATGCCATTTTTACTATTTACATTAATATTTATATGTAATCATCTTGTGAAATGAGACATCAATAAAGAAAATATATGTAGATTGTGATCATAATAAAATGGTGGAATTGAAAACAAAGATATAATCGATGGTTGGTTGAAAAAATATCATCTATATTAATTAATCTTGAAAAATTATGGATATATAGTTTTTTAAAATGGTGACATTTGAATATACTTATAACTTACTTCCACTTCCATCTATGTCCTAGAATCGACTTAAACATTCAATCTTATAGATGTAAGAAATCTGCCCACACCACTAGACAATGTGTATTCATCCTTTTATAGATATATTATGGTTTTTATGTAACTTGATTTTATTATATACATTGTTTATTATTTTTTTGTTACACATATTAGGGAAAAATAAACATGTCACTGAATTTTATGTCTTCTACTATGTTACCACAATATTTTAGTGATTGTGATGAAATACAATCAATTTTAAAAAGAATTTTATCTTGACCCTGCATTGTGAGTTTATCATCATCATCATCATCATCTCATAGACATTAGAACACCATCAAATATATCTGAGCATGCATTAATATCAACTATCTTTACAAATAATATTTATAACCTTGAAAATCACATAAACATACATGATGATACAAATAGAATCAAAGCATTATATTTTGTAGGGATATATGCTTAGAAAACCGATGCAGTTACCTTACGAAACAGAATTAAGATTTGTTTCCCACAAAGTATTGATGAGCTACATAAGGAAATAGCGTGGAATTTGGTGATGATAACCATTAGAGATGATGGTATTGTTCATGAGATTTTTTTTAAGTTGTTGTAGAAATAAGTTGGATTGATAATATAACATAATAATCTAACATAATAAATGAAAATCAATTTTACCAAATATCATGTTCTCGTTGAATTTGACACATGTTATTTTTTAAAAAATTTTGAATTATTTTTTCCACTTGTTATTTTCTTAAATTTATTTTAGTGAGATTTATATATGTAAAGTAGATCATTTTATTAAATTTCATAATAACTGTTTTAAAACCTTCTAAATATCGTACATTGTTATTCAATTACTTACTTTAGTTATTATATTCTTTTTATTTATGTAAAATTATTACTATAAAAAATATATGATACTTATAATTTTACACTAAACTTTTTTTATAAACCTATATAATACACGGATCATACACCTAGTGTTTTATAAAAGTAGGTTCGTTTTGAATGGGGCTCACCGTCTTTACCATTTCTTGTGGTTTATTTTCATAACAACAATATATATTTTAATTTATAACCCTTACATGTTACAAGTTTAAGCCTTCATTTTTATCTCATTTTATTTATATATTTCATTATTAAATAATAAAACTTTTATCCTTATTATATATCACATAGATTAAATGTTTCAAAATATTTATTTATAATTTATGTATTATTTTAAAAAAGTATACCAATAAATAGATATTATAAATACCTTCAAATATATATTAATATTGAATATATTCCAATATCACACAATTACAAGATAAACTGAAAACCAGAATACAACATTAATTAAAAAATTACAATACAAATAAAACACTTAAATAACAACAATAATGCATCAACATTATGTCCAAAGGCCTAAGAAACATATTTGAATGTGGATACATGTGTCGAGCTATTTGGAAGATGAAACCACTTCGCACCATATTAGGATTTGAAATAGGAGAAGTTGTAATATACTTTGACAACTCATCAAAGTTATTCTCCCAAGTTCCACAAATAGACTTTTTCCCTACCTTAACATGAAAAGAAACATCAACATTTATACTATTTTTAATATCTTAATTATTGTATATGTTTCATTGGAAGTGTTGGTACATGAAGTGGACCTTGACAACTAAGTGAATATTTTTGTTTTGATTGTGATATGTTGAGTTGATGTAAAGAATAGATTGGACGTGGACCGGAGATAAATTTTTGACAGTAACTTGGAATGAACGGAATCTGATGTGCCTTGCATCACAACAAAATAGTTATCTCATTTTTTTATTAGATAATATCTTTTGTTTATATTTTGTTTGTAAAGCGTGCTAGGTGTGGATGTTGGTCCGCGATACTTATCCATGTTCTAGTGTCTTGAATGTACTTCTCTAGTCTATAAATAAAGATGATAGGTGTATGTTGAAATCTGTGACTCAAACGTAATCACAAATATCTTGTAATGTTCATCTGAAATATAAGTTATAGTTATTCATAGAACATATGTTGTTCACCATGTATTAACTTTAAGTCTTGCATGCAAGCTTGGTAAAAATTCAACGAAGTTATTTATCCTTGCTTTATACAGTTATTATGTAAGGATGGTTCATATAATCTCCATGATATGTCATGTTAAATTTCATATTTAAATTATATTTGAGCTTTTAAAGATCCATCTAAGTTAAAAATTAAACATCATGTAATCATATTTCTCAAACAAGTTGCCTCTCTACAATTGGTTGATTTTTATTTTTTTTCTAAAAACTTTATTATTACTTTTTAGAAAGAACTTGATTAAAAAAACTTTATATACCACTTAACTAATTTTTCAAAATTTAGGGAGTTATGGCATAATATTACCTTTACATATATCTAACAGTGTTGGTAGCTCGAATTGAGCTATGATATTTTTTGTAAGTTGTTAGGTCTCGTAGATTGTATATGTTGCGTCAAGTCTGTATGCAAATCGTTTTTCAAGTCATGTATTACTTAGTCTTTGCTTTCTATATGTGATATGGTTGTATGCATTTCATATATTTGTTTATTACTTAGGCTGACAATTTATGCTGTTGACTTAGGTTTCTTGACCTCATTGGTAAGGCCCTAACGTACTCTTCTCTCATGTAATATATATATATATATATATATATATATATATATATATATATATATATATATATATATATATATATATATATATATATGTAAAGAAAGTAAAGAACACTAACAATTCTCAACTTGAACAGTTTATTCACTATAAACCAGTTCGATCAAACATTTACTTATATCAGAAACCTCTCTACAAATATACTCACACTCGAATGTTTACATGAATCTCAGAAAACTCTATGAAAGAATATATTCTAGATTTACACATGAACTCTAAACTGAAACCCTAACTTGAGAGAGAAGAGAGAATCTGAATTAGATGATATCTATCGACTTACATACAAATCCACAAACAAAACACAATAAATATGCCGGGTACATAGCTCCATAGAGCAATCCATAAACCTTCGTGCAAACCCGGAAACCTGTATGAAGAATACACAACACACCCAACACAAATATAAAATATATACAACTTACCCTCTTAAGAATTAATGACAAGTTTGACATAAAGGATACTTATTTAAACCTGTATGTAATCATATTTCTCAAACAAGTTGCCTCTCTACAATTTGTTGATTTTTATTTTTTTCTAAAAACTTTATTATTACTTTTTAGAAAGAACTTGATTAAAAAAACTTTATATACCACTTAACTAATTTTTCAAAATTTAGGGAGTTATGGCATAATATTACCTTTACATATATCTAACAGTGTTGGTAGCTCGAATTGAGCTATGATATTTTTTGTAAGTTGTTAGGTCTCGTAGATTGTATATGTTGCGTCAAGTCTGTATGCAAAACATTTTTCAAGTCATGTATTACTTAGTCTTTGCTTTCTATATGTGATATGGTTGTATGCATTTCATATATTTGTTTATTACTTAGGCTGATAGTTTATGCTATTGACTTAGGTTTCTTGACCTCATTGGTAAGGCCCTAACGTACTCTTCTCTCATGTAATATATATATATATATATATATATATATATATATATATATATATATATATATATGTAAAGAAAGTAAAGAACACTAACAATTCTCAACTTGAACAGTTTATTCACTATAAACCAATTCGATCAAACATTTACTTATATCAGAAACCTCTCTACAAATATACTCACACTCGAATGTTTACATGAATCTCAGAAAACTCTATGAAAGAATATATTCTAGATTTACACGTGAACTCTAAACTGAAACCCTAACTTGAGAGAGAAGAGAGAATCTGAATTAGATGATATCTATCGACTTACATACAAATCCACAAACAAAACACAATAAATATGCCGGGTACATAGCTCCATGGAGCAATCCATAAACCTGCGTGCAAACCCGGAAACCTGTATGAAAAATACACAACACACCCAACACAAATATAAAATATATACAACTTACCCTCTTAAGAATTAATGACAAGTTTGACATAAAGGATACTTATTTCAACACCCCCCCCCCCCCACAAACTGATCATTAATTCATAAAAATTTTATTAACTTTTAAAAACATCAATCATACCAAGGCGATTAGAAATATATTCATGCTGTGAAATACTCAACGACTTTGTCAAAATATCTGCATTTTGATTTAAAGAACTAATTTTATTTATTTTCAAAATTCCATTTTCAACCTTTTCACGAATAAAATGCAGATCTATTTCAAAATGCTTAGTCTTTTCATGAAATACAGGATTTAGAGCTAATTTAATAGCTGACTCATTATCACAAAAAAACATTAACTAGAGTTAAACCATTAATACCAAAGTCAAACAACAATTTTAAAATCCAAATTATTTCACAAGCCACAGAGCCTAATGCTCTATATTCAGAGTCAGTTGAAGAACGAGAAACAATATTCTGTTTCTTACTTTTCCAAGATAAAAGCGAATTCCCAAAATAAACTAGAAAACTAGTAACAGACCTGCGACTAAATAAACATTTAGCCCAATCTGCATCTACATAAGCAATAATATTCATAGAATTATCCTTTGTTATATGAATACCCTTACCTGGACAACTCTTTAAATATCTTAGCAATGTAAATGCTACTTTTAAATGTGACATATATGGTTTATGCATATACTGGCTCAAAATGTGAATAGCATACGAAATATCTGGGCGTGTCATAGTCAGGTAAATTAATTTTCCAATTAGTTTTTAAAATTCAGTGATATTAACAACACAATCAGAACTATCCAAATCTGACTCTCTTTTGGTTCAACAGTTTTATTAAGATTTGAAACAAAACATAGATTTTCTTTATCCAGTAAGGAATAGTTAACTGTTTTTTCGATACCAAACTTATGTTTTCCTTCCACAATATAGTCACTAAATTTAGCAGGCAAATTTACAGTACGACCAGATCTAGTAGCCCTAATAGATTGACCACTCTCACGAGAATTTGTATTATCTTGACCGCTTTCCTCAGACATTGAAGAAGGACTAGGAAACGTCTCACCAGAAGAAGGCACATGTGCCTCCCCAGTCTGGTTGCTGACATCAAAGAGATTAGTCTCATCCAGATATTGGTCTGCACTAGCACCATCCAACTGATGGCCCTCTCTTAAGCTATCTACACTAGAACTATCAAGTAAAGAACTAGAATGCAAAGAATCATCATAGGAAAAAGGATCACTAGAGCTCAAAGGAACATTATATTTATTTGTAAGTGAAGAAGAATTGAGCTTGAAAGGAAAAACAGACTTATAAAATTTAACATCCCTGGAAACAAAAACAAGATTTGAGTCAAGACTAAGAACTTTATATCCTTTTTTATCAGAAGAATAACCAAGAAAAATACATTAATCAGCCCTTTCAGAAAATTTGTCCAAATTATTTAATTTTGTTGTAAAACATAAACATCCAAAAACTCTAAGTCTATCCAAAATAGGAGAAGATTTGTAAACCAGTTCATAAGGAGAAGCACCTTTTAAAACAGAAGTAGGATTTCTATTAATTAAGAAAACAGAAGTTAAAACAGCCTCTCCCCAATACTTGAGAGGTAAACCTGATTGAAAAATTAAAGACCTAGCAACATTTAAAATGTGTCTGTGCTTTCTCTCCACAACTCCATTTTGTTGTGCAATGTGAACACATGAAGTTTGATGCATAATATCTTTAGATTCAAACAATTGTCTCATCTTATTATTTAAAAACTCAGTCCCATTATCTGACCTAACTGTTTTGATTTTAACTTCAAATTGATTTAAAAGAATATTGAAAAACAATAAAACACAATCATAGACTTCATCCTTTGATTTTAACAAATATACCCAAGTAGCTTTAGTAAAATCATCCACAATGGTCAAGAAATATCTAAATCCTTTGTGACAACCCAAAATTTCCATTGTACGAACATTATCTATTCAATAGAAGCTAGTCCAGTTTCTGTAAATTTCAGACTTGTCCGAACAAGTTTGTGTACATTAGGGTTTACGTTTCTAGACGTATCAGGAGAGTGGATGCTCCTGTAATTGTGAAACTTGAACATTTTAAGTTTCATAATGTTATAGTCCGACTTCTGGAATAAAAATATTTTCTGTCAAATTATTCCAGGACTATAAATAGATTTCTGAATTTAATTAATTCATATTTCACAATTCCAACTAGAGAAAAGCCAATTCTCTCTGAAGGATCTTTGGGTTTTCATCCCGGATTGTGAGTCTACTTTCCTAAACGTGTTTTAATACTTGTTATATGCTTTATAACATCAATTATATGTCCAAAATACAAGATCCGTGAGTTTACCGCCCAAGAACGTTCTTGGGGAGTAAACTCCAAAACGGAGCCAAATGGCTTCCTAGTCCCGATTCCTTGTTAGACAACTTGTTTAGGGGTTAGGGTATGATCTTTATGGACCAAAAAGCAGCCAAGAAACACAAGTTATTGGAGTTTACGGCCAAGGAACCTTCTTGGGCCGTAAACCCCTTTTTAAGGGACAAACATGCCCTAACTTGCCTCCTTGAGCCTTAGGACTTTAACCACTAGTACTTGTGCTTGTTTTGGACTTGAAAACACTTCAAAATGATAGAATTTTAGGAGTTTACGGCCAAGGAAAGGATCTTGGGCCGTAAACCCCTCTTTCTTATGTTAAAAATCATTCCAAGCACACCTTAGGCCTTAAGACAATTTACCTTGCATACTTGGGACTAGAATGGAGTGTAGAACACATAAAAACCACTCCTTGAAAGGAGTTTACGGCCAAGGAACATATCTTGGGCCGTAAACTCCATGTGAAGGCACAAAAGTGTGCCTCTTGTCCCCATTAGCCTTAGATAAATTCATGGAAGCCATCCTTGATGTTTAAGAGCCTCAAAACAATTAAAAGCCATCACCCCATAGGAGTTTACGGCCGTAAACTCTAGGGTGAGAGGACTTTAGGCCGAAAACTCCACCATGGAGTATTCTAGAGCCTTAAACTACTTCATGTGTTATTCCAACAATGCTAGGAGTGTTCTAGGATCAAGATAGCACCATAAAACACCCAAAACCACCCTTTGAGGAGTTCACGGCCATAAACCCATGAGTTTACGGCCTTAAGCTCCAAGGTGTGGGGTTTGTTGGGTGGTGAACTCCTATGCAAGGCCATTTGATGTTTCAAACCCTTTTGCCTTGTCCCGTAGCAACTTAGATGCAACCATTTGAACCTTAAACACTCATAAGAGTGTTTACATGTTCCTAATTGTGTTAACTTACTTTGTTAAGTTATTATGTGGCTAATTAGTTATATATATGCTTATTATATGATAACTAGGCTCGAACGTGTGAACAAGTCTCCGTTTGACACTTAGCACGGTACCCGATACATCAATTCAAACGACTCACCACAAGTGAGTTCATACCCCTTGAATCAACCTTTGAAATGATTTTAAATGTTTTACATACTTTATGGTGGGGGATACAAGTCAAATACTTATAGTTATTGCTTCAATCACATGTGATTGCATTTAATCACATGTGATTAATAACTAGGAAAACAACGATTTTTACCACTGTTCAAACTGTTTATCAAATTGTTTCACTTCAAATGTTTTACAAACTCTTTTTAATTATCAAATGCTTTTATTAAACTTTTTTTTACTTCTTATAAATTGCATGCCCATATATGTATATATATATATATAAGTAATGTTTAAAAGGCTTAGGAAGGCCATCCGCCCTATTTCCTTTTCGCGCACTGAGATGTGGTCTGGTGGGATTTCGGGTGACCATCCGAAGGTCGTTTCAACATTAGTTATATATCATATATACATGTATAGACATAAAAGTACTTCCATATTCATATTTATCAGTACATCAATAGTTAGTTACCATCGGGGTAACACAATACATATACATATACTAGAAACAATACATGTACACTGATGCTAGAAACAATACATATACATATACTAGAAACAATACATATACATATACTAGAAACAATACATATACAATGATGCTAGAAACAATACATATACATATACTAGAAACAATACATATACATATACTAGAACAAGAAACAGTACATATACATGAATACTTTATTATTGTGATTTAAATCGGAGCATGACTTAACTGTCATGGCTCGAGTTGTAGCCAGAATTCTCTTGAAGGGAGAGCGTGAGTTTGCGTATAGATCTATACTGGATTGACAATCCTACACCTTGCTGCTAGCTACAGCCGGACCTGCAGGTCTGCGGGTGCCAAACGTCATTCCGTTATTACGACCATTCATTTGTCGTTGTTACTAGTCGATAGTATGGTGCAATTTATCACGTAATGCCTTAATATAAATCCGGTTTAAGGTAGTTAGTACAACAGTAGTTCTTATAATACAAGACTACAGTACTACAATAATTTACCCATTACATATTTTTAGTGATAACCTCACTTAAACGTTTATGTACAAACTATATTCTGTTAAATGATAGTTACATTTGGGAAATTACACACTTTTACATCAAACGAGCATACAAAACAGTTAAGCCTTGGTAGAAGGCTACTTTAATAGAAAATATAGGTTTTTCTGAGAGATTCAAACTTTTACAAACAATTGCAAACTTTTACATACATTTTACAAACTTATACTTGATACATGTTCAAACACTTTTGAATGACAAATACCGACACTAAAATACTTATGAAATCACCAGCTTAATGCTGATAAACTCTTCCAAAATAACTTGTATTCTCAGGTCATCAGTAGACAGGTACCGAGGCCAGCTTTTGAGAAGATGGAGCGCATTCAAGACTCATCTTATTACTTTGATATACGTTATTTTTGGTGTCTATAATGTACAGAACACGCTTGTATTAAAATTATATATTTAATGCAATGGATGATGTTGTTTGCTTATTTACATTTACTGTGTTGTGATACTTACATGACGTCCTCCGCCCCAGAACGTTTCCGCCGTTCTTGGTTTTGGGGTGTGACAGATTGGTATCAGAGCATTGTTTATAGTGAATCAAGTGTATCAACCCATAAAAGATATACTAAAATATAAACCCATTTGGGATTAAAACACTCTGACCAAGAGTCTATACTTAAAATACTAAAATATTTAATTAAGTATACTAGTCTACATTCATACTAAAACCAGTGTCACAACGACAAGAACAAAAGTATTACGATTGTTAAATATCACAGGTAAGCTCGGGGATATATGGTCAGTCCTGGGAATGGCATAGCCGGATCAACTATGCTGGTCCGAGGAGTGATTAGCATATGCCCTAGAATGGTTGTGATGTGTTAACAAGTCTAAAAACTTACCAACAATACCACAAGAAGATTCAATAGAACCTAAACTTAAAATACTATAGGTGTATTTTGTACTACCAACTACTTGTATACTATATCTTTATACCTCTCTTCTCGCGTAGATTTAGATGGCTGGATTCCATCACGGCGACCCGTACTTTCCAAATGAAGGCAACGCAGGATGGCTCGAAGCGAAGTCTAACGATGAACACCCAATTCCATTGGATGATCATCAAGCTGAAGGCTTCTCAGATGGATCGGACTCTGAGCCCGAAGACAACAACCTACCTCCAGTAGGTCAAGCCCCGAACAACAACCCTCGACCAGCTTTTCTAGGTCCCACTCCCTTGTGGGTAGATAACTTGAATCGCTGGAGTGACGAACAGGGTCAACCCTTACCATACTTTGGGGACCGAACCTTTTACAACGTCAGCGATGGCGGCTCTGCTGACCGAGCTCTACCTGTCCTTATCCGTAGGATATCTCGTAATGTCGAGCAAGGTCGAGCAGCCATCGACCGAGTCGTGGAGATTGATGCCAACTCTGGTGTCAACACAGTCCGCATTCGCCGTCTCGAAGAAGATATGGAACGGACCCGGAGAACCAATGAAACTCTGCAGCAGCGTCTGGTTGCCTCTCAAGCTGAGGTCATGGAACTTCGAGCTCGTCAAAGGGCTCATGAACGACACCTTCAAGAGGTGGTACGTCAAATGAGAGACCTCAGGGTTCTCCCGAGGAATACTCATTGCCGTTAGATGATGTATGGTACATCATTATCTTTTGGGCTAAGGACTAGTCTTTTAACATCTGTGCTCTAAGTAGCACTTATCTGTAAAATATTCCTAACTTTCAGTACTCTAATTAGGAATCTAAGAACTGTCAAACTTTCTGTATGGTATGATGTAAGACCTACTGTTAGGTCAATTTTCATTGAACTCGTTACATCAGTAATACCAGTATTATTGACAACTACCTACTCTGGGGGATGAATCTTTACATTTGGATTTCCCTACACATCTTTCTGGTTATGAACACAAACACTCATTCAATTGTTGGGCCATGGTTAGTTAGTCCATGTGTCATTCGCACATTACTTACAAATTGATTCTTACCATTTTTCTCATCTTTATAAACTTATAGTTGAAAGATGCCTCCTCGCAAATCTCCCAGGACTAGGAATAATCCAGCACCTCCACCGCCTCCTCCACCTGCGGTCATCGATACTGTAGCTCTGAACGCTGTCGTAGCTGCAGCAGTGGCAACTGCCATGGCTCAGTATCACTCATCAGATGCTAGCAGAGGTGGAACCCCGGTTAACTCCATTCCGGTTGAAACTCCTGTGCGCTCGAGAGAGTGCTCTTACAAGGATTTCACCAACTGTAAGCCGAAACCCTTCCATGGGACCCGCGGAGTCATTGCTCTTTCGCAATGGTTCGAGAAGACTGAATCTGTCTTCGAAATTTGTTCTTGCCCTGCTGCGTGCAAAGTCAAATATGCCGCATGCACCTTCGAAGGGAAGGCACTGACGTGGTGGAACAACCACGTTAAATCTCTAACTCTCGTCGTGGCCAACGACATAGGCTGGGATACGATGAAAGACCTCATGATTGAGGAATACTGCCCGAGGGGCGAGATCCAGAAATTGGAACAGGAGCTTTGGAGCCTGACCATGAAGGGCACCAACATTATCGCTTACACTGCCCGGTTTAGCGAACTGGTGGCCCTCTGCCCTAATATGGTTCCCACTGAAGGGAAGAAGATTGAAAGGTACATATGGGGGCTAGTTCCTCCGTATCAGGGGAATGTTGTATCATCAAACCCCGCTACCTTCGACAGTGCCAAGCGACTGGCATAGCGACTCATTGACCATGGTGTCAAAACCCCTGCAACCACAACAACCCTAGCCATCTCAGAACCATCCAAACCCGCTGACACCAAGCGGAAGTTCTGGGATGACAAGAAGAGGCAGCGAGCTGCCAAGAAGCAGCAAATTGTGGCTGTACATGCCGCAGTAACCCCTGCTACTACTGCTCCAACGAAGCAGTATGCTGGAAGTTTGCCGAAGTGCAACAAATGCAACTTCCACCACAACGGCCCCTGCTGTGAAATGCAGTGCTCTAACTGCAACAGGAAAGGACACACCGTCCGTTTCTGTAAATTCCCGGCGCAACCGATCACGCAAGTCCCTGGCTCTGGCGCGAGCCCAACTTGCTATGGATGTGGCGAAATAGGCCACTATAAGAGGGACTGCCCCAAAGCAAGAAATGCTGGAGGAGCAGGGAGGGTACTAGCTATAGGCCACGGGGAAGCAGTCGCTGACCCGACAGTGGTGACTGGTACGTTCCTCCTTGATAACTCCTATGCATGCATTCTGTTCGATAGTGGAGCGGAGCGAAGCTTTGTAAACCACAAATTTGCTCGCATGCTTAAACCACAACCACACGCACTTAAAGAACAATTCACAGTAGAAATGGCTAATGGCAAAACAGAAAACACCAGTAGCATATACTTAGGATGTATCCTAACCCTAGATAACCATTCATTCCCAATCGACCTCATGCCGGTCTCAATAAAAAGTTTCGACGTCATCATCGGCATGGATTGGTTGAGTCTACATCGCGCCGACATCATGTGCTTCGAGAAAGCAGTCCGACTAAACCTTCCGTCTAACGAAACTCTTATAGTCTACGGCGACAAACCTGGTGCGAGTCTTCGCATTATATCAAGTATTCAAGCACATAAATATCTGCGCAAAGAATACCACGCATTCCTTGCTCACGTCGTCGACACGAACCTCGAAACGAAAGAACTCAAGAACATTCCTGTAGTGAGCGACTTTCCCGACATTTTCCCAGAAGAACTACCTGGATTACCTCCGCAACGACAGGTCGAGTTCCGTATCGACTTAGTCCCAGGAGCTACCCCAGTAGCCAAGTCGCCCTACCGATTAGCACCAGCAGAGATGCAGGAACTATCTGGTCAACTTAACGAACTACTCAGCAAGGGCTTCATAAGACCAAGCTTCTCACCTTGGGGAGCACCGGTCTTGTTCGTTAAGAAGAAAGACAGATCATTCCGTATGTGTATCGACTACAGAGAACTCAACAAACTGACGGTCAAAAATCGTTACCCTCTACCTCGCATAGACGATCTATTTGACCAACTGCAAGGGGCGAACTATTTCTCCAAAATTGATCTAAGATCCGGATATCACCAGTTACGAGTGCTAGAGGAGGATGTTCCAAAGACAGCCTTCCGAACTCGTTACGGACACTACGAGTTCGTGGTGATGCCATTCGGATTGACCAATGCGCCAACAGTTTTCATGGACCTGATGAACAGAGTATGCCGACCTTACTTGGATCCGTTCGTCATCGTTTTCATTGACGACATCCTGATCTACTCCCGAAGTAAGGAAGAGCATGGCGATCACCTCCGACTAGTTTTAGGAACTTTACGAACGGAGAAACTTTATGCGAAGTTCTCGAAATGTGAATTTTGGATCCGAAGAGTCGAATTCTTAGGACACGTGGTAAGCGAAGAGGGAATCCACGTGGACCCATCCAAAATTAAAGCCATTGAGAACTGGTCAGCACCCAAGACGCCGACAGAAATTCGTCAATTTCTAGGTCTTGCTGGCTACTACCGCAGATTCATTCAAAACTTCTCCCGAATAGCGAAACCTCTTACAACCCTGACCCAGAAAGGCGTGGCCTTTGACTGGGAAGAGAAACAAGAAAGAGCGTTCCAAACGCTCAAACAAGCCTTGTGCACCGCGCCAATACTATCTCTCCCCGAAGGGATAGACTACTTCGTAGTCTATTGTGATGCTTCGAACCAAGGGCTTGGGTGTGTTCTGATGCAACGAGGTAAGGTCATCGCCTACGCCTCCCGATAGTTGAGGACACACGAAGTTAACTATACGACACACGATCTTGAACTGGGAGCAGTGGTGTTTGCCCTGAAGATATGGAGACATTACTTGTATGGAACGAAGAGCACTATCTTTACTGACCCCAAGAGTTTACAACACATATTCGATCAGAAGGAGCTCAACATGAGACAAAGACGGTGGGTCGAGCTACTCAGTGATTACGAATGCGAAATTCGTTATCATCCGGGTAAAGCCAACGTAGTAGCAGACGCCCTGAGTCGGAAAGAATATTCTGGTCGCAAGGTCAAGTCACTATCAATAACAATCCATTCACACTTGTCTAACCAAATTCAGGCGGCCCAACTTGAAGCCATGAAACCTGAAAATGTGACGAGTGAATCCCTTAGAGGAATGGACAAGAATTTAGAAGCCAAGGGTGACGAAGCCTTATACTTCATGGATCGGATCTGGACACCGAAACACGGTGGTTTTCGAGACTTAGTCATGACCGAGGCGCACAACACTCGGTATTCCGTCCACCCAGGTTCAGATAAGATGTATCTGGATCTTAAAAAGCTATACTGGTGGCCTAATATGAAAGCAGAGATTGCTACCTTCGTAAGTAAATGCCTTACTTGCGCAAAGGTAAAGGTCGAGTACCATAAGCCCTCTGGTTTACTGCAACAACCAGAGATTCCAGAATGGAAGTGGGAGCGGATCACTATGGATTTCATAACCAAGTTGCCCAAGACGACGGGTGGACTTGATACCATATGGGTCATCGTTGATAGATTGACCAAGTCTGCTCACTTCCTGCCTATCAAAGAAACCGACAAGATGGAGAAACTTACGAGAACATACATTAGGTAAATCGTACGACTACATGGTGTACCTATATCCATTATCTCTGATCGAGATAGTAGGTTCACCTCAAGATTTTGGCAATCACTGCAACATTCCCTAGGAACAAGGCTGGACATGAGCACAGCCTACCATCCACAGACTGACGGACAGAGTGAGAGGACAATCCAGACTTTAGAAGATATGTTGCGTGCTTGTGTAATTGACTTTGGAAAATCATGGGATACTCATTTACCCCTCGTCGAATTTTCCTACAACAATAGTTATCACACGAGCATAAAAGCAGCACCATTTGAAGCTCTCTACGGCCGAAAGTGCAGATCCCCTCTGTGCTGGGCTGAGGTGGGTGATACCCAATTAGCGAGAGGGAAAGCTTTCGACAGTACTCTCACTGGTCCGGAAATCATTCGGGAAACGACAAAGAAGATCGTTCAGATTCGTGAACGATTGAAAGCCTCTAGAGACCGACAAAAGAGCTACGCTGATAAACGCAGAAAACCGTTGGAATTTTAGGTGGGAGACCGAGTCCTTCTCAAAGTCTCACCCTGGAAGGGCTTGATACGCTTCGGTAAGCATGGGAAGCTTAATCCTAGGTACATAGGGCCTTTCGAGATTCTCGCAAGAGTCGGCCCCGTAGCTTACAAACTTGATCTACCCGACACACTTCGTAACGTACATTCTACATTCCACGTATCTAACTTGAAAAAGTGTCTGTCCGACGAGACTCTCGTAATCCCACTCGAAGAGATCGAGATCAACGAGAGCCTCAACTTCGTGGAAGAACCTGTAGAGATCATGGACCGTGCGGTCAAGCAGACAAAGCAAAGCCGTATCCCGATCGTGAAGGTTCGCTGGAACGCCAAGCGAGGACCAGAATTCACTTGGGAACGCGAGGATCAGATAAAACTGAAATATCCTCATTTTTTCGCTTAGTTATTTGTAACTTCTTATTTACTTAAATTCTAATTTCGGGACGAAATTCCTTCTAACGGGGGGATGATGTGACAACCCGAAATTTCCATTGTACGAACATTATCTATTCAATAGAAGCTAGTCCAGTTTCTATAAATTTCAGACTTGTCCGAACAAGTTTGTGTACATTAGGGTTTACGTTTCTGGACGTATCAGGAGAGTGGATGCTCCTGTAATTGTGAAACTTGAACATTTTAAGTTTCATAATGTTATAGTCCGACTTCTGGAATAAAAATATTTTCTGTCAAATTATTCCAGGACTATAAATAGATTTCTGAATTTAATTAATTCATATTTCACAATTCCAACTAGAGAAAAGCCAATTCTCTCTGACGGATCTTCGGGTTTTCATCCCGGATTGTGAGTCTACTTTCCTAAACGTGTTTTAATACTTGTTATATGCTTTATAACATCAATTATATGTCCAAAATACAAGATCCGTGAGTTTACCGCCCAAGAACGTTCTTGGGGAGTAAACTCCAAAACGGAGCCAAATGGCTTCCTAGTCCCGATTCCTTGTTAGACAAATTGTTTAGGGGTTAGGGTATGATCTTTATGGACCAAAAAGCAGCCAAGAAACACAAGTTATTGGAGTTTACGGCCAAGGAACCTTCTTGGGCCGTAAACCCCTTTTTAAGGGACAAACATGCCCTAACTTGCCTCCTTGAGCCTTAGGACTTTAACCACTAGTACTTGTGCTTGTTTTGGACTTGAAAACACTTCAAAATGATAGAATTTTAGGAGTTTACGGCCAAGGAAAAGATCTTGGGCCGTAAACCCCTCTTTCTTATGTTAAAAATCATTCCAAGCACACCTTAGGCCTTAAGACAATTTACCTTGCATACTTGGGACTAGAATGGAGTGTAGAACACATAAAAACCACTCCTTGAAAGGAGTTTACGGCCAAGGAACATATCTTGGGCCGTAAACTCCATGTGAAGGCACAAAAGTGTGCCTCTTGTCCCCATTAGCCTTAGATAAATTCATGGAAGCCATCCTTGATGTTTAAGAGCCTCAAAACAATTAAAAGCCATCACCCCATAGGAGTTTACGGCCGTAAACTCTAGGGTGAGAGGACTTTAGGCCGAAAACTCCACCATGGAGTATTCTAGAGCCTTAAACTACTTCATGTGTTATTCCAACAATGCTAGGAGTGTTCTAGGATCAAGATAGCACCATAAAACACCCAAAACCACCCTTTGAGGAGTTCACGGCCATAAACCCATGAGTTTACGGCCTTAAGCTCCAAGGTGTGGGGTTTGTTGGGTGGTGAACTCCTATGCAAGGCCATTTGATGTTTCAAACCCTTTTGCCTTGTCCCGTAGCAACTTAGATGCAACCATTTGAACCTTAAACACTCATAAGAGTGTTTACATGTTCCTAATTGTGTTAACTTACTTTGTTAAGTTATTATGTGGCTAATTAGTTATATATATGCTTATTATATGATAACTAGGCTCGAACGTGTGAACAAGTCTCCGTTTGACACTTAGCACGGTACCCGATACATCAATTCAAACGACTCACCACAAGTGAGTTCATACCCCTTGAATCAACCTTTGAAATGATTTTAAATGTTTTACATACTTTATGGGGGGGGGATACAAGTCAAATACTTATAGTTATTGCTTCAATCACATGTGATTGCATTTAATCACATGTGATTAATAACTAGGAAAACAACGATTTTTACCACTGTTCAAACTGTTTATCAAATTGTTTCACTTCAAATGTTTTACAAACTCTTTTTACTTATCAAATGCTTTTATTAAACTTTGTTTTACTTCTTATAAATTGCATGCCCATATATGTATATATATATATATATATATATATATATATATATATATATATATATATATATAAGTAATGTTTAAAAGGCTTAGGAAGGCCATCCGCCCTATTTCCTTTTCGCGCACTGAGATGTGGTCTGGTGGGATTTCGGGTGACCATCCGAAGGTCGTTTCAACATTAGTTATATATCATATATACATGTTCTAACAACGCGAATTTTCAAACAAATTTTTCATTTTTAAAATATAATTATTTCCATTCAAAACAAGGCATAAATAGTTTAAGTATTCTGTCAAATACAAATATTCAAAATCCCAAGATCATAAAAGCATTCTTCAGTGTGTAGCGATCACGCCGGCGCCTTCCCACGGTCCTCGCTAGTACCTGAAACACATACATAACAACTGTAAGCATAAATGCTTAGTGAGTTCCCCAATATACAACTTACGCACATACGCCTTTCCAGGCCCTGACCTTCCGGTCATCAACACCACGCCTTCCGGCCCATAACATATTCGCCTTCCGGCCCATAACATATTGCCTTCCGGCCCACATAACATACATAGCACATATAACAAATATCTTACCACATATAGCATACATATCACATATCGTATCTGACCTTCCGGTCACACAGTCAAACCCTTCCGGGTACAGTATAGTGAGAAGACTCACCTCGTGAATGCTGAAAGCTAGCAAATCCTGAAATCACTCGTGCACAATCCGACGAGCTACAACCTCCCTATAACATCACATATCTCATTAACACATATATCTTCTAAGTGTGACTATCCCTAAGAAGTCAGACTTAGGTCAACTCTGGTCAACGGTCAACGGTCAACTCGACCGGACTCGGCGAGTACCATGGCGACTCGGCGAGTCTAGATGTCCTCCCCAACTTCCCCTGATGTTCCCTTTCTACTCGTCGAGTATCCCTCTTGGCTCGACGAGATCCTCGTGGAAGAATCGCGGGGCCACCCCGACTCCACTCGCCGAGTCTGAAGAACAGCTCGACGAGTTCCAGACAATCTCCAAGCTACTCGCCGAGTCTGTTCATCGGACTCGGCGAGTCCATGCCATGCAGTCGATCAAACTGCTTCCTGAGATAAGTTTTGTCCCGAAATACACAAGCATGGGACCTTCTGGACCTCTAAAGGTCCTAAGACAGGGTTATAGTCGTTTGGGTAACAATATACTAATCCATCTAATCACCAATTGGGTTCCATAAACCCTAAATTCATGCACACATCAACAATACAGAAAGAATCCGAAATATTACCTGAATATCGCACTCTCTGAGTCCCCAAACCGCAGAACTCGAATCCCTTACTGTTCCTTTAGCCAAGACTCTTCTCCTCCTTGCACAACAACTCTTCTATAATCAACAATGGCCTATAATCCTTGCTCCAGATGCACACAAACGATTTAGGGTTCTTCTCAGTAGGCTAAAATGAACAATGACGGCCAATGAGTCCTTTTTATACGTCCCAAACCTGAACGGTTAGGGTTTCCGCTAAACAGCGTCGACTCGCCGAGTCCATATCTGGACTCATCGAGTCCAGTCGCGATCCCGCGACCAAGTCTGCGATCCTACTCGGCGAGTCTAGGCTCCAACTCGCCGAGTCCCCTCTTAAATCACCCCAAAACATAATTTAATAATACCTGAGATTCCGGGCTGTTACACATGTATAGACATAAAAGTACTTCCATATTCATATTTATCAGTACATCAATAGTTAGTTACCATCGGGGTAACACAATACATATACATATACTAGAAACAATACATGTACACTGATGCTAGAAACAATACATATACATATACTAGAAACAATACATATACATATACTAGAAACAATACATATACAATGATGCTAGAAACAATACATATACATATACTAGAAACAATACATATACATATACTAGAACAAGAAACAGTACATATACATGAATACTTTATTATTGTGATTTAAATCGGAGCATGACTTAACTGTCATGGCTCGAGTTGTAGCCAGAATTCTCTTGAAGGGAGAGCGTGAGTTTGCGTATAGATCTATACTGGATTGACAATCCTACACCTTGCTGCTAGCTACAGCCGGACCTGCAGGTCTGCGGGTGCCAAACGTCATTCCGTTATTACGACCATTCATTTGTCGTTGTTACTAGTCGATAGTATGGTGCAATTTATCACGTAATGCCTTAATATAAATCCGGTTTAAGGTAGTTAGTACAACAGTAGTTCTTATAATACAAGACTACAGTACTACAATAATTTACCCATTACATATTTTTAGTGATAACCTCACTTAAACGTTTATGTACAAACTATATTCTGTTAAATGATAGTTACATTTGGGAAATTACACACTTTTACATCAAACGAGCATACAAAACAGTTAAGCCTTGGTAGAAGGCTACTTTAATAGAAAATATAGGTTTTTCTGAGAGATTCAAACTTTTACAAACAATTGCAAACTTTTACATACATTTTACAAACTTATACTTGATACATGTTCAAACACTTTTGAATGACAAATACCGACACTAAAATACTTATGAAATCACCAGCTTAATGCTGATAAACTCTTCCAAAATAACTTGTATTCTCAGGTCATCAGTAGACAGGTACCGAGGCCAGCTTTTGAGAAGATGGAGCGCATTCAAGACTCATCTTATTACTTTGATATACGTTATTTTTGGTGTCTATAATGTACAGAACACGCTTGTATTAAAATTATATATTTAATGCAATGGATGATGTTGTTTGCTTATTTACATTTACTGTGTTGTGATACTTACATGACGTCCTCCGCCCCAGAACGTTTCCGCCGTTCTTGGTTTTGGGGTGTGACATCCTTCTACAGTGGTCACTCTATAAGGACCCCACATACATGTTGACTAACAGGAAAAGATTCTCTAGTTTGTTTTGCTTTATGACACACATCACAAGGAGGAAGAATATCATTTTTAAAATTAAGTTTTTGTTTTAAGGAAAACAAAGCTTGATCAGAAAGATGACCAAGCCTATTATGCCAAGTAAGTTTAGAAACACAACAAAAAGATGAGGAATTATTAACCCTAAAAGAATTACCTGAAGGTTCACTATTCATGTAATACAGACCTCCAGACTCACTACCATTCCCCACCATCTCCTTTGATTGTAAACCCTGAATTTTACAACCATGTTCATTAAAAATGACTTTATAATTACTATCCTTACAAACTTTATGAATAGACAACAAGTTTACATTGAAGTCTCGAATAGCAAAAACATCAAACAAAGTTAAGGAGTTAGACATATTCATGTTACCAATCTTTTCTATTTTAGCAGAAGTACCATTAGGATGACTGACAAGAAGATTCAATTGTGACACATCCACAGTGTCATGAAGAAGAGATTCAGAAACAATCATATGTTGATTTGCCCCTGAATCTACAATCCAATTTTGAGAATTAATAGAAGAATTAAAAGCTTGGAATAAGCAAGTACCTGCCATATTAGCACTAGCAAATGCTTCCTCATTACCTTGCTTATCATTTATAAGTTGCAAAAACTTGATGTATTGCTCCTTGGTAAGTTGATGAAACTTAGAATCTCCAACATAATCAGTAGAATTAGGAGCACTAGAACTCCCAGAAGAAGATGTAGCAAAATTAACAGAAAAAGAGTTTTGATTATTAAAGTCATTTTTCTGCTTAAAATCTTTTGGATATCCTATTATTTTGTAACATTTATCAATTGAATGACCTTTAATACCACAATTCTTGCATTGAACAATTTGACTCTTATTTTTATTAGAACTGTTGGAGTTAAATCTATTGTTAAATCTACTATTGAAAGCAGTAGACTGAGACTTAGATAAAGCCTGAGACGACTGAAGAGAACCTAAAGAACCATTTCTTTGGAGAGACTCTTCTCTAGACAATATAGGAAAAGCAGATTTTACAGAAGGTAATGGTTCCATAAGTAAAATATGACTCTTGACCTGACTATATGAATCATTAAGACCACTAAGAAACTGCATAAGTTTCATGAGATTAGAGTGGTCCTTTTGTTTAACAGCAGCTTCACATGTACACTCAGTGAGACTAGTAAGACCATCAAATTCTTTTCAAAGAGTGTCAAGTCTATTAAAGTAGTCTGAAAGAGAAATTCCATTTTGTTTAAAAGTATTTATTTTTTGATGAATATTAAAAACAACAGACCTATCTGACTTGTTATAAGTTTCAAAAAGACTATTCAAAATATCCTCAGCTACATCAAAATAGGCTTGACTCTGATAAATGGAATCAGAAATAGACGACAAGAGCCAAGAACAAACAACCGCATTGTCCCTATCCCATTTAGTTCGTTTAGATGCATCAACATCAGATTTCTTACAAGTTCCATCAACAAAACCGAGTTTATTTCTAGCCTTAAGGGCTCTAGACATAGAACTTCTCCACAGTCTAAAATTCTCATTACCAGTTAGTTTTATTGTAATAATTGTTGCAGCAGCATTATCAGAAGGATGGACAAATAGAGGATCATCAAAATTAATTTGATCATCCTTTCCACTTCCACTAGGAGGATCAGTAGAACCAGCCATAACAACTGATTAATCACAAAACAAACAACAGGAACCAACTATCAAGAAGGAGAAATGAAACAAAAACATATTCGAGTATTGACTTAAAGTCCAAATGGTCACCACGTTTGTCGGGGCCCAAGACAATCAATACCAATTCAAGAAAATCATGAAAAACAGCCACATATAGAAGCATACAAAGAAAAACAGCAATAACTGGAGTACTCAAGACATCTAGAATCTCTCAAACATAATATGAAAAGAATACAAGAAGAGAACAAGAAATCCCTCATAGTGCTATAGTGACGAACTCTTAAAAAATCGACTCTATTTGTCCGTTCCCTACTTAGGGTTTATCAGTGGTGAAATCCGACCCCTAAAGAGTTATTTCAGACAGATAGATTAATCGACTTGTAACAGCCCGGATTTCCAGGTATCATTATTGATTTGATTATTTTGTGTTTTGAGAGGGGACTCGGCTTTAGCAGGTCCAGGAGACCCCATATGACTAGCTTTATGTCCATCCTTTTGAGTTAGAAGCTAGGGTGGTCATATTAGAGGTTGTTTCCCCAAAATAAGCCTTGTACGCATTGCATGGCAACCAAGACTGAGACTTTACGTGACAAATAAGCTTGGGAAGGCCAGATCTATGAATGGATGGAACGGATCTGACCGCTAAGGCCAGTTTTAGCTGGTGCATGGCATGGACTCGCCGAGTCTGATGAACAGACTCGACGAGTCGCTTGAACATTGTCCTTGAGGACACCCAGTGTGTAGTCCTGACCGAGTTATGGGCGACTCAGTGAGTCGCAGAGAGTTGGAAAGGTTTTGGCAGATGGTCGAGTCAATCTGGGACTCGCCGAGTTGTTCTTGAAACTCGGCGAGTTGAGTCGGGGTGGCCCCGCGACTCTCCCAGGTGGAACTCGTCGAGTCAGGGGAAGCACTCGACGAGTTAGAAGGGAATCCTATGAAGTCGGCGGATACGTCTAGACTCGCCGAGTTGCCCTTGTGCACTCGCCGAGTCCGGTCAAGTTGACCGTTGACCGTTGACCAGAGTTGAACCATGTTTGACTTCTTAGGGATAGTCAAACTTAGAAGATAAAGTGTTAATAAGAGATGTACGATGTTATAGGGAGATTGTAGCTCGGCGGATCGAGCACGAGTGACTTCGGGATTTGCTAGCTTTGGATATTCACGAGGTGAGTCTTCTCACTATACTTTACCTTGAGTAGGTAATCAGAGTTATGTGTTAGTGTATGTATGCTATGTTTATGCTATGTGTTATACTACATTATTTCTATGAGAATTCTGATGTGCATGATTACAGAGTTGGAACCGGAAGGTTCCTAGAGTCAGAACCTGAGGGTTCACAGAGTTGGGTGCACGGACCCATAGAGTTATAGCCTCGAGTGGCTAATATGTGTTCTATGTGTGGTATTTTGGGGAACTCACTAAGCTTCATGCTTACAGTGTTAGTGTTGTGGTTTCAGGTACTAGCGATGACCGTAGGAAGGCGCCGGCTTGATCTGTACACACGCAGGGGACTTTTGTTATGTTTTATGTGATCTTGGGATTTGTATGATACAGATTGGAATTTGAAACTTAATGTTTTTATGAAATTAATGGGAAGTGTTCTTTTATATTGCGAAAAATTATTTTGAAATTCACGGTGTTACAAGTTGGTATCAGAGCCTTGGTTTGAGGGATTCGAATACACCTTCGGGCGTATTTGAACTCAAACTGAGGATTTGAGATATATTTTCAAAAAGAGTAAAGGACTTTTGAAAAATGCAGAGCAAGAGATGTGTGTACGATCAGTCAGCGCCCGAACGGTGATTTCCCAAAATACCTTTATATATTATGTATGATGTATTCGCATGCTAGAGTAGGCTAGGTATTGCTATAAGGACTAGAGTGGCCTGATTTGTGATGCCTTAGCCTAGGGAGAGGTGAGCTGCTATGAGATGATTGAGAGTGAGTAGGTAGCGGCGAGAGACTTATGAGAGATTTATTAGAGAGTGGTCTACGCATGATAGAGTACTTGAGACCTGGGATCCGAAGAGGAGGACTTGGAATGTATTCTGGTGCGGTGTGGACAGTAGTATTGGGCCCGTACTACTGGAAGCACCGGAGCGGTGTGCAGCCCAAGTAAGAATCTTTGGAATGCCAAGAATCAAGGAAGAAAGAGTTGACGAGTGTGAGCATACTCGTGGGGATTTTAATTTATCGTATGTTGTATTTCAGAGGTAGATCATGGTGAGGACACGTTTGATGCCCGAGAGCAGCGGTACCAGTGAGGAGGAGATCCGCCGGATCATTTAGGAGGAGGTGGCTGCGGCCATCAGGGCAGAGATACCGGAGATGTTTGGGTCTATAAAGACCACATTGATCGAGACGTTTGATGAGCATTATGCCGCTCTTTCTGAGGCTGCTGCGGCAGCGGCTACCGCAGCGATTGCTGCTGCGAGGCCGCAGGGTGGGGATGCGTTGCTGTTCCGAGAGTTCAGCAACACAAAACCACCAGAGTTTGATGGTACTCAGGACCCAGTGGCAGCCATGAGGTGGATATCTGATATCGAGGGGTGTTTCTTCACTTGCTCGTCTCCTGAGCATTTGAAGGTCCGGTTCGCGCTGAACCAGCTTCGCTTGGGAGCGAAGGACTGGTGGAAGTTTGTGACGGCGCACTATTCGCCTGCTGAGATTTCTACGGTGACCTGGGAGAGGTTCACCACCATGTTTCGGGATGAGTACGTTCCCTAGGTGGAGAGGGAGCGTTTAGCTCAGGAGTTTCTGACCCTCAAGCAGGGTACTGAGTCTGTTACAGCGATCACGAGGATGTTCCACGAGAGGGCGATGTTCTGCCCTGAGCACGTGTCCACTGAGCAGGCACGTATGAGCCGCTACTTGAGCATCTTGAGGCGGGATATTCGGGAGTTCGCTGCGAACTCCTCGTACCGGACATTTGCCGAGCTTCAGGCAAATGCCCGGAAGAGGGAGATCGAACTTGAGACTCAGGCCAGGGAGGAGGCGGAGTCTCAGGGGAGGGATCGGCGACCGGCACAGTCGCAGCCGGCCGCCAAGCGGGCCAAGCCTGCTGATCCCAGACCAGGGAGCCAGAAGAGCCGCACTTGCGGAAAGTGCGGCAAGGGTCTTGACGGAGTTTGCCGAGCAGGGTCTTGCTACAAATGCAGCAAGGAGGGGCACATGGCCAAGGACTGCCCCAAGGGGTTTGCGGTGTGTTTTCACTGCAACCAGACCGGACACCGGAAGGCCGAGTGTCCGCAGTTGCGCGGAGCATCTCAGGGGTCTGCTCCTGCCGCCATCAGAGCTACAGAGAGTCAGCTTGTGAAGGTCGAGGCGCCGAGAGCTCGAGGAAGAGCCTTCCAGCTGACTGCGGAGGAGGTCCGCGCTGCGCCCGATGTTGTGGCCGGTATGTTTCCTTTCATGTATTTTTTTTTTTGATGATGAGATATTATGCTTATATTGTATTATGCGTAGGTACCTTCCTTGTGAACTCTGTACCTGCTTTAGTGTTATTTGACTCGGGTGCGAGTCGGTCTTTTGTATCTTTGGCCTTTAGTCAGCATATCAGTGTTAGTTGTGAGGCATTGAGTCGGCCTCTGAGAGTTTCCATAGCTGATGATAGAGTGATTTGTGTCTCGGAGGTTTTCCGGGGATGTGTGTTAGAGATTTTCGGGGTTGAGTTTCCGATTGATCTGATTCCTATTGCGATGGGTGATGTCTGTGTCATTGTGGGCATGGAATGGTTGAGTCGATTCGGCGCAATCATCGACTGCAAGCGTCAGCTGGTGACTATACGAGACCCTAGTGGGGGGATTCTTTCGGTGTACGGCGAGGGTACCCGTTCGGGATCAGCTTTTTGTTCGGCCGCTAGGGCGAGGTAGTGTCTACAGCAGGGCTGTAAGGGTTTTGTGGCGTATGTGATGGATACGCGGGAGGTTTCCGAGAGACCGAGATCAGTTGAGGAGGTCCCAGTGGTGCGTGAGTTTCCGGATGTTTTTCCCGAGGAGCTGCCGGGAGTACCTCCTGTGAGGCAAGTAGAGTTTGGTATCGATCTGGTTCTGGGGGCCGCGCCTATCGCTAAGGTGCCATATCGTCTTGCACCTCCAGAGATGCAAGAGTTGTCCTCGCAGCTTCAGGAGTTGCTGGGGAAGGGATTCATTCGGCCGAGCAGCTCGCCGTGGGGAGCACCTATTCTGTTCGTCAGGAAGAGGGATGGTTCACACCGGATGTGCATCGATTACCGGGAGTTGAACAAGTTGACGGTCAAGAACCGTTACCCGTTGCCGAGGATCGATGATTTATTCGATCAGTTGCAGGGAGCATCTTGGTTTTCCAAGATCGATCTGAGGTCGGGGTACCATCAGGTGAGAGTGCGGGATGAGGACGTCCAGAAGACAGCGTTTAGGACGCGGTATGGGCATTATGAGTTTGTGGTGATGCCTTTCGGGCTCACCAATGCCCCGGCTGTGTTCATGGATCTCATGAACAGGGTATGCAGGCCGATGTTGGATCGATCAGTGATTGTATTTATCGATGATATTCTAGTATATTCGAGATCTAGAGAGCAGCATGAGGAGCATTTGAGGGAGGTCCTTGAGGTATTGAGATCGGAGAAGCTTTATGCAAAGTTCTCCAAATGTGATTTCTGACTGCGGGAGGTCCAGTTCCTAGGACATCTCGTTAACCAGGAAGGGATTCTGGTCGATCCGGCCAAGGTCGAGGCAGTGATGAGCTGGGAGGTGCCGAGGTCACCATCGGAGATCAGGAGCTTCCTTGGGTTGGCAGGGTATTATCGGAGATTTATTAAGGATTTCTCCAAGATCGCAGTGCCGCTCACCAGATTGACCCGGAAGGGTGTCGCATTCTCATGGGGTCCCGAGCAGCAGACCTCCTTTGAGACACTTCGCCAAAGGTTGTGCGAAGCCCCGGTATTAGCCCTCCCGGAAGGGATGGAGGATTTTGTAGTTTATTGTGATGCATCGATTTTGGGGCTAGGTGCAGTATTGATGCAGAGGGGTCATGTGATAGCTTATGCGTCGAGGCAGCTGAAGCCTCATGAGGCGAGATATCCCACGCATGATTTAGAGTTGGGGGCAGTAGTGTTCGCTCTCAAGATTTGGCGTCACTACCTGTATGGGGTTCGATGTACGATATACACGGACCATAAGAGCTTGAAGTATTTGATGGATCAGCCCAAACTAAATATGCGTCAGAGGAGGTGGTTGGATGTGGTCAAGGATTATGATTGTGAGATCCTGTACCACCCAGGCAAGGCTAACGTCGTAGCCGATGCGTTGAGCCGCAGGGCAGAGAGCACTCCACTGCGAGATCTATGTTTGAGATTGACTGTGATAGCTCCAGTATTGGATGCTATTCGTGGGGCACAGGCCGAGGCTGTGCGACCAGAGATGCAGAAGAGAGAGCGGGTCGTTGGTTTGATTTCAGAGTTCGTTACGGATGGACGAGGGCTTATGACGTTTCAGGGGCGGATTTGGGTACCGTTCGTGGGTGGTACGCGTATTACTTTGATGGAAGAGGCTCATCGGTCGAAGTTTTCGATCCATCCGGGGGCTACGAAGATGTATTTGGATTTGAGGAAAGAGTATTGGTGGCCCTGTATGAAGAGGGATGTGGCATGGTTCGTTGAGAGGTGCTTGACCTGCCGCAGGGTTAAGGCCGAGCACCAGAGACCGCATGGCAAGTTGCAGCCATTGGAGGTTCCCGAATGGAAGTGGGAACAAATCACTATGGATTTCATCACCAAATTGCCGAGGACTGCCAGAGGAGTTGATGCAATTTGGGTGATTGTGGATAGGTTGACGAAGAGCGCTCACTTCCTTGCCATCAGTGAGAGCTCTTCAGCGGAGAAGTTGGCGGAGTTATATGTGAGAGAAGTGGTATCTCGGCATGGGGTGCCGATCTCGATTGTTTCGGACCGTGATGTGCGTTTCACTTCTAGATTCTGGAAGAAATTTCATGAGGAGTTGGGTACTAGATTGCATTTTAGTACCGCATATCATCCCCAGACAGACGGTCAGAGTGAGCGGACGATTCAGACACTTGAGGACATGCTTCGAGCATGTGTGTTGGATTCCGGGGGTAGCTGGGATGCGTATTTACCCTTGGCAGAGTTTTCCTACAACAACAGCCATCATTCGAGCATTGGTATGCCACCCTTTGAGTTCTTGTATGGTAGGAGATGTCGGACCCCCATCTGCTGGGGAGAGGTTGGACAGAGAGTGATGGGCAGTACAGAGATCGTGCTTCAGACGACAGAGCAGATTCAACAGGTCAGACAGAGGTTATTGACCGCCCAGAGTCGACAGAAGAGTTATGCAGACAGACGCCGGTCCGAGCTTGAGTTTCAGGTCGGCGACTTCGTTCTCCTGAAGGTCTCTCCTTGGAAAGGAGTGATTCGATTCAGGAAGAGGGGCAAGTTGGGGCCCCGCTATATTGGGCCATTTCGCGTGGTTGCAAGGGTAGGCCGGGTAGCCTATCGTTTGGAATTGCCAGCCGAGTTGGGGCAGATCCACGACACTTTTCACGTGTCGCAATTGAGGAAGTGTATAGCCGATGAGTCGGCAGTGGTTCCATTAGAGGATATTCATGTGGATGCGAGTTTGAATTATGCTGAGAGGCCTGTGGCCATCAGGGATCGGAAGATCAAGGTCCTGAGAAACAAGGAGGTACCTCTGGTGTTAGTTCAGTGGCAACACCGGAAGGGATCGGAGATGACCTGGGAGCCGGAGCGCGAGATGCGGGAGCAGCATCCGGAGCTATTTTCAGAGCGAGACTTCGAGGGCGAAGTCTAGTTCTAGTGGGGGAGAGTTGTAACAGCCCGGATTTCCAGGTATCATTATTGATTTGATTATTTTGTGTTTTGAGAGGGGACTCGGCGAGTTGGAGCCCAGACTCGCCGAGTAGGGTCGCAATTTTTGGACGCGGGATTCGTCTGGACACGGCGAGTCCAGGATATGGACTCGGCGAGTCTGCGCTGTTTAATGAAACCCTAATTTCCCGGTCCTAAGCCCTATTTAAAGGACCTTATGGCCCTCATTTGCGGCCACCTTGAACCCTAAGAGCCCCCATTTGTCTGTGAGCCCTTGTGAGTGTATTTGGAGGCCATTTGTTCACCATTTTGTGTGATATTGCAAGAAAGGAGGGAGAGGATCAATCTTGAGGAGTTGGGGAGCGTGGATCTGTTGCTAATCCTTCAAGGGAGCCTTCTTGAGGTAACTTTCAGAGCTAAACTTCGTGTTTTGTGTTGATGTGTCAAATCTAGGGTTTCTTCTTGTATTTCTTGGCTTAAATTGGAAGTATGAAAGGTCCCATGGAGATATGGAACCTAGATCTGGGCTTTAGCAGGTCCAGGAGACCCCATATGACTAGCTTTATGTCCATCCTTTTGAGTTAGAAGCTAGGGTGGTCATATTAGAGGTTGTTTCCCCAAAATAAGCCTTGTACGCATTGCATGGCAACCAAGACTGAGACTTTACGTGACAAATAAGCTTGGGAAGGCCAGATCTATGAATGGATGGAACGGATCTGACCGCTAAGACCAGTTTTACCTGGTGCATGGCATGGACTCGCCGTGTCTGATGAACAGACTCGACGAGTCGCTTGAAGATTGTCCTTGAGGACACCCAGTGTGTAGTCCTGACCGAGTTATGGGCGACTCAGTGAGTCGCAGAGAGTTGGAAAGGTTTTGGCAGATGGTCGAGTCAATCTGGGACTCGCCGAGTTGTTCTTGAAACTCGGCGAGTTGAGTCGGGGTGACCCCGCGACTCTCCCAGGTGGAACTCGTCGAGTCAGGGGAAGCACTCGACGAGTTAGAAGGGAATCCTATGAAGTCGGCGGATACGTCTAGACTCGCCGAGTTGCCCTTGTGCACTCGCCGAGTCCGGTCAAGTTGACCGTTGACCGTTGACCAGAGTTGACCCATGTTTGACTTCTTAGGGATAGTCAAACTTAGAAGATAAAGTGTTAATAAGAGATGTACGATGTTATAGGGAGATTGTAGCTCGGCGGATCGAGAACGAGTGACTTCGGGATTTGCTAGCTTTGGATATTCACGAGGTGAGTCTTCTCACTATACTTTACCTTGAGTAGGTAATCAGAGTTATGTGTTAGTGTATGTATGCTATGTGTATGCTATGTGTTATACTACATTATTTCTATGAGAATTCTGATGTGCATGATTACAGAGTTGGAACCGGAAGGTTCCTAGAGTCAGAACCTGAGGGTTCACAGAGTTGGGTGCACGGACCCATAGAGTTATAGCCTCGAGTGGCTAATATGTGTTCTATGTGTGGTATTTTGGGGAACTCACTAAGCTTCATGCTTACAGTGTTAGTGTTGTGGTTTCAGGTACTAGCGATGACCGTGGGAAGGCGCCGGCTTGATCTGTACACACGCAGGGGACTTTTGTTATGTTTTATGTGATCTTGGGATTCGTATGATACAGATTGGAATTTGAAACTTAATGTTTTTATGAAATTAATGGGAAGTGTTCTTTTATATTGCGAAAAATTATTTTGAAATTCACGGTGTTACACGACTGAAGCTACACAGATGTTCAACACCAAGTGACCAGTAAATGAACCTGCAAGGATCCACAAAGAACTCACAGTACCAGGATTTTAAAGAAACATTACACTAAAACACCGATCTAAAGATTTTATGAAAGAAAACGTCAGATCAAACAACAAAAACTATAGAAAATGAGAAAAGGTTAGAAACAACCTTTAACGATGACGTTCTGGGAGAAACAACCACCGATGAACACCAAAATGAAGAACACGAAGCCTATCGCTCTGATACCATGTAAAGAAAGTAAAGAACACCAACAATTCCCAACTGGAACAGTTTATTCACCATAAACCAGTTCGATCAAACATTTACTTACATCAGAAACCTCTCTACAAATACACTCACACTCGAATGTTTACATGAATCTTAGAAAACTCTATGAAAGAGTATCTTCTAGATTTACACATGAATTCTAAACTGAAACCCTAACTTGAGAGAGAAGAGAGAATCTGAATTAGATGATATCTATCGACTTACATACAAATACACAAAAAAAACACAATAAATATGCCGGGTACATAGCTCCATGGAGCAATCCATAAACCCGCGTGCAAACCCGGAAACCTGTATGAAAAATACACAACACACCCAACACAAATATAAAATATATACAACTTACCCTCTTAAGAATTAATGACAAGTTTGACATTAAGGACACTTATTTCAACAATATATATATATATATATATATATATATATATATATATATATATATATATATATATATATATATATATATATATATATATATATATATGGGAGGGTTAGTTAGATAGAGAAAGTATATTTTGGAGTCTACTTCTTTCGTCACTGTTTAGAATTATTCTTTACTCCATTATGATAACATTGATCTTATTTACTATCGTGTGTTCATCTATTATGATCTTATCGTCTATTGCATTGTTTGATTAGAATCTATTCGTTCCTATTATTCTAACAAGTCATATCAAATCATGATTTATGTAAACTATTTTCAAATCCCTAATTTTCTCGAAGTTCTTCTTTTTCTTAGATTTTTACTAAGAATCTTCTATTGATTTCGCATTTTGAAAATTTTGTTTGCATTATGATGTTAGATTATTGTTCAAATCTTTTTTTTCAATTTAAAATATGTTTGTTGCTCATAGATCTGATTCTAATTCGATTTTTGTGTAAATTTGGCTGAAAATCATGTCTAGAGATGTCACACCCCCGAACCAGACGGCGGAAACGTCCAAGGGCTATTGTGACTCAATTGAATACCATCACAATGAATATACATGAAACATAACATCATACAATACCAAGCATTGGAATAGTACAACTGGTAGTGTTTACATATAATACATTGTTTCATAACATTACATTCCAAAAAAGTAAATTGTTCGATACTGAATAGACAAACAACAAAACATCACTGGGTACATTTTTCCCTTCGATTTACCTGTTACCTGAGAATACAAGTATTTTGAAAAACGTCAACATATGAAATGTTGGTGAGTTCATAAGTAATGTTTGAAATATAGTGGTTTGTATTGTTTTGAAAATCCCCAGAAAATCCGATATTTTCTGATAACGACTTAGTATAAAAAGTGTGAAGATCCGTAAGTATGCTTGTTTCTTTCTATAAATGTAAAAGAGCGATTTGTAAAACTCGGTATGTAACTCGTAGGTGTATTAATTGAAAACCCTAGGAAAACCCGATGTTTTCCTAATACTTTGCATCAAAAAAATTTGTATCATGTTATTTCGTTACGACAGGTGTATTCGTTGAGTCCCGGTGACGTTGGATTAAATATGGATTGTGAATTGTTATAAACACCCATTAATGACAATGACTAGTTTACAACCATACAAACGTTCCCTTAGGCGTCGCTCACACCATTCACTTAATCCAAACACCCAGACTTCATGTAGCCCCACAACCGAGGAGGAAAAGAGGGTGGGAAGCCCCGATACTTTCCGTAAGTCGTTTAAGGCTATCGTGAATGCAAAGGGCCCTTAGCCCGACCCGCATTTGGTGAATTCTCGACTTTAATAGCAGCACCAGAAGGCCCTTGGGGTCCAACAGCCCAAAGCCCATAAAAGTCCTTTTACACAAAATTAGGTCATGTAAAACCCAACTACATGTAAGCGAGTTTCCTTCGGGCCTAAAGATCATGCCATTGGGCTAGCTAGGCCCAACAAACATGATTTGAAACTTTTGGGCCCAAAGACGGTGTATCGACGTCTGGTGTGTTCTCACGTACGTATTGACTTCCCGAATTTTCCGCGTGTGTATTGAAGTTTCGTCGTGTTAGTAATTTCGGATTCATTATTGATTCGAGACCGAATCAATTAGTTTGATAATGATCTTTGGTGTTGAAGGTGTATTATAATTTGCCGATAGTCGAGATGCTAGTATTTCATCATGACGGATTTATTATTTAAAACTTTAGGATATTTCTTTATAGCAGCCCCTTTTCTGTTGAATAATTTACACATTTAACCCTTTATATAAAATAATTTCTATTTTAGTCCTCAAACTATTTTTCTTGACACTTTAGTATCAAAACTTGTAGAAAAGTTATTTTTCAGCCCCAAGTTATTTGAAGAACAGTTTTAGTCCACCAAATGAAATTTTTCTCGGTTAGAACCCTCAATTTCGCAGTTTTTACAGTTTTGGCCCAAAATAGAAATTTTTTGCATTTTTGGCCCCTTTTAAATATGAAATGGATTTGGAGCACTAGTAGTCCCCTGTTTTACAGAAAATCACAGTTTCAGCCCCTCAAATTTGGAAATCTCGCATATTGAGCTTTATTGGTCCGAAAAATTCATTTTTGGCCCATTATGCTTAAAAATTTCACATTTAATCCTCCAAAGAGAATATTTCCAGAAAAATACTTTATTAAAACTGTTTTGACTCATTTCATCCATCAGAATTTGTATTTTGTCATTTTGGGCCCTTTAACTTTATATTTTTAACATTTTGAGTCCAAAAATGGGATTTTTAGCCCAATGAGTTCATTTTAACCAACTTGGTTATTTTTCTAGAAATGATTTGTGTGTAGTAATATGTTTAACACTTGTTTCCTACATCCTAATGCAAATCTCGATTTTTAAGGTCTTTTGACTAGTTTCAACACCATAATCACATATAAACATGTAAATAAGCATAGAAATCATACAAAGCATACATATACTCATAGATCTACACATTTGCTTGTATTCCCCCCCCCCCCCCACAAAAATTATAAAACCGAAAAATAGGGGGTATGAAGCTCACCTTTGGGTGTGGTTTCGGTTTTGGAGAAAAGATGGAAGAAAATGAGGTGATTTTCGGCCCTAGCAACCTTCCTTGGATGATTTCGAACTTGAATGCTTCTTAGGTGTTAGATCATGAGTTTGAATAAATTAAGAGGTGATTTTTGGATGAAATGAAGTAGCTAGCTTAAGGATCTAAGAGATTTCTTACCTTAGATGATGATTTTTGTGTAAAAATTCCCTTGATTCCTTCTTAGATCTTGAAATATGGGTGAATTATGAGAGAGTTTCCTTGAGAGAAAAGTGAGTGAATTGTGTGTGTGTGTGTTGGAATCGGCCGAGAATCAAGAAGGAAGAAGAGAAGAGAGAAGTATGAAAGGATGGTGCATGGAAGTATGAGTCCCCTTGCATGGAAGTCCCTTGGATAATTGTGAGGTGTCACTCACAAAGTCAACCCCCTCTTCTTTTGGGCTTGGGCCGAGAATGGGGAGGGTGTGAGGAGATTTTTGGGCTTGATGCCCTTAAGCCCATGTTATAGCTAGGGTGGATGATTTTTGGCTTAAAAAATATAAATATGATTTTTATTACCCTTTAGGTTAGATTAGGTTAATTATGGTCCAAATGGTTCATAAAGTTAATCTATCTCATTCTAGGCCCAATATGGCCCAAAATATTGAGTTAAATTGAATTGGGTCCAATTAGAGCCCATTTAAAGGTTCTAAGCCCATGATAGTCAAATTGGAACCTTATTGGTCCATTGAGTCCAATGAGGAAGTCCTAGTCCAAAATGGACCTAAACAAGAACTTCTAGGGTTTCCAACTACTTGTTGACTATTTGTAGTACTTTTATGGTGTATTGGATTGAAATTTTGTTGTCATTGAGTAAGCATCATACATGCTCTTAAGTTTTTGATTCAACATCTTACTTGAGTATAGTGATTACAAGACACAAAATTTCTAGTTGTGACATCATCCCCCCGTTAGAGGGAATTTCGTCTCGAAATTCTGTTTGAAAGCTAGATTTGAGAATGCTAAAATAGGTGAGGGTACTTTTGCTTAATTTGATCTTCGCGTTCCCACGTGAATTCTGGCCCACGCTTCGCGTTCCACCGCACTTTCACGATTGGGATGCGACTTTGCTTAGTACGCTTCACCTCCCTGTCCATGATTTCAACTAGTTCTTCAATGAATAGTAGATTCTCGTTAATTTCGATCTCGTCAAGGGGAATGACGAGTGTTTCATCCGATAGACACTTATTTAGATTAGAGACATGGAACACGTGGTGTACGCTGTTTAGCTCTGCGGGTAGCTATAGTTTATATGCCACTGGACCTATTCGGGCGACGATCTCGAAAGGTCCAATGTATCGTGGGTTCAGCTTTCCCCGTTTTCTGAAACGAATAACTCCTTTCCAGGGTGAGACTTTCAACAGTACTCGATCCCCGACCTGAAATTCTAAGGGCTTTCGCCGTTTGTCGGCGTAGCTCTTTTGTCGGTCGCGCGATGCTTGTAATCGAGCTCTGATTTGAACGATCTTTTCCGTGGTTTCATGATTGATCTCCAGTCCCGTTAGTGTTTTGTCCGATGTATGTGATGTTGCTAGTTGGGTATCACCCACCTCAGCCCAGCATAACGGTGATCTACACTTACGCCCGTATAGCGCTTCGAAAGGAGCGACCTTGATGCTGGAATCGTAACTGTTGTTATATGAGAATTCTACTAAGGGTAAGTGGGTATCCCAAGACTTCCCATAGTCTATCACACATGCGCGGAGCATGTCTTTGAGCGTTTGAATGGTTCGCTCACTTTGACCATCCGTTTGTGGATGATAAGCGGTGCTTATGTCGAGATGAGTTCCCAATGCCTTCTGGAGAGATTGCCAAAAACACGAAGTGAATCTACTATCCCTATCCGAGATAATAGACGCTGGTACTCCGTGGAGTCTTACGATCTCTCGAATGTACAAACGTGTCAATCTTTCCATCTTGTAGGATTCCTTTATGGGTAGGAAATGGGTAGATTTCGTCAGTCGGTCGACTATTACCCATATGGTGTCCAGTCCATCCAACGTCTTGGGTAGCTTGGTCACGAAATACATAGAAATCCCCTCCCATTTCCACTCAGGGATGGTTGTCGTAATAATCCTGAGGGTTTCTGGTACTCCACCTTTACCTTGGCACACGTAAGGCACTTACTAACATAGGTAGCAATTTCCGCCTTCATGTTAGGCCACCAATAGTGTTGTTTAATATCCAAATACATCTTGTCTGAACCGGGATGAATGGAGTATCGCGTCTTGTGGGCTTCCTTCATAACAACCTCCCTAAATCCTCCGAGTTTAGGGACCCATATACGGTTAATGAAATAGTATACTCCATTCTCCTTTACCTCTAGGTTCTTCTCCATTCCGCGCAATGCTTCGCTTGCTCTATTTTCCCTCTTCATGGCCTCTGACTGGGCTACTGCAATTTGATTGGCTAAGTGAGATTGAATGGTTATTAAGAGAGTTTTCGTACGACGATTAGAGTACTCATTCCGACTTAATGCGTCAGCTACCACGTTGGCCTTGCCTGGGTGGTACTTGATCTCACACTCATAATCGTTTAGTAATTCAACCCATCTTCGTTGCCTCATGTTCAGCTCCTTCTGGTTCAAGATGTGTTGGAGACTCTTGTGGTCCGTGAAGATGGTGCACTTCGTACCGTAAAGGTAATGCCTCCAAATCTTTCGGGCAAAGACTACGGCTCCCAATTCTAGGTCATGGGTCGTATAGTTTACTTCGTGCGTCTTTAGTTGGCGGGATGCGTAGGCTATCACCCGTCCACGCTGCATGAGAACGCAACCTAAGCCCTGATTTGAAGCGTAACAGTAGACCACGAAATCTTCCGTTTCCTCCGATAGTGACAGTACCGGAGCACTACAGAGAGCTTGTTTCAAGGTTTGGAATGCGACTTCTTGTTTGTCCGTCCATTTGAATGGTACGCCCTTTTGTGTAAGCGAGGTAAGTGGTTTGGCGATCTTAGAGAAGTTTTGAATGAATCTCCTATAGTAGCCTGCTAGACCCAAGAATTGACGGATTTCCGTGGGTGTTGTCAGGATTGCCCATCCTTCAACAGCTTTGACCTTAGAGGGATCCACATGAATTCCATCTTGGCTAACTACATGACCTAGGAAGTTCACACTCCGGAGCCAGAACTCACACTTGGAGAGTTTTGCGTATAGCTTCTCCGATCGCAGATTTTCTAGGATTTTTCGGAGATGTTGGCCATGCTCTTCTTCGCTTCGGGAATAAACGAGAATGTCATCAATGAAGACAATGACAAAGTTGTCTAGGAATGGTCGACAGATTTGGTTCATCAGATCCATAAATGCAGCAGGGGCATTTGTTAGACCGAAGGGCATTACTACAAATTCATAATGTCCGTAGCGAGTTCGGAAAGCGGTTTTTGGAATATCCTCTTCCCGGACTTTGAGTTGGTGGTATCCGGACCGTAGATCTATTTTGGAAAAATAACTAGCTCCTTGGAGCTGGTCAAATAGATCATCGATTCGTGGGAGTGGGTAGCGATTTTTAACAGTGAGTTTATTTAACTCTCTGTAATCGATGCACATTCTAAAGGATCCGTCCTTCTTTTTGACAAAGAGAACTGGAGCTCCCCATGGCGAGTAACTAGGGCGGATGAATCCCTTGTCCAAGAGTTCACTGAGCTGGATGGACAATTCCTGCATTTCAGCAGGAGCTAGCCGATAGGGTGATTTAGCGAGAGGAGTTGCTCCTGGAACGAGGTCAATTCGGAACTCCACTTGTCTCTCCGGGAGTACTCCTAGAAGATCTTCTGGAAATACGTCTGGGAACTCACATGCTATGGGAATGTCTTGAACGTTAACCTCTTCCTTCCTTTTATCTACTATGTGAGCCAGGAACACCAAATTGTTCTTTCGTAGATGTTTTTGTGCCTTGATGCACAAGATGAGGCGAAAGTTCATGCTAGGTTTGTCACCGTAAATTACTAGGGTTTCGTGATTGGGAAGGCGAAGGCGAACGACCTTCTTGTGACACATAATTTCAGCATGGTGGGGGCTTAACCAGTCCATGCCGATGATCACATCGAAACTCCTAATTGATACCAGCATTAAGTCTATTCGAAAGACGTGTTGATTAAGGGTTAGGGTACATCCGATGTAGATTTCCCCGGTGGTTTCGGTTTTCCCATTCGCCATTTCCACCGTAAAGGTTTCATTTAGCTTCTGGGGCTGTTGTTTTAATAAATGTTTAAACTTATTGCTTACGAAACTTCGCTCCGCTCCGGTGTCAAATAGGATGCATGCATAAGTGTGGTTTAGGGGAAACGTACCGGTAACAACAACGGGGTCCTGAATCGCCTCTCCCTGACCCATGGTCAGCATCCTTCCTGTTCCTCCGTTTCCTGAATTGTTGTTGTTAGGGCAGTCTCGGTAGAAATGCCCAGTCCTCCCACATCCATAGCAGGTGTGGCTAGGCCGTGCATTGCTGCCACCGGTGATGACGTTGTTGTTGTTGCGATTGTTGTTGTTGTTGTTTCCCTGTTGTTGGTTCTGGGGAGGGTAGGTCCTGCAGTACTTTGCCGTGTGTCCCCTTCAGTTACAACTGGTGCACTGCAACTCCTTGCATTCTCCCTTGTGAAGGAAACCGCACTTGTTGCACTTGGGAAGATTACCGGAATAAGGTCTGGAAGCATTTGAAGCAACTGAGGCTGGAGCATGTGGTGTGGCTGGAACCGGTGCGGTGACAGCATTAACTGCCACTGTCTGCTGCTTTTTAGAGGTCTCGGGGCCTTAATGCCCCTTCTTCTTATTGTTCTTCCCCTTCTTGCCATCACCTTCCTTCTTTCCTTCAGCCTCCGCTAGCTTCTCACCCTTCTTGTTGTTATGGTCATACAACTTCTTTGCCAATCTTTTAGCACTGTCAAATGTTTCGGGGTTTGCAGCTATCACATTTCCTTGGATTGGTGATGTTAGTCCCCAGATGAATCGCTCAATCTTCTTTCCTTCCGAGGTGATCATACCCAGGCACAACAGAGACAGTTCACTAAATCTCGATATGTAGGCATCGATATTCGCATTCTGCACAGTGAGGTTCCACAGCTCTTGCTCCATTTTCTGAATCTTACCTCGTGGGCAGTATTCAGCCATCAACATTTCTTTCATATCTTCCCACGGCTTGGAGTTGGCTACTGGGAGTGTCATGGCTTCCACATGTCCGTTCCACAGGTGAGCGCTTGATCGACAAAAGTGCAGGCCGCGAACTTCACTTTCATCTGCTCAGGGTAATCGCATATCAGGAATACCGATTCCACCTTCTCGATCCATCGCTTCAGAGTGATCACTCCTCCAGTGCCGTTAAAAGTTCGTGGTTTGGCATTTGTAAAGTCCTTGTAGGTACATGTTTTGGTGGGTCCTTGATTCATCCCGTTGTTCGAACTCCCAACCCCTTGCCCGTTGCCTCCTCCGTTATTCCGTTGGTGAAGTTGTGCCATAGCTGCGGTGACCGCAGCAGACACGGCCGCCTGGAATGTAGTGGAGTCAACTTCGGGTGGGGTTGGTCCAGGGTTTCCGCGAATAGGTCGGCGAGGCATCTTTTTGTCATGAAACAGAAAGATGTTGAGTGTTTGGGGGTTCTGTGAGGTTGTGATCCTACTGACTAGGTGCATGGTACGAGTTTAAGTACTTCTACAACTCAGCATACAATCATAGATTCGCAATGCATAGCAATTGGTAATATCATAACAAAAATATGCAAAAGTTCACTAATATTATCCCTAGGATGCTACAACTATTGTACAGACTAAGCATGCGTCCTCTTTTTGGTGTCAAAGGGGTATAGTTTTAGATTCCCTAGCTATCCCGATCTCATCAGAACGTTTGTTAGTTATACTTTGGAGAGAATGTAGTTGATCAGGCTACATCCACTCCTTGGTAACACTAAGAATAGTCCTGAATTAACCGAGATACTAGCATTATTTTGTTTGGTTCGGCGTTATGTTCCTTATCCCTAATGCAAGCAAAGGTGTTTTATTGTTGTATTTTACTTGTTTTTTTTCAGAGTTATGTTAGTCCCTATTTTGGTTTATAGTTGCATATCAATGTATGGTTAGATATGCTAGTTCATTATAAACAGAGCTCTGATACCAACCTGTCACACCCCCGAACCAGACGGCGGAAACGTCCAAGGGCTATTGTGACTCAATTGAATACCATCACAATGAATATACATGAAACATAACATCATACAATACCAAGCATTGGAATAGTACAATTGGTAGTGTTTACATATAATACATTGTTTCATAACATTACATTCCCAAAAAGTAAATTGTTCGATACTGAATAGACAAACAACAAAACATCACTGGGTACATTTTTCCCTTCGATTTACCTGTTACCTGAGAATACAAGTATTTTGAAAAACATCAACATATGAAATGTTGGTGAGTTCATAAGTAATGTTTGAAATATAGTGGTTTGTATTGTTTTGAAAATCACTAGAAAATCCGATATTTTCTGAAAAGAACTTAGTATAAAAAGTGTGAAGATCCGTAAGTATGCTTGTTTGTTTCTATAAATGTAAAAGAGCGATTTGTAAAACTCGGTATGTAACTCGTAGGTTTATTAATTGAAATCCCTAGGAAAACTCGATATTTTCCTAATACTTTGCATCAAAAAAATTTGTATCATGTTATTTCGTTATGACATGTGTATTCGTTGAGTCCCGGTGACGTTGGATTAATTATGGATTGTGAATTGTTATAAACACACATGAATGACAATGACTAGTTTACAACCATACAAACGATCCCTTTGGCGTCGCTCGCACATTTGGTGAATTCTCGATATTTTCCGTAAGTCGTTCAAGGCTATCGTGAATGCAAAGGGCCCTTAGCCCGACCCACATTTGGTGAATTCTCGACTTTACTAGCAGCACCAGAAGGCCCTTGGGGCCCAACAACACAAAGCCCGTAAACGTCCTTTTACACGAAATTAGGTCATGTAAAACCCAACTACATGTAAGCGAGTTTCCTTCGGGCCTAAAGTTAATGCCATTGGGCTAGCTAGGCCCAACAAACATGATTTGAAACTTTTAGGCCCAAAGACGGTGTATCGACGTCTGGTGTGTTCTCACGTGTGTATTGACTTCCCGAATTTTCCGCGTGTGTATTGACGTTTCGTCGTGTTAGTAATTTCGGATTCATTATTGATTCGAGACCGAATCAATTCGTCTGATAACGATTTTTGGTGTTGAAGGTGTATTATAATTTGCCGATAGTCGAGATGCTAGTATTTCATCGTGACGGATTTATTATTTAAAACTTTAGGATATTTCTTTATAGCAGCCCTTTTCTTTTGAATAATTTACACATTTAACCCTTTATATAAAATAATTTCTATTTTAGTCCTCAAACTATTTTTCTTGACAGTTTATTATCAAAACTTGTAGAAAAGTTATTTTTCAGCCCCAAGTTATTTGAAGAACAGTTTTAGTCCACCAAATGAAAATTTTCTCGGCTAGAACCCTCAATTTCGCAGTTTTTACAGTTTTGGCCCAAAATAGAAATTTTTTGCATTTTTGGCCCCTTTTAAATATGAAATGGATTTGGAGCACTAGTAGTCCCCTGTTTTACAGAAAATCACAGTTTCAGCCCCTCAAATTTGGAAATCTCGCATATTGAGCTTTATTGGTCCGAAAAATTCATTTTTGGCCCATTATGCTTAAAAATTTCACATTTAATCCTCCAAAGAGAATATTTCCAGAAAAATACTTTATTAAAACTGTTTTGACTCATTTCATCCATCAGAATTTGTATTTTGTCATTTTGGGCCCTTTAGCTTTATATTTTTAACATTTTGAGTCCAAAAATGGGATTTTTAGCCCAATGAGTTCATTTTAACCAACTTGGTTATTTTTCTAGAAATGATTTGTGTGTAGTAATATGTTTAACAGTTGTTTCCTACATCTAATGCAAATCTCGATTTTTAAGGTCTTTTGACTAGTTTCAACACCATAATCACATATAAACATGTAAATAAGCATAGAAATCATACAAAGCATACATATACTCATAGATCTACACATTTGCTTGTATTTCCCCCCCCCTACAAACTTATAAAACTGAAAAATAGGGGGTATGAAGCTCACCTTTGGGTGTGGTTTCGGTTTTGGAGAAAAGATGGAAGAAAATGAGGTGATTTTCGGCCCTAGCAACCTTCCTTGGATGATTTCGAACTTGAATGCTTCTTAGGTGCTAGATCATGAGTTTGAATGAATTAAGAGGTGATTTTTGGATGAAATGAAGTAGCTAGCTTAAGGATCTAAGAGATTTCTTACCTTAGATGATGATTTTTGTGTGAAAATTCCCTTGATTCCTTCTTAGATCTTGAAATATGGGTGAATTATGAGAGAGTTTCCTTGAGAGAAAAGTGAGTGAATTGTGTGTGTGTAACAACCCGTTATTTCAAGTCAGTAAAGATCGAGTCATGTAACCTCCTTGAGAAAGGAAATAGAATATCATAAAAAAATGAAGTATTCAAAAACTCTATTTGGAGTACACTATGTGGTAGTTATCGTCGTAAGGTTTCCAAACATATAAATAACACAAAAATCCGAGTTATAACGAAGAAGTTATGCTCATTATAAGTTTTCCGACAAAAACCAACAATACGAAGTTGCGTAAAAACGCAAAGTTTCAATAAAACACTTTCTGACCTTAGGTGTCTAAATGAAAGTCATAGATATCGTTAAACTACAAACATGCATAAAAAGAACACTCAAATCGGACATCATATGAATAAGTTATGAATTTTTAAAGAAATTCCTTAAACACGTCACTTTAATAAATAAATAATAAAAATAATTTCGGAATTTGCCAACGGAATCTAAATGAAAGTTGTAGATCGTAGTCTCACCTTCGTGGGGATATAAAGAACGTCAAAAACGGAGTTCGTATGAAGGAGATATGAATTTTTAAAGTTTGATAAATAATTTATATATAATTTTTATTCAAAATTCGGTATTATCCGAAGAGGAGTCAGGCTAGGGCTACAGTATGCGCCGCGTACCCTCGTACGCCCCGCGTACTCGGAGGCCACGGCCTCGGATCGTCCACGTCGCCCCTATGCGAGCTACCCCTCTCCCGTCCCGTCCGAGACGCTGCAGCCGGGGAAGCGGTCAGCGATGACGTCCCGTACGCGCCGCGTACGCAAGCTAATCAGCCCCCCTATGAAAGGGATGCGAGGGCTCCCGAGAAAAGGGCTCATTCTCTCTCATTTTTCTTGCGTTTTTCCTCGTTTTCCGTGCTCGCACTACCCCGAAGCCCTGGTCATTTCGTGCAAGTCCCGAAGGTTGATTTTTCTCCCGAGTAATCCCGAGATTTCCGAGGAAAATCCATTTCCCGAGACGAAACTCTGCCCGGTTTTCCATCTTGCTATCTTCAAGCTGTCAAGTGAGTTCATACCCCTTTCAAACACACTTTAAATACATTTTTAAATGCTTTTATACACTTTTAGGGGGGGGGGGGGAATACAAGTAAACATACGGTTATTATCGTGTATTTTATAAAAGTTTTACTTCACTTGTGTTATCAAATAAACCACTTGGAACTCATTACTATTATGGAAAACTCTTGTCATACCTTGTGTGCATTAGACTTATACGAAGTATATAATGGTCTTTCAGTGTTAAATCATTTTATACATTCTAAAAACTTATGATTTGTGCTTTATCAAACATTGTGAAAAAGGATAAACTTTGCATACAAAACTATCACTTTAGTATCAACTTAATTGAGAATCCATGAGCCGTGTACATCTTCAAATGTTACTTTTCTTTATTAGAAAGTAATGCAGCAAGTCCTGTCTATAACCAGAATCTCCCGTACGGAGAACGTGTCAAATGTGTATAGATCTATACGGGAAGTCATGATCCCGCGCCCTGACTGTTAGCTACAGTCCGTCTTTTGGGGTGACAGTTGTCATAGCACTGCGACGCCTGAAGAACATCGTTACAGGCATATTATGTTTAGTATGGTTATAAAACTCATTGGATATACAATTATTATGATATTATGCTTTTACGAACGAGTAGTTATTAAAACTATGTTTCTTCTAACAAATGTGATCTTCGCATAGTTTTATTATATATAAAACCATGACACAACTTTTGAGAACGTCGGTTTCTTATGATTTTCGGTCTTAGAGACTACCATAACTAATAGGAAAATAAGGGATTTTCCTGGTGCAATTATTCACAACTCATAACACGAACATTCATATGCATTTCATACTTTTATAAGAAAATAAGGGTTTTTCTTGGAAAACACAACAACTCGTATCTCAACCATTAGGGAAAATATGGGATTTTCTGGATCTAATACATTCATTTTCAACACAACAAATCACAACTCTTTACATTTGAAATGCTACGTTTTCTGGAAAACATACACCCATTTTGGAATGGCATCAAATTTTTGTAAAACTACTTATGGACTCACCAACTTAATTGTTGACACTTTTTCTTTGAAATAACTTGTATTCTCAGGGAATCGCTAAGCAGGTTGGGAATCAACTTTTGGGATTAACGCGATGGCGTTAATTACTTCTTTTGAATGATGTTTATGTATTTATCTTTTGAACATGTAATGAATACAACTATGTAAACATCTTGCAAACTTACTATATATGGTGGTGTGTACTTTCCTTTCTATGAATTGTTATGATACTGAATATGACGTCCTCCGCCCCCGAACGTTTCTGCCGTTCTGGTTTGGGGGTGTGACAGATTGGTATCAGAGCATTGTTTATAGGGAATTAAGTATATCAAAACCATTTCTTTTTGGTATACAACTATAAACTCAACTGGGCAAAAACACTTTGAGTAAGAGTCATACTTTTAAAAATTAAATTTTATTTAGTTTTTGTAAAGTAGGCATGCATTCATTTCATATCAATAACATGGTCAGTATCATAATTAAAACAACATTGAAGTATTACATATCAGTTGTGCACTGCAGGTATGCCTTGGGACATGTAATCGGAACTGGGAAGGATATAGCCTGATCAACTATATTTGTCCAAGAGCCGACTAAACATATGCCAAGGAGTGTCTGTAATGGACAACAAATTTTAAACTTACCAAAAGCATATCGCTAAAGAATATTGAGGGTGTATTCGAGTGCCGTCAACCATTAAACTCAAGGGTAAGTTTCATGTGCTCTAGCTTATAGTAAACTTTTAACTCTATTCTCGTACAGTCTAAATGGCGGGATTCCATCACCCCAATGACCCCTACTACCCCAACCAAGGTAATGGTGGGTGGATCGAAGCAGATTCTGAAGAAGACGAAGAGCCTATAGATTTGGAGGCAGGGGATGACTCTGGCACGGATTCGGAGCCAGAAATTATAAATCCACCAGTCCCCCAATCTCCCGTGCACGTGAGGAATTTCCAAGGACCCACTCCAGTGTGGGGAAGTCACCTCCATCATTGGAGCCAACAACAAAGCTTACGCCCTCCTTACGGCATGTGCCGAGACTTCTATGATGTGAGAGGCGGGGGATCAGCCGATCGCGCACTTCCGGTCATGGTTGGCAAACTCGCCAACCAGTGCTATCAATCCGGAGTGCAAGCCAACCGAATCCGAGAGATCAATTTGGATGTGCAAATCCACACGGCCGATATCAACCGCCTAGAGTTGATGCAGAACGACATCTACATTCGCGCCGAAGCGTTCCAAGCACAAGCAAACGCGGCCTTCGCAGAACTAAGAGAACAACAAGCTGCGTTTGATAGACGCCTCATGGAGTCGAACCAGTCCGACACGAAGTCAAGCTCCAAACGCAAAGCGCACCGCAAGTAGTACTTGCCCAACTCTCAAATTTTGTTATAAACTAGGACTTCGGATAAAAGTATTATTTTCTTTAAAATTGTTCCGTAATCGGAGGCCTTTAGAAAGGCCAAGAAATTTTGTCTTGACCCCATTGTAACACAACTATATGTTTAATATATAAGGGTATACCGCTTTTCTTACTGTGGTTAATCATGCGCAAATCGTTCGATTCATTGGTGCATCTATTCAAACTTTACTTTCAAGCTCAAAACATTGTGTCAGTCAAACTCAACTTCTTAGAACTATTAAAAGTTAATTCAATATCATTCAACTTTGAACTGCCAAAACTTATAGATTTTTCCATATTTTTCTTTTGGCAGCAAGATGCCTCCTCGTCCAAACCTAAGGCCCAGGCCGGGCACGGCACCACCACCACCGCCACCACCAGCTTATGATCCAGCCATGGTTCAGGCTGCTATCACAGCAGCAGTAACTGTAGCCCTCTCGCAAATAAACTCCCACAGAAATGGAGGGGCGGGAAGCAGCATGAATCATCCAAATCATGGCACTGGTCATGGCCAAGGAAGAGAATGTACCTACAAGGAGTTCTCTAACGCTAAGCCAAAAACTTTTAACGGAACTGGAGGAGTCATTGCACTAATGCAATGGTTCGAAAAGACCGAAACGGTCTTCGAGATTTGCTCATGCCTAGAAGCAAGCAAAGTCAAGTTCGCTGCCTGCACTTTTGTTGATCGAGCCCTCACTTGGTGGAAAAGCCATGTGAATTCAGTGACGCTCACTGTCGCCAATGCCATGAGTTGGGACGATCTAAAGGTTCTACTACTGGAAGAATACTGCCCAAGGGGCGAAGTATAAAAGCTTGAGCAGGAGCTCTGGAATCTGAAAATGACTGGGTCTGACCTAGTCACCTACACAGCTAGGTTCAACGACCTCGCTGCACTGTGCCCTACCATGGTCAACCCAGAATCAAAGAAGGTTGAAAGGTACATTTGGGGGTTGTCACCCCAGATTCAAGGGCATGTCCTAGCTTCCGGCCCTGTTACCTACAACAGCGCTAAGCGCCTGGCTCAGCGACTCATCGACCACGGAGTAAAACCCAGCATCATTTCAACAACCGCAAATCCACCTAGGGAAACTCAGGGCCAGAGTAAGACTTGGAACAAAAGGAGGGGACAAACTCTCCAGGAAAGCCCCAGGAAACAACAAGTAATAGTGACCCACGCTATGACTGTACCTGTGAACCCTGCCCCCACATGCTCATATAATGGGAAACTTCCTAAATGCAACCGATGCAGTTTCCACCACCACGGTCCTTGCCCCAATCTTCAATGCACCAACTGTAATAAGAAGGGACATACAGCCCGCTATTGCAAAGGGCCAATCCAACCATCCGTCCCCACCACTAATACTGGGGTAAGCCGCGCCTGCTTTGAGTGCGGAGACACGGGGCACTACCGCAAGGACTGCCCAAGGGCAAACAACCGGAATACTGGCGGAAGGGGCCGAGTTTTCGCAATGGGACAAGATGAAGCCATTGCGGACCCTACTGTTGTTACGGGTACATTTCTTCTCGATAACTCGTATGCATGCATTTTGTTTGATAGTGGAGCGGAAAGGAGGTTTGTGAGTCACAACTTTAAAGGCCTGCTAAAATCAATACCACAGTCATTAAGTGAACCATTCATAGTAGAAATGGCCAACGGGAAAACCGAAGGCACTAAGGAGATATACTTAAACTGCACCCTAACTTTAAACGATAATCCCTTTTCAATCAACCTCATGCCAGTCTCGATTAAGAGTTTCGATGTCATCATTGGCATGGATTGGCTGAGTTCTCATCATGCGGACATCCTATGTTACAATAAGGCCGTTCGCCTTAATCTGCCAACCGGCGAAACTTTCATTGTCTTGGGCGACAAACCAAGTACCACTCTTCGTATCATCTCAAGTATCCAAGCTCGGAAATGCCTACGCAAGGAGTGTCACGCGTTCTGGGCACATGTTGTGGATGTGAAACGCAAAGTCCAAGATATCAAGAGTGTGCCCGACGTACGCGATTTTCCTGATGTTTTTCCCGAGGACCTTCCGGGAATACCACCCGCGAGACAAGTTGAATTCCGAATCGATCTGGTTCCCGGAGCTGTCCCTGTAGCCAAAGCACCCTATCGATTAGCCCCGGCAGAGATGCAAGAGCTATCCAGCCAACTGAAATAACTACTTGGAAAAGGATTCATCAGGCCGAGCTTCTCACCATGGGGAGCACCTGTACTGTTCGTAAAAAAGAAGGATGGATCATTCAGAATGTGCATCGACTACCGAGAACTCAACAAACTTACCATCAAGAACCGATACCCCCTACCCCGAATCGATGACTTATTCGACCAACTCCAAGGAGCCAACTACTTCTCCAAGATCGATCTGAGGTCGGGATATCACCAGCTGCGAGTCCTGGAGAGTGATATTCCCAAGATGGATTTCCGAACACGATACGGACATTACGAATTCGTAGTGATGCCGTTCGGGCTAACCAATGCCCCAGCCGTATTCATGGATCTAATGAATCGGGTATGTCGTCCATTCTTGGATAAATTCGTGATAGTATTCATAGACGACATACTCATTTATTCAAAGAATAAAGAAGAGCATGGTCAACATCTGAGGCAAGTTCTAGAGACGCTACGGACTGAGAGACTGTATGCAAAATTCTCAAAATGTGAATTTTGGATTAGAAAGGTGGACTTTCTCGGTCACGTGGTCAGCAAGGAAGGGATCCACGTGGATCCATCAAAAATCAAGGCTATCAAAAACTGGTCTGCGCCAACTACACCAACAAAAATTCGCCAATTTCTACGTCTTGCTGGTTATTATCGAAGGTTCATCCAGAATTTCTCCAGCATCGCAAAGCCTCTTACCGCCTTAACCCAGAAAGGTGTGACCTACAATTGGGGAGAAAGGCAAGATGCTGCATTTCAGACTTTGAAACAGGCCCTTTGCAGTGCGCCCATCCTTTCTCTCCCAGAAGGGACCGAAGATTTTGTAGTGTATTGCGACGCTTCGAAGCAAGGGTTGGGCTGTGTACTAATGCAGAGGGGAAAGGTTATTGCATATGCCTCACGACAACTAAAAACACATGAGGTCAATTACACCACTCATGATTTAGAGCTTGGGGCGGTGGTCTTTGCTCTTAAAATCTGGAGACACTACCTATATGGTACCAAATCCACTATCTTTACAGACCACAAGAGCCTACAACACATCTTCGACCAGAAGGAGTTGAACATGAGGCAGCGACGTTGGGTCGAATTACTCAACGACTACGAATGTGAGATTCGCTATCATCTAGGAAAGGCTAATGTCGTGGCAGATGCCCTTAGCCGTAAGGAGTACTCTGGCCGAAGAGTGAAGTCATTAGCCATGTCAATCCATTCGCACCTGTCGACACAGGTCAAGGAAGCTCAAATAGAGGCCCTGAAACCCGAAAACGTGACAAGTGAGACCCTTAGGGGAATGGACAAGAATTTAGAAATCAAGAGTGATGGAGCACGCTACCTCATGAACCGAATATGGACGCCCAAGTTTGGTGGACTTAGAGAGGTAGTTATGAGCGAGGCACACAAGACTCCATACTCCGTACACCCCGGGTCAGACAAGATGTATCAAGATCTCAAACAACTCTACTGGTGGCCAAACATGAAAGCAGAGATCGCTACATATGTGAGCAAGTGTTTGACTTGCGCCAAGATCAAAATAGAACACCAGAAACCCTCAGGACTACTCCAACAACCTGAAATTCCTGAGTGGAAATGGGAGCAGATTTCCATGGACTTCATAACGAAACTGCCCAAAACTCAGGGTGGCCAAGATACTATTTGGGTAATCGTCGATAGATTAACCAAGTCCGCTCATTTCCTACCGATCAAGGAAACTGATAAAATGGAAAAGCTATCGAGAATCTACATCCGAGAGATCGTACGACTCCATGGAGTGCCAATGTCTATCATCTCGGATAGAGACAGCAGATTCACGTCTAGGTTCTGGCAATCATTGCAAAAATCCATGGGAACAAGATTGGACATGAGTACAACCTATCACCCCCAAACTGACGGACAGAGCGAAAGAACGATCCAAACCTTGGAAGACATGTTGCGAGCATGTGTAATCGACTTTGGTAAAGCATGGGATGTTCACTTACCTTTGGTTGAGTTCTCTTATAACAATAGTTATCATACCAGTATCAATGCTGCTCCATTTGAAGCCCTTTACGGCCGTAAGTGCAGATCACCTCTGTGCTGGACGGAAGTGGGCGACACACAACTAGCAAAAGGTCTCGTCCCTCATAGCACCCTCACTGGTCCAGAGATCATCAGAGAAACTACTGAAAAGATCGTGCAAATACGAGAACGACTGAGATCCTCGAGGGATAGGCAAAAGAGCTACGCCGACAAAAGACGTAAACCGTTGGAATTCCAGATTGGCGATCGGGTACTACTGAAGGTCTCACCCTGGAAGGGAATGATACGCTTTGGAAAGCGTGGGAAGCTGAATCCTAGGTACATTGGACCCTTCGAAATCATTTCAAGGGTTGGTCCAGTAGCCTACAAACTCCGACTTCCAATAGAGCTTAACAAAGTACATCCAGTATTCCACGTATCAAATGAATTAAGAGGTGATTTTTGGATGAAATGAAGTAGCTAGCTTAAGGATCTAAGAGATTTCTTACCTTAGATGATGATTTTTGTGTGAAAATTCCCTTGATTCCTTCTTAGATCTTGAAATATGGGTGAATTATGAGAGAGTTTCCTTGAGAGAAAAGTGAGTGAATTGTGTGTGTGTAACAACCCGTTATTTCAAGTCAGTAAAGATCGAGTCATGTAACCTCCTTGAGAAAGGAAATAGAATATCATAAAAAAATGAAGTATTCAAAAACTCTATTTGGAGTACACTATGTGGTAGTTATCATCTTAAGGTTTCCAAACATATAAATAACACAAAAATCCGAGTTATAACGAAAAAGTTATGCTCATTATAAGTTTTCCGACAAAAACCAGCAATACGAAGTTGCGTAAAAACACAAAGTTTCAATAAAACACTTTCTGACCTTAGGTGTCTAAATGAAAGTCATAGATATCGTTAAACTACAAACATGCATAAAAAGAACACTCAAATCGGACATCATATGAATAAGTTATGAATTTTTAAAGAAATTCCTTAAACACGTCACTTTAATAAATAAATAATAAAAATAATTTCGGAATTTGCCAACGGAATCTAAATGAAAGTTGTAGATCGTAGTCTCACCTTCGCGGGGATATAAAGAACGTCAAAAACGGAGTTCGTATGAAGGAGATATGAATTTTTGAAGTTTGATAAATAATTTATATATAATTTTTATTCAAAATTCGGTACTATCCGAAGAGGAGTCAGCCTAGGGCTACAGTACGCGCCGCGTACCCTCGTACGCCTCGCGTACTCGGAGGCCACGGCCTCGGATCGTCCACGTCGCCCCTATGCGAGCTACCCCTCTCCCGTCCCGTCCGAGACGCTGCAGCCGAGGAAGCGGTCAGCGATGACGTCCCGTACGCGCCGCGTACGGGAGTACGCCCCGCGTACGCAAGCTGATCAGCCCCCCTATAAAAGGGATGCGAGGGCTCCCGAGAAAAGGGCTCATTCTCTCTCATTTTTCTTGCGTTTTTCCTCGTTTTCCGTGCTCGCACTACCCCGAAGCCCTGGTCATTTCGTGTAAGTCCCGAAGGTCGATTTTTCTCCCGAGGAATCCCGAGATTTCCGAGGAAAATCCATTTCCCGAGACGAAACTCTGCCCGGTTTTCCATCTTGCTATCTTCAAGCTGTCAAGTGAGTTCATACCCCTTTCAAACACACTTTAAATACATTTTTAAATGCTTTTATACTCTTTTAGGGGGGGGGGGAATACAAGTAAACCTACGGTTATTATCGTGTATTTTATAAAAGTTTACTTCACTTGTGTTATCAAATAAACCACTTGGAACTCATTACTATTATGGAAAACTCTTGTCATACCTTGTGTGCATTAGACTTATACGAAGTATATAATGGTCTTTCAGTGTTAAATCATTTTATACATTCTAAAAACTTATTATTTGTGCTTTATCAAACATTGTGAAAAAGGATAAACTTTGCATACAAAACTATCACTTTAGTATCAACTTAATTGAGAATCCATGAGCCGTGTACATCTTCAAACATTACTTTTCTTTATTAGAAAGTAATGCAGCAAGTCCTGTCTATAACCAGAATCTCCCGTACGGAGAACGTGTCAAATGTGTATAGATCTATACGGGAAGTCATGATCCCGCGCCCTGACTGTTAGCTACAGTCCGTCTTTTGGGGTGACAGTTGTCATAGCACTGCGACGCCTGAAGAACGTCGTTACAGGCATATTATGTTTAGTATGGTTATAAAACTCATTGGATATACAATTATTATGATATTATGCTTTTACGAACGAGTAGTTATTAAAACTATGTTTCATCTAACAAATGTGATCTTCGCATAGTTTTATTATATATAAAACCATGACACAACTTTTGAGAACGTCGGTTTCTTACGATTTTCGGTCTTAGAGACTGCCATAACTAATAGGAAAATAAGGGATTTTCCTGGTGCAATTATTCACAACTCATAACGCGAACATTCATATGCATTTCATACTTTTATAAGAAAATAAGGGTTTTTCTTGGAAAACACAACAACTCGTATCTCAACCATTAGGGAAAATATGGGATTTTCTGGATCTAATACATTCATTTTCAACACAACAAATCACAACTCTTTACATTTGAAATGCTACGTTTTCTGGAAAACATACACCCATTTTGGAATGGCATCAAATTTTTCTAAAACTACTTATGGACTCACCAACTTAATTGTTGACACTTTTTCTTTGAAATAACTTGTATTCTCAGGGAATCGCTAAGCAGGTTGGGAATCAACTTTTGGGATTAACGCGCTGGCGTTAATTACTTCTTTTGAATGATGTTTATGTATTTATCTTTTGAACATGTAATGAATACAACTATGTAAACATCTTGCAAACTTACTATATATGGTGGTGTGTACTTTCCTTTCTATGAATTGTTATGATACTGAATATGACGTCCTCCGCCCCCGAACGTTTCCACCGTTCTGGTTTGGGGGTGTGACAGTGTGTGTGTGTGTGTGTTGGAATCGGCCTAGAATCAAGAAGGAAGGAGAGAAGAGAGAAGTATGAAAGGATGGTGCATGGAAGTATGAGTCCCCTTGCATGGAAGTCCCTTGGATAATTGTGAGGTGTCACTCACAAAGTCAACCCCCTCTTCTTTTAGGCTTGGGCCGAGAATGGGGAGGGTGTGAGGAGATTTTCGGGCTTGATGCCCTTAAGCCCATGTTATAGCTAGGGTGGATGATTTTTGGCTAAAAAAAATATAAATATGATTTTTATGACCCTTTAGGTTAGATTAGGTTAGTTATGGTCCAAATGGTTCATAAAGTTAATCTATCTCATTCTAGGCCCAGTATGGCCCAAAATATTGAGTTAAATGGAATTGGGTCCAATTAGAGCCCATTTAAAGGTTCTAAGCCCATGATAGTCTAATTGGAAGCTTATTGGTCCATTGAGTCCAATAAGGAAGTCCTAGTCCAAAATGGACCTAAACATGAACTTCTAGGGTTTCCAACTGCTTGTTGACTATTTGTAGTACTTGTATGGTGTATTGGATTGAAATTTTGTTGTCATAGAGTAAGCATCATACATGCTCTTAAGTTTTTGATTCAACATCTTACTTGAGTATAGTGATTACAAGACACAAAATTTCTAGTTGTGACAAGAGACATTTCTCACTTGATTTCATTCAATCTTCCAAGTAGCATTGGTTGTACCACTAGGATTCTGATTCTTTTTCCTAGAGATTATAAAGTTTAGTTTCTACATTTTTAAGGCTATATTCTTGGAATTGAAACTCATGGATCCAATATTTGACATGCAATCACAAAAGAACCTTACAAGTACACAAATACAATGAAGTTGTCAAAAGTCAAGAGAAGTTAGCTAATATCGTTGCTATATTAAAGACATTCCAAAGGATGAAAATGATTAATTTCAAAAACAAAACTTAAAAGAAAAGAGCGAATTGTGTTTTTCAAGACACTTTAAGATTGACGAGTTCTCTTGTAACTGCTAAGAAAGTATGCGATAGGAAAAAGAAATCTATTTTGGAGATGATGATCTCACACATTCTGTTCAAACCATTCTTCTTTCTAAATTTGATTTGTTTAAGTAAAAATTTATGGAAACTCTCGATTAGCCAGTAAATCGATTCAATTATTTACTCAGTAGAACATTGAAATATGGTCTAAAGAGGGCATCGATTGAGCAAAAAGTAAAATTAATGAATGTATTAAAGTCTGAATGGAAATCCATAGTGTCAACTATTAAAGTTCACAAACATTTTAAGAATTAAAGTTTGGCTAATATGGTTGGAATTTTACAATCTCATGAAGTTGAAAGTGAAGTCACTTCTAGATGTTGGTCCCTTAGAATTTGTTGCTAAATTAGATGGTTCAAAACGCAAAAAGTATAAATTTGTTGACAATGATTCAAATTTAGATTGTACTGATGATGACATTACCAGTTGTTAGGGCCAGGTTCCTCAGATATTCAGGATCCTCAAATATCCAGGATCCTGGCTATCACCATTGTTATTTTTATTAACAATTTATAGAGGTTATATTTTATTCATAATGAGTACATCTGCAGAAGAAGTCAAGGGAATACCAATTCTCAAGGAAGAATCGTCTCAACAACGCTAAATACTCAGAATACTTGGTCAAATAACCTTTGTGAAGCTAGTCATAGAGGATCCTGGAAATATTGAACATCTTATTGGCTAGTTAAGACTATAAATTGACACTTGTATCTCACACACAAAACACTGTTTTTTACCGGTGACCATTGTCGTCATTTTACATTAATAAAATCATCAAGGCAGGTGACCATTGTCACCTACCAAGTTTTTGTGCCGTAGATCCTAGCAAGGATCAAGGGCTTTCCTTATAATCCATTGTGTCACTCTCTTTTAGCATTATCTATTTCACAATTCAAACATCACAACCTCTCATATAATTTGGTTGATTAATAATTGTGGAAATTTTGACCAAAACAATTTGGCATCCACCGTGGGGCCGTGTGTTTAAAGTCCTAAAAAAACATGCCTACACAATCGATCCTTTCTTCGTCCTATATTCCTTCCATTCCATCCAAAACCCTACTACCTCCTCCCAGTGGCCCACCAACTTATAGAAAAACACCTGATACTTCCAAGAAAAACATCCCTTCGGTCACTAACCAAGGAAGTTTGGGATCTTCAAGACTCTAGGATCCGACTTCCTCTGTCACTACTGTAGAACTCTTTGCTATGATGAAGAAAATGACATAACAAGTGACCCAATAGCAGGAGGAGAATAGAGCACTGCTCAAAGAAGTGGAGAGGATGAAAGCGAAATTTTAGAAATACCAGGAAACAACACCCACAGTTGTACAACCAAGGATCCTGAAGTTTGATAACGTAGGATCCTCAGAAATTCACTAGAAGAACATAGTTACTACCACTATGGCGTCACCCTGGGGGAGAACTATGGATAACCGATCATCCATGATCAATAATCTCAATGAGCCTTTCAACACTCCTTGAAAAATTGACTCTAGTAACTTCTTAAATAGCAACACTATTAATACTAACTATACTAACTTTGATGCAGGAATAAACCCAAATATGAATAGGGAACTTCAACAGTTAAGACAAATGATCTCAAGCGTACCCGGGGTGGTCCAACCCATACCAGAAGCATCAACAACAAGTCATAGGATCTCGATATTCGTTCCCATGATAAACAATACCGAGGTTCTTAAGCGCTTCCAAACTCCTAGCATGAAACTTTACGATGGAACTATGGATCCTGAAGAGCACATAACGCAATATTAAGAAAGGATGGGGATCATTTCCATCCCAGGGCACTTAAAGGAATCCTGACTATGCAAAGGCTTTGGCTCAACCCTTAAAAGATTAGCTCTCAAATGGCTGCTAAATGTTCCCCCATATTCTATTACCTCTTTTGCACACTTAGTCAATATTTTCAATAACCAGTTTTCTTACAACAGAACCTTTGAGAAAATCACTAGTGATCTTTATCAAGTGGTCCAGGATTCTAAGGAAAGGCTTAGGGATATCATTAACAAGTTCGAAAGGGAAGCTCTGATCATCCCCAACATCGACATGGCTACTACCATAGAGGCCTTAAAGATTGGACTAAGGAAGGATTCACCTTTCTATGAAAACCTTATGATGACCCCGTGCAAAAGATTGGATGAATTCAAATATCGAGCATTGAGGTTCATAAGGCTTGAAGAGGGAAAAATAATCCAGAAGAGAAGCAACCCTTCATGTCACACCCCAAAACCATGAACAGCGGAAACGTTCTGGGGCGAAGGACGTCATGTATAGTATCACAACACAGTATAAAAGTAAATAAGTAAACAACATTATCCATTGCATTAAATAAATAGTTTTAATACAAGCGTGTTCTGTACAGTTATAGACACCAAAAATATAAATGAAAATAATAAGATGAGTCTTGAATGCGCTCCATCTTCTCAAAAGCTGGCCTCGGTACCTGTCTACTGATGACCTGAGAATACAAGTTATTTTGAAAGAGTTTATCAGCATTAAGCTGGTGAGTTCATAAGTATTTTAGTGTCGGTGGTTGTATCAAAATGTTTGAACGTAGTTATAAGTATGAATTTGTAAATGTTTGTAAGTGTTTGTAAATGTTTGAAACTCCTAGAAATACTATATTTTCTATTTAAAAGTAGCCTTCTACCAAGGCGTAATTGTTTTGTGTGTTCGTTTACTGTAAATGTGTGTAATTACCTCAAGTGTAACTATCATTCTCAAAATATAGTTTGTACATAAATGTTTAAGTGAAAAGATCACTAAATATGTAAAGGGGTAAATTAATGTAGTACTGTAGTGTTGTATTATAGGAACTACTGATGTACTAACTACCCTATACCGGATTTATATTAAGGTATCATGTGATTAGTTGTACCATACTATCGACTGGATAAACAAGACAAATGTAGGTCGTAAAATGATATGACATTTGGCACCTGCAGACCTGCAGGTCCGGATGTAGCTAGCAGCAAGGTGTAGGATAGTCAATCTAATATAGATCTATACGCAAACTCACGCTCTCCCTCCAAGAGACTCTGGCAACAACTCGGGCCATGACATTTAAGGCATGCTCCGATACAGTGGATCACAATTTTGTCAATGTATATATGTATATGTAATGTATTGTTACTCGTTCTAGTATCGTTGTATATATTCTCATAGTATAGTTGTATATGTTCTCATAGTATAGTTGTATATGTTCTCCTTCTAGTATAGTTGTATATGATCTCATAGTATAGTTGTATATGTTCTCCTTCTAGTATAGTTGTATATGTTCTCATAGTATAGTTGTATATGTTCTCCTTCTAGTATAGTTGTATATGTTCTCATAGTATAGTTGTATGTGTTCTCCTTCTAGTATAGTTTTATATGTTCTCCTTCTAGTATAGTTGTATATGTTCTCATAGTATAGTTGTATATGTTCTCATAGTAATAAGTATTGACTCATGAATGAACTGACTCATTGATCTAACAATAGTATGTGTATGATACTGTGTTACCCCGATGGTAACTTAAAAATGTTTTAACTAGTATGTATTAACATGGAAGAACTTTTATGACCATATATGTACACACGATATATAATTAATATTGAAACGACCTTCGGACGGCTACCCGATATCCCACCAGACCTCAGTCTCCATTCCAGAGAGTAAAACCCTAATAGAGAGTCCTCCTTTGTTTCTAGCTAGTGTGGTTGTGTTCTAAGATTCTTAGTGTCATTTCAAAGTGGTAGAAGAGAAGAAGAGGTCACTTTGGAGGCTAGAAGTTTGTGGGAAAGAGTAAATCCGAGCTTTTCAGAAGTTGGAATTTCTTCCTGAGGTAAAAAGCTCAAAACTTGCATTGCTAGTTATGTTGTGTGCTTCTTGGACCAATTTCTAGGGTTTTTGGTCCCAAAATGGAGACTTTATGAGCAAAAAGGTCTCCATTGGCCTAGATCTATCATATTTCAGGACTATAAGAATTGTATGTTCATAAAAATGCAATCTTGGACGTAAATACTGAGCCATGCGTGAGAGCTAGACCTTTGGAGGAGGAAGGAAAGAGGTTTGAGGGTGTAGGGACCTTTACAAGCATGTAAAGGCTTAATGGTTCCGACTTCATGGGATAAGTGGCTTTAGGAGAGTCAGATCTGGAAGTTGAAGGAGTGTCTTAACCGTTTAAGACTGAAATATATGAAATGGTTGAACTAAGACTTACGCTAGGCGTAACTCTCAGTACGCACAGCGTAAGGGGTTGAGGCCCCGATTGTGGTTCGCTAGCGTACACGCTGCGTACAAAGAAGGTATGCGCCGCATACTACCTTCTGTTGACTTTCGTTGACTTTTAGGATTTTGGTCAACCTTTGGACTTTTGGTCAGGGAGGGGTAAATGGTTTTTTACCCTTCTGTGGAAATTATAGAATGGATTTAATCTATCCTTTGGGATCTGTTATTTATTTGAGAGTATTGTTATGTGTTTAGGTGGGGGCTAGACCAGTGTGATCGAGTGCGAGACTATCCGAGATACCAAGGTGAGTCTTCTCACTATACTGTACCTGGAAGGGTACCTATGTGTAACCGAAAGGTATTGTATGCTATGAGATGTATGTGCTATATGTTGTTATGTGATATGTATATGTTATGTATGATATGGACAAGATGGTCAAGATGACATGGACTGGAAGGTCAGGAGGTTACGGACCGGAAGGTCGTTGCGGGTAGGACCGGAAGGTCTACCAAGATTCGGGATGGAAGTCCCCTGAGACACTCGGATCAGAAGATCCTACAAAATTATGGCCTGGAAAGGCGTATGTGTTGTATGTGGTATTTTGGGGAACTCATTAAGCATTTATGCTTACAGTGTTGTGTTATGTGTTTCAGGTACCAATGAGGATCGTGGGAAGGCGCCGACATGATCATTACACACATGAGGAGTTTTATATGTTATGATCTTGGGATGTAACATTATAGGTTGTTAAGTGATACAATGACATTTTTATAACTATTAAGGATCAAAGTTTGTTTTTAAAATGTGAAAAGTTGTTTTGAAATTTACGTCGTTACAGATTGCTATAGTGTAGCAACATATTCAATACCAACAAATAGATCTACAAACACAATCAGAGTCTTCATCATGAATGGATTGCTTCGCCAAACCTTCCGCTTATCTGGACCATTCTCAAAACCTTCAGCATGTCTAGACTACCTCTTTGGGCCTTCAGCCTGTCTGGATCATTCTCCGAACCTTCAACATGTTTGGACTACCTCTCTAGGCCTTCATGTGACAACCGACAAGCGTCTGGTGAAGTCAAAGTCAATTCAAGGTCAACAAGTCAATTTGGTCAACTCAACTAGTGTTTATATGTTAAGAATTTCTTTATGTTTACTATTGTACAACTATAAATCCTAATGCAAAGTAGCACTTGAAAGCCCCAAATGTTCAAAATTTAAAACCCTAATGTGATTTAGGGAAGTAATAGCTCTATAAAGTACTATTAAGTACCATTCAGGGGTGTATAACACTCGAAATGGGATGTAACTAAGTATAAAGCCCTTATTCTATGAAGAAAAACATTAATAAGGGCTCCTGACAAAGTCTCTCACAATCTCTCCCACTATATCTCTCTTTCTCCCAAATCTCTCCAAGTGTGTGAAATCCCTCCCAAATCTCTCTAACTATGTGAAATCTCTCCCAAATCTCTCTAAGTAAGTGAAATCTCTCCCAAATATTTCCAAGTATGTGAAATCTCTCCCAAATCACTGTATGTACCTTCCTGAGTCGAAAACAGCCCAAAATCGAAGGAGAAAACCCAAAACGACTCTCTTGGTCCGGAACACACTCGGTCCTAAACCTCTTGTCTGGAACCCTCTTGGTCCTAAACCTCTTGTCCGGAATGCCTTCTAAGGAGCCAAGAGGAAGCATATCTTCGGAACCTCCACCCTTGCTTTGGACCTCGCATCTTGGAAGCCTCCCATCCAGACAATTTCACAGCTCCAGAAGCTTCTTACCTCGCCTCGCTTCGGAAACCCTTGGTTGGACCGGACTTTGACTGCTGACTTCGGAAATCCAAGAAGATGCTCCGAAATTTAGTAGATGACTCCGAAATCCTTCCTGAACCCTACAGAATTTGCATCCTAACTCCGGACCTCGCATAATGTGTAACACCATAAAATTTAAAACAAATTTTACACATTTTTAAACACATTTTTCCAAACACATTTATCAATAAAACCCCATTGTATCATAACTCTGTTTCACAAAAATTTTCCCAAGAAAAAAATACATAAAAACCCATGTGTGTGTACAAATCATGCTGGCGCCTTCCCGCGATCATCACTGGTACCTGAATGAATCGCAGGGCTACCCCGACTCGTCGAGTGCACTTAGGCAACTCGGCGAGTCCACACGTGTCCACTTACTCCTAGTCTCGCTTGGCATGTCGAGTCCCTCCCCTTGCTCGACGAGTCACACCTGGAATGAATCGTGGGGCTACCCCGACTCAACTCGCCGAGTCTCAAGATCAACTCGGTGGGTTCCATCTTGAACTTCAATCCTCTAATCCCTCTCAGACTCACTGAGTTATTCCCCCAACTCGGTGAGTCTACTCGCTGAGTGTTTACGGGAAACCATAACCCTACTCGCCGAGTTTGATCTTTGGACTCGGCGAGTTCATGCCGTGCAAACACTCCATTGACCTCCTGAGGTCAGATCTGTTCCTTAAACCCATAGATCTAACCTTCCTAAGCATGATAATCACGTAAAGTTCGGACCTTGACACCTATATAACATCTAGATGATTCTACTTAGTGATTTAGCCCCAAAAATCAACTCCTAAGTTCATGGCTCCTGAGGTAACCCATAAAGCTCCAAGGGTTAAGGTCTCTAGACCTATTTGAGTCCAGATCTAAAGCATACTCTCGAGAAGGGACCAATTGCTCCACATATCCATTCTCTAAAGGGGTTAGAAGACCCTAACTCTAAGAATCAACACCAAAACTAAAGAAGGTCTGAATAAATACCTCAAGATGAAGTCTCTGAACTCTGAAATCACCATATCCCCTCTTCCGTCAGCCTCCTCTTGCCTTGGCTACCTCCTTTTTGCAATCACACGAACAAAATGACCAAAAGTGGCCTCTCCTTCCTCACAAATGCTCTAGATCTCTTAGGGTCTCTCTCTGGGGTTTGTTAGCCGCAAATGACGGCCCTAAGGGTCTTTAAATAGGTGCCAAACCTAGGAAATTAGGGTTTCATTAAATAGCGTGGACTCGCCGAGTCCACTCATGGACTCGCTGAGTCCAGTCATGAACCCGGATGAGAATTCGTGACCCTACTCGGCAAGTCTAAGCACCAACTCGCCGAGTCCCTCTACAAACTCCAAAATAAATGAATAAAATAATATACCTGGGAATCCGGATGTTACAATTCTCCCCCACTAGAATCAGACTTCGCCCTCGAAGTCTCACTCTGCAAAACAACTCTCGATGCTACTCACGCATCTCACGCTCCAGCTCCCAAGTCAGCTCTGACCCTTTCCTATGCTGCCACTGCACCTGCACCAGAGGCACTTCCTTGTTCCTCATAACCTTGACCTTCTGATCTCTAATTGCCACCGGTCTCTCAACATAGTTCAGGCCCACATCCACCTGAATATCCTCTAATGGTACCACTGCCGACTCATCAGCTATACACTTTCTCAACTGCGACACGTGAAAAGTGCCGTGAATCAGACCCAACTCCGCTGGTAGCTCCAAACGGTAGGCTATGCTGCCTACTCTCATGATCACCCTGAAAGGTCCAATATATCGAGGCCCAAACTTGCCCCTCTTCCTGAATCGGATCACTCCTTTCCAAGGAGAGACCTTCAGGAGCACGAAGTCACCGACCTGAAAGTCGAGCTCGGACCGACGCTTGTCCGCATAACTCTTCTGACGACTCTGAGCGGTCAACAACCTCTGTCTGACCTGTTGTATCTGCTCAGTCGTCTGAAGCACAATCTCTGTACTACCCATCACACGTTGCCCTACCTCTCCCCAGCAAATGGGGGTCCGACACCTCCTCCCATACAACAGCTCAAAGGGTGGCATACCAATGCTCTAATGATGGCTGTTGTTGTAGGAAAACTCTGCTAAGGGCAAATATGTGTCCCAACTCCCACCAAAATCCAACACACATGCTTGGAGCATGTCCTCGAGCGTCTAAATTTTCCGCTCGCTCTGTGCATCAGTCTGTGGGTGATATGCGGTACTAAAATGCAACCTCGTACCCAACTCCTCATGAAATTTCTTCCAGAATCTGGAAGTGAAACGCACATCTTGATCTGAGACAATCGAGATCGGTACTCCATGTTGTGATACCACCTCTCTCACATACAACTATGCCACCCTCTCTGTAGAAGAGCTCTACTAATAGCAAGAAAGTGAGCGCTCTTCGTCAACCTGTCTCAATCAACCAAATTGCATCAACGCCCCTCGCAGTCCTTGGCAATTTGGTGATAAAATCCATAGTAATTTGTTCCCACTTCCACTTAGGAACCTCTAACAGCCGCAACTTACCATGCGGTCTCTGGTGCTCGGCCTTAACCCTACGACAGGTTAGGCACCTCTCAACGAACCACACGACGTCCCTCTTCATGCAGGGCCACCGATACTCCTTCTTTAGGTCCAAATACATCTTAGTGGCCCCGGGATGGATCGAGAACTTCGATCGATGTACCTCTTCCATCAAAATGGTACGCATCCCACCCACAAACGGTACCCAAATCCGACCCTGAAATGTCATAAGCCCCTGGCTATCGGTAACGAACTCCGATACCTGCCCAATAACTCGCTCCCTCTTTTGGTTTTGTGGTCTTACAGCCTCAGCCTGGGCCCCTCGAATGGTGTCCAACACCGGAGTCATTACTGTCAATCTCATGCAAACGTCCCGCATCGGGGTGCATTCTTCCCTACGACTCAGGGCATCGGCTACCACAATAGCCTTACCAGGGTGGTACACGATCTCGCAATCATAATCCTTTACCACGTCCAACCATCTCCTCTGCCTCATATTCAAGTTGGTCTTATCCATCAAGTACTTCAAGCTCTTGTGATCCGTGTATATGGTACACCGGACCCCATACAAATAGTGATGCCAGATCTTGAGGGGGAGCACTACTGCTCCCAACTCTAGATCATGGGTTGGATACCTTTTCTCATGAGGCTTCATCTGCCTTGATGCGTATGCTATCACGTGCCCCCTCTGCATAAGCACCACTCCCAACCCTGATGTCGACGCATCACAATATACCACAATATCCTCCATTCCCTCCGGAAGGGCTAACATCGGGACTTCGCAAACCTTTGGCAAAGTGTCTAAAAGGAGGTCTGCTGCTCTCGACCCCATGAGAAAGCAACGCCCTTCCGAGTCAACTTGGTGAGTGGCACGACAATCTTGGAGAAATCCCTGATAAATCTACGATAATAGCCTTCCAATACTAGGAAACTCCAGATCTCTGTAGGTGACCTCGGCACCTCCTAACTCATCACCGCCTCAATCTTGGCCGGATCGACCAATATCCCTTTCTGGTTAACGAGATGCCCTAGGAACTGGACCTCTCGTAACCAAAAATCACACTTGGAGAATTTGGCGTAAAGCCTCTCCAATCTCAAAACTCCGAGGATCTCTCTCAAATGTTCCTAATGCTGTTCTCTGGATCTCGAATACACCAATATGTTGTCAATGAACATGATCACCGAGCGATCCAACATTGGCCTACATACTCTGTTCATGAGATCCATGAACACCGTCAGCGCATTGGTGAGCCCGAAATTCATCACCATGAACTCATAATGCCCGTAACGAGTCCTGAACACGGTCTTCTGGATGTCCACATCTCACACCCTCACTTGATGATATCCCGACCTCAAATCGATCTTGGAGAACCAAGATGCTCCCTATAACTGATCGAACAAATCTTCGATCCTCGGCAATGGGTAATAGTTCTTGACCGTCACCTTGTTCAATTCCCTATAATCAATGCACATTCGGTGTGATCCATCCTTCTTCTTAACAAAAAGGATAGGCGCTCCCCATGGCGAACTACTCGGCCGAATAAACCCCTTCGCCAGCAGCTCCTGAAGCTGCAGGGATAACTCCTGCATCTCTGGAGGCATAAGGCGATAAGGTGCCTAAGTGATAGGCGCAACTCCCAGAACCAAATCGATGCTGAATTCAACCTGCCTCTCGAGAGGCACACCAGGTAACTTTTCCGGAAATACATCTGGGAACTCACGCACTATCGGAACCTCATCAACTGACCTCGTTCTCTCTGAATCAACCCTCGTATCCATCACATATGCTACAAACCCCTTACAGCCCTGCTGTAGACTCTGCCTCTCTCAAGCGGCTGAATGAAATGCCGACCCAGAACTCGTACCCTCCCCCTACACGGTAAGGACTCCACCACTAGGGTCTCGTATGGTCACCGGCTGTCTCTCGCAGTCGATAACTGCTCCAAACTTGCTCAACCAGTCCATGCCCATGATGAAACAGACATCTCCCATCACAATAGGAACTAGATCAATCAGAAACTCAACACCGAAAATTATCGAGTACACATCCTTGGATCACCTCGGTGGCATGCACCGCTCTCTCGTCAGCTATGGAAACTCTCAGAGGTCGACTCATCACCTCTCGACTAATACTGATGTGCTGACTAAAAGCCAAAGATACAAAAGACCGACTCGCACCCGAGTCAAATAACACCAAGGCAGGTACATAATTCACAAGAAAGGTACCTATGTATATCATAATATAAGCATAATATCTCAAGATAAAAGTAAATATATGATAGAATACATACCAGCCACGACATCGGGCGCTGCGCGGACCTCCTCCACAGTCAACTGGAATGCTCTCCCTTTCACCTTCGGTACCTCGGCCTTCACTGGCCGACTCTCAGTAGCTCTAATAGCAGCAGGGGCAGATCCCTGAGGTGCTCCCTGGGTAGTCCCTCGTAACTGTGGACACTCTTCCTTACCTTGGGGTAATCCTTGGCCATATTCCCCTCCTTGCCACATTTGTAGCAAGACTCCGCTCTGCACACCCCCTCGTGGCTCTTGCCTTACTTGCCACAAGTGCGGCCCTTCTGACTCCCAGATTGCGAATTAGCGGGCTTAGCCCGCTTGGCTGCCGGCTAAGACTGTGCCGGTCACCGATCCCTCGCCTGAGACACAGCCTCCTCCCTAGCTTGGGTCTCCAGCTCTATCTCCCTCTTCAGGGAATTTTCCTGAAGCTCAAAAAATTTCCGATACGTCGAGTTCGCCACAAACTCCCGTATATCCCTCCTCAAAATGCTCAGATAGCGGCTCATACGTGCCTGCTCGGAGGACACGTGCTCTGGCCAAAACATCGCCCGCTCATGGAACTTCCTCGTAATCACTGTGACATAATCAGTACCCTGCTTGAGGGTCAAAAACTCCTGGGCCAAACTCTCCCTCTCCATCTGGGGAATGTACTCATCTTGGAACATAGCAGTGAACCTCTCCTAAGTCACTGCAGCAAGCTCAATAGGTGAATAATGCGCCATCACAAACTTCCACCAATCCTTCGTTCCCAAGCGAAGCTGTTTCAGCGTGAACCGGACTCTCAAATGCTCAGGAGATGAGCAAGTAAAGAAACATCCCTCTATGTCTGATATCCACCTCATCGCTGCAATCGGGTCCTGGGTCCCATCAAACTCCGGTGGTTTTATGTTGCTGAACTCCCGGAACAGCAACGCATCACCACCCTGCGGTCTAGCCGCAGCTGCAACTGCAGTGGCCGCAACAACAGCAACATCAGAAAGAGCAGCGTATCTCTCGTCGAATGTCTCTATCAGGGTGGTCTTGATAGACCCGAACATCTCTAGAATCTCATCTCGGATGGCAGCAGCCACCTCAACATGAATCATCTGGCGGAGCTCCTCGTTGCTCACACCCCCTCCACTGGTCCCTCGTCTGTGGCGTGTCTCTACCATGATGCCTCTCTGAAATACAACATAAGATATCAGTAATTTTCTCGGATGTACACACACTCGATATCCCAACCCTACTTGATCTCTGGTACCCTAAGGATTCTTACTTGGTTTGCGCACTGAGCCGGTGCCTTCGGTAGTACAGGCCCTATACTACCGACCACACCGACTCAACATTCACACCAAGTACTCCTCCTATAGCCCCAAATCCCAAGTATGCTATTCTCTCTAATCATGTGATACTCACTAGCAGATATCTCATAAGCTCCTTGCTGCTTTCTAAACACTCTCAAGCATCCCTAGTAGCAAAACCCCTAGACTAAGGCATCATATATCAGGCCACTCTAGTCCTAATAAGAATACCTAGCCCTACTCTAGCATGCATAATATAATTCATCATAAAACTCATAGCATAACGTGTGTACGAATCATGTCGGCACCTTCCCGCGATCATCATTGGTACCTAAAACACATAACACATAACACTGTAAGCATAAAGCTTAGTGAGTTCCCCAAAATACCATACATAACACATACTAGCCACTCGAGGCTATAACTCTGTGGGCCCGTGGGCCCTAACTCTGTGGACCCTCTAGTCCTAACTCTGTGAACCTTCCGGTCCTGACTCTGATATACTCTGATATACACATGACATACACCACATAGAAATAATACAGTGTAACACATCACATAATAGCATACAATAACTCTGTCACATAACTCTAATTACCACTCAAGGTAAAGTATAGTGAGAAGACTCACCTCAGATGTCTTGGTAAATCTCTGACTCGGTAGAAATACGATCTAGCCTCCACCTAATCACATAAAGTAATACTCTCATAAATATAGCTCTTGTAACTAGACTCAACCCTCTCTAGGCACCCTCAGAAGGGTAAAAGACCATTTTACCCCTCCTTTGGCTCAAAGCCTTCATTGTTGACCAAACCCTACAAGTCAACCAAAGTCAATGGTCAAACTTTGACCCGACTCATCGAGTACACTTGGGCAACTCGGTGAGTACACACGTGTCCAGTAACTCATAGTCTTGCTTGGCATGTCGAGTCCCTCCCCTTGATCGATAAGTCACACCTGGAATGAATCGTGGGGCTACCCAGACTCAACTCACCGAGTCTCAAGATCAACTCGGCGAGTTCCATCTTGAACTTCAGTCCTCTAATCCCTCTTTGACTCACTAAGTTATTCCCCCAACTAAGTGGGTCTACTCGCTGAGTATTTACGGGAAACCCTAACCCTACTCGCCGAGTTTGATCTTTGGACTCGACGAGTTCATGCCATGCAAACACTCCATTGACCTCGTGAGGTCGGATCTGTTCCTTAAACCCATAGATCTGACCCTCCCAAGCATGATAATCACGTAAAGTTCAGACCTTGACACCCATATAACATCTAGATGATCCTACTTGGTGATTTAGCCCGAAAAATCAACTCCTAAGTTCATGGCTCCCAAAATAACCCATAAAGCTCCAAGGGTTAAGGTCTCTAGACCTCTTTGAGTCCAGATCCAAAGCATAAACTTGAGAAGGGACCAATTGCTCCACATATTTGTCACACCCCGCTAAAGCGGAAACGCAAGGTATGACAGCGATAACGGTTTCATTGCAAGAGATAAAGATACATCACCATAGCAGTATTTAAAAGTTTACAACCCATAGCTTAAAAGAAACAAAGTACAAGTTTCTTCCAAAAACAACATTAATCAAAATATAACTTCATAATAGCTTCAACACGATGCAGCATGCTCTATGATGATGAATCTCTACATCCACTTACTAATTATTTCCTGAAAAAGCATGTAAAACGAGCGTCAACTATGAAAATAGTTGGTGAGTTCACAAGTTTATGAAATCGAGCGTAAAATAAGGCTTTTCGTAAATACAAGTACATTGCTTCAATGATAAACAAGTTGATTGCTATTAATGAATACAAGTTTATTGCTATAACGAGAAATGGGTTTGTATGTGTATGAGCAAACAATGAGTCTCAACCAAACCTATGATTGAAGCCCTATCGAGATCTATGCTTATCGTTCCATAGATGAATATGGTATCATGCACTCTAGCGATTCGGGCGTGTGAGGAGTTGTCAATTCCTAATAGCGCTATCCATAATGACCATTGGCTCAAAGAGTTAATGGTTAGAGATAAGGGAAGGGCCTTAGTACGATAAGTTCTCATGTTCCGTGTTGCATAGACATACATAAAGAGACATAGCAATACAATAGCAATCATGTTTGATAATAATCAATTTAAATACAACATGCAAAGAATAGTTTTTTAGGACATGCTTTTCCACCCCAAAACATAAAAACCGAAAATAGGGGAGTGCATGAATACTCACGATGTTTCGTGTAGGCACAAACGGTACTTCGGGATGCACCAACGTCTTACTACCGGGATCCTACGACATCAAACACACACTAGTGAGTTTCCATGTCGATATCTAATGCTAATATACTAAACTGTACATATAGGGAAGTGCCAATTTATGTTTTAGTATTGGATTTTATATCAATTGGTTACACTTTTTCTAAAATATTGAAATTTTACAAGTCGTGCGATTAATTACAACTTTGGAAGGTTAATTTTCCAAATTTTAAGTCTCTATAACAACATAAATTCACGAAAAATAGCATTCGAGGGATAAAAATTCTCAACTTTTTATTTAACTGTTATTACACAATACTAAGTTGGGAAAAATACAAAAATGGATTTCCAAACTGTTTAATTATATTTTATGATTTATGAGCATTTATTCCAATAAAATTTGAAATAAATAGAAAACAGTTTCCAAAATTACCCAAACTTTTAATTTAATTGTTCTTATACATAACTAGGCTGGAAAAATATAAAAGATATTTTTCAGTTGGTATTTCTATTTTTCCTTGTTTTATTCCTTTAAATAGTCATTAATTAAAGAAATAATATTAAACAGTTAAAATAATTCACCATAAATTTTTGTAACATCATTTACAGTATAAATAACCTGGGAAAAATATAAAAAGTGGTTTTCATAATGTATAAACTGGTTTTGGGTATTTATGTGTATTTAAGTGTATTTTAGTGCAATTAACTTTAGAAAATAAGAGAAAAATAGTTTGCAGTAGAGAAAAATCCTCTAAATGTTTATGTAACCTCCTACTGTACTATATGATATCCTGGTAGGTTTTCATGAAATTTGGATAATCAGAACTATTTCTCCCATTTTTATACCATTATAATTACCAAAAATTAGGAAAAATAGTAAGACATGATGAAAAATCTTGAAATTATTTTCTGGAGTCACCATTCACAGGTAAGGTATGCGAAAATTGTTAGATACACTTTTCACATTTTCTAAAGTGCTTTTGTGATTTATTATGCCCTAAACAAAAGAAAATCGGAAATCGTATTAAACAGTAATAAAAACTGATGAAATTTGGTGAGGAGTCATTATTCACCATAAGGATCACCCATTAATTTATTCAGGATTTATTGACCTCTGGAACTATTTTACAGATTATCACATGCATGTGAGGGCTTTCAAAAGGAAAAATGTTAAAAATGTATTCAGAAGATAAATGAGGGTAATGAATCTAAACAAATTAAGAAAGTATGCATGCAATGATGCATGAAATGTAGATGTGGCTGAAGTTCATGAATTTGTGTAGCCTATTTAGTTAGGTTTTAAGCCATTAAATTTCAGCCATCATTCACTAGATATGTTAAGTTTCTAAGGTATTTTTCCTCAGATTTATGGTTGGGTTTAAGGCCATTGATCATGCAAGACAAAAATAGTGATCACAGAAAAAGAGCTGTATGCGCAACCATTTTGTAAACATTGCCAAAACTCGGATAGTTAATATTTTACAGTGAGACCAGTTGGGTTTGAAAGCTAACTCATGTAGCTATCCAATACGAAAAGAATATCATGATTTGGTTAAGAAATGACCGAGTTATGGCTGTTCAAAGTCGAACAAAGTAAACTGGCAGATTGCATGTTTGTTTTTGTGCATTATTAGGGTATTTTGACAAGAACATCATGCATGCTTTGGTAAGGTCCGATTTCTAACACATGCATGGAGTGAATGAGCATCCAAGATGTACTAGAAATGGTTTAAATGCTTTTGGTCATGCAAGAACACAAAAGAAATGGAGAAGAAGATGAAATATTCGGTTTTGATGTCACATAATCATATGTGCATCTTTTTCACTCCTTGCATGGGTTTGATCCCGGATTTTCACCATCTCAAACACATGCATTGTGTTATGGTGAGAATCTACAAACCACAAGCGATGAATAAAGATTTCTAGCCATGGAAAGGCATAGAATCCGAAAAGTAGAGAAAACTATGAAGAAGAAGAAGTTTAACCATGAAACTATGGGAGAAGATGTTGTTGTTTACCTTGGTTTTGACCATGAGAAAAGTAAGAACACTTCAAGCCTCCTAAATCTCGAAATATGGCAGATGAATGAGAGGATTTTCGTGGGTTAGAGAGAGAGAGAGAAAGAGAGAGAGAGATAGAGAGAGAGAGAGAGAAAGGAGAAGAGTTTGTGTGAGAAGAGTGGAGTGTAAGATAGTGAAGAGAGAAGAGGTAGTGTGAGGTTTTTGACTTAATGATTGTGTTTTGGGAAGAGAGAGTGCATGGGGAGGGGAGAGTGGCCGGCTCTATCATGCATTAGGTCTCCTCTCTCCAAAATTTTAAACTTTATAAAATTCCCTCTAACTTCTTTTATAAAACCCTAACTTTTATAAAAATATTTATTAAGCAATTCTTGATTTGATTTAATATCTTGTATTTAACCAATAATTTATGATTAATACTTGATAATTTAATTTCTATTTCATTAATTATAATTCCTAATTTGATTAATAAAAATTTGCTATTAGAAAGTTTATAGCCAAATTTTATAATGTTTTTAAGCTTTATAATTTATAAGTTTGGATTTTTGGCTCTTTAGGGTTTTTTTTTTTTTTTTTTTTTTTTTTTTTTTTTTTTTTTTGGAATATTGTTTGATATTCATCAACATGTTGAAGTATAATTAGAATGTTTTAATTTATTTTTAGGGTTTTATACCCTATTTCAATTATAACAAAGCTTGAAACTTTATTCTAATTATAGTATTGGCATTTCCTATTGTAGCTAAGAAACTTACTAGAATTGTAAGTGTCAAGTATATTAGTCCTAGATCATAGTTGGATCCTAGTTTATGCAATAATTTTGAGCTAATTTATACTACTAGGTCATGGCATGTTGTGCATGAATGGTTTTTATAAGGATGCATGAGTCCGAAAATGAGCTGAATTGGCAGTTGTCACAATATCCATTCTCTAAAGGGGTTAGAAAACCCTAACTCTAAGAATCAACACCAAAACTGAAGAAGGTCTGAATAAATACTTCAAGATGAAGTTTCTGAACTCTGAAATCACCAGATCCGCTCTTCCTTTAGCCTCCTCTTGCCTTGGCTACCTCCTCTTTGCAATCACACCAACAAAATGGTCAAAAGTGGCATCTCCTTCCTCACAACTGCTCTATATCTCTTAGGGTCTCTCTATGGGGTTTGGTAGCCGCAAATGACGGCCCTAAGGGCCTTTAAATAGGTGCCAAACCCAAAAAATTAGGGTTTCATTAAATAGCGTGGACTCGCTGAGTCCACTCATGGACTCGCCGACTCCGGTCATGAACCCAGATGAAAATTCGCGACCCTACTCGGCGAGTCTAAGCACCAACTCACCAAGTCCCTCTACAAACTCCAAAATAAATGAATAAAATAATATACCTGGGAATCCGGATGTTACATAATGACTCCGAAAATTTCATATGGATTCCGAAATTCGTATTTTGACTTTGGGTTTCTGCCATTTTCGGTCCTTTCCATCATTTTAAGCCATTTTACGTCGGGAATACCTCCAAACTCATATTTTTCATAACTTAGACCCCTTAAAACACTATTTTATGCGAAATTAATTATTTTAATCATATTTATATAAAACAATACACAAGATTTGAAGGCGATTCTAAGGAAATATAAGGGTTTGACATTATGATGTGATGCAAATTCCTCATTTCTCATGCAAATCTCAGTTAACCACACATTATCCATTGATAATAAGCTTTACCCACCATCCATCCATGCAAATTTCAAGTCACCCTTATCCTTCCGTTTAGATACATGAACTCCTTTTCCTCTCCAAGTTCCACTTCTCATTTCTCACTTCCAGAAAACTCCTAATAATACTCTCAACTCCTTCATGCTTCAAGTTCATCCCTTCAAAGGAAATCCCTAGATTTCTTTGTTGAGTATTTTATCCTCGTAGAATAATTATTCTTCACGTTATTCTAACATTTCATTAAATTTACACAAAAAATCGTTCTTAGAATCCTCTAAAGGTTTACTAATCTTCCAAGTTTTGGAGCTTGGAAACTTTCTCATCACGCTTCAAATCACCTAACAAGCTAACCAAGGTGAGCTTCATACGCCACCTTTTTCAATATTTTAGTGTTTTTGGGGGAGAGTACAAGTCAAATCTTTTCGAAATACATGAATAATTGCATGTTTACATATGTTTGGATGTGTGTATGGAATATTATTAAATTATTATTTAAGTAATGTTCTCATGAACGTAAGATTTCACAACTTTATAAAGATCAGAGGAAAGTTTTGGTGCAAAAGAGCCTCCCAACTATTGGGTGTGTCTGATTTAACCCCTTTATCTATGCTTTCATGTTCAAAGAAAGAAGTCATAAAAAAGGACCTTGATTAATTGACACTATTTCTAGTGACTTTTCGAAAATGCGAACTTTGTGACTATTTGCGACTATTTATAAATATTTGATAAATAGTTTCACCAAGGAAATACACAAATGGATCCTTTATGACAGAAAATGTGCATGTCATAAAGTTTCTATCATGAAGTCACACAAGTCAAGGTTATATACAAATCATAACTTGTCGCTTTCCGAAAAATTGAGTCACACATAGTATTTTATAAAGAAAAGGAGCTATTGGCTGGCTTTAATAATATCGGGTCATTATGATAAATATTTCAGATTGGATTGATTTCATTAAACAAAACAAACGAAACGAAATATCTAGTTACGACTACTACTATTATCATTTATTTTGTAAATAATGGTTTCCACTTTGTGCTCAAGGATCGATTAGTATTCTAGTCAGACAAATCTGTACAACACATATATTCATATAATATTGTACGCTTTATGTCATGTAAGGGTTGTAACTAGAGCCTCCTGGAGGGAGAGTGGGAATTTGTGTATAGATCTATACGGGGTTGACACCCCGCAACTTCGGTGTTCACTACAGCTAGACCGGCTAGTCTAGGGTGACAAATGTCTTGAACAAAACCGACGCCTGAAGAACGTCATAACAAACACTCCGTAACATCAGTATGGTTATAACGACTCACTAAAATATATCAGAAACATATTTATACAGATTTCACCTTCGGTTTACAATCAACTATGTTTTGAGTATTTAAACGAGACTTTTCCATACTAATGTTATATTTTTACCAAAGCTACTATTTTTACACATCATAAAATATAGGATTTTCTGGGGAAACGATTTGTATGATTTTGAAAATGATGATTTAATTCACACATGCAACTATACTTGATTTGAAACAAGAATTACAACTATTTTGATAAGAAAATATTGGATTTTATGGATTTCTAAACTATCGTCGAAGTTTTTAGACGTAAATGCTTATGAACTCACCAACATATTTTATGTTGATGTTTTTAAATGACTTGTATTCTCAGGAAATCAATAAGCAGGTTATGGATCGTGGACTCATGATTAACTTGCTGTGTTTTGGAAATTTGCTTACTGATGTTTCTTTTGTGTAAACTTGAAAACATAAACATGATGTAAAACAATGTAAGCTTGTGATATTGATGTATGATGTTTGGGTTTGCTATGATTCATTTATATACAATTTTTATGATACTGCTCAATGACGTCACCCGCCTCCAAACGTTTCCGCTATTCTGGTTCGGTGGTGTGAAAGATTGGTATCAGAGCATTGTTTTATAGTGAACTAGTATATATCCAGCGATACAGGATATACAACTATAAATACAATGGGACTAAAACTCTCTGAGAAAAAGAACACATACTTGCTAGGAACGTATCATAACAAGAAGTAAAACAAAATAACTCAAACGTTGAACACTACAATCAAACCTTGACAGTTATGTAATCATATTTGGGTAAATATAGCCTGATCAACTATATTTATTTGAGATATGAACAACATGGTTTCGGGAGTGGTAGTGGTATTGCAACTCATATTAAGGCATTTTGACATCGGGAATACCTGCAATCTCATATTTTTCATAACTTAGACCCCTTAAACCATTATTCTATGCCAAATTAATTATTTTAAACATATTTATATAAAATAATACCCAAGATTTGAAGGACATTCTATGGAAATATAGGGGTTTGACATTATGATGTGATGTAAATTCCTCATTTCCCATACAAATCTCAGTTAACCACACGTTATCCATCGATAATAAGATTTACCCACCAGCCCTCCACGCAAATGTCAAGTCACACTTATCCTTCCCTCTCATAGAGTTCCATTCCCGTTCTCAACCCATGACCAATATGAGCTCGAAGCTTCCTTCGTAACTCCCGAAACTTCCTCTCCAATTTCCACTTCTCATTTCTCACTTCCAGAAAACTCCTAAGAATACTCTCAACTCCTTCAAGCTTCAAGTTCATCACTTCAAAGGAAATCCCAAGATTTCCTTGGTGAGTATTTAATCATCTTTGAATAATTATTCTTCACATTATTCTTAGATTTCGTTATAGTTACACACAAAAATCATTCTTAGAATCCTCTAAAGGTTTAAGAATCTTCCAAGTTTTGGAGCTTGGAAACTTCCTCATCATTGTTCAAATCACCCAGCGAGCTAAACAAGGTGAGCTTCATAGCCCCGCCTTTTTCAAGATTTTAGTGTTTTGGGGGAGAGTACAAGTTAAATCTTGTCTAAATGCTTGAATAATTGCTTGTATACATATGTTTGGATGTGTGTGTGGAATATTATTAAAGTATTATTTTAGTAATGCTGTCATGAACGTCAAATTTCACAACTTCATAAAGATAAGAGGATACTTTTGGTGCAAAAGAGCCTCACAACTATTGGGTGTGTCCGACTTAACCCCTTTATCTCTGATTTCATGTTCAAAGATAAAAGTCATAAAAAGGGACCTTGATTAATTGACACTATTTGTAGTGACTTTTCGAAAATGGGAGTTTTGTCACTATTTGCAAACTATTTGCGACTATTTACAAATATTTGATAAATAGTTTCACCAAGGAAATACACAAATGGAGCCTTTGTTACAGAACATTTGCATGTCATAAAGGTGCTGTCATAAACTCACACAAGTCAAGGTTATATACAAATCATAACTTGTCGCTTTCCGACAAATTGAGTCACACATAGTATTTTATAAAGAAAAGGGGCTGTTTGACGGCTTTAATATTATCAGGTCATTATGATAAATATTTCAAAGTGGATTGATTTCATTAAATGAAATAAACGAAACGAAATATCTACTTACGACTACAACTATTATTATTTATTTAGTAAATAATGGTTTCCACGTTATGCTCAAAGATCGGTTAGTATTCTAGTCAGACAAATCTGCACAACACATATATTCATATAATATTGTACGCTTTATGTCATGTAAGCGTTGTAACTAGAGTCTTCTGGTGGGAGAGCGAGAATTTGTGTATAGATCTATACGGGGTTGACACCCCGCAACTTCGGTGTTCACTACAGCTAGACCGGCTAGTCTAGGGTGACAAATGTCTTGAACAAAACCGATGCCTGAAGAACGTCATAACAGACATTCCATAATATCAGTATGGTTCTAACGACTCACTAAAATATATCAAAAACATATTTATACAAATTTCACCTTCGGTTTACAATCAACTATGTTTTGAGTATTTCAATGAGACTTTTCCATACAAATGTTATATTTTTACCAAAGCTACTATTTTTACACATCGGAAAAATATAGGATTTTCTGGGGAAACGATTTTGTACGATTTTGAAAACGATGATTTAAGTCACACATGCAACTATACTTGACTTGAAACAAGAAATACAACTATTTTGATAAGAAAATATTTGATTTTATGGATTTCTAAACTATCATCGAAGTTTTTTTAAGAAAATGCTTATGAACTCACCAACATATTTTATGTTGACGTTTTTCAAACGACTTGTATTCTTAGGAAATCAATAATCAAATTATGGATCGCGGACTCAATATTAACATGCTGTGTTTTGGAAATTTGCTTACTGATGTTTCTTTTATGTAAACTTGAAAACATAAACATAATTTGACACAATGTAAGCTTGTGATATTGATGTGTGATGTTGGGTTTGCTATCTTTGATTTATATATAGTTGTTATGATACTGCTCAATGACGTCACCCACCTCCGAACGTTTCTGCCGTTTTGGTTCGGGGTTGTGACACTTCAGCCTGTGTAGACTGTTCTCCTAACCATCAGTATGTCTGGATCACCTCTCTGGGCCTTCAGCCTGTTTGGACTGTTCTTTGAGCCTTCGGCCTGACTGGTACGACCCACAAGCCTTCAGTGTATCCGGACCGATCTAAACCATTGATCATCACCCTGGACCACCCCTCAGGGTGCTCTCTCCCATGTAAATTGTTCTCACCCACTTGGGGTTCCGAACTCCTAACCCATTTCGTGGATTATAACCCCAGCCTAACCCTAGTCCTCATGTCGATTGCTTACCCTCTTGGAAGACCGTGATATGTTCCCTAACCTGCGTATCTACCACATACAGTACATAACCTGCACACTCATACTGAATGCATTGCCGAACCCAAGCAGCTAACAGAACCCTTAATGGCTGATGCTCCATCTGAGAATTTCCAATTCTCCCCCACTTAGGACACTAACATCTACTTACTGGCGGCGAAACCAAACCCAACTTAATTGTCCCTACTAGGTATTATTATCCTTATTTATTGATCATTTAACCCTGGAGTGAAGAACCTCCGCAGGAAAACCTTGCTAACATGGATCAACTGAACTTCGAAAGAAACCGAATCCCAGATGAACACTTCTACATCTCCGATTCATAACTACTAGTCCTGGAATGGTGATCCTATATCCTAACTCCCTATTCTCCAACACCCCTAGATACTAACCGTTTAGAACCCCTCGATACTAAACTCCTCTGACTCGCCTATGTTCTAATGACTCATGAATCTCCGCAACACATAGATTAGAAAAATCAGGCCACTAAACCGAAATTATTGCTTATCCATACTTAACAATTTTCCAAGACAAAAAAATATCGATCACGAAATACTTGACCATAATATTATTACGGAATAGGGGTTCCCAATCACATACCAAAGACTTATTATGGATCGGCTTTGACCTCTTGAGGAACGATCACTGCTGGAATCTGAACTCCTTCCGCCCTCAACACAGGACATCTGGATGTAAAATGACCCGGCTGGTAGCAGTGAAAGCATATCTGATCCATACTGCAATCTCGTTGCACATGTCCTGTCTCCCCACACTTGTAGCACTTGAATTTGTGTTAAGCAAATCCATGGGTCCCCCCACACTTGCCACACACCTCTTGACTCTATTGACTTCCAGTACCTAGGTCAATAGTCTCCAACTCTTCATCCTCTGCTGAGAAGATCTTCCTCCTCTTTGCTAGTTGTGACGCCACCACTGACACCCCCCAATCGTCATTCCAATAGCAACATCTCCCACAGATTGCAAGGCTGCAACCTGCTCTTCAAACTTGGCGATCACCCTGGCGGTGACCTGGTCCACGACACCAAAAAATTCGTCTCTCAAAACCTGAGAAACCTCCATGGAAATCATCTCCCCTATCTTCATCAACGGACAATACCGGCCTATCTCATCCACTCGCTCCCGATCCTGATCTGAATCTTGCTTCAAATCGTTTCGCCATCATCATATTGAAGGTATACCAGGAAGATATCTGATAATATGCACAAATGATGGGGAACCTAGCCCCAATCAAAACCTATGGGTTATAACTTCCTTGCTACATGTATGGGTCTTGTTCTTTCAACAGTACGAGCCCATACGACCTTCCATAGCTACCCATATTTGTCTCGAGTATCATCACAACACCCTAACCGTATATATGAACATAGCAAGTGAAAAATCTTCAATCCTAAAGGAATGCTAAATATCTCCTGACTGGCCTCCTGACCTCGCACAACCCACCAACCACAAACTGCCACACGACCCTCCATTGGTGCTTGTTAACTATTGCATGAATACAATCACATGCCACACGACTTAAATAATCTTAGGCTAAAATATTTAATCCCACAACGATTGGAATCAGACAAGATCTATGCAACAGGACCAAATCCCTTACCCTAAGACCATTTAACCCTGTAGCATGTAACTTGCAGTATTCATCCAATAGTTAGTTCACACATGAAAGAGTCATAAAACAGTCAATGAGGTATTCTACATATGATAAGGCATCAAAGATCAAGCAATTCTATCATCCGATTTCTGAGGATCCCTATCTTAGTACTAACATGTTGTTCTAACATATCAGAATATCATATAATTGTATGGTATTTTTGGGTCTACTTACTGGCTCCGGCTGATCGTACACTCTGCATCCTCCATTACTTATTTTGAGAACCATTTACAAATCATTTTAAAAATCTTTTCCTTGATTTGAGACTGGATTCACACGAGTGTTCCTCAAATTCACTCAAACCAAGGCTCTGATTCGAACTTGTAACACCCATAAAATCACGCCAAATTTAAACTTTTAAAAACATTTCAAATACTAATAGTTGTTACAAAAAGTTTTTTTTTTTTTAAAATAGTTTCATATAAGAGTATCCCATAAATCCAAATCAAAATATAAGGAAGTGTACGGTCACGCCTTCGCCTTCCCGCAGGCATCCGCTGTACCTGAAACAATAATGAATAAATGTAAGCCTGGATGTTTAGTGAGATACCCCCAAAATACCAACCTCATACAACCACAAACATATCATATAACAAACACTTAAGATCAGCCATCACTAGTCTACACTATGACTGGTCTGCCCGTACCGGGCCTTCGGTCGACCTGATCCACTCTCTAAGTCTACAGTATGAATGGATCGTCTGCACCGGGCCTTGGCATCTCTGGACCGCCTCTCGGGGCCTTCAGCCTATCAGGACCGCTCACTGGGCCTTCGGCCTGACTAGGTTCCCTCCTGGGCCTGCAGTCTATCCGGTTCGCCCTTGGTATGTTAGCCTATAGCACGAAGAAGGACTCACCTCAACCCACCCCTATACCAATCAAACAATCATGTGCAAATGTATATCGTACGCTAGCATGTATATAATAGATTATCATACCGATCAAACAGATCACTAACACAACAACCATCCTATAACGAGGATACCAACATAACTGGTCACTATTATAGCATCATCCTATATACAAGGATACCGACCTAGACTAGGTCCCTTAACGTAATACCTACCTAACTAGTAGATCCATAAACATATAAGGCAAATATGCGGATACAAATCTGATAAAGGGTTGGCCTTGGTGCCTTAGATCCTGTTGATATAGTAAGGATAATTCACCTTGCAAAGTCGGTCTAAACTGAAGTATCAACTCCCGAAGTGCCGTGTCACCAAAAATCTCGAACTATCAAAAATAACAAATGCTTAGTGAACATATGGGCTAGCAATCCTAACTAAGGGGTCCATCTAATCCATTTTTCCTTTTATCTCATTTGGGCCAAGGCGCAATACCAAAACAAAATCCTACACTAAGTAGGCTTTCCAAGCCCACAAATGGATCAATTTACTAAATTAGGCCCAATCCCCCTAATGGGTCTTACACTAAGCCCAAACATCTTCTTGTCCCACATTATCTGACTTTTGATGGCCCACTAAGGCCTGAAGAACCAAAATCCACTGCATGGCCCAAACCGAGGCCTAAAAATTGCAAGGCCCATATTTGATGAGTATGATGGGCGTACTCCTATGTATGCTGGGTGAACTAGCAAAATGGTGAGTACACTAGGCATACCTGCATGTACACTCAGCGTACTCCCCTGTTAATTCACTTTCCTATTAAGTGCTTAATACTTTAATCTAGGAGCTACTATCACAGATCCAAGTCCTTTTCAACATCTTAATCCATAAAGTCACTAACTAGGTGACTTTGCATGACTCAAATAAGCCTAAACTCAATAGCATTCCATTCTCATAGAAATGATCTTAACTCATACATGAATCCAATAAGACATTCTAGAAGGGAACTTTCTACCTTAGGGACTCATTTTGAACTGAGAGTGGCAACTCTAAGTGCAGAAATTTAATTTGAACCATAAACTTCTATACTTGGGACGAAAATAACTTCAAAACCACACTACACTAGATCTAAGCATTCTTGAGAAAAGTTATGAACTTTATACTACCAAGGAGCGCCAAATGATGATGCTGTTCCAATTCTATGAGCTCAGACTTCCCAAGTCCTTCCTTGCCAACTTCTTCTTTCCTCTTCCAAGCCTAAAAATCACCAAGATGGCCTCTCAAGATCAAGATCACACAAGAATAAAGGGATGAGATGTTCTAGGGTTTTTCTAAGGTTAGGGTGACTGATAAGGGGCTAGGTTTCAAGTCCTCATGTTCTTTATATAGTAGTTGACCCTAAAATTAGGGTTTAGTGTCACTGAGTGTACGCTGGGGGTACATCTCGTATGCTGGGTGTACGTCTCCAACACCCGTGACCATTTAACCTACTACGTTGGGTGTACCCCAACATATGTTCGGCGTACTCACCAAACTGCCACCTTTGCATGCATGGACCTTTGTTTCCACTTCCTTCCAAACCATGGGACCAAAATGACATGATTAATATCCAAGGGATGAATTGAAGCTACATGAAAAATCGGATGTTACAATATTTTCAAAGGTTAGGGAGTGTTTGGTAAATACTAGACCTAAATTTAATGTTTTTGAAGGCTAAGGGGCTGAATGGTAATATATATGGACTTCATTTGATTATAATTTGTAAAGGAGGGACTTTTTGGTAAAATTATGGGCTTGTTATGAAAGGATTTTTAGAGGATGGGGCTAAAAGGGTAAATATTGGAGACAAAATTCAAAAATATTTCAGATGGGAGGGACTGATTGTGTAACCATCAGAGGATGTTTCAAATAGAATCGTGGTTTATAAACTTGTCACCATCACATGAACCGTAACCCTAATACTTTACATCAGCCGCCACCCACCTTATATCTCCCTTAATCGCCAACCACCACCTTCTCCTCTACAATTTCCGGTGCCCCACCACTACCGCTGTTGAGGTTGCCAACCGAAGCCACCACCGTGAATATCCCTGCCGGAGAAGTGAACCAATAGAGGAGCTGCTGTTATTGGTTGAAGACGCACCACCATCCCATTGTTGCATGTTTGCCACGATCTCCATTCTTGGGGCTGGCTTTTCTTCCGGCGAGGTCGAATGGCCACCATGAACATCCGTTGCCACCATCTTTCTTCTCTTCCTTCCGTTAGCCACTGCTATTGCCTCTAGTGTTGTTGTTGCCATCGTCATAGGCCACTAAGTGGGTGGCTGTGTTCCTATTTTGGGAAGGCATGTGGGTGTGTTTCTTATATTAGTATGTGATGTGTGTGGTGTTGCTTGGTCGGATTTCAAAAGAAGAGCCACCACCACCACCACCACTGTAAGGTGGTGGCTAGCACATCCGACCATCATCTACCACCACAAGGGTGGCTGTGTATGTGTGTGTGTTATATTATGTGTGTATTTCTTTTGATACAATGTTGTATGTACATTATTTGGATGGAAAACCCAAAGAAAACCCACCACGACCTACGTGTGGTGGTGATTGCTGCCTTCTGCCACCACCAGCCGTTGTGTTGGGTGGTGGTGTGCGTTTTCATGTAATTTGATTGCTTTTGAGATGACTTGGACATGATTGGAATATAACGATAACCACCACCGTGAAGTGGTGGCTACCGTCGGGTGCCGCCGTCGACCTCCACCGCTCGAAGTGGCAGTGGGTGGTGCTCGACCTAATGAAACCCTATTTGACATAATAAAACATTAATTAACCTAAAAACATAACAAATGGACCAATTGGAACGAGATTGGCTTGGAAACCCTAATTAGAGGTTAGAAAACATTAATTTTGGAAATGCTTGTTTGGGATTTGCCAGGACGAGCATTTGGACTGTTAGCTTGGAATTTTTAATTTTGTCTGACTATATCCTAGGAATGGCCTAGTAGATTGATAGACTTAATGGATTAAGTCCTTAATGGGTTCAATGTTTTTAATTAAACCCTAATCGTCATTTTATGTCAAAAAACCTAACTTTGTTTGGGCCTTGGGTTGGGCCTGTTTGTTCGGATTTGGTGATTAGGCTACTGATGGGCCATCCAAGAACAAGTATGTAACATCCAGATTTTCAGGGTTATTATTGTGTAGTTTAATCTTTTGATTAAAGGAGAGACTCGACGAGTTGAGGATCCAACTCGCCGAGTCGAGACGGGTTTTTCATGCGGATTTAATGAGTGGACTCAACGAGTCAGAGGAGGGACTCGCCGAGTAGGTGGTGGGTAGAGAAACCCTAATTTCTCGGGTTTGGGACCTATGTAAAGGTCCTTATGGCCTTCATTTGTGGCCAGTACACCCTGAGAAACCCTAGAGAATAGAGAGAAAGCTTGTGGTGCAAGAGGAGGGCCAATTCATCATATTTTGGTGTTTCTAGGAATGGGAAGGATGGATTTCGTGTTAGGATGTTTTGTGGGACTCAAATCTTCCATCATTTCGTTCAGAGCTGCTGTGAGAGGTAAGGATTCATGTTCATCTTCGTTTGTGTGATAGATTTCATGAATCTAGGGTTTCTTCTCTTCTTTTGGTAAGAGATCTAGAGTATGTGATGTTCCCTTGTGTGTATATCTTCATATCTGGACCTTGAGAGGTCCAGAGAGTCCCTATTCCCCAGCTTTATGCAGTCCTTTATGAGTTTGGAGCTTAGGTGATCATTTTAATGGTTATTTCTCCATCTATGGCTAATTGTGGGTTGCATGAACGTAAAGTTTGAACCTTTATGTGACTTTTGAGTGCTAGAAGGTTAGATCTACTAGTTGGTAAAGTGGATCTGGCCTTAGAAGGTCGAATGACCATAGTCATGGAGGAAACTCGTCGAGTCCATGGAGAGACTCGACGAGTCGAGTCGGGGTTGCCCTGCGATTCATACCAGGAGTAACTCGTCGAGCAAAGGGGTGGCTCGACGTGTCAAGCGAGGCTAGAAGGAGGATTCAGTGGCCACGTGTGGACTCGTCGAGTCCCCCATGTGCACTTGATGAGTCAGGTCAAAGTTTGACCGTTGTCTTTCGTTGACTTTAGGGTTTTGGTCAATACTGACTGAAGAGAGTTCAGGGAAGGGTAGAATCGAATTCTACCCAATCTTTAGAGTTGAGACAATGAGAGAGTATTGATCGGGGATGTTATTTGAATAATAGGAGGAGGCCAGGTCGGGATGTTGAGCATGAGAGTTCATCCGACTTTGTTTGAGGTGAGTCTTCTCACTATACTTTACCTTGAGTGGTAATTAGAGTTATGTGAAAGAGTTACTGTATGCTATTTATGTGATGTGTTGCACTGCACTATTTCTATGTGATTTATGCCATGTGTATATCAGAGTATATCAGAGTTAGAACTGGAAGTTTCAGAGAGCTAGGACCAGAGTGTCCACAGAGTTAGGGCCCAAGGGCCCATAGAGTTATATCCTCGAGTGGCTAGTATGTTTTATGTGTGGTATTTTGGGGAACTCACTAAGCTTCGTGCTTACAATGTTTTGTGCTTTGTGATTCAGGTTTTCTCAGGATCACAGGATTGTACCGGCTCGATTGTACACACCAGAGAAAGAGTTATGTTTTAGAGGATCTTGGATTACTATTTATTTGATTATGGAGTTATGTTTTACTAATTTAAAGAAAAATGAGATTCTTACAAAAAGTGTTTTAAGATCAAAGCGAATTTAAATGAAATTTTAGTTTTGAAAATTTTCGGTGTTACAAGTTGGTATCAGAGCCTTGGTTTGAGGGATTCAGATGCACCTTCGGGTAATCTGGACTCAAACTGAGGAAGTAAGAAGAGTTTTCCAAGAAATAATTTTCTAAAAGTGAATAAGAGTTCAAAGAGAAAGCAAGAAAGAGTACTGTGTTCAATCAGCCAGAGCCTGAACGGTGATTTCCCAAAATGCCCTTACATTTGTATTATGAGATGTTTATGATACATTTTACGAGATATTATGCATGCTAGAGATAGGCTAGGTATTTCATATCTTAGTACTAGAGTGGCCTGATGTGTGATGCCTTAGCCTAGGAGATTGTTGTTATATGTGATGTGCTTTTGAGAACGTGATGAGTAAGAGTATCCAGTTGGAATCCTTTTAGGGGATTTGAGTATAGGGGTAATCTAGGAGAGATGCCTAGATGAGTGTTGTGGTGCTTATCGAAAAAATAGTTAGAACCTGCGAGGGGTAGAGTGTAGAGTTTGGTGGTACTTTTGAGAATGAGCAGAGCAAGCGGAGTTATCACCCAAAGCGAGTTTTATGTATTCTTCGATGCCCGAATGCTGCTTGCTTCGTGCTTTGTAGAACTCTCGATGATGGGAGTTAGCTACCAAGTGAATATGACGATATTCAGGAGGTAGACGGATAACATCATTATGAGCTCTTCAACAGCTGAAAGCGGAGAAGTAGGAGGACCAAGGAAGAGCCAAGGGAGTAACCTTAGCCAGATGAGTACGCTGGCGGAGTAGAGAATTTCGCTGAGGAGCAAGCACGCGTGGCGGAATTAGTGAACGAGAAGGTTGAGCAGCTACCTAGGAGCTCTAGGATGGTCCGTGTGGAAAGTATGGGTAGATGTGGCAAGTAGTATGGGCCCGTACTACCAAAAGCAGAGGCCCATACTCGATACAGGAAGTATTCTGATGGTTTTTAGGAGCATATTGAGGGGTGATGTTATGGTTTGGGTACCATACATCGGAGCAGATTGAGGAGTGATGTTATGGTTCGAGTACCATACCTCGGAAGAGATTGAGGATTGATGTTATGGTTCGATCACCATGCATTGGAGTAGATTGAGGAGTGATGCTGTGGGTCGAGCACCATACATCGGAGCAGATTGAGGAGTGATGCTATGGCTCGTGTACCATGCATCAGAGAGGGTTGAGGAGTGATGTTATGGTTCGTGTACCATGCATGAGAGAAGGTTGAGGAGTGATGTTATGGTTCGAGCACCATGCATCGGAGCAGATTGAGTGGTGATGTTATGGTTCGAGTACCATATATCGGAGCAGATTGAGGAGTGATGTTATGGTTCAAGTACCATATATTGTAGTAGATTGAGAAGAGATGTCAGGGGTTGAGTACCATGGTTCTTAGCAAATGATTCTTGTGATTCACTGGTTGTCAGATCAGGATTGATTGGTGGAGTTTGGGCGTGATGGGGTTTTAGGCCTGAGGGTCATGATTGTGTCCGAAGAGGCATCCCTTCAGAGGGAGGTCGAGAGCATTTCAGAGTATCTTAGGAAGATGTAAGATCTGGTCGCAAGACTCATGGATTAGTAGAGCAGGCATTTATGGGGGATTGCGGTTTGAGTGAGCAATCAGCCGATGGAGGAGATGTCACCTTCTGTGACTTGATGGGTGCTATTTATGTTTCTTGTGGGAAGTAGGAGAGGCATGAGATTTCAGTTTTGGGTTTAGGAGTAAACCCTATGGGTTTATATTGATGACGTTTCCACCAGAGTATCAGGCAGCATGTCTGCCGCAAGGAAATGATCTACCATGAGCAGGTAGTCATTAGGGACTGAGAGAGTTAAGGACCACACTACACCCTATTTGAGTATAGTAGGGTGTGTCGTAGCGGTATCAGCGGGTAATCCAGTTGAGTATATTAGAGCGGTGGCACTTCTGTCTGTGATGGGTATTGAGTATGGTAGTGGAGTCCCTATTCTCGTGATGATTCACGTGTTGGATCGGGGATTCAGAAATCGAGGATGAGGAGTATGATGATTTATTGTTTCAGTCTAAGAGTCAGTGATAGTACCGGATAGTTGGGATGTTCAGTATTGGAATGGTATGAAACTTCAAATGGCTAGAGGCAGTCGTGATGAGAAGTTCCTGAGGATTTCTTCGGAGATTTAGGGAATTTGGGGTTTCTTGATCTCTACGTGGGGAGATCATTAGGCGTTGTGTGGCATCTTCCAGGCGTAGGTGCGGTGTTTCTGGTGAAAACCGTTTGTGGGGTAGACTGTTGATACGTCGATTAGTGATTGTTCGAACCCTAAGTAGCGGAGAACCGGGTATTTTATTGAGGGAACCAAAGATTTGTGCAAGAGCGGTTATGGGTTGGATATAGAGACATGTGACTCGAATTCATGAGACCAGGGACATTGGTGATCAAGGAGAGGTGCAGAACGAGATAATGCATGTGGTACGTGTCTGAGGAAGGATGAGTGTTTTCCCTGGCAGGTGGCCAATGGTCAGGAACCTGGTGGTGGTCAGGACCGTTTCAAGTGGAAGACTCATAATGATGGTATGGGTAGTTGAAAACTGCTGGGTCGAAGTATGGATTATTTATGCCCCTTTTGGGGTGGATAGAAGATTATCGAGCAGCCAACTCCCAGACTGGTATGTGTATTCTTGCGTGGATTTTGAGCAGTTTTGGAAAGGACTTCGGAGGATCATCAGCGTGTTCTGAAGCGTTAGTGCTTTCTTTGTATTCTAATTGAGTGTTTGGATACACTGAAGTTGCGCATCGGGAAAAATGGAGAATTATTTATGGGGTTCAGAGGAAATGTATTGTTGTATCTGTATGATGTTGGGAGTAGGAGATCAGTGGTTGAGGCAAGATATCGTGATGTTCTGAAATGGTGTTCCGTGGTACCCGTGTATAATGTTCCTATTTCGTAGTTATTCAGAATCTTGAGTTCGAGACGACTAATGGTGTATAATGTATCTACGGTTCCAGTGGGAGCCCTTCGGGTATTGACATCAAGAGGGATTATTTAAGAAAGCAGATCCCCGTAGAGGTAGGTATTTGTGTTTTAGCGGTTGCCACCAAAGTCTGTGATGCATATGTGGGGTAGGTGTGTGTAGCTATCTATGATAGTCTGCAGAACATGAGTTAGTGGACGTAGTGTGGCATTGTTATGTGAATGAGAGTATGGGGTGAAGCTACGGGGATCCGTACTATTCACTAGTCACAGGGTGTTGTGATGCTACGGGGAGACGTAGTACTCACAAGTCAGAGAGAGGGAGTCATGGTACTATGGGGAGCCATAGTATTCACTAGTCAGAGGGTGTTGTGATGCTACGGGGAGCCGTAGTACTGACAATTCAGAGAAAGGGAGTAGTGGTACTACGGGGAGCCGTAGTACTCACTAGTCAGAGGTTATCGTGATATTGCGGGGAGCCATAGTACTCACTAGACGGCAAGAGACTGTGATGGTGGAGTGTTCTCCGATAAGTGTATGATACGTAAGCGTTTTAGGCTTGAGTAGCGCCAGTATTGAGTTTGGAGCATGGTGGTTGGAACAAGGGCGAGACTGGGGTCTCCGTCTCTGTCAGGGCTAAGTCAATTTTCGGTTAGATTGTAGTTTTTATTGAGAATTTTGTGACTTGCATGTCATAGGGCCGATTTAGTTAATGCGAAGAGGAAGTCAGGGGGGGCCCTTCTGCAGAGAGCCTGACAGAGTTGTACATGAGGGAGGTGGTATCGTGGCACGGAGTACCAATCTCGATTGTCTTAGATCGAGATGTACGTTTCACTTCCAGTTTCTGGAAGAAATTCCATGAGGAGTTGGGCACAAGGTTGCATTTTAGTACCGCCTATCACCCACAGACTGACGGGCAGAGCGAGCGGACGAGTCAAACGCTCAAGGACATGCTTCAGGCATGTGTATTGGATTTCAGAGTGAGTTGGGACACGTACTTACCCTTGGCTGAGCCTTCCTATAACAACAACCATCATTCGATCATTGGTATGCCAACCTTTTGTGCCGTTGTATGGGAGGAGGTGTCAGACTCCCATTTTCTAGGGAGAGGTAGGGCAACATGTGATGGGTAGTACGAAGATGGTGCTTCAGACGACCGAACAGATTCAGCAGGTCAGGCAGAGGTTGTTGACGGCCCAAAAACGTCAGAAGTGTTTTGCGGATAGACGACGGTCAGACCTCGTGTGGTCTTAAAAGAGATATGGAATTTGGAACTGAGGGTTATGAATGGGATGTTTGAGGATACTTTTGGGTGAGCATGGTTATGATTTTGTGTCTAAGGACAGAGTGTTGGGGGATTCTTTGTCCGGAGGGTTCAGTGGACATGTGTGGACTCGTCGAGTCGCCCATGTGGACACGTGTGGACTCATCGAGTCGCCCATGTGCACTTGATGAGTTAGGTCAAAGTTTGACCGTTGTCTTTCGTTGACTTTAGGGTTTTGGTCAAGACTGACTTAAGAGAGTTCAGGGAAGGGTAGAATGGACTTCTACCCAATCTTTAGAGTTGAGACAATGAGAGAGTATCGATCGGGGATGTTATTTGAATAATAGGAGGAGGCCAGGTCAGGACGTTGAGCATGAGAGTTCATCCGACTTCGTTTGAGGTGAGTCTTCTCACTATACTTTACCTTGAGTGGTAATTAGAGTTATGTGAAAGAGTTATTGTATGCTATTTATGTGATGTGTTGCACTGCATTATTTCTATGTGATTTATGCCATGTGTATATCAGAGTTAGAATTGGACGTTTCACAGAGCTAGGACCAGAGGGTCCACAAAGTTAGGGCCCAAGGGCCCACACAGTTATAGCCTCAAGTGGCTAGTATGTGTTATGTGTGGTATTTTGGGGAATCACTAAGCTTTGTGCTTACAGTGTTTCGTGCTTTGTGTTTTAGCTTTTCTCAGGATTACGGGACGGCACCGACTCGATTGTACACACCAGAGAAAAAGTTATGATTTATAGGATCCTGGATTACTAATTATTTGATTATGGAGTTATGTTTTTGTAATTTAAACAAAAATGAGATTTTTACACAAAGTGTTTTAAGATCAAAGCAAATTTAAATGAAATTTTATGTTTTATAATTTTTTGGTGTTACAAATTATATGGACTAGAATATTTGGATAGGCATTAGGGTGAGGCCCATGTGAGGGTTTGGGCCCAATTTGGAAAATTATGCCATAGGTGGGCCATAATTGGGCCTTGATGATTATGAGATACTAGACCATTGGAATACCAAATGTTTGGAATGGAACAAATGGTTGGGCCTCTGGATAAGACCATGTAAATATTTGTGCCCAATTTGGAAAATTGGGCCAAATATTGGGCTTTGATTCATTGTCTGACTTTCGGGCCTTTGGATTGGGCCTTGGGCTTGAATTAAGATAAGTTGGGGGTAAAGTAGTATTTTACCCCAAGCATGGACTTATGGTTATGTGTTGGAACCCAATTCCTTATTGTCTGTTATTTTGATGTTGAAAGTTCGTGAATCTATCATCCAACAACTAGAGTTTTTTCTGTGGGACTTCAGTAGTGTGAGGTGAGTTACCTTCCAATAAAATTGGGTGGAAGGTGTTGGGTTATGAGCAAAACAACAATCCTATGGTGCACATGCAAACCCTAAGTCTTTAGATCTAGTTTTTCTATTTGTACATGCAATAATTATCCAAAGCTTATAAACCCTACACCTAGCATACAAAACTCGAAAATCATAACTAAAATTAAGTTAGGAAATTACCTTTCAATTGTAGGTTGAAGATTCTTGAGCTTCTAGGTTATGATATGTTTCAGGTCATAGAAGGTAGAAGTGGCTCACGAGGGTTGAAGGTTCGGGTGATATATTCTAGTTAGAATTTTCAGTTGCCTTGGGAAGGCCATTGATCGCATAGGGTGATGCTTGTACCCTCGGGATGGTTGGTGACAGTTCTCATAAGACATGACAGCTGGTTTATGAAAATCAAGGAAGACATGGGTTTACTGCGTGAGTCACGTTTGGGATAGGTGATCGCGGTATACTTCGAGGACAAAGTCCATAATAATTAGGGGAGATTTGTACCGCCCAGTTCCCGGTACATATTTTGAATATAAGTTATTTCATTTTTATACTGGGACTCGATGAATTGAAGGCCAAACTCGTCGAGTAGATGGAATTTTGGACACGGGTCGAAGACTCTTCTCGCCGAGTCGGAACCCCGACACGATGAGTAGACTTGTCCAGTTGAAACACTAAATCTTAGGATTTGCACCCTATTTAAACACATTAACCAGCTCCCACACAGCCCCCATTGTCTCACTTAGTCCATAAAACCCCTAACTCGTGACCCTTGAGCTTTGATAAGTGTGTGAATCATCTTTGAGAGTGTATGTGTGATCTTGAAGCTAGGGGGAAGAAGAAGAATGAGCTAGAAGGTTCAAGGAAGTAGTAGATCTAGGGTTCAAGCTCCATTTCTAGTCCCTTTAAGGTGTAAAGTTTTTTCCGTGACTTCCTTATTGCTAGATTTCTCCATGATGAGGTTAGGGCCATCTTTTAGCAATTTTGTGAACCATCTTGGAGTATAGGGTGTGATATGAAGTTGTAACTTCAGATCCAAATCCCTTTCAGCCCCTTTGGCCACAAAGTTTATGAATTTATATTGCTTTAGCCCTTCCCTTTGGCCTAGACTTCATTTTATTAATTTATGATGCTTTAGCCCTTCCCTTTCAAATGGAAAGTCTCGATTCTTTCATAAGTGTTGGATTTGGTGTCTAAGCCCATAACTATAAATGGGATGTACATGACCCAATTATAGCATGGTCTTTTTGGGTTGCCTTCATCAGTGCAATTTGACAGGATAGACTTTTGAGAATAAGGTTATTTGTGATTTATTAATATATTATAAGTATAATATGTTAATTGAGAAATCATCTTATTTAATTAGTATTGGTCAAGAATTAATTTGGAATTAATTTTGTGATCAAAAGAGACTAATTAAATATGTGGGGGTTGATTATGTAAATCAATCACTCTTATAATGTGGGCTAATGATCCATAGTTATTGAGGATAGGTTAAACCATTGAGATAGTCAATGGATAGTCCATGGAGGTTAACCCATAAAGCCTAAGTATATGAAAGGCCATTAGGGTTTACAATGATTAACCCTAGCATTTACCACATTATAAATACTCAACCCTAAAGCTAAAATCGGCCACCACATACATTCTATGAGAGTAAAGTAGATTTTATGCTAAATAAACTTTTATCTAAAGCCTCCTCTTGCATTTGGTGTTTGTGAACCATTAGAGGCATCAGACTTGGGGTGCTCAAGCTTTCAAAGGTTAAGAACTCTACCCTACTCGAGAGGTAAGCATCCAAACTGAGTTTATATTGTATAGCTTCAATTATATGCTAGCTAGGGAGAATGCTTTGTAAAAATTGAAAATGCATGTATAATTAGAGAAAACATATATACAAAACATTTAAGGTTTCATGTGCACCATAGGAGTGTTATAGTGCTCAAAACCCAATAGTGGTATCAGAGCCTACGATTGTTTTCTATTATATTTGATGCATACTAGTTTTTCAAAGATGAAAAAGTTAGAATTTTGGCCTCTGATTGGTGAACTCGCCGAGTCTCGGAACAAACTCGAGGAGTCCACTAAGTAACAGAGCAACTCGGCGAGTCAGTTCATGCACTCGACAAGTTGAAGGCTCTTTTCATAGAATTTCGAGTTTCTTGGCCTGGTTTGGATTAGGAACACTACCTCAAACACCTTGCGTGCACTTAAAGTTTGTAAGTTTACATATAATATTAACCCTAGGAAGTAAGATCTATGTTTTAGATGAGTTAAACCGGATTGAAATCGATTGTATGGATTTAGACATTGATGGACTCGACGAGTCGCTTATACGACTCGGCGAGTTGGGTCGTAGTTTCTCCAATATTTACTATTATTGATCAACTTGTTGAGTTTTGGAGATGACTCAGCAAGGTCATGGAACTCGACGAGTTCAAGGATGAACTCGGTGAGTTAAGAGAAACTGTGCCAACTGAGATGAAGATGCACTCGACCAGTCTAAGGAAGGACCCGACGAGTTCAAATGAAAAGTCCTGATTCTGTCATAAAGAGAGCCTTAGACAGCTGAAGGGCAACCCGATGAGTCAGATCGTGAAATTGAGATTCTCAGAATTATGGAACTCGAAGAGTTGACGAGCCAACTCGACGAGTTGAGTCAACTAGATGTTGACTTTGACCTGGTTGTGGACCTTGAATTTGACTTTGACCTGAGTTGACCCTTGAAAGGGTCGAGTATGAAATGGTATTTAAGCAAGGTTGTTATGTGTAGGAGTTTGATAGGAGTTGATCCCAGCCTAAAGGACAGTTGAAATACTACACTACATTAAGGTGAGTTATCTTCCAGTCGAAGTGGGTCGAAGGGACCAAGGCCGGCCCACTAGTAAGATTTATAGTATACATAATTGTCTTCATGATAATTTTATAGTATACTGTTACCTGTTATGATTATGTGCTAGCCTGATATGATGTTCCGTGATAGTAGGGGGAATAGACCACATATCCGGTAGGGGTAGGTCGGTCACCTTGGTATGCCTAACTGTATGATTATGTTATGATTTTATGTGGTAGTAGGAAGGGTGAAATAGTGTATGACAACCTGACGTTGTTCCCTCGCTACAACCCATTCCGTCCGTAAAACTCGTCTTAAGCGAATTATTCCGTTTTCGTTTTTGGATTAGGTCAATTAAATTAAGACTTTTATTTTGACCTTGTAAGTATCCAAACATGTTAGAAACACAAGAAAACGTCTCAAACTAGTAATTAGAAAAACTTTGGTTTTGACCATATCGGGTGACGACAACTTAATCGGGTGCGACCAAAAGCCTCGGTTAACATCAGTATCGGGTAGAATTCCACTGTGTCTCAAATCCAAACCATATTTAAAGTGGTTTAAGCCTCATTTGAACAATTTTTCACTCTCTCTCTAACCTCTCTCCTCAATCCAAGATCTATGTCCAAAAATCACCCATTTCAAGCTTCAAATCACCAAGGTAACTTTCCTAGCTTCTAGTATAACATCCTTAGCCTTCATTTTCATGTTCAAATCATGATTTAGGACCATAAACATGTGTTTACAGCCCTGGAACACTCTTGGGCTGTGAACACATAGAAAAGGGTTTTTTTAGCCAATAAACCCTTCCAATCGACCATTTTAGCTTAGATATGGTTAGATGACTTATTGTACTGGACTTAGAACACCTTGAAACGAGTTTTTGGGGAGTAAACATGAGTTTACTACCAAGAACATGCTTGGGCCGTAAACTCACTTTCATGGGGAGTAAACTCATATTTGAGTGTTTAAAAGCCATTTAAACACACCAATAGCCTTGGATTAAATTCTAGAATCAACCACCAACAAGTTAGGGACCTTAAACTTGATTAAAACAACTCCCTAAGGAGTTCACGGCCGTAAACCCCTCATGAATGGGTTCCTGGGCAGTAAACTCCTATAAAGGGGTTAAATGGTGCCCTAAATTCACTCTTTGGCTTGTCAAAATGAGTAGAACCACTTATGATTAACCTATGGCCTTCAAAACACATAAGGAATGAGTGGGTGAGAGTTTAAGGCCGTAAAGTCATATTTTACTACTGTAAACTCATCAAAAGTCCATATATTTGATTTAGTCCCTTTCTAATGCCCTACAACAAAACCTAACATCATCCCTCAATTGATAAAAGGCTATTTAGCACTTAACAACACCCTCCATGAGTTTACTGCCGTAAACTCATGGGGATGAGGTGTTTAGAGCTGAAAAATCTTCTAAGAGTTTACTCTTGAAGATTAAACTCCTTACCCAAGGCATGCATGTCCATAAATGTCACCCGGGTCACTCCAAACACTTGAATTGAAGTGTTTTCGCAACTAGAAGTGTATACCATCTATTAATTAGTGATTTAAATATAATTAGATATAATTATGTATCATTTAATATTTCATAGGAACTTCACACATTTTCAAGCCACGATCCAACGTTTAAACATCCTAGTCGACACATTTCTAATCCAGTGAGTTCATACCCCGTAATGAACCTTTTAAATGTTTTTACATGTTTTAGGGTGGGGTGGGGGGATACAAGTACAGTACTACATGTCTTATTATCAAATCATATGTGATTTACAATCTATCATCAAAAAGGGATTTTTCTACACTTTTAAATACTTATCAATAAAATCGTTTTAACTAATTATCGAATGCGCTTTTAAGGTTAAATTGTTGTTAAACTATTTTCTAAACTATGTTTCAACTATTTTCCTTTTCAAAAATATATCTACATTAACATATTTATATAAATAAGACTTGAAGGACTTAGGATTGAAACTCTTCAAAACAATTAGGTTTTAATCTCACTTAAAATTTTCGAATTTAAGACATTTAAATTAAAATTTTAAATATTAAAACTCTTGATTTAATAATTACCATAAATTAAACAATTAATTTAAATTATTAAATCACAAGGGATTATCTAGATCATGAGGATAATTACCAATTATACATCTAAGATATCCTAATCCCTTGAATCCCTCTCTAAATCTCGAAAATAAGGGATGGGATAATTCAAGATCTTTAATTACCATATTTAACAATTAAAAGATTATTACAAGATATGGGATTATCCAAATCCCTAAAATTTAGGATCTAACCTTGGGGAAGGAGGTAATTTCGAAATCCAAGGGTTGGATAACCCTAGATTTCAAAATCTTGGAGGCTAAGGAAAGGATTTGGGAAACCCTAGCAAAAATCGCCATCAAGGGTTTTGCAACCCTAATTGCGAAAATTACCTAGCCTTTAGGGTTTATTAGCCATAAACCCTAATATGTCAAGTTCACAAATTTGAATAAAAGCTAATTGAAAACAAAAACCAATGGCTCTGTTACCACTGATGGGTCATATACAAACAATCCTATGTGTGTATGCAACCCTAGTATTGGATCTATGTTTTCACTATTAGTTATACAACTTTATGAACACAAAAAGAAACCTGGCATGCTACTATAATTTTCGAAATTCATATATAAAGCTAGAATACATACCTTTTGTTGTTATATAGCAATAACAACTAGTTCCTTGAATTTCCTTAGCTCTTGAAAGCAAGTACAACAAGTGTAGTACCTCTAATGGAGTCACAAACACCATATGCAACTTGGATGAAGAGGAGAAGAAAAAGAGGCACCAAAAACGGCTGGAAACCCTAATGGAAGTGTTGTTCACGTTTTTGGGGCTTAAGGGTCCCTTTTATACATGTAGGCTATTAGGGTATACAACTAGGAAACCCTAATCTGACTGCTTAGGCCCTAAGCAGCCCATGGACTCCTTAAACATATCCCTTGGACGATTTCTAATGGGCTTCCCATAGAATTCGTTCAACCTATATATTATTAGGTGATCCATAGCCCAATTATAATTATCTTATAATTACAACTTCAGTCCCCTAAGTTTAATTAATCTCTTTTAACCACAAAATTAATTCTTAATTAATTCTTGACCAATATTAATTAAACAATATGATTTCTCCTTTAATATATTATTCTCATAATATATTAATAAATCATATTTAAACCTTTCTCTTCTTAAATCATCCTACATATTGCTATGGTGAAGGCAACCCAAAAGGACCATGCTCATAATCGGGTCAAGTACATACCAAAACAGTTATGGACTTAGACACTAATCCAACAGTCTCCCACTTGGATAAGTCTAATAACTATTTTCCGTATGACTTTAGAACCTGATTAGCAATCGTAGCTTTGAAAAGCCGCTGTCAACTCTGATCTTATCAGATAGCGTGTCCTCTAGATAAGGGATTATATATTCCTCCATTCTCAAGATATCGTATAGACAAAAGACATGAATTTCAATCATTCTCTCTATACTGTTTCCCGACTTCCGATTCATGACGACTGATAACAGACTACAATTGAACACATCAACTTAGTCCCGGCTTGGCCAAGCGCTTAGGTGTCATCACTAAATCATCGAGAGGCCCACATATATCGCTTTTATCCCACTTTGGGTAAAAGGAATGGATAAACTTCGACTCAAATGCTCGCTTGCATTTACTGATCGAATCACACACAACAATAAGTTTTATAACACCAAGTTACTGGTGCGTTTACTTATTATCAATGTGTAACTGACCAACAAATAACAACTCACACGTTTTGGTTTCAAGAATATACAATATTATCGTCTCACTAATCACTCGTGATAAAACTGTGAAGTGATCCAAGTGAGCGTGGGTTTAATCCAATACTTTAATCTTATCAAAGCACTCACGAACTCTGCAGCAAACTTGTGCCATGTCTAAACACTTCAGACAATCTACAGACAGATTCATGACAGTCTTTATTCATACCTACTCCCAACGTATGACCAACTGTGGATGTTTGAATAACCTAGTTATTCTGGAAGTCAAAACATGCAAATTGAAACATAACAACAATACTTAATCCTATATGGCCCCAAACTTGTGAGAGTAAATACAACCCTTCTATTTATCCACCATATTGATTACTCATTATTTATCATTTAATGTTTCGGATAATCAACTCATTGCTTGAATTACAACAACAATTTTCCCATGCTCTAAGCATGCACATCGTGTTTCCTATGGTCCATGCTTTGTGAAATAGATCAATTGAACACATTTCCAATCATTCTCATTTCACAACTCCAAATCCATTTTCATAAGTGTAAGAATATCAAATTCTCGTTACTTATAGAATATGCTAGATCTTAACACTTTATGCAACGATCCCTTCATAATGTCACTGCACTATTGCCAATGATATTACAAAGTCTTCTATCGGAGATTATTACAAGACAATTCCTTAGATATGATGTCTCTCACTCAAAGTACATTCCTTTGAACATCCTTTTGCATAAAAGTTTCTAATCTAGACAAAGATTTTCAATATTTACTTCCTAATATGAACATGCTTCCATATTTTCCTCATGACAACCCATTCTTAATAGAATCTTTTCTATTTGTAATGATGTCGATATAGTCCATCCAATATGGAAACATTTCCATATTTTCCAATACTATACTTCCAACTACTCACAAGCGACCAATTCTCGTCGAACTTTGGATTGTCCTTTGATAGTTGTTTAATTATTTTAGTCAAAACCAATTCTAGTCCCTCTTTCCCTCTAAATGCGCTAGACATTTGGAAAATTTTAGAATGGTAAAATACTATAGCATTTACAATCGATCCTATACCCAAAGCGTATGGGACACGATGCATAATGTCTTACATAAAGATATGATACTTTACCAATCTTTTGCCATAATATTTTATGTGTCATGTTCTCATAATTCGAACTATGAAGAGGGATGCCGTAATCATAATCGTTCTAAGAACACACAATGTATCCTTTGACTAAAATATTAAAATTTCTTAATCTAAGCTTTAGATTTTGAAACGGAGTATAATATTCTCTCCCTTAATTATAGCAAAACAACTTTTCAACCCATGCAACTTTGCAAATTGAATCTTTGTTTTTCTATAATTAATATTGCTAACTTGCAATACTTTCCATAATAATCATACAATCATAACTTTTATGCTCCCACTATCATGATGATTACTATAAAACATAACACTTATGCTCCCACTAGCTTCGACATGTATTCATAAACATCTTAACTTTCAGAAAGACAATAACTATTGAATTTCTTAAGTCCATGTTTCTAATACTTAGTGCTTTGATAATCTTTTATCAAGGCTTCTTGAACTTATACACCTTTGCCTTAGATAGTTCATATGTGTGTCTTAACAATTAAGACTAATTGCCAAACCTCACAATTCAAATTATGGAAAGGGATACCGTAACCATGATCGAATTCGAGAATGCAATTTTACAATCACTATCTTCTTAAAATCTTTCTCAGTGAAAGCATTTCCTCACAATCATTTTCATGAAGGATGAAATCTTATGAGACTTAGATTTAAATGGTGTATTTGTTCCTATCCATGTGAATTTGTTAAAACCAAAGTTTATGACAAATTCAAACTCATATGGACTGTCCTTTCTTAATCTTGATTTCTTGCCTTATGGTAGCACAGCTGCCCACCACGTCTTCCAAGTAGTTAAGCAGCTCACCCTTTCTTATCAATGTACTTTCATTGATCAAGGTCCTTGCTTTTTATGCATTCAAATGAGAATTCATAGAACTCACATGCATAATTAACTCGATTGGATTGGCACAGAATCAAAATAATGTCAACACGATAGGTTGTAAACCTCAACTCGTGCGCTAGTGATGATCGATAAGGTTTATTTGATTTGTTCTTGAAACCTTTTCAAAACATTAAAACTCCCACTGACCTCTTGACATATATGATTCTCTTTGTCAAGAAACATTTGTTGACAATCAAATATTCAAGAGTCAGTGCAGTTATTATCAAGACAAGAACACTTCACAAGTTGGTCCTAGTTGGTCTTTGTCTTATCCTAGACATCACAACTTACCAATCTCAAATGTACAAGAATAAGAAAACTTTTCCAAGTTCCATATTTGATGAGTGTTATAAACCTACTTAAAACTTTTCACTCAATGTCACAATCTTGACTTTAAGACTTGATATTGGAGCGAAGTATGATTGACTTCTTGATTTAACCATTTCTACAATACTTGATTCCTCTTCTTAGACATGCAATTGCACTAAGACTCACTTAGAGGATCTATTGAGACATGGTTCTTAATCTTTAAGACTTATCATAAAACACAATAAAAGGTACTCTCCCTTCTTCCTAGAAAAGAGAAACTTTTATCTTTCTGCCTACTCGATTCTTCTTTATTCGTTCTACTATTCATTAAAACTCTTTCAATTAATCTCAGAATTACACTTAATCTTATAAGTATAATCACATTTACTAAACTTTAGTAAATCATGACGAATATCTTTGTCACTCTTGTGGTGGACTTGATCAACGCACAACCTAGTGTACTTGATCTCCTAGTCCTTCAACTGACACTTTGCCAAAGAATTAGTCTAAGTTTCCCAAATGTGAAAGTTTTCCATTCATCATACAATACACATTGCATGATTCCAAGTTTCTGTCCAATTGAAACTTGGGTGATGAGAAAGTCTCCCTATTTGGTACACTTTTGACATTTCCATAATTAAGAATCAAATCCATTTTGCTAATAATAGAAGTACATGAACATCAATTTTTCATATATTTCATTGTAAGGATAAATAAATAAGACAAAATAAAAATTTTTTTTATTGCGGAAAAAACTTGTCCTTACAATGCAATTCAACTGAAAAACTATGTTAACAATCTATTCTAACTCCAAGTTGTAGCTCAAGAATCCATTCTTCAAGTAATGCGATCGAAATCCATTTCTTCATGATCAGATTCAGCTCACTTCTTTTCTCAAGCTTCCTCTTTTTTTTTCGATCCTACAAAACATCAAAATGTAATCTTATCACATCATGTATTAAGAATCTAGAATAGGAACTTAAAAGAGTTAGTTAATGGATTTTACCTGAAGCGGAGCCATACGTCTTGACTCTCCCATCTCTTAGATCTCTCAGGTAATTAGGGCAGCTTCGTCTTCAATGCCCCTTCTCTTGGCAATAAAAGCAAATAGACTCCTTTGGCACAACACATCGGACAATCACAGACTTATTTCTTTCTGGACTTCCAATGTTGCCAGTGTCCATTGAAGTTTGGGAGTTTGATTCACTAGACAAATTTGCTTGACCAGCACGCCAAATCATTGCTGATTCAGCAGCTATAAGCAAATAGGTGAGATCAATTAGGGTCACGTCGTGGTCCATCATATAGTACTCTCTAACGAACTCACTATATGATTCAGGAAGTGACTGAAGAACCCAGTCAACAGCCAACTCACTTGAAATCTAGACACCCAACATGTTTAACCTATCAATGTATGACTTCATCTCTAAGACGTGCGCACACCCAGGTTTCCCATCTTCGTGTTTACTTGCCAAAAGGGCTTGAGTGAGCTTGAACTTTTCAAGCCTTTGAACTTGTGGGTCAGGGAGAATAATTGGAGGAGGTGGAGGAAGTGAAGCATGACTCTCATTTCCTTGATCGTATCTCAGAACGTCATCTTCATTTGGAAAGCTTGTTCCAAAGGATTTGGGAAGACCATTGTAAGATTCAGACATCTACAAAACGGGAGAAAATTCAAGTTAAGTTGATTAGAATTCTTGATGCAACACCCAAATGAAACATCAAGCTAGGATCCAACACAATACTCTACAACCTAGAAGAGGGATGTCGTAATCTAGTTGCAGAATATTTGAAGGTAGGTAAATGAAGATTTACCAATTTCCACCATGAAAAACGATAAAGAAGTTTAAGTTTTAAATGAATTGAAACTCCTAGATCTTTTGAGACTCATTGAACTCGTCAATGGCATGTTTAATCTCGATTATGCCCTACTATTCGTGACTGGGATGCCGAGGATCACAAACAAGGTGTAAATAACCATACGAATCACGTGGTGAACCCAATGCTACTATCACCTAATCAATGTGCCGGTTAGCCACACACGCTCCATTGATCTATGATAAGCATCGAGCCACCCTTTGCCACCAATGTCATCCCCAAATTAGTGTGCCGGTTAACCACACACGCTCCACTAACGTTTGACAAGGGTACAAAGTGTAATTCCATGGGTTAGCATACAATTTCACATTTTGCCTAAAGTAACTACGATTTGGGAATTTGAAAAAGCATTTAGTTACTTTGTACTTCATTATACTTATAATGGAAGGTTTCTGTCCTATCCTACCCGTTCGGCTAACGACCCTCCACTAGTCAAGAGTGCGGTGGGTAAGAGTGGATACCCATTCAATCGCCATTTTATAGGCAATTTCCTTAAACACCCCTTATAGACTAGCTTCGTGAATGAGGCCTACTAACGGTAAGACTGAATTTTTAGTTATACATATATAATATTAAAATTTTAATGTTATATATAGTATAAGGGTGTATTTTACACTTTTAAAATACTAGGTGGTTTAAATTATACTTTTAATTAACCAAAATCATTATGGATTTATTAAATTTCTTTTAATTATACACTTAATTAATTTAATAAAACCATAAGGGTTTAATTTGAACTTTTCAAAATCAGGGTTTTGGAATTTAGACTTTCAAAATTAACTTTTAATCAACAATTTAAATTCCAAAACTTGAGGGCAAGTTTTGAAACTCTTCAAAACAATTAGGTTTTAATCTCACTTAAAATTTTCGAATTTAAGACATTTAAATTAAAATTTTAAATATTAAAACTCTTGATTTAATAATTACCATAAATTAAACAATTAATTTAAATTATTAAATCACAAGGGATTATCTAGATCATGAGGATAATTACCAATTATACATCTAAGATATCCTAATCCCTTGAATCCCTCTCTAAATCTCGAAAATAAGGGATGGGATAATTCAAGATCTTTAATTACCATATTTAACAATTAAAAGATTATTACAAGATATGGGATTATCCAAATCCCTAAAATTTAGGATCTAACCTTGGGGAAGGAAGTAATTTCGAAATCCAAGGGTTGGATAACCCTAGATTTCAAAATCTTGGAGGCTAAGGAAAGGATTTGGGAAACCCTAGCAAAAATCGCCATCAAGGGTTTTGCAACCCTAATTGCGAAAATTACCTAGCCTTTAGGGTTTATTAGCCATAAACCCTAATATGTCAAGTTCACAAATTTGAATAAAAGCTAATTGAAAACAAAAACCAATGGCTCTGTTACCACTGATGGGTCTTATACAAACAATCCTATGTGTGTATGCAACCCTAGTATTGGATCTATGTTTTCACTATTAGTTATACAACTTTATGAACACAAAAAGAAACCTGGCATGCTACTATAATTTTCGAAATTCATATATAAAGCTAGAATACATACCTTTTGTTGTTATATAGCAATAACAACTAGTTCCTTGAATTTCCTTAGCTCTTGAAAGCAAGTACAACAAGTGTAGTACCTCTAATGGAGTCACAAACACCATATGCAACTTGGATGAAGAGGAGAAGAAAAAGAGGCACCAAAAACGGCTGGAAACCCTAATGGAAGTGTTGTTCACGTTTTTGGGGCTTAAGGGTCCCTTTTATACATGTAGGCTATTAGGGTTTACAACTAGGAAACCCTAATCTGACTGCTTAGGCCCTAAGCAACCCATGGACTCCTTAAACATATCCCTTGGACGATTTCTAATGGGCTTCCCATAGAATTCGTTCAACCTATATATTATTAGGTGATCCATAGCCCAATTATAATTATCTTATAATTACAACTTCAGTCCCCTAAGTTTAATTAATCTCTTTTAACCACAAAATTAATTCTTAATTAATTCTTGACCAATATTAATTAAACAATATGATTTCTTCTTTAATATATTATTCTCATAATATATTAATAAATCATATTTAAACCTTTCTCTCCTTAAATCATCCTACATATTGCTATGGTGAAGGCAACCCAAAAGGACCATGCTCATAATCGGGTCAAGTACATACCAAAACAGTTATGGACTTAGACACTAATCCAACAACCTTCACATCTTCAAGTTTTCACCAAGAACTAGGAGTGAGCGCAGTGCGGTTCGATGCGGTTATTAGCCAAAACCTCATCATTAACCGCAAATGCGGTTAATCCATTTTCAAAACTGCTTAGTGCGGTTATTTTTGCGGTGCAGTTAGCCGGTTAATTTTGCGGTGCGTTTTTTTTTTGTGTTGCGGTTATTAACCGCATGGATTTGGTGCAATATTAACCATAGATTAGAGCTCAAACGGTTTTAAGAGTTCAAACATATTGCTTTTAATAATAAAAAATCATAAGATATAAGACAATTAACTTAAATCAAAAATAACTAATATCTTAAAAACGTTAAATCAATAGTAATTAACAATAAATATCTTAAAATTGTCTAATTTCACCATTGTTCAAAGTTAAACATAACAAAGACCAACATTTTTTTCTTCTAGTATTTTATCCGTTTTTCATCCATGAAATTTTTCTTATTTTTAATATTTAATATATTAATAATTAATAAAAAAATTGTATATAATGTACGCGGTGCGGTGTGGTTTTTTTGCGGTTTTTGAAAACTAATAACCGCAGTGCACCGCAAATTTGCAGTTTTTTAAAAACAGAAAATCTCACCATCGGTTTTTATTGCGGTTGCGGTTTATGCGGTTTTTGTGGTTAATTTTAGTTGCGGTGCAGTTTTTGCTCACCACCACCAAGAACACTTCATATCATCAAAAAAATTTCCCAGGCAGGACAATCACATAAATTAATTCTTAGGAATTAATTTGGTAAGTTCCTTACCAAAACTAGTGTTATAGAACACATTATAAATAGTTTATCTAATTTATATCTGATATTATATGTTAATATGAATTAGGATACGGTTATAATCACGTGTTCTAACCCGATGATCATTACAACCACATCGTACGCAACCAAGAACACACACCCGAAATGAGTTCATATCCCTACGTTTTCACGCTTTTTCAATTGTTTTTTTTTTGGGGGGGGGGGGGGTGGGTGGGTGGCGATACAAGTAAAACACAACAAATCTTGTGTTTAAAAATATAAATTTATTATGATGTTTTCTTATCATTTACATGCATTTTTACGTGAAATTACAAAATATGTGAAACAACGTTACTAGCAAATTTACACATATTAACATATAAAAACATGTTAAAAAAAGAATATTTAACAACTCATTTTATTACCATTAGTACAACAACCTTAAATTTCATGGAATATCTTAATCACAGATTTATGATTACAAACTCTAATATGTATAGTTTATGGAACTTAGATATCAATTTACCATGTCCGAGATACAATACAGAAAGAAACATATGAACTATAATAGGTATACTTTATGGAGCATATGCACTATTTTACCAAGATCAGAACACAATAGGAAAAAACAAGCATATAACTATAATAGGTACCGTTTATGAGATATACATACAATTATTCGTTACAAAAAGGTATTACATTTTCAGTTTGTTAATAAAGGGTATTACATTTGCATTTACTAAATGGTATTACATTTCATTTACTTAAAGGGTTTTTAGATTATTAGTGATAAACTCGTTAAAGAAATTTGTGAGACACATTCACGTACTTATCTAAGTGCCAGTGTAAGTTCTGACTTATAACCAAAGTCTCTTGAAGGAGAGCGATATATTTATGTATAGATCTATACGAGACTGACAATCCTGCACCTCAACTATTAGCTACAGTTAGCCCGGCAGGCCTGGGGTGACAAATGTTGTTACAATTTCCGACGCGTGAAGAACGTACTATTCAGGCCATCTTAAGTCACCGTGTATGGTTATAAGAAGTCACATGGAGAAGACAACAACACACTTCATATATATCTAGAAAGTTTCATCCGAACATTAACTTAACATTTGGTTTACAAGGCAAACATACTTTCAAGTAGTGTTATATAAAAATAAAACTACATTACACGATTTCTCAGTACAACAAGGGTTAAATTTCTAGAAACATACATTTAAAGGGATTACATACTAGTACAACTACAATATACTATTTTCCTAGTATAGTGTAACTTACATTTCATAAAAAACTATTATTATTTATTCTATGATTGCTTAGCATATACGTTAGGGTTATATATAATTAAAATCCTATAGGAATTTGAATGTGTGTTTCTGCCTTACTTCCTATTCCTTGTTCGGTTGTGGATTTACGGCAGATTAACTTATTGTATACTCTAAGTGGTCATAGGAGAAAACAATATGGGTCATACCACTTACATGAATTCGAACTTCAAAGTACACTTTATAAACCTAAGAAACTTATACATTTTGGTCTTGAGGTATTAAGAGTGCGTTACATTTACAAAAGAAAATATCAGATTTTCTGGATGAACACACATACGTTTTCAAGGAACAAAGTGACGGGTTTTGAGCATTCTAACACTCCTAAGTGTACATGCAACCCTAAATACCTTGGATCTATGTTTTCTCTATTATACATGCAAATATCAATTTCCAAGGTATCTATCCTAACTAGCATATTATGAAGTACAAATAATATAAAATCTAGTATAATGACATACCTCTTTGTTGGTGCTTGATTCTATGTAGCTTGAGAGCCTAGTACCCCAAGTGTTTAAAATATAAGTTTATTATGATGTTTTATTATCATTTACATGCATTTTTACATGAAATTACAAAATATGTGAAACAATGTTACTAGGAAATTTACAAATATTAACATATAAAAACATGTTAAAAAAAGAATATTTTACAACTCATTTTATTACCGTTAGTACAACAACCTTAAATTTCATGGAATATCTTAATCACAGATTTATGATTACAAACTCTAATAGGTATAGTTTATGGAACTTAGATATCAATTTACCATGTTCGAGATACAATACAGAAAGAAACATATAAACTATAATAGGTATACTTTATGGAGCATATGCACTATTTTACCAAGATCAGAACACAATAGGAAAAAACAAACATATAACTATAATAGGTACAGTTTATGAGATATACATACAATTATTGGTTATAAAAAGGGTATTACATTTTCAGTTTGTTAATAAAGGGTATTACATTTGCATTTACTAAATGGTATTACATTTCATTTACTTAAAGGGTTTTTAGCTTATTAGTCATAAACTCATTGAAGAAATTTGTGAGACACATTCACGTACTTATCTAAGTGCCAGTGTAAGTTCTGACTTATAACCAAAGTCTCTTGAAGGAGAGCGATATATTTATGTATAGATCTATATGAGACTAACAATCCTGCACCTCAACTATTAGCTACTGTTAGGCCGGTAGGCCTGGGGTGACAAATGTTGTTACAATTTCCGACGCCTGAAGAACGTACTATTCAGGCCATCCTAAGTCACCGTGTATGGTTATAAGAACTCACATAGAGAAGACAACAACACACTTACGATATAATATATATCTAGAAATTTTCATCCGAACATTAACTTTACATTTGGTTTACAAGGCAAACATACTTTCAAGTAGTTTTATATAAAAATAAAACTACATTACACGATTTCTCAGTACAACAAAGGTTAAATTTCTAGAAACATACATTTAAAGGGATTACATACTAGTACAACTACAATATACTATTTTCCTAGTACAGTGCAACTTACATTTCAAAAAAAACTATTATTGTTTATTCTATGATGGCTTAGCATATACGTTAGGGTTATATATAATTAAAATCCTATAGGAATTTGAATGTGTGTTTCTCCCTTACTTCCTATTCCTTGTTTGGTTGTGGATTTATGGAAGATTAACTTATTGTATACTCTAAGTGGTCATAGGAGAAAACAATATGGGTCATACCACTTACATGAATTCGAACTTCGAAGTACACTTTATAGACCTAAGAAACTTATACATTTTGGTCTTGAGGTATTCAGAGTGCATTACATTTACAAAAGAAAATATCAGATTTTCTGGATGAACACACATACGTTTTCAAGGAACAAAGTGATGGGTTTTGAGCATTCTTACACTCCTAAGTGTACATGCAACCCTAAATGCCTAGGATCTATGTTTTCTCTATTATACATGCAAATATCAATTTCCAAGGTATCTATCCTAACTAGCATATTATGAAGTACAAATAATATAAAATCTAGTATAATGACATACCTCTTTGTTGGTGCTTGATTCTATGTAGCTTGAGAGCCTAGTACCCCAAGTGTGACACCTCAAATGGTTCACACAACATCAAATGCATTTGGAATAACTTAGAGAGAAAGTAGGACACTTCAAAAATCGGTTTGCTCTCACTTGTTTCACTAGTGGCCGATTTCTTCAGCAATAAGATTATTATATAGTTAGTCACAATTAGGGTAAACCCTAATTGTCATGCTTTTCCATTTCCTTGGATCCATGTGTTCAAATACACCAGGGAGCATCCATGGAGAATCCTATGGGTTTTATCCCAACTTGATAATCCATGGAGCAATAGCCCACTATATAAGTATGGATGATTTACACAATCAACCCATATATTTCATTAGTCTTCTTTTGATCACTTAATTAATTCTAGATTAACTCTTGATCAATACTAGTTAAATAATCTTATTAATATATTAGAACTTATAATATATTAATAAACTTTAAGTGTTATTTCTCTTATTTTAGTCTATCCAAATGCATGATGCCATGCAACCCAAATGGACCATGTTGGGTCGGGTCAAGTATATACCAATTATAGTTATGGACTTAGACATTAATCCAACAGTCACCCACTTGGATAAGTCTAAAACTATTATTGCAAGTACAACTTCATAACCCGACTAGCAATCGTAGCTCTCAAAATCCATTTTCAAACTCTAAACAAATCAATGACGCGTCCACTAGATAAGTGATCATATATTCCTCCATTCTAGATATCATATGGACTGAGACATGGATTATAATCATTATCTATGTCCATTTGTTGTTTCCTGATTTCCGATTTATGACGACTGACTAATTGAACAAATCAAATCAGTCCATGCCCGGCCGAGCACTTACATTTTGTCATCACTAAATAATCAAGGGGCCCATATATATTGGTTTTATCCCATTAAGGTTAAAGGAATAGATAAACTTTGACTCATATGCTTGTACTGACTACTTGTTGAATCATACACAAAACCACGTTTTATAACATCGAGTTACCAATTCGTTTTCGTGCAATCAATGTATAACCAACTCATTGTCAACAACTCATATCTCTAGGTTTGAAGAATATAAGATATTATCGTCTCATGATTCACTCGTGACAAAATCCGTGAAGTGATTCAAATAAGTGGGGGTTGAATCCAATACTCAGAACTTATGAGCACTCAAGAATGTTGTAGCAACCATTGTTATGTCTAATGCACCTTAGACAAATCTTACAAGCCGAATTCGTGATAGTTTTGATTCATTTCTACTTCCAACATATGACCAACTGTGGATGGTTTAAATAAAATAATCATCCTGGAAGTCAAAACATGCAAAGTGAAACACGACAATAATACTAATCCTATATGGCCCCAAAACTTTGAGAGTAAATAAAAACACCTTTTTATCTAAGCACCATATTGATTACTCATTATTCAATGTTTCGATTTTATCAACTTAATACTTAAATTGAAACAATAGTCATGCCATGCACCAAGCATTCATATTATGTTCGTCCAAACAATAGCTATGCCATACTCCAAGTATGCACACTATGTTTAAATATGGTCTTCTCTTTGTGAAATAGATCAATTGACAATATTTCAATGATGTTTATTTCACAATTACAATCCTTATTGTAAATATAAGAATACCAAACTCTTGCCATTTACTATAATCTGTTAGATTCTAAACTTGTATGCAATGATCCCCTTGTAATGACTATGCATAGAGTCACAAAGATTTGGCAACATACATTACAGAGTATTCCAATGGAAAGCAATTCCATAGAAATGAAGTCTCATATTCCAATTACATTCCTTTGAACATCCTTCTTTTCATTAACTTTTTTAATCCTACACAGATTCAAAGAATAACTTCCACCTATGGAAACAATAACATGTTCCCATTTTGACCATCAATTTTGAACAAGATTTGCCTCTTTTCAAAATATGTCAATATGGTCCTTCCTCTATACTTCCAATTGTCCATGACTAACCAATCTTTGGTAAACCTCAATTTGTCCTCGACAATTGCTTAATCATTTTAGTTATATCCAGTTCTAATCCTTTTTCCCCTCTTAATGCACTAAGCATTAGGAAAATTTAGAATGGATAAATATTATAGCACATGCAATCGATCCTATATCTGAAGCATATGGGACACGATTCATACTATAAAAAATTTTATTTGCCATGGTCTCATAATTCGAACTATGAAGAGGTATGTCGTAATCATAATCGAATTTTGAGAACGCAACATATATGGAATTTCCTTATGTTGAACCATTCCAACATAACATTAATATATATCCTTGACTAAAGTTGATTAAAATCTCAATCTAAGCTTGTAGAATTGGAATGAAGTATAAAATCGTTTCCTTTAATTATAGCAAAACAACTTTTCAAACCCGAATTGAAACTTTTGTTTTCTATAATTTACATTGCTAATTGAAACACTTAGCATAATAATCATGCTCCCATTAACATGATGATTATTAGCATAACACTTATGCTCCTACTCGCTCTGACATGTATCCAAAAACCAGCTGGACTACCTGAAATCAATACTTTATTGACTTTCTTACCAAAGTTCATATTTCTGATACGAGATGCTTTGATAAGACTTTATCAAAATCGTACACCTTTCCTTACATAGCTTACATGTTTTTCTAGACCATTTGCAATTCTCACTAGTTAGTGTGCCGGTTAACCACACACGCTCTACTAACTATATGAGAATGCAAGTATCACAACTGCTATCTACTTAAAATCCTCTTAGTGAAAGCGTTTCATCACCATCACTTTCATGAATCAAAGAAAAACCATATAACACTTAGATTTTATGGTGTATTTGTTCCTATCCATGTGAATTTTTCATAACCATTATCAAAAGACAAGGTTAGTGAAAAATCCAAACTCAAATGGACTGAACTTATTCAATCTCATTTTCTTGTCACCCGTCAGCACAAGGGCCTACCATTGCTTCCAGGTTGTTATGCAAACAATTGAGAACTTATAGAACTCACAAGCATAGCCAACTTTAACTGGAATGGCACAGAAATAAGAATATGTCAACACGATAGGTTACAGACCTCAAGTCGTGGGCTAGTGATTAACAAAACTCTTGATTAGTTCTTGAAACTATCTCAATACTCCCACTGTCCTCTTGACATATAAGATTCTCTTTGTCAAGAACCATTCCTTAACAAAACAAATACTCAAGAGTTAGTGTGGATTCTTATCAAGTTAAACATTTCTCACAATTGGTCTTAGTTGCTCTTTGTCTTATCCAAAACATCACAACTTACAAATATCAAATATATAAGAATAGGAAACATCTTACTCTACATTTGACAAGTGTTAAAAACTTTCTAAAGACCATGTCACTCAAGTTACAATCTTGGAGTATAACTAGAGGATTTGTTTTTGGAACGCAGTATGACTTATCTTTTGATTTAACCATTTCAACAATTCACGATTCCTCTCTTTAGGCAAACAAATGCACTAAGGTGTCATAAAACACTAAGATACTCATAAAACAAGATACACAAGTACTCTCCCATCTCTTCAGATTGGAGAAACTTTTTTGTTTCTACCTTATTTGATTCTTCATATTCATTCTGCCATAGATTGAAACTTTTCCAATGTTTTAGAATTACACTTAAACTTGTAAGCATAACCATATTAACTAAACTTTAGTAAATCATGAAGAATAGTCTTATTGGTCCTTTGTGGTGGACTTTGACTAGTGCACAAGAATGTTTACTTAATCCCTTAGTCCTTCACTTGAATCACATATACATATGAACAAGGACTTAGTCATAATTTTCCGAAGATGAAAATTCTCATTCATGATACTATACAACTTTCATGATTTCCGAGTTTCTATCCAACTGAAACCTTGGGTGATGAGAATCTTTCCTTATTTGGTAAATTATGACACGACCACAAATGAAAGAATCAAATCCATTTACCAATATTGCTTATCAATGGAAACATATAAACAACAATTTTTTCACAAATGCCATTGTGAGGATACTTAAAAATAAATAAATAAAAACAAAATTTTTTCTTTTATTTTAAATCTTGCGGAAAAAACTTATCCTTACAATGCAAGTACACATGAAAACTTGTTGTCATCTATTCGTAACCAATATCTCATAACTCTTATGCAGTGCTCAAAATTCTGGTTATCAAACCATGCGATCAGAATCAGCACACTCTTTCTTTAAGCTTCCTTTGATTCTTCCAAAACATCAAAATGTAATTACATTACATGATGTATTAAGAATCACAAAAAAGAGACTTAATAGAGCTAGATAACGGAGTTTACCTGAAGCAAAGTCAAACCTTTTGACTTTACCTTCCTTATGAAATTTTAGGTAAATTTGGTAGCTTCGCAACCAATGTCCCTTTTATTGGCAAAAGAAATATATGGACTCTTTGGAAATGATACACGAGACTATCACAGACTTAGCCTTTCTCTTTAACATTCGGTCAAATGACTTGACTATGGCCAATCCCTTTCCATGGGCAAGAGAAAGTTTTTCTGGACTTCTAGTATCATCATTGTTCAGGTCCATGAAAATTTTGGGAAGTAGATCTTCCAATCTAATTAGTTTTACCGATGCTTCGAATCATTGCTGATTTATCATCATCAATCAAATAGGTAAGATCGTTATGGGTTATGTCGTGATCTATCATTAGGGAGTGACTGAAGAAACAAGATAACAATCAGCTGCCTCGAGACTTCGACACCCGACTCTCCCGACTTGTCAATATGTGACTTAACCTCTAAGATGTAAGCACATATAGAGTTTGCTTGCCAATAGGGATTGAGTGACTTAGAACTTATCAAGTCTTGAAACTTGTGGGATAGGGAGATTTATTGGACGAGGTGACGTATGATTTCCAGTCCCACTAATGCGCAACAAAGGGATTGATATTTCACCTTGGTTGCCATTTGGGATATCACCTTCATTAAGAAGCTTGTTCCTAAAGATTTGGGAAGACCATAGTTGTCTGAAGGATACATCTATATGGGAGAAATTCAAGTTAGTTGATTTAAAGTCCTTAATATAACACCCAATATGAAATATTAAAGCTAGGACCCAATAACCTATTTATAACTGGAAGAGGGATGCCGTAATCCAAATTATAAAATAGTTAAAGGTTGGTAAATGACGATTTACCAATTTCCACCATGAAAAACGAAATATAATTAAGTTTTAATTGGATTTGAAACTCCTAGATCTGTTGAGATACATTGAACTTTCAATGGCATGTTTGAATCTCGTTGTGCCCTCTCAAGTTTGTGACTGGGATGCCGAGGATCACAAACAAGGTGTGAATAACCATGCAAATTGACTTGGTACCCTTAACTTTATCACCTAATCAATGTGCCAGTTAACCCCACATGCTCCACCAATCTATAATAAAGTCAAGTTACCCTTTTTCCACTCTTACTAGTCCTTATTAGTGTGTCGGTTAACCACACACGCTCCACTAACGACTTGGTAAGGTACAAAGTGTAATTTCATGGGCTAGCACCTATTTCACATTTTCCTAAATAACTAAGATTGGGAATTCATAAGTGTAAGTTACTTAGTATTTATCATTATACTTTTAATGAAGGGAGAATTATAGTCATTTCCTACCGATTCGGCTAACGACCCTCCACCAGTCAAGGAAGTGGTAGGTGAGAGTGGACACCGATTAAACTGTTATTTTATAGGCAGTAACCTTATACCCCCCCTTATAGACTGGTTTCGTGAATGAGGTCTACTAACGGTAAGATTGACTTTATCTTATACATATCTATATAATTAAAAATTATAATAATAGTATAAGGATTGAATTTTAAACATTTAAAATTCTAGGGTTCAATTTGGAATTAAAGTATACATGATGGGGTAACTCTACAAATTCCACAACTTAATGGCATGTTTTGAAACTATATCAAGACTCTTTAATTCATAACTTATGAGTTTAATGGTTCATTAAAATGAAGACTCTTCATTTTTATGTAACCTCTCATTCTTTAATGACAATTTTATTGAAGTGACTCTTTAAGCATCCATAACTTGAGGACAAATTACGGAGTCATAAAACCATTTAATGAATAAGACTCTTCATTTTGTGTAACCTTTGGAAATAATTATGAGTTTTAAAATTAATAAAGATGAATTTTCGTATAACTTGAAGACAAGTTACAAAAACATATTTTATGAACTAACTATAGATTAATTTGGATTGAAAACAACTAAAACAAAATTTTTTCATTAATCTAAACTAACTCACAAATCAAGGAAACATAAAACTCTTGGTAATCAATAATTTGAGGACAAGTTATGGGCTCCATATAATTTCATCGAGATCAAGAATTATACTAACAAACAATTTGCACATAATTCCTATGATCTACGAAAACTCATAAGCATGAACATTCATAATAAAAATTTTTAAAGAATTACATAAACACATATAAAACTTGAAACTTTGATTATAGCATTGAAATTGATTTACCATAATCATTACCACTTAAAAAAAGGTTTTATAAGTCCAAACCAGTCAAAGGTAATGATCCTAGACCAATTCCAACACCAAAACTTGAAGATTTGCTGTTTGGGGTTCCAACTCGGCGAGTTGGATGAGTTTACACTTGGACTCATCGAGTCCCTTCTTGGACTCGGCGAGTCTGCTGTGCAGATAGCACCAAAATTCGATTTTCAGCCAATTTGTGTCAAGTATAATTGAAAACAAGCCTTGGCTCTGATACCACTGATGAGTTTTAAGAATTCTAACACTCCTAAGTCTACATGCAACCCTAAATACATTGGATCTATGTTTTCTCTATTATACACACAAATATCAATTTCCAAGGTATCTATCCTAACTAGTATATTATGAAGTACAAATAATATAAAATCTAGTAGAATGACATACCTCTTTGTTGGTGCTTGATTCTATGTAGCTTGAGAGACTAGTGCCCCAAGTGTGACACCTCAAATGGTTCACACAACATCAAATGCATTTGGAATAACTTAGAGAGAAAGCAGAACACTTCAAAAATATGTTTGCCCTCACTTGTTTCACTACTGGCCGATTTCTTCAGCAATAAGATCATTATATAGCTAGTCACAATTAGGGTAAAACCTAATTGTCACTGCTTTCCATTTCCTTAGATCATGGGTTTAAATACACCATGGAGCATCCTATGGGTTTTAGCCCAACTTGATAATCAATGGAGCAATAGCCCACTATAAAAGTATGGATGATTTACACAATCAACCCATGTATTTAATTAATCTTCTTTTGATCACTTAATTAATTCTAGATTAATTCTTGATCAATACTAATTAAATAATCTTATTAATATAATAGAACTTATAATATATTAATAAACCTTAAGTGTTATTTATCTCATTTTAGTCTATCCAAATGCATGATACCATGCAATCCAAATGGACCATGTCGGGTCGGGTCAAGTATATACCAATTATAGTGATTGACTTAGACATTAATACAACACAAAGAACGTACTTTTATATACCAAATGCTTATGAACTCATCAACTTTAATGTTGACACTTCTTTAAATCACTTGTATTCTCAGGAAATTAGTAGAGAGGTACCCTCACAGGTTTCACGAAGACGGAGCATAGTAGCGTCAAGTCTTAGCTTTTGCTATAATTTTGATGTCATTCAAACAATATTTTGAACACAATGTAAACTATATACTTTAAATATGTTGGTTGTGCTACTTTGATTACTATTATTCAATTTTTATGATAGTGTATATGACGTCATGCGCCCCGAATGTTTCCGCCATTCCGGTTTGGGGTGTGACAAATTGTTATCAGAGCCTTGTTTATAGTGTACTAAGTATATAAAACCACCCAGAGATATACAACTATAAATACAATGGGGCTGAAACGCTATAACTAAAAGTATACTTTTAAAATACAAGTATTTTTTTAAAGGTATACGAACATGCATACAAACCGAAAACAATATCACAATAAGAACTGCATAAAAATGTTTAGACAATGTTTGTATTAAGCCTGCACATTTATGTAATAATATATGGGATAAATATAGCTTGATCATCTATACTTATTTGAGATATGGTTAACATATGTTTGGGAATGATTGTGGTGTTGCAACAAGTATAAAACTTACCAACCCTACATGCAAAGGAATACTAGAACCAAACATAAAGTTTAAAATACTATATGAGTATTTTATGATACTATACATTAACAACAAGTATAAAAACTTATCAAATTTGTATACCAAGAAACTCTAGAATCAAACATAAGGTTAAAATACTATATGAGTATTTTAAAGAGCTATAAATAACTTATGTGAAAATTTGAAAGACCCTTACTGGTAGATCGATAATTGATGAGTATATACGCTAAGGTTAATATAATTAAGATTTTATAGACTTAGAATTTGTGGTTCCACCCTACTTCCTGTTCCTTTTTTGGTTGTGGTCTTAGAGTAGGATCACCTATTTGAAGGTCTATCAGATCTTATTTATATACAACCTGTATACAGTAGGTGATTATAGGAGGACCCTTTAAGGATCACCATAAAATTTTCATTAGAATTACTTTTAGTGATTTCATAGATTCTTTATACACTCTTATTCTCGCACAAACATTATATCTAGATATCATAACACCACTATAACAGCCAACAATAGAGTTAAGGAATAACTAGAAGAGGGTTCAAGGGGAGGATTCCGAGAAGGAATCAATCGAAGAAAAATGTGCTGGAGAGATTGTTAATGAACCTTACCCTATTAAGAATAGGCATGAGACCCTTTTTACCTTATTCTTTATAGGACATATTCATCCAAAGTACATACATACACTATACAATACTTTGGACCCTAGAACCTACAAATCAAGCACTGCCTCTATTTGTCCCATGAGAGGCCCGCTTGGGCATTCGGGTTTAGAGTCTCCATCACAAAGTGATGGAGATTAGTAGCAAAGCCCGGAAGAAGATGATGCAAACCAAACATACCCAAGAAGAGCAAAGAAAACCATATGGACGACATACCTACAAAGAGATCAGGGAAAACAATACGGACCACCTAGACTCTCTAGGGGAAGGGATATCCATGAGACAACGGATCTTTGAAACTAAAACTAGGATAGTCATAGAAAATCAGAGAAACAGAATGGGGTTGTGTGTCAATTTAATAACTAATAAACTAATATAACCCAGTGAGTTAGTGACTACATTACTCACACTATGTGTTAGACTTATCGAACCTTTTTTCACAACTAGTAGTAGAAAAATCAAGAGAGATACGCCCTTACAAAACCCATGAAACCATGTCAACTTAATATTTTGAAATCTATATTCTGTTTTGCTAAACTTAACATTGACACAATACCTACTCCCACTTGCTACCATAAATACATCATATGGATGTTAATCGAAACATTGAAAATCGTACAGCAAAACGCGAAATTGATATGTGTATATAGAAATATATAGAATACAAGTAGCAATGACCATAGTTACTTACGAACTCATATCACACCATGCAACAAAATCACGCCTTCACATGGAATTAACCAGCATATCGGTGCAACACCGTCTACGGATAGACCCCACTACATTCCAAGCCGCCGTAACAGCTGTATTAATAGCTGTCACGGCACAACTTAACGCTAACAACACAACCATACTTGGAAACGTTGTCGACGGTTGCAACCGTAGTGACAACCAAGGGCACCAAGGAGTCTTTACCTACAAGGATACCCCAAACCACAAACCTAAGAACAAGAAATGGAAGTTCTAGAACAAGAAGGGTCATTTGATGCATGGACCTACAAAAAGACAACAGACTGTGGCAGTCCCTACTACCTTCGGGTCGAATAGACCATATGCTAGAAACTCCCAAAGTGAAATAAATGCAACTTCCATCATTATGGAGTCTGCCGAGAAATGCACTGCAGAAATTGCAACAGGAAGGGACACGACACCTGTTTCTATAGGACTCTGACGCAACACACTAATCAGGCCGCTAATGCAGGAACAAGTTAAGTATGCCATAAATGCGGTGAACGGAGAGATTGTCCAATAGAAAGGAATGGAGGAGAAGTAAGAGGAGTTTTAATAGCAGGATGTGAGGAAGCAATGATGGGACCCTACTAGGATTTCCGGTATATTCTTACCTATTATCACACCCCAAAACCGATAACGGCGGAATACGTTTCAGGGTGGAGGACATCATGTACAGTATCATCACAATTGCATAATAGTAAAAACAATAAACATACAACCATTTCATTACATAGTGAGTTTAGTTACAAGTGTGTTCTGTAAAGTTTCAATACACACCAAAAGTAATACAAAAACAAAAGATGGATCTTGTATGCTCCATCTTCTCCAAAATGCTGCACCTGTACCTATCTATCTTTGACTTGAGGATACAAGTTATTTTGAAAACGAGTATCAGCATAAAGCTGGCGAGTTCATAAGAATATAGTGTAAATTTTGTATAAAATGCGTTAAAAGTTATAGTGTGAAAAATTGCAATTACATTTATAAGTAGTAGAAAATCCTAGAAAATCCTATATTTTCCATAAAATACATCGCAAGTGAAAAACTATAAGTTGCATGGAAGTTTTATCATTGACAAACGTTTGTTGTAAAAGTGTGGTACTAAAATCTCCAGTATATATAGTGTAGATAGAGGAAAAGTTATGCCTATTGTCAGTATTAATGGTGCAAACTCCCATTAGTACTAGATACTTATTTACTTCGGGATATTAACTTAGACTTTAGTCTTAGTAATTTAGTGTGGATACCGTGTATTCCTTTTATGTGACCAATAGTGCGAACAATAGAGGACCCCATGACCTTCTCGGTCATACATAGTGTAGTAAAGTAGTGCCATCCCTGGGCCTGTTCAGCTTGGACTGAGCTTAACAGTCGGGATATAATAGTGTCTGCCCCGTATAGATCTATACATGTAGCGTCGCCTTCCTTCCGGAAAGCTCTGGTCACAATATGTAGCGTGTAGAGTATCTTGTAGAGAGTTAGTGTGTTATCTTCCGGATTAGTGCTTTCTCTTGTAATATAGGGTCGTAGTCTTTTATGTAGCTCATAGTGTGTTCTCTTATTTGTGTATCATTTTGTAATAGTATGAATTATAGTATGTATAGTAGGAGCGGTAACGAGTAGTAGTGGCCTTAACTAAACCTATTATAGTTTACTTAGTGTGTATGGTTCTTGGCAATTAAGTAATATAGGCATCGAATGAGATGAAAATGATCGTACCTAACACCAATATACATGATATATAACTAAGAAACCAACGACCGTCGGACGGTTAACAGATACCCTAAGCCCACAATCAAACAAGAACAGGAAATAAGGCGAGCTATCGGTCCTAAGTCCTTCAAGTCTTACTTATATAAATATATTAGTGTAGATACATTTTATAAGAAAAGTAATTTAATAAAAATCTTGACCAAAGAAAGCATTTAGAAAATAGTTTATTTATCCAAAGTAGTTTTGAAAACGTAAAGTTCTTTTATAAAGCATAGTGATAAATCACATGTGATTTGAACTACGGGTAGTAAATCACCTGTGATTCACTTTCATAAAAATGTATATTTGATTTGTATCCCCCCCCCCCTAAAACATATGAAAACATTAGAAAGGTTCATTAAGGGGTATGAACTCACTTGAAATCGAGTAAATCGGGTAAATCGGGTGGAAGTGTCGGTTGAGCGTTTTGTGTCAATTAAGGACTTGTACACCTTTTAAGACCCTATTAACATATGAGATATATGTTTTACAAGTAATTAGTCACTTATACTTTTTATTAAAACATTTACATATCCTAAAATCGATTCGAGGTCTTATGGGTTAAAAGTGGTTCTCGAGGATTGTACAAGACCAAAAAGAGGGTACTAGGGAGTCCAAGAGTTTACTCCCTTGGAGTTTACGACCCAAAGGCCACTCCTTGGGAGTTTATGGATGTAACCCTCATGGCTTGGCCGTAAACTCTTGTTCACTCCCCAATTTTCATGCTAAGGCCTTTAAATGAATTCCTTTAATTTTCTAGTGAAGGTCTATGGCTAATTAGGGGGTTTAAACCCTCATTTGGTGAGGTTTGGGGGAGTTTACAGTCTAATCTTATGCTTGGGCCGTAAACTCTAAGTTACCCCACAAATTATGAAGTTTTAATGACCAAAACTCGGATTGGAATTCCCTTAAATCATATCTCAAGCCTAAAATGATTAGGAAGAGTGTTTGGGGCCTTTTTACATGGAAAAAGGGTGTTTACGGCCTAAGCATGTTCTTGGGCCGTAAACCCTCTTTAATTCCCTAAAAGTTATGGTTTTGTGGCTCAAACACTCCTAGGTAAAATCCCTAACTAGTATCCAAGCTTAAAAGAAGGAAATTTGGGACTTTTTGACACATTTCGGGTGTTTACGGCCTAAGGAGCTTCTTAGGCCGTAAAATCCTTGTTCATGTCCCATTCATACTATTTTTGAGCTATTATAACAATGATGCATGTTTAGAACAAGTTAGGGAGGAAAATCTTATGTTTGGGAGCCGGAAATTGCGGTTTTAGAGCCGAAAACGAGCTAGAGAGAGAAAGTAGTGAGAGAGAGAATGTCTGAGTGGTAAAAAAGTTCAAAGAGGTGTTCACCTTCCTTATATATGCCTCGGGTATTTCACCCGGTACACGACTACCCGATGATAAAGTTTAACGGGGTTTAAACTCTTTGCCGGGGTTAAGATATAATTTTATTTCGTTAAATGGAACGAACATTAACGAGTTATATTTATTTTTACTAATATGATAATCACATGAAACATAAATAAATAATTAAATACTCATTTATTTTACGACTACAAATTACGGAACTTTTATAAATGACATATTCTGTTAGCGGAAACGGAATTATATAACGAATTTAACGTTGGGTTGTCACATCATCCCCCCCCCCCCCGTTAGGGGAATTTCATCCCGAAATTTAAAATTCAAACAGCTAAGTTATTACAGTACTACTAAGCGAAGAGATGGGGGTATTTAAGCTTCATTTGATCTTCGCGCTCCCAAGTGAACTCCGGTCATCGTTTGGCGTTCCATTGAACCTTCACAATTGGGATGCAACTTTGTTTCGTTTGTTTAACCTCTCGATCCATGATTTCCACAGGTTCTTCCACAAAGTTGAGGCTTTCGTCGATTTCGATCAAGTCTAATGGGATCACCAGGGTTTCGTCAGATAAGCACTTTTTCAGGTTCGAGACGTGGAAGGTAGAGTGTATGTTACTTAGCTTGTGGGGTAGGTTGAGTTTGTACGCTACGGGGCCGATTTTAGCGAGAATCTCGAAACGCCCTCTGTACCTTGGGTTCAGCTTTCCACACTTTCCAAAGCGTATCGTGCCCTTCCAGGGTGAGACTTTCAACATGACTCAATCTCCCACTTGGAATTCCAAGGGTTTTCATCGTTTGTCTGCGTAGCTTTTCTGTCGGTCCCTAGCGGCTTTTAATCATTCGTGAATCTGTACAATCTTCTCGATCGTTTCTCAGATGATTTTCGGACCCGTGAGACCGCTGCCAGGAAATTGTCCTTTAGCTAATTGAGTGTCACCCACCTCAATCCAGCACATAGGGGATTTGCACTTCTGACCGTAGAGGGCTTCAAACGGGGCTGCCTTGATGCTCGTATGATAACTGTTGTTGTAGGAAAACTCCACAAGGGGTAAGTGTGTATCCCACGCCTTACCAAAGTCAATCACACAGGCTCGCATCATATCCTCTAAGGTTTGGATCATCCTCTCACTTTGTCCGTCAGTCTGCGGATGGTAGGCTGTATTCATTTCCAGCCTCGTCCCTAATGCTTTTTGTAGTGATTGCCAAAATCTCAAAGTAAACCTACTATCTCTATCCGAGATAATAGATACAGGGACACCATGCAGTCGAACTATCTCTTTAATGTATGTTCTTGTGAGTTTATCTATCTTTTGTCTGTTTCGTTGATAGGTAGGAAGTACGTGGATTTGGTCAATCTATCGACGATGACCCATATGGTATCCAACCCACCCGTTGTCTTAGGTAACTTGGTTATGAAATCCATGGTAATCCTCTCTCACTTCCATTCTGGTATCTCTGGTTGTTGGAGGAGACCTGATGGCTTTTGGTATTCAACCTTGACCTTTACGCAAGTAAGGCATTTACTCACGAAGGTAGGAATCTCTGCTTTCATGTTAGGCCACCAGTATAGCTTTTTGAGATCTAGATACATCTTATCTGAACCTGGGTGAACGGAGTATCAAGTGTTGTGTGCTTCCTTCATGACCAAGTCTCTGAAACCACCGTGGCGCGGAGTCCAGATTCGGTCCATCAGATAATAGGCTCCGTCACCCTTGACCTCCAAGTTCTTATCCATCCCACGTAGGGATTCACCCGCCACATTCTCAGGCTTTAAGGCTTCAAGCTGAGCCTCATTAATCTATGCGGATAGATGTGAATGGATAGTCATTGTTAGTGTCTTGACTCTTCGGCCATAATACTCTTTTCTACTCAGCGTGTCTGCTACTACATTGGCTTTTCCCGGGTGATAGCGAATCTCGCAGTCGTAATCATTGAGTAGTTCGACCCACCGTCGTTGCCTCATATTAAGCTCCTTTTGGTTCAGTATGTGTTGGAGACTTTTGTGGTCAGTGTATATTTTGCTCTTCATTCCATACAGGTAATGTCTCCATATCTTCAGAGCGAAAACAACCACCCCTAACTCGAGGTCATGCGTGGTGTAGTTGATCTCGTGTGTCTTCAGCTGTCTTGAGGTATAGGCGATGACCTTACCTCGTTGCATCAAGACACACCCGATCCCTTGTTTCGATGCGTCGCAGTATACCACAAAATCTTATGTTCCTTCGGGAAGGGATAACATTGGTGAGGTGCATAGGGCTTCTTTCAGGGTCTGGAATGCCTTCTCCTGTTTCTCTTCCCAGTCAAATGGTACCCCTTTTGTGTTAACGTAGTGAGAGGTTTCGCAATCCAAGAGAAGTTATGAATGAATCTACGGTAGTAGCCAGCGAGGCCTAGAAACTGATGAATTTCCGTAGGTGTCTTTGGTGCTGACCAGTTCTCGATGGCTTTAATTTTGGACGAGTCTACATGGATTCCTTCCTCACTAACCACGTGTCCTAAGAATTCAACTCTTCGGATCCAAAATTTGCACTTAGAGAACTTTGCGTATAACTTCTAGGATCGCAGGGTTTCCAAGACTCATCGTAGACGATTTCTATACTCTTCCTCACTCCGAGATTAGACGAGTATATCATCAATAAAGACGATGATGAACTGGTCTAAGTATGGACGACACACCCTATTCATCAAGTCCATGAACACTGCGGGTGCATTAGTCAGTCCGAAGGGCATCACTACGAACTTGTAGTGGCCATAACGAGTTCAGAAGGCTGTCTTCGGAACATCCATCTCAAGGACTCGTAACTGGTGATACTTGGACTAAGATCAATCTTGGAAAAGTAACTCGTCCCTTGTAGTTGGTCGAATAGGTCGTCTATACGAGGAAGAAGGTAGCGGTTTTTGACCGTGACTTTGTGAGCTCCCTATAATCGATGCACATACGGAACGATCCATCTTTCTTCTTCACGAACAAGACCGGAGCTCCCAAGGGTGAGAAGCTTGGTCTTATAAAGCCCTTGTTGAGCAGCTTGTTAAGTTGACCGGATAGTTCTTGCATCTCGGCAGGCGCTAAACGATAGGGCGACTTAGCTACGGGAGTAGCTCCTGGGACTAGGTCGATTCTGAACTCAACCTGACGTTTGGGAGGTAAACCTGGAAGGTCTTCCGGAAAGACGTTAGGGAAATCGCATACAATAGGGATGTCTTTTGGATCTTTCACTTTCTGGCTTAAGTCGACGACGTGTGCAAGAAAGCCGCGATATTCCTTGCGCAAGTACTTCTGGGCTTGAATACTTGAGATGATACGAAGACTCGTACCGAGTTTGTCTCCGTAGATTAACAGAGTTTTGCGATTCGGTGGATTTAGGCGGATGGCTTTGTCGAAGCATAGAATATCAGCGCGATGAAGACTCAACCAGTCCATGCCAACAATGACATCGAAACTCTTGATCGAGACCGGTATGAGATCGATTGGGAATGAATGATCGTCTAACATGATGGTACAATCTGTGTAAATTTCATTAGAGCTTTCGATCTTTTCGTTAGCCATTTCTACGATGAATGTTTCTTTTAGTGGTTGCGGGGATTGTTTAAGTACGTGTTTAAAGTTTTGGTTTATGAAGCTTCTTTATGCACCACTATTGAATAAGACACATGCATAAGAGTTGTTGAGAAGAAACATACCTGTGACTACTGTGGGACCCGCCTCGTTGTGACCAATAGCGAGTAGTCTTCCAGTTCCCCCAGCCTTCAGACAGTTTTTCTTGAAATGACCAGCTTCACCGCATCCATAACAAGTCTGGGTCACTCCCGAGTCGGGCACTTGCGAGATAGGTTTGGGTGGGGCCCTGCAAAATCGGACAGTATGGCCCTTCTGGCCGCAGTTGGAACACTACAATTCACGGCAGGGGCCATTGTGGTGGAAAGAGCACTTGGGACACTTGGGTAGGTTCCCAACGTAAGCTCTTGCTGGTGCAGGTGTGGCTGGAGTGGTGGCAGCATGGACTGCCACAATTTGTTGATCTTTGGAGGAGGGTTGAGTCTTCTTGCCCTTTTTCCTATCTAAACACTTCCTCTTTCTGTGAGATGAATAGGGTGGTGCAGTGGTAGTTGTGGTTGTTGTTGCTAGAGTGGAAGAGACTTCGTGATTGATTAGACTTTGGTCTAATTCCTTCGCGCTGTCGAAAGTGGTAGAGCATGAGGCTAGAACATTTCCTCGATACGGGGGCATTAAACCCCAGATGTATGGTTCAATCTTCTTGCTTTCAGATAGGATCATGTTGGGACACATAGCCGCCAAGTCGCAGAACCTGCCTGTGTAAGCTATTATGTTGGTCCCTTTCATCTTAAGGTTCCAGAGTTCCTCCTCAAGTTTTTAAATTTCACCCCTAGGGCAGTACTCCCTTCTCATGAGATCTTTTAGAGTGTCCCAGCCCATGGCATTGGCTGTTACCAAGGAGAGTGCACTGACATGGCCATTCCACCATGTCAAGGCCCTGTTAGTGAGGGTAGCAGTAGCAAACTTGATTTTGCTCTCTTCGGGGCAAGAGCACATTTCAAAGACAGCTTCAGTTCTTTCGAACCATTGAGACAATGCTAGAATTCCTCCGATACCATCGAAGAAGGTAGGTTTGCAGTTCATGAAGTCCTTATATGTAAATCCCTGCACTCTTTGATGGACTTCACCAAATCTAGAGTTGCGACCGCTTGCATCACCGGACTTCATTTGAGCCATGGTTGTTGTCACAGCTGCAGTCACAGCCGTTTGGAACAACACTGGATCGAACTGCGGAGGAGGAGGTGGTGGAGGAGGGGTTTGAGTTGCTGGTCTTCCTCTGCTTGGACGCTTTCGTGGAGGCATCTTTCACTAGAAGATCATAGAAATGATAGCAATAGTAAGAGTCTATGGCGAATATCAATAGACTGTTTCATGGATTAAATCAACATAATCCAAAGATCAAAATGAGAGTCATAGCAATACAGTAGTTAACTGCCAAATTACCGGTATTAACGATGTAATACAAATTCATGAAAAGTGACCTAACAGTAGGTCTTACATCAAACCATAAGGAAAATGTTTGTAGTCTAGAGGTCTAACTAGAGTACTTTTAAGCTAGGAATGTTTACAGATAAGTGATCTACGAAACATATATAGGAAAGGCTAGTCCTTTAAACAAAAGAGTGAGGTAACTAGACGTCTTTTACGGGCGACGGTTACTTGTTGGGCGAACCCTCAGATCCGCTAGTTGATGCATAACTTCCTTAAGGTGTCGTTCATGAGCACTTTGACGTGCTCGGAGTTCCCTAACTTCGGCTCAAGATGCAGCTAGTTGATGATGCACAGCCTTGTTGGTCCTCCTTGTCCTTTCCATGGCTTCTTCAAGTTGGCGGATGCGAACAGTGTTGAGATTCGAATTGGCATTCACTTCCACAACCCGACCAATGGCTGCTTGACCCTGCTCGACATTCCTAACAATCCTTAGGACCATGATGGGCAGAACCTGATCCGCTGATCCTCCTTCGCTTATGTTGTAGAAACTTCGGTCTTTGTCGTAAGGTAAAGGTTGGCCCTGCTCCTCCCTCCATCGGTTCAAGGATATTGCCCACAGGGGAGTGGGACCCTGAAATGTCGGATGGGGGTTGGGCCTCAGAGCTCCAGGAGGTAGGTTGTTAACTTCTGGCTCGGAGTCGGAGCTATCCGAAAAGCCTTCTGCTCGGTGGTCATCCAGAGGGATCTGGTGATCATCGTCCGACTCTTCGTCGAGCCATCCTCCATTGCCCTGGTTTGGGTAGTACGGATCGTCGGGAAGGTGGAAGCCAACCATGATATCTACGCGAGAAAAGTGGAAAGGAAGATTAATAGATGCACTAACCTAAAATACTTATAAGATGATCGTCACGAGTTAGACCAATACTTGCATAATGCATACTAATTACATGTGACCGGGGCAGGATAGTCCGTCGAATAAGTGACCCTAACTCTAAATCTACAACCAAACAAGGAACAGGAAGTAAACCAAAGATCACAGATTCTAATTCTATAATGCCCTAGTCACAGGTAACTGGAAAGTATCCATTTAGCAACTATTGCTCCACTAGTAACGACCCTTTTTGGTTCTCACATATCTATATTTTAGAGGTACATAATACTCCTATAATATTTTTATGCTAACGTTATTGTGGTAGTGTTGGTAAGTTTTAGACTTGTTGCAACTCCACAACCAAACTTAGGCACATGCTAGTCACTCCTAGAAAAATGTAGTTGATCAGGCTACGTCCCCCCAGATGTGACCATATGTCTCTAAGCCCAATTGTACTGTCCAACAATCTTAATACTTTTGTTCTGTTCTAGGGAGATACTGACTTCTGTGTTTTATAGAGGTGTGTGTATATATACTTAGTTAAATCTTTTAAATTCTTAACAATATATATTCTTGGTCAGAGTGTTTTAGTCCCGAAGTGTTTATAGTTCATATATCTTTTATAGGTTGATATACTATTCACTATAAACAATGCTCTGATACCAATCTGTCACACCCCAAAACCGATAACGGCGGAATACGTTTCGGGGTGGAGGACGTGATGTACAGTATCATCACAATTGCATAATAGTAAAAACAAGAAACATATAACCATTTCATTACATAGTGAGTTTAATTACAAGTGTGTTCTGTAAAGTTTCAATAGACACCAAAAGTAATCCAAGATGCTGCACCTGTACCTATCTATCTTTGACTTGAGGATACAAGTTATTTTGAAAACGAGTATCAGCATAGAGCTGGTGAGTTCATAAGAATTTAGTGTAAATTTTGTATAAAATGCGTTAAAACTTATAGTGTGAAAAATTGCAATTACATTTATAAGTAGTAGAAAATCCTAGAAAATCCTATATTTTCCAGAAAATACATCGCAAGTGAAAAACTCTAAGTTGCATGTAAGTTATATCATTGACAACCGTTTGTTGTAAAAGTGTGGTACTAAAATCTCCAGTATATAGTGTAGATAGAGGAAAAGTTATGCCTGTTGTCAGTATTAATGGTGCAGACTCCCATTAGTAATAGATGCTTATTATTACTTCGGGATATTAACTTAGACTTTAGTCTTAGTATTTTAGTGTGGATACCGTGTATTCGTTTTATGTGACCAATAGTGCGAACAATAGAGGACCCCATGACCTTCCCGATCATACATAGTGTAGTGAAGTAGTGCCATCCCTGGGCCTGTTCGGCTCGGACTGAGGTTAACAGTCAGGATATAATAGTGTCTGCCCCGTATAGATCTATACATGTAGCGTCTCCTTCCTTCCGGAAAGCTGTGGTCACAATATGTAGCGCGTAGAGTCCTTCAAGTCCCTCAAGTCTTACTTATATAAATATATTAGTGTAGATACATTTTATAAGAAAAGTAATTTAATAAAAATCTTGACCAAAGAAAGCATTTAGAAAATAGTTTATTTATCCAAAGTAGTTTTGAAAACGTAAAGTTCTTTTATAAAGCATAGTGATAAATCACATGTGATTTGAACTACGGGTAGTAAATCACATGTGATTCACTTCCACAAAAATGTATATTTGACTTGTATCCCCCCCCCCCTAAAACATATGAAAACATTAGAAAGTTTCATTAAGGGGTATGAACTCACCTGAAATCGAGTAAATCCGGTAAATCGGGTGGAAGTGTCGGTTGAGCGTTTTGTGTCAATTAAGGACTTGTACACCTTTTAAGACCCTATTAACATATGAGATATATGTTTTACAAGTAATTAGTCACTTATACTTTTTATTAAAACATTTACATCTCCTAAAATCGATTCGAGGTCTTATGGGTTAAAAGTGGTTCTCAGGAATTGTACAAGACCAAAAAGAGGGTACTAGGGAGTCCAAGAGTTTACTCCATTGGAGTTTACGGCCCAAAGGCCACTCCTTGGGAGTTTACGGCCATAAGCCACATGGCTTGGCCGTGAACACTTGTTCACTCCCCAATTTTGATGCTAAGGCCCTTAAATCAATCCTTTTAATTTTCTAGTGAAGGTCTAGGGCTAATTAGGGGGTTTAAACCCTCATTTGGTGATGTTTGGGGGAGTTTACAGTCTAAGCTTATGCTTGGGCCGTAAACTCAAAGTTACCCCACAAATCATGAAGTCTTAATGCCCAAAACTCGGATTAGAATTCCCATAAATCATATCTCAAGCCTAAAATGATTTGGAAGAGTGTTTGGGCCCTTTTTACATGGAAAAAGGGTGTTTACGGCCTAAGCATGTGCTTGGGCTGTAAACCCTCTTTAATGCCCTAAAATTTATGGTTTTGATGCTCAAACACTCCTAGGTAATATCCATAACTAGTATCTAAGCTTAAAAGAAGGAAATTTGGGACTGTTTGGCACATTTTGGGTGTTTAAGGCCTAAGGAGCTTCTTAGTCCATAAACTCCTTATTCATGTCCCATTCATACTATTTTTGAGCTATTATAAAAATGATGCATGTTTAGAACAAGTTAGGGAGGAAAATCTTACGTTTGGGAGCCGGAAATTGCGGTTTTGGAGCCGATAACGAGCTAGAGAGAGAAAGTAGTGAGAGAGAGAATGTTTGAGTGGTAAAAGAGTTCAAAGAGGTGTTCACCTTCGTTATATATGCCTCGGTTATTGCACCCGGTACACGACTACTCGATGCTAAAGTTTAACGGGGTTTAAATTTTTACCCGGGTAAGTGGTTGAAAAATAATATAAGTTTATTTCGTTAAATGGAATGAACATTAACGAGTTATATTTATTTTTACTAAAATGATAATCACCTGACCGTTTCCACATGAGTTTATGCCGTAAACGCATGGTACTAAGTGCCAAGTTGTGTTTTGAGGTCTTACAAGTCATGATTGAGCATCCGATGATCAAGTCCAAGCCTTAGGAAAGCATTAGGGGATCCCTAACACTACCTTGTAGAGTTCACGGCCTAAGGACCATATCCTTATGTGATTACGGCCGTAAACTCTCACGGGGACTTGCTTTGATTGTTGTTTAAGGTCTTAAACACTTCCAGGAAGGATGAAGGTTGGCATCCAAGGTTTAGGAAGGAATTAGGGTCCCTTTAGCCACCTTAAGAGGGGTTCACGACCCAAGAACATCCTTGGCTGTGAACTCCTTTGTTCTTATGAATTTTGATGATTTTCAAGTGTTATCAAGTTCATACTAAGCACACAAGAAGCTAGGACAAGTATACTTACGAGATAGAAGCTCGATTGGGTGTTTAAGGTCCAAGAACACTAGTGTGTGTTCTTTGTGTTCTTGGTGTTTTGAAGATCTAAGTAAAAAAACAATAATGAATGGATGAAATGATGTATATACACTAGGTGATAAGTTATAACAACAAATCAAGTCGAGAAATACTTACGTTTTTGGAATATCGGGTGAAGAACGGGGTGATAGTTGAGAGAGAATGAGGAGTGTTCTTGAGGGTGAAAGTGAGAACTGAACCAATTGGGGAGTAAACTCATGTCTAAGACATGAGTTCACGGCCAAGCTAGAGTTCACGACCCAAAATCCCTTTGTTTGGCCGTGAACACCTAACTAAGGTGTTGGTTGTTCCATTGCTATCCCTATATTCTAGAAATCACTTCTTTTTACCCGTTCGATTCATGAATAATTAATAAAACTACTCAAACGGACTTTAAAACGGATAAAAATTAGCAGAAATGTAATTGAATTTTAATTGAAGTGCTTGACTTTAGAGTTTGTACAAATGAAAATTTTGGATTGTCACATTAGAGTACTCTAAGAATAAGTTTTATGTGTAAATATAATGAAATCTAAGAATAATGTGAAGAAACACCAGTCAAAGGAGATAAAATACTTACAAGAAGAAATTTGGGAATTTTCTTTGAAGGAATGAGACTTGAAGCTTGAAGGAGTTCAGAGCTCTTCTTAGGAGTTTATTGAGTATGAACATGAGAAGTGGTAGGTTGGGTAAAGGAGCTCACATATTCTTAAGTGGGGAGATAAGGGTGACTTGAGATTTGCATGGAGGACTGGTGGATAAACTTTATTTTCCATGGATAATGTGTGTTTTATTGAGATTTGCATGGGAAAGGAGAGATTTACATCACATCATAAAGTCAAACAACTTTATCTTCTTAAAATCTGTTTAAAAATCTTGGGTATTATTTTATATAAATATGATTAAAATAATTAATTTTGGCATAAAATAGGGGTTTAAGGGGTGTAGGACATGAAAATATACGAGTTTGGAGGAATTCCCAACGTCAAAATGTCCTAAACTAAAGAAAAGGTCCGAAAATGACAAAATCCAAAGCCTATAAGTGAATTTTGGAGTCCATATCGAATTTCCGTAGTCATCTAACTAGTTCCGGAGTCACAGGCGAAATTCTGAAGCTGAGTTTCAATTTCTAGAGCATTTCCTTAGTTTCGAAGTGAGGAGGCAGAGTCAGTGGTCCGGTTCGGATGTGCGAAACCGGCTCCCAATTCCGAACGGTGTGAGGCAAGGTCTTCGGGAAGCAAAAAGCTTTGAGGTGCAAGATTGTCCAAAGCCAGGATGTTCCGAGATTGGGAGATGGTCCGGTGATGGGTCTTTCTATAGCTTCTTACTTTCGGATTCATCCTAAAACTTCCGAAGGAGGGGGGGGGGCGTTCGTCCGAAGCTGATTAAGGAGTTCCTTGGGCATGTTCCTTCAAACTTTACTCCTCTCATTATGAGCTGAAATTTTACTAAGGAAGGGTTACATAGGGATATTTAAGAGAGATTTCACAAATTTGGAGAGATATGGGAGAGATTTCACATACTTGGAGAGATTTGGGAGAGATTTCACATACTTGGAGAGATTTCACATACTTGAAGAGATTTAGGAGAGAGAGGGAGAGATACAGTGGGAGAGATTGAGAGGGACTTTATCAAGAGCCTTTATTAATGTTTTTCTTCGTAGGGCAAGGGTTTTAGACTAAGTTATATCCCATTTTGAGTGCTATACACCCCGAAAGGGTACTTAATAGTACTTTATAGAGCTGTTACTTTCCAAAATTAGATTAAGGTTTCAAATTGACTTGTTGACCAGAAAATTGACTGGTTGACCAGAAAACTGCCGATTGTCACCTCATCCCCTGCTAGAGGGAATTTTTCCCTGAAATGTTTTGTCTTTTAAGTAGCCTTTAGAGTTTAGCGAATAGGTAGGGATTCTTCTATAGCATTTGATCTTCACGTTTCCAGGTGAATTCAGGCTCGCGTTTGGCACTACAATGAACTTTTACTATTAGGATGCGACTTTGCTTAGTACGTTTTATTACTTTGTCCATGAGTTCAACTGGTTCTTCCACGAACAGGAGATTCTAGTTTATCTCAATCTCTTCTAGCGGGATCACATGTGATTTATCTAATAACTAACATGATTTAATTTGTACTCTGCCATAAAAGCATGTAAAATCATTTAATAACATTTATAAGGTTAATTAAGGGGTATAAATTCACCTGTAGTGAGTGGGTTGTACTGAAGTGTTGGACACGGTGCTAGTTGAAAAGTGAAGACTTGTACACACACAATGAGCCTAGTTAACATATAATAAACATATATGTATCTAATTAGACATTTAATCACTAATTAATCAAGTTAAGACACCCTAGGACATAGAAACACTTTGATTCAAGTGTTAATGGTACTAACGGGTTCCATCTAAGGGTAGTATGGCATGGCATTGGAGTTTATGGCCTAAGGACCACTCCTTAAGGAGTTTACGGCCCATGACCATTTCCCCATGAGTTTATGTTCATAAAATCATGGTACTAAGTGCCAAATTGTTTTTTCTTTTCAAGACTTAGGAAAGCATTAGGGGCACGCTAGCACTACCTTGTAGAGTTCCCAGCCTAAGGACCATATCCTTATGTGATTACCACCATAAACTCTCACGGGGACTTGCTTTGATTGTTGTTTAAGCTCTTAAACACTTCTACGAAGGATCAAGGTTAGCATCTAAGGCTTACGAAGGAATTAGGGTCCATTTAGCCACCTAAAGAGGAGTTCACGGCCCAAGAACATCCTTGGCCGTGAACTCCTTTTTTCTTATGATTTTTGATGATTTTCAAGTGTTATCAAGTTCATATTAAGCACACAAGAAGCTAGGGCAAGTGTACTTACAGGATAGAAGCTCGATTTGGTGCTTAAGGTCTAAAAACACTAGTATGTATTCTTGGTGTTCTTGGTGTTTTGAAGATCTAAGTAAAAGAATAATGAATGGATGAAATGATGTATAAACACTAGGTAATAGGTTATAACAACAAATCAAGTCGAGAAATACTTGCGTTTTCTCAAGATCGGGATGATAGTTGAGAGAGAATGGGGAGTGTTCTTGAGGGTGAAAGTGAGAAATGAACCAATTGGGGAGTAAAATCATGTCTAAGACATGAGTTCATGGCCAACCTAGAGTTCACGGCCCAAACTCCCTTTTTTTTTTTACCGTGAACACCTAACTAAGGTGTTGGTTGCTCCATTGCTATCCCGATATTCTAGAAATCATTTCCTTTTATCCTTTCGATTCATGAATAATTAATAAAACTACTTAAATGGACTTTAAACTAGCTAAAAATTAGCAGAAATGTAATTGATATTTAATTGAAGTGCTTGACTTTAGAGTCTTTATAAATGAAAATTTCGGGTTGTCACATCATCCCCCTGTTAAAGGGAATTTCGTCCCGAAATTAAAGTCTAAGCAAATAAAGTAGTTACAAATAACTAAGCGAAAAGATGAGGATATTTCTATTTCATTTGATCCTCACGCTCCCATGTGAATTCCGGTCCTCGCTTGGCATTCCAGCGAACCTTCACTATTGGTATGCGGCTTTGCTTCGTCTGCTTGACCTTATGGTCTATGATCTGTATAGGTTTTCCATGAAGTTGAGGCTCTCCTTAATCTCGATCTCGTCGAGTGGGATTACAAGAGTCTCATTGGACAGACACTTTTTCAAGTTTGAAATGTGGAATGTAGAATGTAAGTTACTGAGTTCGCTGGGTAGATTGAATTTGTAGGATACAAGGTCGATTCTAGTGAGAATCTCGAAACGCCCTATGTATCTTGTATTGAGCTTCTCACGCTTACCGAAGCATATCAATCCCTTCCAGGGTGAGACTTTCAAAAGGACGCGGTCTCCCATCTGGAATTCTAAAGGTTTCCTGTGCTTGTCAGCGTAGCTTTTCTGTCGGTCTCTAGAGGCTTTCAGTTGTTCACGAATCTGAACGATATTCTCTGTCGTTTCCCGTATGATTTCCGGACTTGTGAGAGTGCTGTCAGGAACTTGACCTCTATATAACTGGGTGTCACCCACTTCAGCCCAGCATAGAGGGGATCCGCACTTCCGACCATAGAGGGCTTCAAATGGAGCAACCTTGATGCTGGTGTGATAACTGTTATTGTAGGAAAATTTGAAAAGGGGTAAGTGAGTATCCCATGCCTTCTCAAAGTCGATCACACAGGCTCTCAACATATCTTCCAGTCTTTGGATAGTCCTCTCACTTTGTCCGTTTGTCTGAGGATGGTAGGATGTGCTCATGTCTAGCCTTGTTCCTAGGGAGCTTTGCAATGACTGCCAGAACCTTGAAGTGAACCTACTATCTGTATCCCATGCCTTCTCAAAGTCGATCACACAGGCTCTCAACATATCTTCCAGTCTTTGGATAGTCCTCTCACTTTGTCCGTTTGTCTGAGGATGGTAGGATGTGCTCATATCTAGCCTTGTTCCTAGGAACACCATGCAGTCGTACAATTTTCCTAATGTATGTTCTCGTAAGCTTCTCCATCTTGTCAGTTTCTTTGATAGGCAGGAAGTGTGCAAAATTGGTTAATCTATCGACGACGACCCATATGGTATCAATTCCACCCTTTATCTTGGGCAACTTGGTTATGAAGTCCATAGTGATCCACTCAGACTTCCATTCTGGTATCTCTGGTTGTTGAAGTAAACCAGAGTGTTTCTGGTATTCGACCTTAACCTTTGCGCAAGTAAGGCATTTACTCACGAAGGTAGCAATTTCTGCTTTCATGTTAGGCCACCAATATAACTTCTTAAGATCCAGATACATCTTATCTGAATCTGCGCGGATGGAATACCGAGTGTTGTGCACCTCTATCATGACCAAGTCTCGGAAGCCATTGTGTTTCGGTGTCCAGATCTAGTCCATGAAATATAAGGCTCTGCCACCCTTGGCTTCTAAGTTCTTATCCATTGCTCTAAGGGTTTCACCCGCCACGTTTTCAGGTTTCAAGGCTTCAAGCTGAGCCTCCTGAATTTGTGTAGACTAGTGTGAATGGATATTTATTGTCAACTATTTGAACTTTCGACCAGAATATTATTTCCGACTTAGGGCGTCTGCTACTATGTTGGCTTTACCCGGATGATAACGAATTTCGCATTCGTAGTCATTAAGTAGCTCGACCCACCGTCGTTGTCTCATGTTGAGCTCCTTCTGATAGAATATGACTTGTAGACTCTTGTGGTCTGTAAAGATCGTGCTTTTCGTGCCATACATGTAATGCCTCCAGATCTTCAGGGCAAACACAACTGCCCCTAGCTCAAGATCGTGTGCAGAGTAGTTCACTTCGTGTGTCTTCAGCTGTCTCGAGGCATAGGCGATGACCTTACCCCATTGCATCAGACCACATATGAGCCCTTGGATGGACGCATCGTTGTATACAACGAAGTCTTCTATCCCCTCGGGAAGGGATAGTATCGGTGCAGTGCATAACGCTAGTTTTAGCATTTGAAAGACTTTTTGTTGTTTCTCTTCCCAGTCAAAGGCTACTCCTTTCTGGGTCAATGTAGTAAGAGGTTTCGCAATCCGAGAGAAGTTCTATATGAACTTGCGGTAGTAACCAGTGAGACCTAGAAATTGACGAATTTATGTAGGTGTCTTCGGTGCTGACCAGTTCTCAATGGGTTTAATTTTGGATGGGTCCACGTGGATTCCCTCTTCGCTAACCATGTGTCCTAGAATTCGACACTTTAGATCCAAAATTTAAATTTAGAGAACTTCACATAGAGCTTCTCCGTTCGTAAAGTTCCTAGGACTTGTCGCAGGTGATCGCCATGTTCTTTGCTTACTTCAGGAGTAGATCAATATGTAATCAATGAAGAAAATGATGAACTGATCCAAGTAAGGATGACATACTTGATTCATTAAATCCATGAACACTACGGGTGCATTGGTCAATCCAAATGGCATCACCACGAACTCGTAGTGTCTGTAACGAGTTCGGAAGGCTGTCTTTGGAACATCCTCCTCTAGCACTTGTAACTGGTGATGTTCGGATCTTAGATCAATTTTGGAAAAGTAACTCGCCCCTTGCAGTTGGTCAAATAAATCGTGTATGCCAGGTAGAGGGTAATGATTTTTGACTGTCAGTTTGTTGAGTTCTCTGTAGTCGATACACATACGGAATGATCCGTCTTTCTTCTTAAGGAACAAGACCGGTGATCCCCACGGTGAGAAGCTCGGTCTTATAAAGCCCTTGTTGATCAGTTCGTTAATTTGACCAGATTGTTCCTGCATCTCTGCTGATGCTAATCGGTAGGGAAATTTGGCTACTGGGGTAGCTCCTGGGGTAATCCTCGCAATTCTTCTGGAAAGATGTCGGGAAAGTCGTTCACTACCGGAATGTTCTTTAGTTCTTTCTTTTCTAGGCTTGTATCGACAACGTGAGCAAGGCATGCATGATATTCTTTACGTATATACTTTTGTGCTTGAATACTTGAGATGAAACGAAGACTCGTACCGGGTTTTTCGCCGTAGATAAAGAGAGTTTCGTTAGACAGAAGATTAATGTGTACAACTTTTTTGTAACACATAATGTTGGCACGATGAAGACTCAACCAATCCATGCCGATGATGACGTCGAAACCTTTAATCGAGACCGGCATGAGGTCGATTGGAAATTAATGGCTATCTAGTGTTAGAGTACATCCTACGTATATACTGCTAGAGCTCTCAGTTTTCCCATTTGACATTTCTATAGTGAATGGTTCCTTAAGTGTGCGTGCTCTTTGCTTAAGTAGGCGAGCAAATTTATGATATACGAAGCTTCTCTCCGCTCCACTATCAAATAGTATGCATGCATAAGAGTTTTCAAGGAGAAACGTACCAGTCACCACCGTAGGGTTAGCAACTACTTACCATTGGCCTATAGCCAGAACTCTTCCTGCTCCACCAGCATTTCCTGCTTTAGGCCAGTCCCTTTTATAGTGGCCCACCTCGCCATATCCATAGCAAGCTTGGCCCACACCAGCACCGGGAACTTGGGTGATCGGCCTTGCCGGAGATTTGCAGAAACGGACAATGTGTCCTTTCTTATTGTAGTTGGAGCACTGGATTTCCCGGCAGGGGCCTTTGTGGTGGAAGTTCCATTTATTGTACTTTGGAAAACTTCTAACGTACTACATCACCGGAGCAGCAGCGGCGGGTGCTATCGCAGCATGCACCACCACGATCTAATGCTTTTTGGGATATTTCTGTTTCTTCTTGTCATCCCAGAACTTCTGCTTGTTGTCAGCGGGTTTGGAGGGTTCTTGAGGGTGGAAGTGAGAAATGAACCAATTGGGGAGTAAACTCATGTCTAAGACATGAGTTCACGGCCAAGCTAGAGTTCACAGTCCAAACTCCCTTTGTTTGGTCGTGAACACCTAACTAAGGTGTTGGTTGTTGCATTGCTATCCCGATATTCTAGAAATCACTTCCTTTTAGTCGTTCGATTCATGAATAATTAATAAAACTACTCAAATGGACTTTAAACTGGCTAAAAATTAGCAGAAATGTAATTGAATTTTAATTGAAGTGCTTGACTTTAGAGTCTGTATAAATGAAAATTTCGGGTTGTCACATCATCCCCCCGTTAAATGGAATTTTGTCCTGATATTAAAGTCTAAGAAAATAAAGTAGTTACACATAACTAAGCGAAAAGATGAGGATATTTAAATTTCATTTGATCCTCGCGCTCCCATGTGAATTCCGATCCTAGCTTGGCGTTCCAGCGAACCTTCACTATTGGTATGCGGCTTTGCTTCGTCTGCTTGACCTCACGGTCCATGATCTCTACAGGTTTTTCCATGAAGTTGAGGCTCTCGTTAATCTCGATCTCGTCGAATGGGATTACAAGAGTCTCGTCGGATAGACACTTTTTCAAGTTTCAAATGTAGAACGTAGAATGTACGTTACTGAGTTCCTTGGGTAGATTGAGTTTGTAGGCTACAGGGCCGATTCTAGCGAGAATCTCGAAAAGCCCTATGTATCTTGGATTGAGCTTCCCACACTTACCGAAGCGTATCAAGCCCTTCCTGGGTGAGACTTTCAAAAGGACGTAGTCTCCCACCTCGAATTGCAAAGGTTTCCGGCACTTGTTAGCGTAGCTTTTCTGTTGGTCTCTAGAGGATTTCAATCGTTCATGAGTCTGAACGATCTTCTTTGTCATTTCCCGTATGATTTTCGGACTTGTGAGAGTGCTGTCAAGAACTTGTCCTCTAGCTAACTGGGTGTCACCCACTTCATCCCAACAAAGAGGGTATCTGCACTTTCGACCATAAAGGGCTTCAAATGGAGCAGCTTTGATGGTAGGTTGTGCTCATGTCTAGCCTTGTTCCTAGGGAACTTTGCAGTGACTGCCAGAACCTTGAAGTGAACGTACTATCTCTATCGAAGATAATGGATATAGGAACACCATGCAGTTATATGATTTTCCTAATCTACGTTCTCGTAATCTTCTCCATCTTGTCAATTTCTTTGATAGGCAAGAATTGTGTAGACTTGGTTAATCTATCGACGACTCCCCATATGGTATTAAGTCCACCCGTTGTCTTGGGCAACTTGGTTATGAAATCCATCGTGATCCACTCCCACTTGAATCTTGATATCTCTGGTTGTTGAAGTAAACTTTGCATAGAGCTTCTCCATTTGTAAAGTTCCCAGGACTTGTCGCAGGTGATTTCCATCTTCTTCCTTACCTCCGGAGTAGATCAGGATGTCATCAATGAAGACGATGATGAACTAATCCAAGTAATGAAGACATACTCGATTCATTAAATCTATGAACACTGCGGGAGAATTGGTCAATCTGAATGGCATAACCACGAACTCGTAGTATCTGTAACGAGTTCAGAAGGTTGTCTTTGGAACATCCTCCTCTAGCACTTGTAACTGGTGATTACCGAATCTTAGATCAATTATGGAAAAGTAACTCGCCCCTTGCAGTTGGTTAAATAAATCGTGTATGCCAGGCAGGGGGTAATGATTTTTTTACTGTCAGTTTGTTGAGTTCTTTGTAGTCGATACACATACAGAATGATCCGTCTTTCTTCTTAAGGAACAAGATTGGGGCTCCCGAGGGTGAGAAGCTCGGTCTTATAAAGCCCTTGCTGAGCAGTTCGTTAAGTTGACCAGATAGTTCCTGCATCTCTGTTGGTGCTAATCGGAAGGGCGATTTGGCTACTGGGGTAGCTCCTGGGACTAAGTCGATTCTGAACTCGACTTGTCGTTGCGGAGGTAATCCTAGCAGTTCTTCTAGAAAGTTGTTGGGAAAGTCGTTCACTACCAAAATGTTTTTTAGTTCTTTCGTTTCTAGGCTCGTATCGACAATGTTAGTAAGGAATGCATGATATGCCTTATGTACATACTTTTGTGCTTGAATACTTGAGATGAAACGAAGACTCGTACCGGGTTTGTCGCCATCGATAAAGAGAGTTTCGTTAGACGGAAGATTAATGCTTACAGCTTTTTTGTAACACATAATGTCAGCACGATGAAGACTCCACCAATCCATGCGGATGATGATGTCCAAACTTTTAATCGAGACCGGCATGAGGTCGATTGGAAATGAATGGCTATCTAGTGTTAGAGTACATCCTACGTATATATTGCTAGTGCTCTCAGTTTTACCATTAGCCATTTCTACAGTGAATGGTTCCTTAATTGTGCGTTGTTTTTGCTTAAGTAGGCTAGAAAATTTTATGATTTACGAAGCTTCTCTCTGCTCCACTATCAAACAGTATGCATGCATAAGAGTTTTCAAGGAGAAACGTACCAGTCACCACCGTATGGTCAGCAACTACTTCCCATTGGCCTATAGCCAGAACTCTTCCTACTCCACCAACATTCCTTGCTTTGGGGCAGTCCCTTTTATAGTGGCCCACCTCGCCACATCCATAGCAAGCTTTGCCCACACCAGCATTGAGAACTTGGGTGATCGGCCTTGCCGGAGAATTGCAGAAACGGACAGTGTGTCCTTTCTTATTGCAGTTGGAGCACTACATTTCCCGGCAGGGGCTATTGTGGTGGAAGTTGCATTAGTTGCACTTTGGCAAACTTCTAGCGTACCACTTCACTGGAGCAGTAGCGGCGGGTGCTATTGCGACATGCACCGCTACGATCTGATGCTTTTTGGTAACTTTCTGTTTCTTCTTGTCATCCCATAACTTCCGCTTGTTGTCAGCTGGTTTGGAGGGTTCTGAGATGGCCAGGGCTGTTGTTGACGATGGGCATTGGACTCCCTCGGGCAGTACTCCTCAATCATGAGGTCTTTCATAGTTTCCTAGCCCATGTCGTTTGCCACTATAAGAGTTAGTGACTTGACATTGCTATTCCGCCCTGTCAAGGCTTTCTCTTCGAAGGTGCACGTAGAAAATTTAACTTTGCTCGCAGTAGGGCGGGAGCAAATCTCGAAGATGGAATCTGTCTTTTTGAACCATTACGAGAGGGAAATGAATCTGCTAGTCCCTTTAAAGGAATTTGGCTTGCAGTTAGTGAAGTCCTTGTAGGATCACTCTCTCGAGCGCACAAGGAGTTCACTTTGAGTAGAGTTAACAGGGGTTCCACCTCTGCTGGCATCAGTGGAGTGATATTGAGCCATGGCCGTAGCCACAGCCACAGCCACTACAGCATTCAAAGCTTCCAAATCGAATTGTAGAGGAGGTGGTGGTATCGGAGTTGGAGTATTCGGAGGATTACGCCTTGTTGATCTGCGAGGAGGCATCCTTCAACTATAAGTTTAAAGGAAAGAGGTTCATGGTGGTTAGAATCAATTGTAAGCATGGTGAGAGTGATCCATGGGCTAAATCGTCATAGTCCAATAGTTAAATGGGTGTATGTTTTCAAATAGGAGTACAGTAGAAGAGTAGAGAAACACAAGAATATAGATTTTTCCAACAGATTAGATAACTATCAATATTACTGGTATTACTGATGTAATTGAGTTCGGGAAAAACTACCTAACAGTAGGTCTTACATCAAACCATATGAGGGAAAATATTTGACAACTTAGAAGACTAGATGGTGTACTGAAAAATAGGAATATTTTACAGACAAGTGCTACAGAGAGCACAGATACGAAAGTCTATTCTTTAATCAAAAGAAAAGATGTGCTAGACGTCTTCTAACGACGATGGGAATTCCTCGGGCGAACCCTAATATTTGCTACTTGATGAACCACCTCTTGAAGGTGTCACTCATGAGCCCTATGGCGAACTCCAAGTTCTATGACTTCAGCTCGGGAGGCAGTCAGTTGTTGCTGCAGGGTCACATTTGTTCTCCTGGTCCTTTCCATATCTTCTTCTAGACGGCGGATGCGGACTGTGTTGACACCAAAGTTGGCATCAATTTCCACGATTTGGACGATGGCTGCTCGACCTTGATCGATATTCCAAGCAATCCTATGGTCCATGATAGGCAGGATTCGGTCAGCTGAGCCACCATCGCTTATGTTGTAAAAGCTTCGGTCCCCGTTGTAGGGTAAAGGTTAACCCTACTTATCACTCCAGCGATTTAAGTTTGTTACCCACAAGGGTGTGGGACCTTGAAAATAGGGTCGAGTTTGTTGATTGGGGCTTGACCTACTTGGCGTAGGTTGTTGACTTCAGGCTCGAAGTCAGAACGATCTGAGAAGCCTTCTACGAGGTGATCATCTAAAGGGATTGGATGCTCATCTTCGGGCTCTTCTTCAAGCCATCCAGCATTGCCGTGGGGTGGAAAGTACGGGTCACCATGTTGAAATCCAGCCATGATATCTACGCGAGAAAAAGGGTATAAGAATCTTATATAGATAGACGTACTACTTAAGACAATTATAAGATGATCTTTATCAGTTATGTCAATACTTGTGTAGTGTAAACCAGTTATATAAATCAGAGAAGGATAGACCTTCGAATAAGTGGCCGTAACTCCAAATCCACAACCAAAGAAGGACAGGAAGTAAAGCAAAGGTCACAGATTCTGAGTCCATAACACCTAAATTTCATATAACCTTGGAGTATCCACTTAACGACTATTGATCTACTTGATAGAGACCCTTTTAGTTCTCAGATATGTAATTATAGAAACACAAAATACTCCCATAGTATTTTAGACTTATGTTTCGTTCTTGTGTTTTCATTGTAGTAGGGTTGGTAAGGTTTTAGACTTGTTTCCATGTCACAACCATTCTAGGGCACATGCTAATCACTCCTCGGACTAGCATAGTTGATCAGGCTATGCTATTCCCAGGACTGACCATACATTCCCGAGCTTACTTGTGATATTCAACAATCGTAATACTTTTGTATTTGTCATTGTGACACTGGTTTTAGTATGAATGCAAGCTTGTATACCTAGTTAAATATTTTATTATTTAAAAGTATACACTCTTGGTCAGAGTGTTATAATCCCATTGGGTTTATTGTTAGTATATCTTTTATGGGTTGATATACTCAATTCACTAAATACAATGCTCTGCTATCAATCTGTCACACCACAAAACCGAGAACAGCGGAAATGTTCTGGGGCGGAGGACGTCATCTAAAGTATCACAACACACTATAATACTAAACAAGTAAACAACATCATCCATTGCATTAAATATATATAATTTTAATACAAGTGTGTTATGTAGTATATAAGACACCAAAACATGAATCAAAATATAAGAAGAGTCTTGTATGCGCTCCGTCTTCTCAAAATCTGGCATCGGTACCTGTCTACTCATGACCTGAGAATACAAGTTATTTTGAAAGAGTTATCAGCATTAAAGCTGGTGAGTTCATAAGTATTTATTTTCTATGTTTCTATTAAAATGTTAGAACCGTTGTTTGAAGTACGAGTTTGTAAACGTTTGTAGTAAAATAATGTGAATGTTTGTAAGTGTTTGTAAAAGTTTGTAACTCCTTGAAAATCTTATATTTTCTACTGAAAGTAGCCTTCTACCAAGGCACAACTGTTTTGTATGTTTGTTTCTTGTAAAAGTGTGTAATTTTCCCAAGTGTAACTATCATTATTAAAATATACTTTGTACATTAATGTTTAGGTGAAGTGATCACCAAATAAATGTAGCGGGTAAATTAATGTAGCGTTGTAGTGTTGTATTATAGGAACTAGTGCTTTACTAACTACCTTAAACCGGATTTATATCAAGGTATTATGTGATTAATTGTACCATACTATCGACTATGAAACACAACAATGTAAGTCATCAAAAGGTATGACATTTGGCACCCGAAGACCTATCCATCCCACTGTAGCTAGCAGTAAGGTGTAGGATAGTCAATCCAGTATAGATTTATACACAAAGTCATGCTCTCCCTCCAAGAGATTCTGGTTACAACTCGGGCTATGAGGATGAGGGCATGCTTCGATACAGCGGATCACATTTATGTTATAGTATACTTGTACATGTAATGCATGTACTTGCGTAATGAATGTATTGTTTCTCATCATAGTATCATTGTATATGTTCTCATCCTAGTATAGGTGTAAAAGTTCTCGTCATAGTATAGTTGCATAAGTTCTCGTAGTAGTAAGTAATGACTCATGAATGAACTGACTCTTGTATGCTTCATTGAACTAGAAGTAGTAAGTAGTATAACCCTAAACTATGCCTATTATAGTTTATTAGTAAACTTGTTTGTATGACTGAATGTACAGAACTGAGATAAAATTCTTTACATCTACACACATATACATAATATATAAGTAAGGATTCAACTACATTCGGACAAACAACCGGGTACTTTAAGTCCACAACCAAACAAGGACAGAAAATAAAGTGGGTTATCTCTCCTAAGTCCTTAAAACATTACTTATACAACTATATGTGTAGTAGACATGGTTTTAACAATATATAAGTTAGAGAACTGTAAAAGAAAGGTTTAGTTTACAAAAGTGAATTTGATAAAGAGTTTGTGTAACAATCCGAAGTTGTCCATCACCGAAACCCATTTCGTCCGTAAAACCCATCTCTAGCGATTCATTCCGATCTCGTTTTTGGGCTAAGTTATTTAAGCTTATACGTTTATTATAAGCTCATGAGAGTTTAAATCCCTTAAAAACTCATGAAAATGGCCCGAAATCATTAAATTGAAAATCTCCAAATTCTATCCCGCCGGGCTACGATAGCTTAATCGGGTGCGACCAAAAGCCCCGTTTAACGTCGGTATCGAGTACAATTCCACCGTGTCCCGAACTTAGAACCTATTTAAGGCTCAAAAGATTCATTTGAAGCCTTTCCTCTCTCTCACTACTCTCTCTCTAACCTGTCTCCTCTAACTCAAGTTTAAGGTCCAAAAACACTAAATTCAAGCCCCAAATCTTCAAGGTAACCACCCCAACTCCTAGTATAGCATCTTAGACCGTCAAATTCGAGTTCAAAACATAGAATGGGACCATAATAATGTGTTTACGGCCCTGGAACACCCTTGGTCCGTGAACACATATAACATGGGTTTTTATGCCATTAAACCCTTCCAAACCAATTTTGTGACTTAGATATGACTATTTGGCTTACCAATTTGGACTTAGAACCCCTTAATCATGGTTTTTGAGGAGTAAACATGAGTTTACTGCCCAAGAACAAGCTTGGTCTGTAAAATCCTCATTCATGGAGAGTAAACTCAAAACCAAGTGTTTAAAATCCATTTAAACACACCATTAGCCTTGGAATAAATCCTAGAATCAACCACAACTAGTTTGGAGGCCTTAAACACGATGAAATCCCCTCATTTGAGAGTTTACTGCCATAACCTCCCAAGGAAAAGTTCCAAGGCCGTAAACTAATTTAGATGAGTCAAATGGTGCCCAAAATTCATCCCAAGGCTTGGAAAAATAGTTTGAATCACATGTGATTAATCAAGGACCACCAAAACAAATAAGGAAAGGGTATAGGGGAGCTTACGGCCGTAAACTCCTAGTTTACTGCCGTAAACTCCATTAAATGGTCCATAAGTGGTGTAAATCAATTCCTACGCCCTAGAATTGATCCTAGCAAATTTTCCCAAGTCATATAAGGCCATTTAGCACCATAAAACCCACACCCATGAGTTCACGGCCGTGAACTTCTATGTAGATGGTCTTAGGGCTGAAAACTCCATAAGGGGGTTTACTCTCAAAGAGTAAACACATTATCCAAGCCATATGTGTCCTCAAATGCCACCCGGGTCCCTCCAAACGCTTGTAATGAAGTGTTTTCGCGATTAGAAGTGATTGTCCCTAACAAATAAATTATTCAAGTCCTAATTAGATACAAATGTGTATCTTTTTATAATACATACGAATCTTGTGCGTTTGCAAACCCAGAACTGACGTTTAGGATCCAAACCGACGCGTTCCTCAACCGGCGAGTTCATACCCTACCCTTTTTCAAATGTTTTTCAAGTGTTTTCATGGGGGAATACAAGCAAAAGTACAAGGAAAGCTTGTACTTAAACTTATTTTCTGTTCAAATGTTTCATATTTTGAATACTTTTAATACCAAAAATCATACTAACCATTTTTTCGAATTGCAGAGTGAATTGTCAAACTAAATGTAGATTCCTTTAATAGATGTTATAATCTAAGTTTCATATGATGTTTTGTATAACGAATCATACAAATCACAAACTATAATTAATACTAATAGAATAATACGAATACGAATAAACCTAATAGTATAGAACGAATACGAATACAAATATAACTAGTAGAATAGAACGAATACGAATACGAATACGAATACGAATACGAATACGAATAAAACTAATAGTATAGAACGAATACGAATATGAATATAACTAGTAGAATAGAACAAATACGAATAGGAATACGAATAAAACTAATAGTATAGAACGAATACGAATACGAATAAAAATACGAATAAAACTAATAGTAGAGAACGAATACAGCACCGGAGATGCCCATAGAAGCCCGTCAATTCTTGGGTTCCGTGGACTATTATCGCAAACCCACCGAGAAATTCCTTCTAGAACCATCAGACCCTTAGCTACTTCGTTACATGAAGATCTACCTTTGTGTTGGAGCTTGTGTCATGTTGAAGGCCTTATCCCATAAGAGCATGATATGCTTTGGGAAGCGCGAAATACTTCTCCCGTGATACACCGGACTTTTCGAAATCCCCGCCAGAATCAGAACCGTGAACTACAGACTTCGACTCTCTCAAGGGCATAGTAGTATCCATTCTATTGTCCACGTCTTGAATCCTTAGAAACGCCTACCCGACGAAACCCTAGTAATTCCTTCGATAATACCGAAATCAGCGAAAGTTTGAGCCTCCATGGAAGAACAAGTTGAGATCACGGACGGAGAGATCAAATGTGCGAAACAAAACCGTATCCTGATAGTGAGGGTTCGCTGGAATGTCAAGCGGGACCCGATTCCACTTAGGAGCGTGAAGACCCGCAGCAGTAGATTCATCCACATCTCTTTTCGTTTCATGATATGTATCTTAATCTTTGAATTTCGGTATGAAATTCCCTCTAACGGGGGGATAATGTAACAACCCGAAGTTGTCCATCGCCGAAACCCATTTCGTCCGTAAAACCCGTCTTTAGCAATTCATTCCTATCTCCTTTTTGGGCTAAGTTATTTACTTATATGTTTATTATAAGCTCATGAGAGTTCAAATCCCTTAAAAAGTCATGAAAATGGCCGAAAATCATTACATTGAAAATCTCCAAATACTATCCCACCAGGCTACGATAGCTTAATCGGGTGCGACCAAAAGCCCTGTTTAACGTCGGTATCGGCTAGAATTCCACCGTGTCTCGAACTTAGAAGATATTTAAGGCTCAAAAGACTTCATTTGAAGCCTTTCCTCTCTCTCACTACTCTCTCTCTAACCTCTTTCCTCTAACTCAAGTTTAAGGTCCAAAAACACCAAATTCAAGCCCCAAATCTTCAAGGTAGCCACCCTAACTCCTAGTATAGCATCTTAGACCTTCAAATTCAAGTTCAAAACATAGAACGGGACCATAATCATGTGTTTATGTCCCTGGAACACCCTTGGGCCGTGAACACATATAAAATGGGTTTTATGCCTTTAAACCCTTCCAAACCAATTTTGGGACTTAGATATGACTATATGGCTTACCAATTCGAACTTAGAACACCTTCATCATGGTTTCTGAGGAGTAAACATGATTTTACTGCCCAAGAACAAGCTTGGGTCGTAAACTCCTCATTCATGGAGAGTAAACTCAAAACCAAGTGTTTAAAAGCCATTTAAACACACCATTAGCCTTGGAATAAATCCTAGAATCAACCACAACCAATTTGGAGGCCTTAAAAATGATGAAATCCCCTCATTTGAGAGTTTACTGCCATAACCTCCCAAGGAAAGGTTCCAGGGCCGTAAACTCATTTAGATGAGTCAAAGGGTGCCCAAAATTCATCCCAAGGCATGGAAAAATAGTTTGAATCACATGTGATTAATCAAGGACCGCCAAAACAAATAAGGAAAGGGTATGGGGAGCTTACGGCTGTAAACTCCTAGTTTAGTGCTGTAAACTCCATTAAATGGTCCATAAGTGGTGTAAATCCATTCCTATGGCCTAGAATTGATCCTAGCAAATTTCCCCAAGTCGTATAAGGCCATTTAGCACCATAAAACCCACACCCATGAGTTCAAGGTCGTGAACTCATATGGGGATGGTCTTAGGGCCGAAAACTCCATAATGGGGTTTAATATCGAAGAGTAAACACATTATCCAAGACATATGTGTCCTCAAATGCCACCCGGGTCCCTCCTAACGCTTGTAATGAAGCGTTTTCGCGATTAGAAGTGATTGTCCCTAACAAATAAATTATTCAAGTCCTAATTAGATACGAATGTGTATCTTTTTATAATAACTAGGACTCTTGTGCGTTTGCAAACCCAGAACTGATGTTTAGGATCCAAACTGACGCGTTCCTCAACCGGTGAGTTCATACCCCTACCCTTTTTCAACTGTTTTTCAAATGTTTTCAGGGGGAATACAAGCAAAAGTACAAGGAAAGCTTGTACTTAAACTTATTTTCTGTTCAAATGTTTCATATTTTGAATACTTTTAATACCAAAAATCATACTAACCATTTGTTCGAATTGCAGAGTGAATTGTCTAACTAAATGTAGATTCCTTTAATAGATGTTATAATCTAAGCTTCATATTATGTTTTGTATAACGAATCATACTAATCATAAACTATGATTAATACTAATAGAATAATACGAATACGAATAAAACTAATAGTATAGAACGAATACAAATACAAATATAACTAGTAGAATAGAATGAATACGAATACGAATACGAATAAAACTAATAGTATAGAACGAATACGAATACGAATATAACTAGTAGAATAGAACAAATACGAATAGGAATAGGAATAAAACTAATAGTATAGAACGAATACGAATACGAATACGAATACGAATAAAACTAATAGTATAGAACGAATACGGCACCGGAGATGCCCATAGAAGCCCGTCAATTCTTGGGTTCTGTGAACTATTATTGCAAACCCACCCAGAAATTCCTTCTAGAACCATCAGACCCTTAGCTACTCCGTTACATGAAGATGTACCTTTGTGTTGGAGCTTGTGTCATGTTGAAGGCCTTATCCCAGAAGAGCATGATATGCTTTGGGAAGCGCGAAATACTTCTCCCGTGATACACCGGACTTTTCGAAATCCCCGCCAGAATCAGAACCGTGAACTACAGACTTCGACTATCTCAAGGGCATAGTAGTATCCATTCTATTGTCCACGTCTTGAATCCTTAGAAACGCCTACCCGACGAAACCCTAGTAATTCCTTCGCTAAGACCAAAATCAGCGAAAGTTTGAGCCTCCATGGAAGAACAAGTTGAGATCATGGACGGAGAGATCAAATGTGCGAAACAAAACCGTATCCTGATAGTGAGGGTTCGCTGGAATGTCAAGCGGGACCCGATTCCACTTAGGAGCCTGAAGACCCGCAGCAGTAGATTCATCCACATCTCTTTTCATTTCATGATCTGTATCTTAATCTTTGAATTTCGGTATGAAATTCCCTCTAACGGGGGGATAATGTAACAACCCGAAGTTGTCCATCGCCGAAACCCATTTCGTCCGTAAAACCCGTCTTTAGCGATTCATTCCGATCTCGTTTTTGGGCTAAGTTATTTAAACTTATATGTTTATTATAAGCTCATGAGAGTTCAAATCCCTTAAAAAGTCATGAAAATGGCCGAAAATCATTACATTGAAAATCTCCAAATTCTATCCCACCGGGCTACGATAGCTTAATCGGGTGAGACCAAAAGCCCCGTTTAAGGTCGGTATCGGCTAGAATTCCACCGTGTCCCGAACTTAGAAGCTATTTAAGGCTCAAAAGACTTCATTTGAAGCCTTTCCTCTCTCTCACTACTCTCTCTCTAACCTCTCTCCTCTAACTCAAGTTTAAGGTCCAAAAACACCAAATTCAAGCCCCAAATCTTCAAGCTCACCACCCTAACTCCTAGTATAGCATCTTAGACCTTCAAATTCGAGTTCAAAACATAGAATGGGACCATAATCATGTGTTTACAGCCCTGGAACACCCTTGGGCCGTGAACACATATAAAATGGGTTTTATGCCTTTAACCCTTCCAAACCAATTTTGGGTCTTAGATATGACTATATGGCTTACCAATTTGAACTTAGAACACCTTCATCATGGTTTTTGAGGAGTAAACATGATTTTGCTACCCAAGAACAAGCATGGGTCGTAAACTCCTCATTCATGGAGAGTAAACTCAAAACCAAGTGTTTAAAAGCCATTTAAACACACCATTAGCCTTGGAATAAATCCTAGAATCAACCACAACCAATTTGGAGGCCTTAAACATGATGAAATCCCCTCATTTGAGAGTTTACTGCCATAACCTCCCAAGGAAAGGTTCCAGGGCCGTAAACTCATTTAGATGAGTCAAATGGTGCCCAAAATTCATCCCAAGGCTTGGAAAAATAGTTTGAATCGCATGTGATTAATCAAGGACCACCAAAACAAATTAGGAAAGGGTATGGGGAGCTTACGGCCGTAAATTCCTAGATTACTGCCGTAAACTCCATTAAATGGTCCATAAGTGGTCTAAATCCATTCCTATGGCCTAGAATTGATCCTAGCAAATTTTTCGAAGTCGTATAAGGCCATTTAGCACCATAAAACCCACACCCATGAGTTCACGGTTGTGAACTCATATGGGGATGGTCTTAGGGTCGAAAACTCCATAAGGGGGTTTAATCTCGAAGAGTAAACACATTATCCAAGCCATATGTGTCCTCAAATGCCACCCGGGTCCCTCCAAACGCTTGTAATGAAGCGTATTCGCGATTAGAAGTGATTGTCCCTAACAAATAAATTATTCAAGTCCTAATTAGATACAAATGTGTATCTTTTTATAATACATAGGACTCTTGTGCGTTTGCAAACCCAAAACTAATGTTTAGGATCCAAACCGATGCGTTCGTCAGCCGGTGAGTTCATACCCCTACCCTTTTTCAAATGTTTTTCAAATGTTTTCAGGGGGGAATACAAGCAATAGTACAAGGAAATCTTGTACTTAAACTTATTTTCTATTCAAATGTTTCATATTTTGAATACTTTTAATACCGAAAATCAAAATAACCATTTGTTCGAATTGCATAGTGAATTGTCAAACTAAATGTAGATTCCTTTAATAGATGTTATAATCTAAGTTTCATATTATGTTTTGTATAAGGAATCATACTAATCATAAACTAAGATTAATACAAATAGAATAATGTGAATTCGAATACGAATACGAATAAAACTAATAGTATAGAACGAATACAAATACGAATATAACTAGTAGAATAGAACGAATACGAATACGAATACGAATAAAACTAATAGTATAGAGTGAATACGAATACGAATATAACTAGTAGAATAGAATGAATACGAATAGGAATACAAATAAAACTAATAGTATAGAACGAATATGAATACGAATACGAATATAACCAATAGGATAGAACGAATACGAATACGAATATGAATATAACTATAGGATAGAACGAATACGAATAAAAATACGAATGCAAATACGAATACAAATACGAATACGAATAGGAGTAGGAATAGGATTAGGAATAAGAATATGAATACGAAATATCGCCTTTGGATGACGCCAAGAGTTCGAATATACAGCCAGTGTACCCCTTGGGAGTCACTAGAGTTTCGAAATTTATTTGACAGTACTCTTTTGGAAATCACCAGAACTTCAAAAACATTGTTAATGTACGCTTCTGAGTGAATCCAAATATTCGAAAATACCTTTAAGTATAGCAGATAATCAACAATCGAATGTAGGATAACTAAGATATCTTATTAATTAACTAATACTATAAGTAAGGTAGCTACTAGCACATTAAAATCTAAACTACGAATTAAGTATAAAAAGGACAGCTAAACACTTAGGAAAATATGGGATTTTCCTGGAATAACGTAACAACTCATAAACGAATTAAGTATTGAAATGATAACTAAATTATTTTTACATAAGAAAATATGGGATTTTCTTGGATAACAACGTTTTCAGAAACCAAAAAGGGAACTCATTCTTTTCAAAACTAAACCACTTATGAACTCACCAGCTTTATGCTGATTTTCAAAATGCTTGTATTCTCAGGTCAGCAATAGACAGGTACACCGCCACCCTTTTGAGAAGATGGAGCGCTAGAAGACTCGTCTTTGTTTTTGTTCATATGATATATGTATATAACACTTGTATAACTTTTCTTTCAAACAGATGTAAACAATTCTATGTAATGTAATGTTTTGTGTTTACTGTGTTAGTATGTACATTGGATTTGATACTCAATGTGGAGTCCGCCCCGGAAATTTTTCCGCCTACGGTTTTCGGGGTGTGACAGTTTGACATCTAAAATAGTTTGATTAGCAGTTTGAAGTCATTTGATTGGTAAAACAGTTTAATGTATAGAAATTTCGTTTGTATGCTAGCTTTTAATCACATGTGATTGATTTAATAACTAACATGATTTAACTTGTATTCCCCCTCCCCCTAAAAGCATTTAAAAACATTTAATAACATTTCAAAGGTTAATTAAGGGGTATAAACTCACCTATAGTGAGTGGGTTATACTGAAGTGTTGGACACGGTACTAGGTGACAAGTGAAGACTTGTACACACACAATGAGTCTAGTTGACATATAATAAATATATATGTATCTAATTAGACATTTAATCACTAATTAATCAAGTTAAGACACCCTATGACATAGAAACACTTTGATTCAAGTGTTAATGGTACCAACGGGTTGCATCTAAGGGTTGTATGGAATGACATTGGAGTTTATGGCCCAAGGACCACTCCTTATGGAGTTTACAGCCCATGACCATTTCCCCATGATTTTATGGCCGTAAACTCATGGTACTAAGTGCCAAATTGGGTTTTGAGGTCTTACAAGTCATGATTGAGCATCTGATGATCAAGTCCAAGCCTTAGGAAAGCATTAGGGGCACCCTAACATTACCTTGTAGAGTTCACGGCCTAAGGACCATTTCCTTATGTGATTACTGTTGTAAACTCTCACAGGGACTTTCTTTGATTGTTGTTTAAGGTCTTAAACACTTCTAGGAAAGGATCAAGGTTGGCATCCAAGGCTTAGGAAGGAATTAGGGTCCATTTAGCCACCTTAAGAGGGGTTCACGGCCCAAGAACATCCTTGGCCATGAACTCCTTTGTTATTATGATTTTTGATGATTTTCAAGTGCTATCAAGTTCGTATTAACCATACGAGAAGCTAGGGCAAGTGTACTTACAAGATAGAAACTCGATTGGGTGTTTAAGGTCCAAGAACACTAGTGTGTGTTCTTGGTGTTTTGAAGATCTACGTAAAAAAACAATAATGAATGGATGAAATGATGTATAAACACTAGGTGATAGGTTATAACAACAAATCAAGTCAATAAATACTTACATTTTTGGAAGATCGGGTGAAGAATGGGTTAATAGTTAAGAGAGAATGGGGAGTGTTCTTGAGGGTGAAAGTGAGAAATGAACCAATTGGGGAATAAACTCATGTCTAAGACATGAGTTCACGGCCAACCTAGAGTTCACGGCCCAAACTCCCTTCGTTTGGCCGTGAACACCTAACTAAGGTGTTGGTTGTTCCACTGCTATCTTGATATTCTAGAAATCACTTCTTTTTACCCGTTCGATTCATGAATACTTAATAAAATTACTCAAACGGACCTTAAACCGGATAAAAATTAGTAGAAATGTAATTGAATTTTAATTGAAGTGCTTGACTTTAGAGTCTGTACAAATGAAAATTTTGGGTTGTCACATTAGATGTAACGACCCATTTTTCACGTCCAAAAATTTCATTTTCCAATTAATATTTAGTAAGATCATTTGCAAATAAACATAGTCGGATCAAACCATTTCATAAACATATACTATGTCAGAACACCAAAACATGTGAACTATCAAAATATCAGAGTCTAAATCCCAGAACAATCCCATGAATGCGGAAAACGATGTGTGTGTGTGTATGATGTGCGGCTACCGCGCCAGCTCCTTCCCCATCGACGAAGAGGTACCTGAAACCAAAACTGTAAACTGTAAGCATTAAGCTTAGTGAGTTCCCCCATCGTACCACATACTATACAATCACATAACATACATACTACCAGGCTATTCTGCGGTGCCTGACTACCTGGTACAGCCATTCTGGGGTGCCAACTACTCGTGCGGCCATTCTGGTGTGTCGTCCTACCCATGTCAAGCCATTCTGGGGTGCTGACTACCCATCAGTCCTAACAACCGGTCCTCGGGGACTATTTCACCCCTACTGCTACTATCACATATATCATAACATAAACATACTATCAGACATATTTGGCGTGTCCGAACTACCCTTCGGTCCTAACCACCAAACTCGGGGACTGGTCCCCTCCTACTATCTCTATCGCATAAAACATAACAAGCCAGCATGCAAATATATCATCACATACTGTCAGACGTGTCTTTGGTATTTGACTACCCTTCGGTCCTAACAACTGATTCTACTACTATCACGTACAATATATCCTAGTAGCACATAACATATTAGGTAGTAGCAATCCTAGATGATATCACAAAGACAATAATCTATCATACAAACCCTACTGGTGGGCCGGCATTGTGGTCGTAGACCCACCGCTACTAGAAGGTAACTCACCTCAAAGTAGGTGCTAATTTGAGTGCGAACTGACTGTCTATTGCTGCTATTGCTGTTCCGGAAGTCCTCCGGCCATAATTCCCACAAAACGCTCAGTCAAACATTGCTAGCTGAACCTAGGGTAAAATGACCATTTTACCCTTGACCAGGTCAAAGTCCAAGTCAAAGTCAACTTTCAGTTGACCCGACTCGTCGAGTTGGCTTTCCAACTCGTCGAGTCCCTACCCATTTGATTGTCCTTAATCCCGCCTCAACTCGTCGAGTTAGGAATTGACACAACGAGTTCTCCTTCTAAACTGGGGTCCAAAGGTCCTTCATCCTACTCGCCGAGTTGTATGAACAACTCATCGAGTTCGTCTTCATCTGAAGAACACCCCATGATGAGACTCGCCGAGTTGTATGAACAACTCGCCGAGACTGTTCTTAAGGTAAGAAGATGGCCTTGGACTCGCCGAGTCAGGTAATTGACTTGCCGAGTCCCTCCATGGGTGAGTCTGGCTTCCGACTCACTGAGCCCCCCCCCCCCAAGACTTACGACTCCACTCAGCAAACACGAAAAGGGGGAAAACTCGAGGACTCGTGACTCGTCGAGTCCGATGAACGACTCGCCGTGTCGTTCACCTGCAATTACTACATACTCGATTTTGCTTGGATCCAGCTCATGCCATACATAGATCTAGGGTCTTAGGGTACGTTTTACACGTAAAGTTTCCAACTTTACGTGTATACATGCATAGGATGGGGATTTAAGGCTTAATAAAGACTAACATTGTAGATCTAGGACATTCAAGCCATTTATTTCCATAAAGGCCATGGATCTGAGCTTCTGGAGCTCAAACATGCCTAGATCCAGAGGTTAATCAACTCATTACCATCCCTAATCCATAAAAAAGCTTGGCAAATGGCTCAAGAAGGATTTTAATGGTGCTCTAAGGGACTCTTAGCATAAAAACAAAAGGAAAGTGAGTTATACCTCAAGGAATCTCTGAAATAACACCAAGATATCTAGCCTCCTTCTTCTTCTCTTGATCTACACTTCTTTTCCTCTCAAAATCTTCAAGAAATCACACCAAAACACTTAAATTACCAAAGGAAGGGTTAGGATTTCGTGAGGGATGTTCTGGTGGTGAATGGGGGCCGACATGAGGCAGAATAGGATGCTTAAATAGGGTGCAAACCCTTGAAATTATGGTTTCATTCAGACAGCGGGGACTCGTCGAGTCCAGAATATGGACTCGCTGAGTCACCAACTTAAACATGCTCAATAACTTGGCTCTACACGGCGAGTAGGGCCAACAACTCGTCGAGTCCAAGGAAAAAAATACAAAATACTTAGGTGAAGTTACATACCAATAACCAGGTGCCACATTAGAGTACTCTAAGAATAAGTTTTATGTGTAGATATAATGAAATCTTAGAATAATGTGAAGAATCACCAGTCAAAGGAGATATAATACTTACAAGAAGAAATCTGGGAATTTTCGTTGAAGGAATGAGACTTGAAGCTTGAAGGAGTTAAGAGCACTTCTTAGAAGTTTATTGAGTATGAACATGAGAAGTGGGGGGTGGGGAGAAAGGAGCTCACGTATTCCTAAGTGGGGAGATAAGGGTGACTTGACATTTGCATGGAGGCCTGGTGGATAAACTTTATTTTCTATGGATAATGTGTGTTTTACTGAGATTTGCATGGGAAATGAGAGATTTACATGACATCATACAGTCAAACAACTTTATCTTCTTAAAATCTCTTTAACATCTTAGGTATTATTTTATATAAATATGATTAAAATAATTAACTTTGGCATAAAATAGGGGTTTAAGGGGTTTAGGACATGAAAAATACGAGTTTGGAGGAATTCCCGACGTCAAAATGTCCTAAACTAAAGAAAAGGTCCAAAAATGACAAAATCCAAAGCCTATAAGTGAATTTCGGAGTCCATATTGAATTTCCAAAGTCATCTAACTAGTTCCGGAGTCACAGGCGAAATTCCGAAGCTGAGTTTCAATTTTCGGTGCATTTCCTCAGTTTCGAAGTTAGGAGGCAGAGTCAGTGGTCCGGTTCGGATGTGCGAAACCGGCTTCCAATTCCGAACGGCGCGAGGCGAGTCTTCCGGAGCCAAAAAGTTTTGAGGTGCAAGATTGTCCGGAGCTAGGATGTTCCGAGATTGCGAGATGGTCCGGTGTTGGGTCTTTCTAGAGCTTCTTACTTCCAGAGTCATCCTAAAAATTACGAAAGACGGGGTCGTCCGAAGCTGATTAAGGAGTTCCTTTGGCATGTTCCTTCAAACTTTACTCCTCTCATTATTAGCAGAAATTTTACTAAGGAAGGGTTACATAGGGAGATTTAAGAGAGATTTCACATATTTGGAGAGATATGGGAGAGATTTCACATACTTGGAGAGATATGGGAGAGATTTCACATACTTGGAGAGATTTGGGAGAGATTTCACATACTTGGAGAGATTTAGGAGAGAGAGAGAGATACAGTGTGACAGATTGAGAGGGACTTTATCAGGAGCCTTTTTTAATGTTTTTCTTCATAGAGCAAGGGTTTTAGACTTAGTTATATCCCATTTTGAGTGTTATACACCCCCGAAGGGTACTTAATAGTACTTTATAAAGTTGTTACTTTGCTAAATCAGATTATGGTTTCAAATTTTGAACTTTTGGAACTTTCAAGTGTTGCTTTGCATTAGGATTTATAGTTGTACATTAGTAAACATAAAGAAATCCCTAATCATAACAACATTAGTTGAGTTGACCGAATTGACTTGTTGACCAGAAAATTCCAGGTTGTCACATCATCCCCCCCCCCCCTTGAGGGAATTTTGCCTTGAAATGTTTTGTCTTTGAAGTAGCCTTCAGGGTTTAGCGAATATGTGGCAATACTTCTATATCATTTGATCTTCACGTTCTCGGGTGAATTCAGGCTCGCGTTTGGCACTCCAATGAACTTTTACACTTGGAATGCGACTTTGCTTGTTGAGTATATTTGTGTTGCGTCTTGGGCTAAGTATTTTGTATCCGGATTGGGCCTATCCATCCATGTTTATCTAGATTAGTTTCATTGTTATCTAGATTAATTTTTACGGTTATAGTATATATATATATATATATATATATATATATATATATATATATATATATGCATGCATGTATGCGTATATTAACAAATTATTCTTTACGTTGATTCTTGTAACCCTAAACGCCTCTACAAATTGAAGTTCTTTATCGAGCTCTTCTGAGGTGTTATTGCATTACTCATTCGACATATTCAGCGCAATACTTGTGTTCTTTATTAAGTTCTTATTTAATATTTTGCTTAGAATCATACGATCCTAAAAGAACTTTGTTCTAACATTGCTTAGTACATTTCACTTCTCTGTCCATGATTTCAATTGGTTCTTCCTCGAACAGGAGATTCTAGTTTATCTCAATCTATTCTAGTGGGATTACAAGGATTTCATCCGATAAGCACTTTTTCAAATTCGATACATGAAACATGGGATGTACATTGCTGAGCTCGGAGGGTAGCTGCAATTTATAGGCCACTGGACCAATTCGGTCAAGGATCTTGAATGGTCTGACGTATTGCGGGTTTAACTTTCCTCGTTTCCCGAAGCGGATCGTCCCCTTCCAGAGAGAGACTTTTAGTAACACGTGGTCCCCTATTTTGAACTCCACCGACTTTCATCTTTTGTCTGCATAACTTTTCTATCTATCCCGCAATGCTTGAAGTCGTGACCTGATTTGGATGATTCTCTCAGTTTTTTCCTGGTGGAACTCAGGTCCCGTGAGGGTGCTATCCGGTAATTGCCCTATTTCTAGCTGGGTGTCACCCACCTTGGCCTAACAAAGGGGCGATCTGCATTTCCGGCCATACAAGTCCTTGAAGGGGGTGACTCCTATGCTAATGTGGTAGCTGTTGTTATATGAAAATTCAACTAGGAGAAAGTGGGTATCCCAAGATTTGCCAAAATCTATTACACATGCTCTGAGCATGTCCTCTAGATTCTGAATTTTTCACTCGCTTTGGCCATCTGTGTGGGGGTGTTTGGTATTGCTCATATCTAGTCGAGTTCCCAATGCCTTCTGAAGCGACTCCGAAAAAAAAAGAGGCAAATCTACTATCCCGATTTGAGATAGTAGATACGGGGACTCCGTAAAGTCTCAATACCTCTTTCAGATATATTCGTGTCAGCCTTTCCATCTTATAAGTCTCCTTTATTGGGAGAAAATGGTCGGATTTGGTCAATCTGTCAACAATCACCCAGATAGCATCCAGACCGTTTGTCATCTTGGGTAATTTGGTTATAAAATCCATTGTTATCCTCTCCCATTTCCACTCGGGTATTTCGGGTTTTTGGAGTAGACCTGAGGGCTTCTGATACTCCATTTTAACCTTGGCACAAGTGAGACACTTGCCAACATAAGTAGCAATCTCTGCTTTCATATTCGGCCACCAATAATGTTGCTTCATATCCAGGTACAACTTATCGAAACCCGGATGGATCGAGTACCTCATTTTGTGAGCCTCACTTATTATCACGTCCCGAATTCCACTGAACTTCAGCATCTAGACTCGGTCCGTAAGATAATAGGCTCCGTCTTCTTTGACTATCAGATTCTTTTCCATTCCGCACAATGCTTCATTGGTGACTTTTTCCTGCTTCAAGGCTTCCTGCTGGGCCTCCGTGATTTGTGAGGATAGATCGGAATGGATGGTCATCGACAATGGCTTTACTCGGCGACCCGAGTACTCTTTTAGACTTAAGGCATCAGCTACTACATTTTCTTTGCCTGGGTGGTACTTGATTTCGCACTCATAGTCGTTTAGCAGTTCGACCCATCTTCGTTGCCTCATGTTCAATTCTTTTTGACTCAGGATATGCTGGAGGCTCTTGTGATCTGTAAAGATGGTGCACTTGGTACCATATAGGTAGTGCCTCCAAAACTTTAAAGTGATGACCATAGCTCCTAGCTTGAGGTCATGGGTGGTGTATTTTACTTCATGGGTTTTTAGCTGTCTTGAGGCGTACGCTATAACCATTCCTCGCTGCTTAAGCACACAACCTAACCCTTGATTGGAAGCATCAGAGTATACTATGAAGTCGTCCATTCCTTGTGGCAAGGATAGTACTGGGGCACTGCAGAGGGCTTGTTTCAGGGTTTGGAAGGCAACTTCTTGTTTGTCATTCCAAAGGAAAGGCGCACCCTTCTGGGTGAGAGTGGTGAGAGGCTTGACGATTTTTGAGAAGTTTTGGATGAATCTTTGGGAATAAGCGGTGAGGCCTAAAAATTGTTGGATCTCGGTTGGGGTTCTGGGGGTTGCCCAGCCCTTGATGGTTTTGATCTCGGTAGGGTCCACATGTATTCCCTCTTCACTGACTATGTGACCCAAAAATTCCACTCTACAAATCCAGAATGTGCATTTTGAGAATTTCACATAAAGCTTTTCTACTCTCAAAGTTCCCAAAATTTTTCGTAAATGTTGGTTGTGCTCTTCCTTGCTCGTAGAGTAAATGAGTATATCATCGATGAAAACAATCACGAAGTTATCAAGAAATGGCTGGTAGACCCTATTCATCATATCCATAAAGGCCGTTGGCATGTTTGTGAGACCGAAAGGCATGACTACGAACTCGAAGTGTCCATAACGGGTTCGAAAACTGGTATTTGGGATACCCTCCTCTCGGAATCTTAGTTGATGGTATCCGGATCTCAAATCTATCTTATAAAAGGAACTGGCTCCTTAGAGTTGAGCGAATAGATCATCGATTCGGGGAAGTGGGTATCGATTCTTGACGGTGAGCTTGTTTAATTCTTGATAATCTATGAACATTCTGAAATAACCGTCTTTCTTTTTGACAAACAGAACCGGATCTCCCCACGGTGAGAAACTCGGCCAGATGAACCCTTTGTCAAGAAGCTCACTCAGTTGACTAGATACCACTTGCATCTCAGCAGGAGCTAATCTATAAGGTGATTTGGCAATAGGGGTGGATCCAAGTACAAGGTCAATTTGGAACTCGACTTGGCACTCAGGAGGTATTCCAGGCAATTCCTTGGGAAATAAATTGGGAAAATCAGGTACTTCATGAATATCGTTGATGTTTTTCTCCTCCTTTGTTTTATCCACAACATGAGCAAGAAAGTCTCGATTATTTTTATGCAAGCACTTTTTTGCTTGGATGCAAGAAATGAGTCGGAGGTTTGAGCCAGGTTTATCGCCATAAACCATTAGAGTTTCATTGTTTGGTAGGTAAAGACGAACAGCCTTCTCGTGACACATAATTTCAGCATGGTGGGGGCTTAACCAATCCATGCCAACAATCACATCAAAGCTCCTAATATTAACATGCATCAAACTGATTGGGAAGGAGTGATTATTTAACATTAGTATGCATCCTACGTAGACATCGTTGGTTGATTCAGTTTTACCGTTGGCCATCTCGACCATATAAGTTTCATTTAATATGTGAGTGTTTTGATTGAGTAAGTGCTTGAACTTGTGGCTTACAAAGCTTCGTTCAATGCCACTATCAAATAAAACGCACGTATAAGAGCTATTGAGGGGAAACGTACAAGTCACCACTGTTGGATCTTGCAGCGCTTCTCCTTGCCCCATGGTTAAGACCCTTCATGTGTTCTGATTCTGGTTCTTGGGACAATTGCGTTTAAAATGGCCGGACTCCCCGCATCCGTAACATACGCGGCTGGCTCCAGCGTTATTATCGTTGGATTGTGTGCTTTGTTGTGGGGGCATCTTGCAATACTGGACAAGATGTCCCTTTCGATTGCAGTTGGTGCATTGAAAATCCTTGCGTGCACCGTAGTGATGATAGAAACACTTGTTACATTTGGCATTTGTTCCCGCGTATGACTTGGTTGGTGATGTTGTGGTTGAGGCTGAGGCAGTTGGGGCTGGTGTGGATGGAGCGGTAGCAGAATGGACTGCTACTATCTTTGGTTTCTTAGATGACCCTGTATCCTGCCTTCCTATTCTCTTGTTTCCCCAATTCTTCTTGCTTCCTCCTTCCTATTTGCTCTATCCATCGGTTGTTTTCGTGCTTTTCTTATCACTGTGATCGTAAATTTTCTTGTCCAGTCGCTTTGCACTATCGTAGGTCTCGGGTTTTGAGGAAATTACGATACCTTAAATGGGAGGTGTCAACCCCTAAATGAATCGATCGACCTTTTTTCCTTCAGATGTAATCATACCAGGACACAGGAGGGATAGCTCGTTGAGCCTTGCGATGTACACATCAATGTCCGAGTTCTGCACCATAAGGTTCCACGATTCTTGCTCAAGCATTTGCACCTCCCCTCGGGGACAGTACTTGATGACCATCATTTCTTTAAATTCTTCCCAAGACATGGCATTTGCAACGGGAAGTGTCATTGCCTCAATGTAACCGTTCCACCACGACAATGCTTGATCAATGAAGGTGTAGCCAGCGAATTTGACCTTACTTCCTTCTGGACATTCACATATTTCGTACACGATTCCGTCTTCTCGATCCATCGTTTCAAGGCTATGACTCCTCCATCCCCGTTAAAATCACGGGGTCTTGCATTAGAAAAATCTTTGTAGGTGCAGGACCTTATAAGTCCTTGATTCATCCCTTGATGGGAGCTTCCCATCCCTTGACCATTTCCACCATTATTTCCGCTTTGAATATGGGCTAACACTACTGTTACTACTGCCTAAATTGTCCCTTGAAAGGCCGCAGAGTTTATTTCTAGCGGCGGCGGCGGTGGTGGTGCCGTGCTGGTGTTCTTTCTGTTTGGTCTCTACGACATCTTTCTGTCATGGATTAGGAGGGCAATGAGTATCCAATGTATTTGTTGTAAGATTTCTTGAATATAGAAAAGTATCGGTGATTTGGAGGCATATGAACAAGTGTGTGTATAATTTTAACAAGCAATAGTAACAATAGAGCGCAAAATGGGAAATCATATCATAAGAAAATATATATCCGCTTTTCATTGATAATAATTTCATGAGTATATGAAAATTTTTCCCTAAAAGGCATACAATACACACATTGAAATAAATCTAACACGAAAATACATAGTGTTGTGCATAGAAGAGAGTTGATGTGGTAGCTAGTGAACATACACTAGTTGTGACAAGTCGGTTCTGGTGGGTTTGACGATGTCATAGATGCGCCCTGGAGCTCAGCTAACCTGCATTCTGTGATTCGCACATACTCCTCCAAAGCGGTGTGTCACTTATGGTATTCTCTAATCTCTGCTCGTGCGGTGGCAAGGTCTTCTACGAGTCGTTCCACTGGATAAAAGTCTCGTTCAAGGTTTCGCGTGCGAGTATTCGTAACCTGCATAGCCGCCAGCATTTGCATTACCTGGCAGGCGGTCACTCGAGTTTGCGCACCGATGTCCCTGATACGTCTGACCATGACAGGGAGTGTGTGATCCGCTAGTCCCCCATGACGGTGATCGTAGTAACCTCGGTTCATCCCGAAGGGTGGTTGCTGACCTTGGCGTCGGCTCCATCTCTCGATATCGCCAACCCCAGGGTGGTTGCGGTGGTACCCTTGCCATGTAGGGAGGGTTGATAACCTCAGACTCCGCATCTGATTCCTCGTCCTCCTCAACCTCTTCCTTGTCCTCTTCCTCGACTTCTTCATCGATGTCCTCTTCTTCAAACTCTATTGTTTCTTTGGGATCCTTCATGGGTTCCTCGGGGTCTTCTTCTAGGTCTTCTTCTGGGTCTTCCTCAATCCAACCTCCATTCCCCTGATTGGTAAAGTATAGGTCTCCGGGGTGATGAAAACCTGTCGTGTTGTCCGTGCAAGAATATGAGAGTACGAGAAAATAGTTAGTGTGTCAAAATAATACTATAGTATTTTACTTATTTTAGTGTTGGTTCTTATAACTTTTGGATAATGAGTTGGGAAGCTTTAGACCTGTTGCAACACCACTACCACTCCTGAACACATGTTGGTCATATCTCAAATAAATATAGTTGATCAGGCTATATTTATCCCAGATATGATTACATATCTGCCTAGGATTGACTGTAGTGTTCAACCTCTGGGTTATTTGGTTTTATTCCTTGTTATGATACAGTTCTAGCAAGTATGTGTTCCTTCTAGTCAGAGTGTTTTAGTCCCATTGTATTTATAGTTATATATCCTGTATGGTTAGATATACTAGTTTACTATAAACAATGCTCTGATACCAATCTGTCACACCCCCGAACCAGAACGATGGAAACGTCCGGAGGTGGGTGACGTCACTGTGTAGTATCATAACAATTGTATATAAATGAAACATAGAAAAATCAAACATCATACATCAATATAACAAGCTTACATTGTTTTACATCATGTTCATGTTCTCAAGTTTACACAAAAAAGACACTAGTAAGCAAATTCCAAAATGCAGCAAAATAATCATGTGTCCACGATCCATAACCTGCTTATTGATTTCCTTAGAATACAAGTCGTTTGAAAAAGCGTCAACATAAAATATGTTGGTGAGCTCATAAGCATTTTTGTATAAAACATCGACGATAGTTTCGAAATCAAGAAAATCCGATATTTTCTTATCAAAATATTTGTGAGTCTAATTTCAAATCGAGTATAGTTTCATGTGTGTCTTAGTTCATTGATTTTGTAATTGTAATAAATCATTTCCCTCAGAAAATCCTATATTTTCAGATGTATATAAAAATATAGTAGTTTTAACAAAAGTATAATACTTCTGTGGAAAAGGTTTCGTTGAGATAATCAAAACATAGTTGATTGTAAGCCGAAAGTGAATTATGTATAAACCCATTTCTTATATATTCTAGTGAGTCGTTATAACCATACTGATATCATGGCGTATCTGTTATGACATTCTTTAGGCGTCAGTTTTACTCAAGACATTTATCACCCTAGACTATCCGGACTAGCTGTAGCGAACAGCGAAAGTGCGGGGTGTCAACCCCGTATAGATCTATACACAAATTCTCGCTCTCCCTCTAAGTAAATCTAGTTATAACTCTTTCAAGACTTAAAGCGTACAATATTGTATTAATATATGTAGTGCGAAGATTTGTCTGACTAGAATACTAACCGATCTTTGAGCGAATTGTGAAAACCATTATTTAGTAAATGATTAATAATAGTTGTAATCGTAACTAGGTATTTCATTCGTTTCGTTTGTTGGAATCAGTACATTTTGATTATTTATAAAAAAGATCGAATATTATCGAAACCAGCAAGCATCCCCTTTTCCTTTATAAAATACTAAGTGTGTCATCAATTTGCCGGAAAATGCCAAATTATGATTTTTATAAAACTATGACTTGGGTGAAGTTATGACAACAACTTTATGACATGTGAATTTTTTTGTCATAAAGGCTCTACTTATACATTTTCCTTGACGAATTTACTTATATAAAATAGTTATAAAATACCCCCTAATAGTTTGCAAAAAAGTCATAAAGTTCCAAACTTTGAAGATTCTAGCATTAGCATCAACTTATAAATATATTTCAACAACTTTTTATCTCTAGATATTGGGATGTGAAATAAGGGGGTATAAATGGACACATCCAAAAACCTTGAGAGGTTCTTCTTTTACCCAAAGTATGGTTTTTATCTATTTTTCAAATTTTCATAAGATCTGTGAAACCCACGTTTATGAAAATGTATAATATAGAAGAATAATATTTTAACACACACAGTAAACATACAAATACACGAAATTACCTAAGGATTTAGACAAGATTTTACTTATATTCTCCCCCAGAAACAATAAAAACATAGAAAAAGGTGGGGTATGAAGCTCACCTTGGTTAACTTGCTGGGTGGTTTTAAAGAGAGGTGAGGAAATTTCCAAGCTCCTAATCTTGGAAAATTCTTAAATCTGTAGAGTGCTCTAAGAATAAGTTTTATGTACAAGTATAATGAAATCTTAGAATAATGTGAAGAATCACCAGTCAAAGGAGATAAAATACTTACAAGAAGAAATCTTGGAATTTTCTTTGAAGGAATGAGACTTGAAGCTTGAAGGAGTTGAGAGCACTTCCTAGGAGTTTACTGAGTATGAACATGAGAAGTGGGAGGTGGGGGAAAGGAGCTCACGTATTCTTAAGTGGGGAGATAAGGGTGACTTGACATTTGCATGGAGGCCTGGTGGATAAAGGTTATTTTCTATGGATAATGTGTTTTTTACTGAGATTTGCATGGGAAATGAGAGATTTACATCACATCATAAAGTCAAACAACTTTATCTTCTTAAAATCTATTTAAAAATCTTGGGTATTATTTTATGTAAATATGATTAAAATAATTAATTTTGGCATAAATTAGGGGTTTAAGGGGTTTAAGAAATGAAAAATACGAGCTTGGAGGAATTCCCGACGTCAAAATGTCCTAAACTGAAGAAAAAGTCCGAAAATGACAAAATCCATAGCCTATAAGTGAATTTCGGAGTCCATATTGAATTTCCGGAGTCATCTAACTAGTTTCGGAGTCACAAGCAAAATTCCAAAGCTGATTTTCAATTTCCGAAGCATTTCCTCAGTTTTGAAGCTAGGAGGCAGAGTCAGTGGTCCGGTCCGGATGTGCGAAACCGACTCCCAATTCCGAATAGCGTGAGGCGAGGTCTTCCGGAACCAAAAAGCTTTGAGGTGCGAGATTGTCCGGAGTCAGGATGTTCCGAGATTGCGAGATGGTCCGGTGGTGGGTCTTTCCGGAGCTTCTTATTTCCGGAGTCATCCTAAAAATTCTGAAGGAGGGGGGGGGGGGGGGGGGGGTCTGAAGCTAATTAAGGAGTTCCTTGGGCGTGTTCCTTCAAACTTTACTCCTCTCATTATGAGCTGAAATTTGACTAAGGAAGGGTTACATAGGGAGATTTAAGAGAGATTTCACATATTTAGAGAGATATGGGAGAGATTTTACATACTTGTAGAGATTTGGGAGAGATTTCACATACATGGACAGATTTCACATAATTAGAGAGATTTAGTAGATATATATATATATATATATATATATATATATATATATATATATATATATATAACGGGGGAGATTGAAAGGGACTTTATCAGGAGCCTTTATTAATGTTTTTCTTCGTAGAGTAAGGGTTTTCGACATAGTTATATCCCATTTTGAGTGCTATACACCCCCAAAGGGTACTTAATAGTACTTTATAGAGCTGTTACTTTCCTAAATCATATTAGGGTTCCAAAATTTTGAACTTTTGGAACTTTGAAGTGTTGCTTTGCATAGGATTTATAGTTGTCCATTAGTAAACATAAAGAAATCCCTAATCATAACAACATTAGTTGAGTTGACCAAATTGACTTGTTGACCAGAAAATTGCTGGTTGTCACATCTGTTATGTCTAGAACTATCAGCAATATATCTATATTAGTATAGTAGATGATTTTAGATTCATACTTTCATTCATTTGGTAAATAGACATAGCAAAAAGTAAATTGGCCATTTTCCCTTTGAGTAAAAAAATGAAAAAATTAAACATTATGCAAAATGGATTTTACAAAATTGTTACAATATAAAAGTAAGACACTATAATATACTAATAAGGCAATAACAAAAGTTGATTGCCCTAAATGTTGTTTTGAGTTAACAAATGAAAAACTAAAACTTTTTGTTAAAAAATAGAAACATATATTATAAAAAGTAGAGTATTTTTTGACATACTTTTGAAGTTTTTCTTTATTTTATTTTATATTTTTTTCTGTAAAAGATGTAGATTTTCAAGGGCAAATCAGTCACACAGTAAAAATCATACCATCTTATGGAAAATTTTTAATTTTTTTTGAAAGTACAATGCTATATGATGCATATTTTCTAAAGTTTCATTGTTTAATTTGATTTTTCTATATAAAATGCAGAAAAAAATGATATGACATAAATATGTGTTATTTTAAAGTAGTTTTTTTAGTACGGGCAAAACAGTGAAATTCGTGGTCTCATTTGTATTTTTTATAACATCATTCTTATAATTAGATTTGAATAAAATGAAAGATAACCTTGCAGAATTTTTTTTATCAAAGTACAATGCTATTTTTGCTTACATTTAAAGTTTTTTTTACTTATATTTTTTTTGCATATAACATTTAGTATGATAAATTACGATGCTAATAACAAAAGTGGTTATAATGAATCAAACTTAACATGGAATGGAACCTTGGATTACTATTCCGGTTTTCCATGGTCCATTCCTCGAAAAAAAAGTAACAGAAGGAGAAGAAATGTCGTAACAAAGGGAGAAGAAAAAAGAAATAAAGTAAAATAACATATTGCAAATCACATAAACATAAAGCAATTAATGATCACATGTGTATTTATCATTGAGTTTTTTCTTTCGAGAACTAAAGCTTGTTGGCAGGAATTAAAGTGTAAACATTATAAAAGGGCATTTTTGGTATAATTAATTCTTTTATGCTGAAAAATATACTATTGACGATGTTATTTTATTAAAAAACTGAAAGTTATAAAGAAAGAGGAGGGTGATATATTTCGTATGGTATCTCCTACAGAATGAAAGTAGGATGATATATGCAACTCAATTCCTCAAAATAAGTAAGAAATTGAGAAAAAGAATCGTAACAGAAGGAGAAGAAAAGGAAATAGAGTAAATAAGTTTTTATAGATCACAAAAACACAAATAACTAAGATATTTTTTTGTAGACTAAACAGATGGAGATATACCTTCGTTAGTCTGTAGAGACAAAGAAGAATTCTTGAATACAGGTTCCAAGACTTGAATGAAGAAGCGAAGAATATATTAATCACGGAATCAATATTTGTAAGTTGGAGGATTATGATTAGCTAATTTTAAGGGATTTCATATCTCCATTAAAGTTTGACATTTTTCTTTACATGTATAATACGTAATTTGAATGCAGTGTAAAACTAATTGAAAAATAATTTCCTAAATCTTTGGAGATGAGTTATTAACAATTGAAGAATCGCATGGGCGTGAAAATCAGTCCACGAGTTTTTCTGTGAAGGACAAGTGGCAAGTAGGAGGTGAAAAAGAGAGACACATGGCATGCAAAATAATCTTGTATTAAGAAAATAGATATGGTATCAGACGACCCCTAGGTTTAATCCTAAGAAAACCCTAATCGATGTTCATGGCTCGTGCAACACCAGCTTCATCATCTACTACTCCATCTTCTAAACCAGAAGATTTTCTCACTTTCAATAGTATGGTTCATCTTGTCAGTACTTATAAACTTACTTGACCAGTTTAATCAAGCTGAGCCCATCCAAATCTGTTCTTATCTCTATGAATTTTGTGATGGTACCACCAAGCCACCACCCAAATCTATACCATCTCTTTCTGAAGCTGTTGATGTTGTTGTTGGCTAACAAACTTCTCAGCAAATATGATCTACCCTTCAATCCACCTTCAATCATACATCCAAAACATGGGAGATTAAACTCAAAGATGGGCCTCAATAACTTCGTCAAGGTGATCAATATGTAGCTGAATACTCTATAAAAGTTCAAAATTGTGTGCGACCAACTAGCCTTCATGGGTCACTCCATTGATGTGACTAGCAAACTCCATTTTTCTTAAGAGGCTTAGATGAGTAACTTACTCAATTTGCATTCACTCATCTATCATTAACCGTACAGCCTTGTTTTGAAGAAATGGTTTATAAGGCCTTTAGCTTTGAGATATTTCATTTATCGATGTCACAATGGTCTTCTCCGCAAGTGGCATTCTACAACAACAATTGCATTTCCTCCAACCAATCTGGTCTTCCAAATCAGCAACCTCGCCATCCTAATTCATATGTCAACACTGGTAATTCCTTGCAGTCTGGTCATGGTGATAATCAACGAAATAATCATAGTAGACGCAACTATACACCTCGATGTTAGCTATGAAACATTGATGGCGACAAGGAAAATTCTTGCCCTCAATGTTATATCTCATATACTTCTCACAATACAAAAAATCTTGCAGAATCTTTTGTCAACTCCTGCTTTCTTTCTAATTCATTTGGTTGGTATGTTGATACAGGTGTTACTACTCACATGACACTTCAAGCATGTAATCTTGACATGTCATCCACATATCATGGTAATTCTAAAGTGGTTGTTGGTAATGGTGCTTCTCTTGGTGTATCTAATATTGGCTCTTATACACTTGCTCCTAATCGCAAACTACTAGATGTTTTGGTTGTACCACACTTAAGGAAGAATCTTTTATCTATTAGTCAATTGAATCGAGATTAACAAGTTCACATCTTTTTTTCTTGCAATCATTTTATTATTCAGAATCACAAGATAGGAATTTCGTTGATCCAAGGACAACCTGAAGGTGATCTATTTGTGCTTCAACTGGCTCACTAGACTTTCACTACTGTCCAATGAAGACACGGGCTTCATGGATCTCTTACTCTTTGGCTTGCTCAATTTAGCCATGGTCAACATTTTATTATTTGTATTTGAAATAAATAAGGTAACTTATCTTTGTCTAATCATTTCCAGATCATAAAATCTGTGCACCTTGTCAAGTAGGAAAGTGTCATTGACTCCCTTTTATAGTTAATAAGAAACGTCTTGCATTCGTTCTTGATTTAATACATTGCAAACTTTGGGATCAACTCCTGTTACATCTGCACATGGTTTTCAATATAGGCATTATTTGTTGATGATTACTCCAGGTTTTCTTGGATCTATCCATTGAAGTGCATATCAGAATTTTTTAATGCTTTCAAGCATTTTCAAGCCTTGGTAGACAATCAATTCTCTAGAAAAATTAAGGTCTTTCAAAGTGATGGTGGTGGCGAATTCAAAAATGCTTTTCTTAGAGATCTCTTTCATGCTCATGGAATTCATCGTCGATACTCATGTGCATATACACCATTGCAAAATGGTCTCGCCGAATGAAAATATCGTCACATCATTGTAATGGGTTTCACAATGCTTTTTCATGCAAACTTGCATGCAAAATACTGCGTTGAAGCCCTTGCTCCTACTGTTTTTACTATAAATCACATGCATACTCCACAGCTTGATCATAATTATTATTATACAACACCATTCTAAACTATGGTTTATGTAAACTCTTTGGTTGTCGTGTGTTCCTATATCTTCGTAATTACACAACTCATAAACTTCAGTTGAGAAGAAAACATTGTATTTTCATTAGTTATAATGTCAATTACAAAGGTTATCATTGTCTTCACCCAACCACTGGCCACATTTACATAACTCATTATGCTCAGGTCAATGAGTTATATTCTCCCGGTGATGGTTTCTCTAAACCTACTGGGTCTTTGGAATTTTCAAGCTTTACTGATCCACCTCCATCTCGTCCAGAGAAGCAACACTCTTGTGCTCCTATGCCACCACCTACACCTATGCCTATTATTGGCTCATGTTCTTTCTATCTAGATACTAATGGACATGAGGAGTCCTCTTCAACTCAATTACATACTCATTCTAGTGAGTTTTCTATCCTAGCTTCATCCTCGTCATCAAATGATACTTCTCCACAGTAACTCGTTGCTCCAGTCACTCATGCTCAGCGAGGTGTCTATCGACCAAATCCTTAGTATACTACCTTGGCAAAAGCGCTTTATGGTTTGTCCTTACTCATGCAACTTCTACAAGCACCTAAGCCTAAAGGTTTCAAATAAGCTATTTAAATATCTTGGATGGGTTCAAGCCATGGATAAAGAAATTCATGATTTGTAGAAAAATCATACATTGGAGCTTGTTCCCCATCATTGGGGTGTCAATTTTTCGGATCCAAATGGGTCTATCGCACCATGTTTAATGCAAATGGGTTCGTTGATTGTCTTAAAGTCCGAATTGTAGCTCAAGGCTATACTCAGGTCCCTAGTTTTGATTTTAATTCTACCTTTATTCTGATAATTAAAGCATCCATGGTTCGTATTGTTGTGAGCTTGGATATCATGCATAAATGGACCTTACATTAGCTGGACATCAAAAATATATTTATCAGTGGTGTTTTGTTTAAGATAATTTTCATGGAGCAACCATCAGGATATGTCGATACTTCTTATCCAAATCATGTATGTCGTCTTCGAAAAGCTTTGTATGGTCTAAAACCACCACCTTGTGCATGGTTTCAACGGTTCAATGATTTTGTTACTCGTCTTGGTTTTAAATATATTCAAGCCGACACATCCTTGTCTGTCCTTTGTAAGGAACATACCAATTTGTATTTACTTGTTTATGTTGAGTTCATGATCTTCATAGAGAAAAAATGAACCTTTGATCACATCCTTGATCGAAAAGATGAACTGCGCATTTGCTTTTAAAGATATAGGCAAGCTTCATTACTTTCTTAGTTTAGAGGTTAGTTACACTACTAACAGTCTATTTCTCAGCCAAGCAAAGTATGCTTCAAATATTCCCCTTTGTGATCAACTTCATGAAAGCAAGTCTACTGCAACACCTATGGTCTCTGGTCAACAATTACGACGTATTGGAAATCCCTTCAATGACACTGCCTTTTATCGCTCCTTGCTGGGTGCTCTCGACTATTTTACTATCACTCTTCCTATCAATTCATTCCCAGTAAATCATGTCAGGTAATTCTTATAGAATCTTACAAATGATTATTTTCTTGTTGTTAAGCGTATTCTACATTATATCAAAGGCACCTCATATTTTGGATTGACTTACTCTCGCTTTGAATCCTTATCTTCTCGCCTATTGAGATGCTGAATAACATCTGGACATCTTGTCCTGACACACGAAGATCATGGATATTTAATTCTTCTTGGTTCTAGTCTCGTTTTGTGGAGTTCGAAGAAACATCCTAATGGTCTCACGTTCAAGTTGCGAGTATGAGTATCATTCCCTTGCTAATGTTGGTGCATATATTATTTGTTACACATCTCCTGCTATGTGACAACAAGGGAGAAAAGTTCATTAATGACAACCCAGTCTCTCATAAACATGAAAAACATATTGAACTCGACTGTCATTTCACTCGTGAACTTCTTCAATAGGGGAAGTTGAAGACTCAATTCATTCCATCCCACTTTGACATCTTCACGTCCGTTTATTCCGCGCCTCCAATTAGTATCTCTCTACCTTAGAACAAGCCCGATCAAGAGAAATCAGGGTTGCTTCTAATCAACCTCGAATCACATCCATTCAACATAACCACTGTCACACCCCAAAACCAGAATGGCGGAAACATTCGGGGGTGGATGACTTCACGTAGTACCATAACAATTGAATATCGTAGAGAAAGTACACAACCATCACATATATAATAAAAACGTACATTGTTGCGTTATACATATATCCAAAAGAATATTACAATATGATGATATAAATGTTTAACGATAAACGTTCTTAACGTCCCTTCTTCCAAAAGTTGATGGTTACCTGTATTATTGGTTCCCTGAGAAATACAAGTGGTTTTGAAAAAGTGTCAACAATTAAGTTGGTGAGTTCATGAGTGTTTTGAGTTGAAAAGTATATCCTTTTTAGCAGCAAATCGGTAATTGAGGTTTTCAGAAAATCCAATATTTTCTATAAATGATTCGAAAAGTTTCCAGGGTTGGAATGCATTAGTATTTTTCGTACATGAATGATAAAGATAAGTTTGTATGAAAAATAATGTAGAAGACTGTAATGCATATATGAATCTCGTAAATCAAATTTGTTTTTATACTTTTTATGTGACTTTTATAACCATACTATTGACACTGAATGCCTGTAACAACATTCTTCAGGTGTTGTAGTGTTATGACATTTGTCACCCCAGACCTGCCGGTCTAACTATAGCTAATAGTTTAGGTGCAATGATACTTTAACGTGTAATGTACTTGTATTCCCCCCCCCCCTAAAACATGAAAAGAATTTGAAAGATAGGGGTATGAACTCACTCGTTTGGTTAGAAGAGAGAGAGGCTAAAGTTGAGCAGAACTTTGATCGCGGAAAGTTGCATCTTCGGGGATCTCGGTAGCGTAGATCTTTCGTCGGGGGCTCAGGTACGGAAACTGAGGTGTCGGGATGGTCTCTGGAGCTCTAGGGTGTGTAAAAGTGAGAGAGGATTTGATAATTGTGTGCAAAAACCCGAATCTCAACCTCTCTATTTATAGGCTGGAGGATCCTCATACGCGGGGCATACTACCGGAGTACGCTGGGCTTACCCAGTACGCGGGTCGTACTTCGGTTACGCGGGGCGTAAAAATGCGTCACGGCTTATGACTCAGGTCTAGCTAGCGTAGAGCACTCGAGCCGATTGGACTTGACACTGGGTCTAGTACGCGGGGCGTACTCTGGGATTACGCGGGGCGTACTCTAGGATTACGCGTGGCGTAATCTAGTCTTCCATCTTCTAAATTCTGTAACTTTCGCATACGGGCTCCGTTTTTCATGTTCTTTATATCCACGTGTAGGTGAGATTATGCTCTACAACTTTCATTTAGACTCCGTCGGCTAGTTTTGAATTTATTTTTAATGATATATTGTTAATAGGCCGGGACTACTAAAGTCCGTTAAAAATTCATAGTTTCTTTATTCGACGTCGGTTTTTTTTTTTTTTGTCTTTTTATCATTTTATTACTATTGTGGAGATCTTCAACTTCCGTTTAGGTGGCGATAGCTAAATAACACTCAATCTTCAATTCGAGTTTTTAGCCCTGTACTACTGTTACAAAACTTAGGAAATTCGTAACTTCTTCATACGAGGTCCAATTTGGGCGATCTTTTTATGTATGTTTACAGTCTAACGAACTCTACATCTTTTGTTTAGTTACTTAAGGCTAAAATGCATTTTATTGAAATTTCACTTTTTACGTTACATAGCGTTTTAACGGTGTGTCGTAAATATATGAGTGGTTATAATTTCTTCAATATAACCCGGTTTTGAACGCTTTTTATCTTTTTGGAAACCTTGGCACGATATCTAACATTTGATGTATCCAACTCAGATATTTGAACACTTTATTTTTGAGATTAATTTAATTGACTCCAAATAATTTTTGTTGTATTTGACTTTTGAGCGTTACACTGCTTTTGGGAAATATCGGGTTGTCACATCATCCCCCCGTTAGGGGAATTTCGTCCCGAAATTTAATCTATGATAGAGTTTACAGATTTAGGAAAAAGGTGCGGATACTTTTGTTTTATCTGGTCCTCGCGTTCCCAGGTGTATTCAGGTCCTCGCTTGGTGTTCCAGCGGACCTTTACAATAGGTATGCAACTTTGTTTAGTCCTTTTTATTTCCCGATCCATGATCTCTACTGGTTCTTCCACGAATTGGAGATTATCATTTATTGCAATTTCGTCTAGCGGGATGACAAGGGTCTCATCAGACAAGCACTTCTTTAGGTTTGATATGTGAAAGGTAGGGTGTACGTTGTGGAGCTCCTGAGGTAATCGAAGTTTGTACGCCACTGGACCGATCCTTGCAAGGATCTCGAATGGTCCGATGTCTCTTGGGTTTAGTTTCCCACGCTTTCTGAAGCGTATTAACCCCTTCCAGGGCGAGACTTTAAGTAGGACTCAATCTCCAACCTGGAATTCCAAGGGTTTTCGTCTGTTATCCGCGTAACTCTTTTGTCTATCCCTTGACGCCTTCAGGCGTTCCCGGATCTGAACAATCTTCTCCGTAGTTTCCCTTATGATTTCTGGTCCAGTGAGTGTGTGGTCTATTGCTTGTCCTCTTGCTAGTTGTGTGTCCCCCACTTCGGCCCAGCACACAGGTGATCTGCATTTACGGCCGTAGAGGGCTTCGAATGGGGCAGCCTTGATACTAGTGTGGTAGCTATTGTTGTACGAGATCTCGAACAAGGGAAGATGGGTGTCCCACACTTTGCCAAAATCGATTACGCAAGATCTCAACATATATTCTAGGGTTTGTATGGTTCTCTCACTCTGGCCGTCAGTTTGTGGGTGATAAGCGGTACTCATGTCTAGTCTTGTTCCTAGAGCTTTTTGTAGTGACTGCCAGAACCTTGAGGTGAATCTACTATCTCGGTCCGAGATAATGGATATGGGCACACCATGTAGTCGTACAATTTCTCTGAGGTACGTCCTAGTTAGCTTCTCCAATTTATCCATCTCCTTGATCGGTAGGAAGTGCGCTGATTTAGTTAACCTGTCGACGATCACCCAGATGGTGTCGAGGCCGCTTGCCGTCCTGGGTAGTTTGGTTATGAAATCCATGGTTATACATTCCCACTTCCATTCGGGTATTTCTGGTTGTTGCAACAATCCTGAGGGCTTTTGGTATTCTACCTTGACCTTAGCGCACGTCAGACATTTACTTACATAGATAGCAATTTCGGCTTTCATGTTCGGCCACCAGTACAACTTCTTGAGGTCGAGATACATTTTATCGGAGCCGGGGTGTATGGAGTATCGTGTCTTATGGGCTTCGTTCATGACGACTTCTCTAAATCCTCCAAACTTCGGTGTCCAAATCCTATCCATGAAGTAATGAACTCCATCATTCTTGACTTCAAGCTTCTTATCCATTCCCCTTAAGGCTTCCCCTGCCACATACTCAGATGTTAAGGCTTCTATTTGAGCTTCTTTGATTCGTGTGGACAGGTGTGAATGGATTGTCATGGTTAAAGACTTCACTCTGCGGCCCGAGTATTCCTTCTGGATGAGTGCATCGGCCACCACGTTAGCCTTTCCGGGATGATATCGAATCTCGCATGCATAATCATTTAGCAGTTCTACCCACCGTCTTTGTCTCATGTTGAGTTCTTTCTGGTTCAGGATATGTTGGAGGCTTTTATGGTCAGTGAAGATCGTACATTTCGTGCCGTAGAGGTAGTGTCTCCATATCTTTAGAGAGAAGACGACTGCTCCTAGCTCAAGATCGTGCGTTGTGTAGTTCACTTCGTGCGTCTTTAGTTGCCTTGAGGCATAGGCGATGACCTTCCCTCATTGCATCAGGACACACCCGAGTCCTTGGTTTGATGCATCGCAATAGACCACGAAGTCCTCCATTCCTTCTGGCAAGGTTAGGATGGGCGCACTACATAATGCTCGTTTTAGCGTTTGAAACGCGGCATCTTGTTTTTCTCCCCAGTCGAAGGTCACATTCTTCTGAGTTAGTGTGGTGAGTGGCATGGCAATCTTGGAGAAATTTTGTATGAACCTTCGGTAATACCCGGCGAGTCCCAAAAATTATCGGATCTCTGTAGGGGTTCTTGGAATCGTCCAACTCTCTATTGCCTTGATCTTCTAGGGATCCACATGTATTCCCTCCTTGCTTACTACGTGACCTAGGAAATTCACCTCCCGAATCCAGAATTCGCACTTTGAAAATTTTGCGTAGAGCTTTTCTGTCCTCAGTGTTTCCAAAACCTGGCGGAGATGTTGGTTGTGTTCTTCCTGGCTTCTAGAATAGATGAGTATATCATCTATGAACACGATCACGAATTTGTCCAGGAAGGGACGACATACTCGGTTCATCAAGTCCATGAACACCGCTGGAGCGTTTGTCAATCCGAAGGGCATTACTACAAACTCGTAGTGAACATAGCGTGTTCGGAAAGCTGTTTTGGGGATGTCTCCTTCCAGTACTCGTAGTTGGTGATAACCAGATCTTAGGTCGATCTTTGAGAAGTAGCTCGCTCTTTGTAGTTGGTCGAACAGATCGTCTATGCGTGGAAGGGGATATCGGTTCTTGATTGTGAGTTTGTTCAGCTCCCGGTAATCGATGCACATGCGAAAAGATCCATCCTTCTTTTTCACGAACAGGACCGGTGCTCCCCATGGTGAGAAACTCAGTCTGATGAAGCCCTTGCTTAGCAGCTCGTATAATTGACTGGACAGTTCCTGCATCTCGGCTGGGGCTAAATGGTAAGGCGACTTTGCTACGGGAGTAGCTCCGGGGATTAAGTCGATTCTGAACTCAACTTGGCGTTTTGGTGGAATTCCTGGAAGATCTTCTGGGAAAATTTCTGGGAAGTTGCAGACTTCCGGAATGTCTTTAATGTTCTTTGGCTCTTGTTTCTGGTCTACTACGTGGGCTACAAAGGCATGGTATTCCTTGCGAAGATATTTTCGTGCTTTAACGCAGGAGATGATTTGCAAATTTGAACTAGGTTTGTCTCCATATATGATAAGAGTTTCACTGTTGGGAGGATTGAGACGAACGGCCTTTTCATGGCAAAGAATGTCGGCATGGTGAAGACTCAACCAGTCCATACCGATGATTACATCAAAACTTCTTATCGAAATGGGCATAAGGTCGATTTGAAATAAGTGTTCGTTTAAATTTAATGTGCACCCTACGTACATATCAATTGTGCTTTCTGTTTTTCCATTAGCCATTTCTACATTGAATATTTTATTGAGTGGTTGGGGTCTTTGGTTAAGTAGGTGTTTGAATTTATGACTCATAAAACTTCTCTCCGCACCGCAGTCACAGAGTATGCATGCATAAATGTTGTCGAGGAGAAACGTACCCGTAACCACTGTTGGATCAGTTATTGCTTCATTTTGACCTATCGCCAACACTGTCCCAATACCGCCAACATTCCTTGTCTTGGGGCAGTCCCTCTTCAAATGCCCAGTTTCTCCACACCCATAACATGCTTGGCTAATCCTAGTACCAGGAACTTGAGTGACTGGTCGCGCTGGCGCTTTACAGAAACGGGCAGTGTGCCCTTTCCTGTCGCAGTTCTTACAGTGCATCTCGCGGCAATTACCGTGGTGATGGTAGTTGCATTTGCTGCACTTGGGCAGGTTCCCTGCATATTGTTTTGTTGGTGCCGGGGTAGTAGGAGTTGTGGCGGGAGCAGTAGCAGCATGAACCGCTACCATTTGTTTCTTTGAAGGTTCTTGCGAGGTTTGCCCCTTTCTCTTGTTCCAAAATTTCTTCTTGCTGTTGTTGTTGGCATTGTTATCGTTGTTGTTGTTCCCTTTGGTTGGTTCGGCTACGATAGTCGTGACTCCTTGGCAGATGCCATGATCAACGAGAGATTGCGCCAGTTACTTGGTGCTGTCGAAGGTCATGGGCTTGGAAGCTAACACACTTCCTCGAAGTTGGGGTGATAGTCCCCAGATGTACCTCTCCACGTTTTGGCTTTCCAGAATCAACATCCCTGGACAAAGTGTTATCAAATCACTAAACCTGTTGGTGTAGCCTGCGTTGTCCGAGCCTACCATCGAAAGGCCCCACAGTTCCTGTTCAAGCTTCTGAATCTCGCCTCTTGGGCAGTATTCTCATAGAAGCATTCGTTTCAGGTTTTCCCAACCCATGGAGTTCGCCACCACTAGGGTTAGTGTCTTGACGTGGCCGTTCCACCACGTCAGTGCGCGTTCAGCGAAAGTAAAAGCAGCAAATTTTACATTGCTTTCTTCAGGGCATGCGCAAATTTCGAATATGGCTTCCGTTTTCTCTATCCATTGGCACATAGCCAATACTCCCCCAGTCCCATAAAAGGGAATAGGTTTTCCATTGGCGAAGTCTTTGTAAGTGCATACTCCGGAACGGCCTTGGCTTGGGCCACTTGTAAAGCTGTTTATTCCTCCTCCTGACCCATTGTTGCTCATTTGAGCCATCGACGCGGGTACAGCGGCTGTTACAGCAGTTTGGAACATAGATGCATCCATAGTTGGAGGGGGTGGTGGAGGTGGTGCTGGAGTTGAGTTTCTGCGTGTTGATCTACGAGGAGGCATGTTCTGGTAAAGAAAATAAGAACGAATACTATAAGTTTCTAACGTTTTGACAATCGTGTACTAGAGGGTTAGTTGTATCTTGTAATTTGTTTTGACTTTAGTTTTTGGTCTCAAAATAGGTACAACAATTTAGTTAATTCCATAAGTTTCGAGAGGTATATAAAGAAGTACTTCATATTTATATATATGTCACACCTAAGGTGTGTTACATTATGCTTCTAGTTTTAGGAAAATTTGACCTATCTAGATGTCTCCGTTTACAGATACAAAAGAAAATAAGGGAAAAACTTTATCCGAGGTCCTAGTCTATATCAAATGGTGAACGCACTAGCAGAATAAGAGAAATGAAGGAACAACAAGCAGATCTTGAAATTTCACTTTTTACGTTAAATAACACTCAATCTTCAATTCGAGTTTTTAGCCCTGTACTACTGTTACAAAACTTAGGAAATTCGTAACTTCTTCATACGAGGTCCAATTTGGGCGATCTTTTTATGTATGTTTACAGTCTAACGAACTCTACATCTTTTGTTTAGTTACTTAAGGCTAAAATGCATTTTATTGAAATTTCACTTTTTACGTTAAATAGCGTTTTAAGGGTGTGTCGTAAATATACGAGTGGTTATAATTTCTTCAATATAACCCGGTTTTGAACGCTCTTTATGTTTTTGGAAACCTTGGCACGATATCTAACATTTGATGTATCCCAACTCAGATATTTGAACACTTTATTTTTGAGGTTAATTTAATTGACTCCAAAAAATTTTTGTTGTATTTGACTTTTGAGCGTTACACTGCTTTTGGGAAATATCGGGTTGTCACAACCACTCTGATACCAAGTGAAGTAAAATAGGATAATTAAACTAGGACAATTTCTTTTTTGCAGAAACAAAACGAAAGAGTGGACATAAAATATAAGAAGAAATAGTTACTTTGTTTTCTCATGAAGTTAAAAGAATCAGAAGTATAAAACATATGACGATGGACACCTAATTTATACCAAAAGAATTACAATCCTAATATGATACTAAAATAAAAATAGATAAAAACTCAAATAAGGAAAAGTAAAGTTTCCTAAATTGCCCTTCATTCAAAACGTGCTTATGAATTTGTTCGGAACAAATTCGATTAATCCGAAATCCACTAAAAGTTTTCCTCGACCCTTTTTTACCTTTCGATCCAAGCTCGGCGTTGGACCAAATCCCATGATTCGCTTGAGGGATGGTATTAAGGATAATAGCAACGATCATACAAATTCTTCAAAAGATTAGATTTATTTGTTTCCTAGTTTATTACTCTTAGATTTATTTGTTTCCTAGTTTATTACTCTTGTACATATCTTTTTTAATCTCTATATTTCTTACCTCTTTGTACAATTGTGTGTATATTCATAGTCTTCTGCTTTGAATTGAGCCACAATTATTTTGATGTGTAATACTTTTTGCAAGCGACAATTATTTTGATGTGTAATACTTTTTGCAAGCGAAAATTATTTTGATGTGTAATACTTGATTAGCATGTCCAAATAGAATACACGAATAAAACGACTATTCACTGGTATCAACACAGAATCTAGATGAAAAAAAAAGGCGAAGCAAAGAAAAAAGGTACTAATTTTTAATAGCTTTATAGAATTATTTGGTAGTTTTATTGGACATCATGATGCCAAAGAAATGGTTTACAAGCAATAACCCTTAATTCGAAGGGCTAAGAACAAGTTGATCATGACAACAACACTTAGAGAAAGGCCATTGTTTTTTGCATGAACCAGCTATAAAACCTATAGTTTTGCAAAGTTGTAAGCAATTTTCTTCCGTCAATGCAACACAATATCCAACGCATGATTCTTCAAGAGCTGTATACACGTGTAAATTAAATCAATACATATTTTTCATTGTATTTAGTTTCATTTCTATTCATCCTTCTACCCATGTTAAATAATGACATTTTTCTTTAATATCATTAAATATGACACATATTATCATTTAACATTGTTAAAAGAATGAATACAAAAGGAATGTTGGAGGATACTTAATTTTTTTTGAAAATAGCATGGCCAATTTTTTTTTTTTTTGATAAACTAAAAAACAAAAGAAAGCCATACCTAAAATCGAAACATCTGTCATGCAAAGAAATACTAACATCAAAACCAGAAGAGAACTTTTCATTGTGAAGGCCATTTGTTAATTTTGTTTGATGCCCGAAATTCCTTAATCTCTCTTGTATGTAGTCATGTAGAGAGTTAAGAAAGGGTCATCGTTGATCTTGTTGTGGCGCTCCTTAAATAGTCATTCGAGTGTGGCATAACAACTTATTTAAACCATTAAATTACATTATTAATGCGGGTTCCATTCATAAAATAAGGTTTGCATATATATATATATATATATATATATATATATATATATATATATATGAGAGATATTTTGATATGGCTAACAAAATTTGTAAAAACTTCTTGATAATATTGATTAAGTTCCCTTTGAATTTGACTTTGGTTTTCATCAAACTAAAATAACAAAAAAAAAATCATTATAAAATTAAAAAATCAAATTAAACTAACAAAAAAATAAGATTAATTACGGCGACTACCTCTTGACAATAAACTGATGTCGACGCAGTGTCTCTTTGTGACGAGGAGCGAATCAAGTCCATTCTTGTGCGACTAGTTTATTTGTTTAGTGTCTATTCGTTAGCAATCTAAAATATATCGTAATTTTAAATAAAAATATCATAAAAATATATTGTAATATTTAAATAAAAATATACCTTCGGTGCATATCTTAGCCATTGAATGCCATAAATAATCATATCTTTAACAAACTAAACTTCATTTGTTTTTGTTACAACATGTACAGACTAGTTCTCATAGGGGTGAGCAAAAACCGAACCGACTAAAGAAAAACCGACAAAACCGCAATAAACCGCAACCGAAAAACCGAAACCGATGCAAAAACCGATAGTGCGGATTTAATTTTTGCAAAAACCGAGGTCAACGGTGCGGTGCGGTTTCTATCCAAAAAACCGGTCCATCAAAACCGAACCGCACCGCAAGCATGTATAGTAATAAATCAATCAATGTATATTATATACATTCTATTTAAAATAGTTATAAACGATAATATATTTATTATATGTTTATTTTGTGTTTGTATAAAACTATATGGGGTGCAAAAAAAATGTTCTATTGTTAGTCAAACGTACTAATCGATTACATGTAATAAGCTGTAATAAGCTTGTAACAAATTAAGTCAAAATCAACCAACCTTCGATCATTAATTAGTTTGTGAGAGTGGTCACAAGTTGTATTTTAAGTGACTTATTATTTTTTATTATCTAATTTTGTTTTGAGCTGAAAATGAATGTATTAAAAAAACAGGACAATACAAGTTTATATGCACATTGTTTTCAGTTCTTACAGTTTTAAAAACCGCACAAAAAAATATAAAAAAAAAATTAAAAAAAAAAATATAAAAAAACTGCACTAAATTCTTAACACGGTTTAAAAACCGAAACCGCACCGATACAAACCGAAACCGCATTTAAAAACCAAAAAACAGAACCATTGCAAAACCGCACCCAACGGTTTTAAGAATGCAAAAACCGCATCATGCGGTTTGCGGTTCGGTAATAATTCCATATTAATCCGAATCAATCCATACGCTCCCATTTTTAATAAAATTCCGGCTAGAAGCATACAAGTACTGTAATGTGCCTCTCCGTGGGTATCTGGTAACCATGTATGTAGGGGTAGAATCGGTAATTTGACAGCAAAAGCAATAAAAAATCCAATATAGAATATTATTTCCAAAGCCACAGGATACGATTGATTCACTGATGTTTCAAAATTTAATGTTGGTTCATTAGAACCATATAAACCGACACCCAGAACTCCCATTAAGAGAAAAATGGAACCTCCCGCCGTGTACAAAATAAATTTTGTGGCTGAGTAGAGACGTTTCTTTCCTCCCCATATGGATAGAAGTAGATAAACCGGAATTAATTCTAATTCCCAATCTCATATGTTTCATTGATATCATCAACTTGAAATTTGACACAATCCTCTTTAATTTATTTCTAATGCACGATCGTTTCCGAGATTGTCCATGTTGTACCACAAGCCACCGTCAATTACAATTCAGCAACCTTGATAAGCAACTAACATGCGGCCCTGAAATGCAAACAAGACAACATTAACTAAAAAGATAATTAAAAAGATGAAAATTCCAAATAGCGAGGACAGTAGGTCATTAAATATATCCCAAAAAACAACAAAATTCTAGTGTAAAATTATGTACAAATTGTAATCTACACGCAACAAAAAAACATGTCGATCTAATTCAACGGAATGAAATATGCATTTTTTTTTAATTTTCAAATAATTTAAAATCAAATAAAATGCTGAAAATTTAGTACATATTAAAAAATATATAATATATTATATGTATAGGTGGATAGTCGATACACGGTCCACCAGATCCATAACTAGAGTTACGAAATATTGTGCTAGTGTAGACCGATGGCACCAAGCATTTACTATGATCGCGGTTCAAATTTTTAACAACCTACCATGCAGTGGCGGATACAGGACCAAAGTAAAGAGGTATCCCAATTTTATATTTAGGGTAATCCAATCCGGGGTACTTGGCTTTCCCCGGTTCCGTTTCAGTTTTAAACCCACACATTAATCGAATCCTTAGCTAACCACAACTCTTGTTATATAAACATGAAGTTGAAATATATTTTGATACTTGAATTGATATGAGATTCAAAGTAGACATAAAATGAAGTATAAGGATAGCATGCTTGTATAATAGACAAAAATGGTTGACTTTACATATGTTTGACGATGTGAGATAGAATAGCTGGGAAAAAAAATAGACAAATGATATATAAGGAAAAAGAATTGAACCTGAGAGCTTTACTTCAATAAACTAATACCTTAACCGATAGCTCTACTATTTGTTTTGTGTTATAACTTAAGGGATGCATATATACATTATATTGAAAAAAATTAAAAGATTCGTAAACATCGAGTTTCATCATCGGCCACCAATAGTAGGGTTTTAGGTCCCTATATATTTTAGTGTTATCGGGATGAATTGAGTACACGGTCTTGTGTGCTTCTTCCATTAGAATATCTCTTATTCCTCCCATCTTAGGTACCCAAATACGATCTTGGAATACCTTCAGTCCTCGATTGTTTGTGCCGAACACTAACGTTTTGCCCAAACGTTCTTCTTTTCGGTCATTCCTCTCTAAAGCTTCTTCTTGGGCTTTCCTGATACTTTCCATAATTGTCGAGACGACTTCGATTCTCAACGCTCTTGGCCTTTTCCTTTCAAGGTTGACTTTCCGAATGAGAGCATCAGCAACAACATTTGCTTTACCGGGGTGGTAAAGTATCTCACAGTCGTAGTACTTGAGTAACTCTAGCCAGCGTCGTTGTCTCATGTTCAATTCTTTCTGATTAAAGAGATATTGGAGACTCTTATGATTAGTGAAAAGCTTGCACTTCATGCCATAGAGGTAATGCCTCTATATCTTTAGAGCGAACACTACCGCTGCCAACTCCAGATCATGAGTGGGGTAGTTCTTTTCATGCTCTTTCAATTGTTGAGATGTGTATGCTATCACCTTTTCATGTGGGTCGTAACACAACCCAATCCGACTCCAGATGTGTCACTATATATCGGGAAGTCTTCAACTCCATCGAGTAGAGAAAGTATTGGTGCTTCAGATAACTTCTTCTTTAGCTTCTCGAATGCCTCATCGTGTTTCTCACTCCACGTATATGTAGTTCCTTTGTGGGTCAAAGTTGTCAATGGAGCAGCTATAGAAGAAAAGCCTTGAATAAATCGTCGGTAATATGCGGCTAATCCTAGAAAGCTTCGAATCTCCGTCAGACTCTTTGGATGTTCCTAGTTCATTACCGCTTCGATTTTTGCTAGGTAAACCATTATCCCTTCTTGGTTAAACACATGAAGCAAGAATTGGACTTCTTGGATCCAAAAATCACACTTGGGGAACTTAGCGTAAAGCTTCTCCTTGTTTAACACTTCCAACACTTCCCGTCGATGCTTGCCATGCTCCTCTCGACTTTTCGAGTAGATCAGAATATCGTAGATGAACAATATCACAGATTTATCGAGGAATGGTTTACAAACCCTATTCATCAAATCCATGAATCCTGCCGGAGCATTGGTCAGTCCAAACAACATAACCAAGAACTCGTAGTGTCCATATCTTTTTCTGAATGCAGTTTTCTTAATATCCTGCTCTCTTACCTTTAGCTGATGATATACTGACCTAAGATCGATCTTAGAGAAGTAGCTTGTGTTAGGTTTTCTATGAATCAAATACTCTCTAAAACTGGGCAGTGGAAAAATCGAAACAACGATATACCTAAGTGTACATGCATCCTATGGATCTATGGCTTCATGCTAATTACATCAACCCTAGAAAACTAAAACATAAGTAAGAAAACATACCTCTTATTTAGCTCTTGATCTCCATCGTTGAGATCTTGAACCTCCATGAAGTTGCTTGGATGAAAGGACCCAAACCAGAATCCCTCTAATGGTATCACACCCAATGACACCAAAGAATGTAATAAAAATAACTAGGAGAAGGGTCAACGAATACTTCAAGCCAAGGTGCAAGGAGGAATGAAATCCCTCAGGCCCTATTTATAGCCTTGGATGTCTCCTAGGGTTTAGTACTCCTTCCCATGTGGGATGGAGTACCAAGCACGAAATTTCACTCCTTTCGCATGTGGGATGGAGTGATTTTCATCCAACCCTAATTCCGTAAGGTTCTGGAACATTCATGATTACCCAACTATCGATTAATGAACATTCAACCCTTTAATTAATTAAACTATTAATTAATTCCTAATATATATTTCCAAAATATATTTACAATTGGTGTCTAATTAATTATTAAACATAATAATTAGTAAACTAATTTCTCCTTTATTTATTCTACTCAATTTGGGTTTAGGGCAACCCAAAAGGACCCTGTTATTATTAGAAATATTACCAATAGTTAATGACCTTGGATACTATTCCAACAGTCTCCCACTTGGACAAGTCATTAACTATACAAGGACTAATATTTCTCCAACAATCAACAGATAGTTAGCCATCCAATGCAACTACCAAACTATTGATCTAATCAAGATTCAACCCTTAGATAAGTGATCAACTATCCCTTCGTTCTATGATATCAGTATGAATTCGAGACATGGATAATGGTCAATCTCAAGAATTCAAGATTATGTTTCACGATATAGATTTGTGACGACTGCATATGACCACTAAATTGAACACATCAATTCCAGTCAGGGCTCGGCCAAGCACTTTATATGTCAGCACCAAATCATCGAGGGGCCCATAGATATCGCTTCTCCTTTTAAGGCAGAAGGAACGAATAAACTTTGACTACATACTTTTTTTCTATTTCATCATGTCACACATGGACATACCCTTTATAACTACTAGTTACGGTTAGCATTGGAGTATACCAATGGATAACAGAATCATAAAGAAAAACCCCATATGTATCTAGGTTTGAAGAATAGAAGATATTATCGTCTTAGAATTACTCGCGACTGAATCCATGAAATAATATCTAAGTGTGGGTTGGTCCAATACTTAAATCTCTATTAAGCACTCATGAGTGTTAGCGCAATCATTATGCTATGTCTAACCAATATGGACAATCCACTAATACTCACGACAATCATGAAGCACTACTTACTTCCAAGAGTATGACCGACTATGGACGTTTGTGTAAATTAATACTCGGGAAGTGGGTTCCAAACATGAAAAAGTGAGAACGCAGTGATAGGCTAATTGAAATGACAGAAATCCATCATATATTAAGATCACCACTTAATAATCGCCAAATCAAATTAAAACTTATACTGCTTAAAGTTCTTGGGTTTTAAAACAAACCAAACTAAGAGTGTTTAAGCCAATTCATTTGCAAATCTAATGCCTCTAGACTTTGTCTGACCATCAAACGTGGTCAATGACATCGGCTTATGGAATGGATCGACAAGATTATCTTTCGATATGAATTATTGACTATGATGTTTTACATTTGACTCACTATCAAATGTGTTGGTACTTACTGAGTATGTTTCATGTGAGCTTGTGTGACTTGGGATCCATACTCAAGGTAATTTCACCTAAAGTCACAAGAAACTTCATAAGGACCATCAATGACTGAATTTCAACAAAGATGTCACTAATGAAATTCTTTTAGTCATATTGTCTTCTTTGCAATTTTACCAACTACCATATTCTCCAAGTTTGTTATATCCACTATGGTGTGTTAACTGGTACTCTTCCAAGCTAATATATCACGATTCAGTAAAAGCACGAATTTTGACTTCGAACAGAATTACCTTTATTAGTGTGGAACTTAGCATCAATGTAACTCTTACAATGATCTCTTCCATAATATCAAGATCATCTCTTCTATCCTCCAAAGACACTTAAGAATGTTCTTGATGTTGAATCATTGATTCTCACCAAATTGATCTAATCCAACTTGTCATGCTCAAGGCATACGAGTCATTAGATTTGGTACATGTCATGGCATATATGATCAATCCTATAGCAAAAGCACGTGGGACACGAATAATTTGCTTTAGCTCAATAGTAGAACTAGGACATTAGCATTGATCAATGTCATGCCATCCTAAACTCCTTTTTGAGTTCTGCATGTCAAGTTTCCTCAACATTCCATGTACTTTGGCTTAATCCAATGAATCACTTTATTCTATCTCCATAGATCCTTACGTGTTTTGTATTTCCTATGTATATCATAGCGAAACAATTCTCATACCAAGCCAATCTTTTACACCTACTAAGTTAGAATATAGTTTCCTATAAATCGTACATTATATATGTACAATACAAGGGTGACTATAGTGCTCCCACTAGCACTGACATATATATGGCTTATCTATGTTTCTCGAAATTCAAACTCCTTGAACTTTTCTCATTGAAACAAAGATTCCAATTACTCCCACTAGCTTTGACATATATATATGGCTTGTCTTTATTTCTCGAAATTCAAACTCCTTGAACTTTCTCATTGAAATAATGATCCCACTTGCGAGATGCTTATTTCGGTCCATAAACGAACTTATTAAGCTTACACATCCTTCAAAACCTATCTTGGTTTAATTATGTGTTCATTCCAATCCATGATTGTCTCTACTTGAAGATCCACTTGCACTTAAGGGCTAAGGTCAAGTGCTTGATCTACAACATACATGGATTAAATCTCGCTTTCCAAGTTTTCCTTCCACGCTGTAGCCTTTAGGGCCTACCATAGCTTCCGATAGCTGGTACACTCTGATTGCTCCATACCAGTGACTCATTTACCTTAGTAATATAAACTTCTTATATAACTAGGTTCATGACGTCTTCTATCATATCTATAAGGAAAAAAGTGGAAATATTACATTTTCCTTAATAGCTCTTTCAATTCCAAATTGAATGCTATGTCCAACTTTAGGCTCTTCGTTGGTTAGATCTGGAATCTTATCAAGATCAATGTGGCTCCCACTAGCCCTTTTGGAAATCAGCTCCCTCTCTCGGAAGACTGCCCTTCGAGCAACATACACTTTGTTCTCATAAGGATTATTAAACAATTATCCAAAATGCTTAATGGGTTCTCCAACGAGATAACACATCACTTTTCAATGTCCCAGATTGTCGAGTGCTTCAACGACGACCGTAAGCCTCATAATCGTAGACTTACATCTATGGCAGTGAGGATAGAATCCCACTTCACATATCATAGAGTGTTTCAGGAACCTACTTAGTTGGCACAAGACCAAAGGACTTCTTGTAACACTATTCATGGTACAATCCACGAATTTTTAGCAAACACAGTGCGACTCATCTAGTACAAAATCATTGAGCTATTTGTTTCTCTAACCAACTAACACTTCCTAGTGGCAGTGTTCTGGATGGAGATAGATCATGAAACTCTTTCACAATTACTTAGATGATCGATAAAGTTTGGACTGAGATTCTCACTATGAGTGTCTCATCCTATTGCCCAATTGATTCTCAACTTCACTTTATGAGAGCTTTGAACACCTGAAAGGTTTTAGACTCACATTTAGAGAGCTTTGAACACCTGAAAAGTTCTAGACTCACAATCATACGAAGTTGGTCTCATGATGTATTGCGGTTAATCTGAATGGTCCATTAGTGTAAACTAATTCCAACAGATACTCACATCACCCAGTGAAACATTCATCATCTATCTTAAGAAACAAGATTTGCATTTATCATGAGACTCGAGGTCAAATGATATCCAAAATCCGATCCAACTGGATACTTGGTTATGCATATCTCGTTTATGTATCCAAGACTATGATTCCACAAATACATTTCACCCAAAACTTTGGATGTATTTGAATCAGTACATATTGTGGTCATTCTGAACGATCCATTAGTTGAACTAACATCAACAGATATTCACAATAATACACCTTATTCAAATGTTCAAATCATTTTTGAACGATTGCTACTATACTAGCTTCATAGATTTCATGACTTTCTTTTAACATGTTAGAATGCTCCACATTTAAATGAGTCAGAACTATCTCATGAATCGTAGTATAAACAATTTCAATTATAATACCATAAACTAAACATTTTGACAAGAGTTGTATTTTGATCCTATAAATGTAGCAAGGGCTTGGCATTCACGATCAAATTATTTTCTCCATGTTTTAGTCTTCTTACTTCATTTTAGTGACTGCACATTCTTGCAAATGTCAGCACTAATTCTTAGCAACACACTCAAGGTTTAGAAGTAATGTTTTGATGGCATTATAGATCCATATATTTGATTGAACACCAAACATGGGAGAACTAGTTATCTTTTGATCCTATGAAAAGTAGCACGAGCTCGTGATCCACAATCAAATTCAACTTATTCATGTTCCAGTTCTTTCACCTCAAATATACATTTGGGCAAGTTTTGCTTTCTTCGTCCTTTTCTTATTATGGAAGCGAATTGCTATCAGAACATGTCTCAAACTAAGCCTTCCTTTGTCCTAGGTATTTGGGCCTAGATTAGGTATACCTAAACTAACCGCCTTTTAACACCGAAATGACTATAGCCGGAATTTTCTACACAAAGTCTGAAATAAACAGAATGAGCCTTCCTCTTCTTTCTCTTCCCATGTCCAATGGCCAAAACAGTGGCAGTAGCAGTAGGAGTGGATACAACAGACTTGCCTTTCAAACTACTTTCAGCAGTTCTTAGAAGTCCTTGAAGCTTTCTTAGAGTGACTTCCTCCTTGTTCATATGATAAGTCATTCTGAACGTATGAACGTACTCGATGAGTCCAAGGCAATCTCCCTACCCATGAAGACGGGCTCGGCGAGTTGTTCATACAACTCAGCGAGCCAAAGACTAGTTACACTCACGGCGAATATGAAATTGACGTTCTCAAGGTAGAACTCGGCGAGTCAGTTAAAGATTGTCTCGATATCAGTTGAAGGAGAACACGTCGAGTTCTTGCTAGAATCAACGAGTAGAGTCAAGTTGGGGGTAGGGAAAGAATAGGGACTCAACGAGTTGGCGGGCCAACTCGGCGAGTCGATTCAACTGGGTGTTGACTTTGACTAGGATGATTGACTTTGGCCAAGGGTAAAATGGTCATTTTACCCTAAGATCAGTATCAATTTTTGACTAAGTGTCTCTATGGAATTTATAGCTGAAGAGTTGTCGGTGCAGCAGACATAGATTTCTTACCGAGAGTTGCAGCAGTCAGTCACACGAGGTGAGTTTTCCTCTAGCAGGAACGGGTCTAAGGCACCAATTTCGAACCGTTTAAGTAGTAGTGTATGTCGGGGTAAGCCCGATGACAGGGTTAGCCAGATGCAGTTTATATGTCTCCGGACTTTGGTCCAATATTGGGGCGGTCCCAAGAAGTAGTTATGTATGCTTGATGTCTTTGTGATTTATGCATGTTTATGTGTTATGTGTTATATGTTCCAGACTCCGGTCCGATGCCGGGGCAAGCTCGATGTAGTACATGTGATTATGTTATAATGTATGTGTTCCGGGGTAAGCCCGATGTATGTTAGTCATTATGACATGTATTATGTGATTATGTTATGTATGTGTCGGGGTAAGCCCGATGCCCGATGCAGTTGGATGCCAGGGTGATCCTAATGTCGGACAGGAGTCGGATGTCGGGAAAGCCGATGTCGGGATTCGTCCTGATGCAGTTAGGAAGAGTCCCAGAGTTATGTTATTTGTTATATGTGATTTGTATGGTATGTGGTAGTGTGGGGGAGCTCACTAAGCTTTGTGCTTACAGTTTTAGTTTTGGGTTCAGGTACTACAACTAGTAAAGGGAAGGGCTCGAGCTGATGGCATGGCACACGCACCACAACTGGTTAGCCTGGGAGTTAACTCTGATATTTGTTATGAGACGGTATATGCTATTAGATTTTATGAGTTTTCGAGATACATGTTTTATGGTTTTACACTATCGAAATGATATCTATGTTTAATAAATGATTTTGAAAACGAAATTTTTGGCTTGTATTTTTGGGATGTTTCGACAATATTCTACAACTCGAAAGAGGGATGCCGTAATCCAATTGTAAAATATTTGAAGGTAGGTAAATGATGATTTACCGATTTCCACCATCAAAAACGAAATTAATTATTAAGCTTTAGATGAATTTAGATTCCAAGACCCTTTGAGATTTATTGAACTTTTCAATGGCATCTTTAAATCTTGATTATGCCCTTTAAGTTTGTGACTAGGATACCGAGGATCACAAACAAGGTGTGAATAACAATGCAAATTGCTTGGTACTCTTGATGTCACTTATCACCTAATCAATGTACCGGTTAACCACACACGCTCCATTAATGTATGATAAAAATCAAGCTACCATTTTCCACCCTTGTTAGTCCGAAAATAATTTGTTGGTTAACCACACACGCTCCACTAATGACTTGGCAAGGTGCAATGTGACTGAAGGGTCTAATTAGTGGTTTGGTCTAGGATTTCTATGTAATAGGTCCTTTTGGTTATTTGATAGCATTGTTAACATTGTTTTTGGAGTTTACGGTTGTAAAGGAGTTTACGGCCGTAAACCCAAGGCCATCCCAGTCTTGTATAAATATGGGTTTACTAGGTCTTTTGTGGTTGTTGATGCCTCAGTATTCTCAGCTTTTGTAATTGCAAGTTGTACCAGATGTGATTCTAATAGAAAAGCGTGTGCAACCATGTTTTCTCTTTATTCTACTCATTCTTGATTGCTTTACTGATTGTGTTTGCTATTTGATCACTGGTAAGATCCGTTTTAGGACGTTACAATTGTTGTCAAAGCAAAACCAACGTCAAAGACACTCTACAATCGATTTTGGACTGGTTTCTCATCTGTTTGCGACTGGGATTGGAATTTGCTGGAAGAAGGTTTTAGATCTCGTCAAATCTGTTAGTTTTTGAAGCTTACAACCTTAGCTTACGGCCGCAATCTCAGTTTACGGCCGCAAGCTCCTCGAAGTTCGTATATCGTAAAGTGTGTTCCTGGTCCGTAAATAAGGAATATTCATTAACCAGAAACACCAGTTCTTGGACCTTAAACCTCAAAACCGTAAACTATTTATGACCGTAAACTCAAAGTTTACGGCCACAAACTTAGACTTGACCTTAAACCAGGTTTACGGCCGCAAACTGTGATTTGACTGTGTTTGACCAGAAACTTAATTTAATTTTAATTAATTTAATTTATGTTTCACATTAATTTAATAATAATAATGGACCACGAGCTGGATTCTGTAATGGGCACAACCACCTGAATTCCTCGACTTCTGTCTGCTGAAGGCTCCCCAGAATGGAAGTATAGAATTGACATCAAGATGAAAGACTTTAAAATCTGGAGAAACATAATAAAAGATCCTGTCAGGATAACCACTACTGTTGGAGGTCAATTGGTTGACAAGAAAATTGAAAATTATACAGATGAAGACTTCAAGAAGGTTGAAGAGCAAGAAAAGGCTTTCGCCACCTTGACCATGGCCCTATCTCTAGACATTGCTTAAGGTTTCAGGGAGTACACTTCTGCTAACGCTTTGTGGGAAGCCCTAATTGAAGTCTATGAAGGAAATGAGGATATGAAAGAGAGTCGCCAAGATATGTTGTGACAACGTTTCAACATGTTCAACTACATTCCTTGAGAGACTCTTAAAGCCCAGCTGCAGCGGTTCACTTCTCTTAACACCGAAATGACTATAGCCGGAATTTTCTACACAAAGTCTGAAATAAACAAGAAGCTGCTAAATGCTCTCCCAAAATCTTGGGACATGAATGTAGCTGTCATAAACAAGACTAAGGATCTTAGCCGGCTTTCTCTTGCTGAAGTAATTGCTGTCATCAAGGCCTGTGATATTGAAGATAAGCAGCGAGAGATAAAGCATGTGAACTCATACTCAGCTGCGAACCTTGGGATCTCCTCTAACAATGCTCTTTTATCTCTCACTTTTTCTTCTGCAGGTCAATCATTTGCTCCTCAGAAAGCTCAGGTTCAATCCTTCTCCACTCCATCAACATCTTCTCTTCCTGCTACATCAGTTGTGCCTCTCTCTTAGAATCAATCGTTCATGGGTGCTTAAGCTACTTCCGCCTCCTCCAACATAGCTTCTTCTTCAAAAGGAAAGGGGGGTGATGAAAACTTTTCTCTTGCTATAGGGCTTTTCAATTGCTACAATGCACTTGTGCCCGAAGATCTTCCACCCCAACTGTCATTTGCCAATCTCGATCAGATTCACCCTGAAGACGTCTAAGAGATTGACATCACATGGCAAATTGCCATGACACTCTTTTAGGCAAAACAATTTGCCAAGAAGACCAGAAAGAACAAATGGGAATGAGTGCTGATAAGAAGGTTGGTTCAGTTAGGGGAAGTTGCGATGTTTCAACTGCCACGAGTTGCGGCATTTTGCTCGTGACTCTCCACAACTAGATAGAAGATTAAGTAATGACAAAACTATGAATGCGGTTGGAAACAATTGAAGTGGTGCTCAGGTCAACAACGAGAAGGCCATGGTTGCAAAATCTTTTGACTGGGAGGATCAGATGAAGGCATTAAATATATCTGCACCCGAAAATGCCTACTAGGCACAGGTTAGTGATGATGCTCCAGCAGAGGTTGTAGCAGTAGAACATCAACTGATGAAGCTGCAGTTTGCACTGATGGTGTCTTCTTCTCATGAACCTAATAAAAACGAGGTAAGTATACCCTCATGCTCTCAAGCTTGTATTGATTCTTTTAGAATGTTGCATGAGAAAATTGAGACGTTAGGTAGAGATGTAGAAAACCTTGAAAGCCTTCGTGAACATAATGAATTACTAAAAAGGGAAGAAGAGGATCTTAGATATGAAGGTTACCAACTCAGAAAAGGTCAAAAACCCCTTAAAGCCCAGTTGGAATCTCAAATAAAGGACTTTACGAGACTTCAAGAGGACTATAATAATAAATGCGAGAATTATGATTATATAATGAAACAGAACACTGAACTAGTGGCTGCATTAAATCTTTAAAGGGAAAATTTGAAACCGCTGATTTTGATTTTAGAAAATTTGATGTATCGAGTGAGGTAGTTGCAAATATGACAGACCACTGCATGCAATTTAAACGAAATCAGTCTAAGGGTCTAGGGTATAATCAAGTGCCTCCTCCATTCAATCATACATATCAGTTTCCACCTTTGTCCAAAGAAGAGATTGCCAATGAATCATTCATGGTTTATGGCAAGTCATCTGGTTTTGTTTTGGGAGGATTTATTAAATTTGAAAATAATGACATTTCTACTTCTCTTGCAGATCAATCCTTGAATCAGTCAAAGCACGAAGTTGAAAGATCTGTTTCTGAAAATAAAACTAAGTCCGAACATGAAGTTTTAGTTTTTAATAAAGACTAATTTTTCTGATGTTTTAAGTGACAATGGTTTTTGTGGTGTTTATGTTTCTTCTGATACTGTTTTGAATGGTTTTCAAGTGTCTGGTACTGTTTTAAATGATGTGGTTGGCAATTTTGATGTTTTTAATGAAAATATTGAAAAACCACCAGTCTCACAAGCTTCTCTATCTAATATACCCTCACTTTTCTCACAACCTAATGATAATTCTTGTTCTTGTGAGAGAAGAAAGGGTGTTAGTATGGAAAACAAATCTGATCAATGTAGTACAAGTTATAACATTAACAAACAGATTTGTTTCAATTGTGGTACTGGTGGTCATAAAGCTAGAAATTGTCAAAATCGTATGTTTGTACACTTTGAGTCCTCAAGATGAAAGAACGAATTCAGAGGAAGGTCTTTAACTAGAAAGTCCTCTAGAAATCGTTCCCGGAATGATGATTGGAAAAATGATCAGAGTAGAAAGCGGGTCATTTTTCAAAAGCATAAAAAGGTTTTTCATCACAAAATCTCAGGCAGCTTGCCAAAACCGAGCATGGCCAAGCCAAGGTCGGTTTTATCAAGAAGCAGCAGTGGGTCTTCAATCAACTCTGGTAGAAAACCCACATGCTTCAAGAAATCTAATAATCATTCAATCTCAAAATCACTCAGGACTATTAGAAAACCTAATTATCAATGGTTGCTCAAACTGGCTTCCAAATTATCATCCATGTCCTTTGGAAAAGCTTTAAATGATAATAAATCTGAGAAGGAATTGGGACCACCCAGGAAAATTATGACATGGGTTCCCAAATCTAGTTAAACCCGCACATTTTGCAGGGATAGTTACGGGGGAATATCGTCAGACATTGGTTCATCCACAGCGGCTGCTTCCGGCATATGACAGGAGATATCACCCAACTGCGCAACATTCAATCATTTAATGGGCGATATATCTCCTTTGCGCGTGGAGACAGCGGCAAGATCACACAAATAGGAATGGTTACAAATGGGCTATTGAGTTTTGAAAATGTCAACTTTGCTCCCGAGTTGAAGCATACTTTATTGAGTGTATCACATATGTGATCGAGGCTATTCTATGTATTTCACTAATAAGGAATGCATGATTCTCAAGCCAGGATTTGTCATTCCAGAAGAGTGGATTCTTGTAAAATCTAAAAGGGATGGGAATGCCTATATCATTGATATGAATAGCAATCTTCCAGAACAAGTTACGTGCCTTTTCTCCAAGATCTCCGAACAAACTGTAATGCTGTGGCACAGAAGACTTGATCATGCTAACACCAAGAACTTGAATCGTCTTGAGAAAAATGAGATGGTCTGTGGTTTGCCAGTTAAATACTTCATTACGTTTGAAAGTGTGAGTCGTGTGCCCAAGGTAAGCATCATAGAAAACCACACCTGTCAAAACAGGTTAACACAATTAGCCAGGTGCTTCAATTGCTACATATGGATTTGTTTGGACCAGTAAACGTTCTTAGCATCAACAGAAATTCTTATTGTCTGGTTGTGATTGATGATTTCTCTCGGTTTACGTGGGTTTTCTTTCTATCCAACAAAGCTAGAGTTGCTGATTTGATTAAGAAATTCATTATATTAATTGAGAACGAAACTAACCATCGGGTGATGGCGTTTCGTACCGACAACGGAACAAAGTTCAATAATTCTGTACTCAATCATTTTTGTGCAGAAGAGGGTATCATGCGTCAATACAGCTCTACTCACACACCCCAAAAAAACGGTGTTGCTGAAAGGAGAAACAGAACGTTAAAAGACGTCGCAAGAACGATGCTATGTGATTCAACACTACCAGTTCTCTTTTGGGCCGAGGCGATAAACATTGCCTGCTACGTTCATAATTGTGTGTTGATCAACAAAGCTCAGATGAAGACTCCGTATGATATTTTATACGGTCACAAGCCATCAGTCAGTCATTTCCGTGTATTTTGCTGCCCTTGCACCCTTCTTCACTTAGAGACCAACCAGAAGTTGAATGCCAAAGCCGATGACTGTTACCTCATAGGGTATGCTTCTCGCACCGCTTACAGGGTCTACAAAAAGAAGACAAAACATATTGTGGAATCTTATGACGTGCGTTGGTTGGAAGAAAATGTGATGGACGCTAGAGTGGGTCCGGATTGGTTGTTTGATTACATATCGATGTTCAAATCAATAAATGTGTCTTCGAGTGGCCCACTTCCACACTCGAACCTCCTCCCACAACCGAACCGTCAACATCACCTTTATCTCCCACTCACTTAGCCGAAACGAGACATTTCTAGGAGGGGAAGAAATGACTTTCGATTCCATTTACTACAGCCCCTACCAGGTTCAAAGCGATGATGATGATGATGCTCCTGTCACCAAAAAGCACATCAATGAACTTCACGAGAAGATTGATAATCTTGTCGCTTCTTCCTTCTCCTCACAGTCCCATATCTCGGAAGCTGCCATTAAGGGGATGGTCGATACTTTCACCAAGGCACACGAAGCCTCAATCAACTCCGCTACTGCTGCTATCGACAAATCAACAAAGGCTTGTGCTGTTGAGACCGAAAAAGTCAACAAACTATTTCAAGATGCTAACATCTTTTTGGAGTCTTTGCAGGGGCAGCCGAATCTAATGCAACAAAGGTTAGTTCGGTTGTGGAGAAGCTGGCTACTTCCTTAGAAAGAGAAAAACAGCACTTCGTCAGTCTTCGTCAAACCCTCAAAGAAGACAACCAATCCTTCCAGTCATCCATTGAGGATCATCTGCTCAAGCTCCAACAAAACCTTGCAACGGAATATTCTTCAAGGGATGAGCTTGCCCGCAAAACGACTGAGCTCCAAATCACGAGTCATCAACTTTCCCAAACAGAGAAGGAGTTTGATTCTCTTCAGTCAGAGCATGATGTGGTCAAGAGTTGTGTTTCGTATGTCCACGGAGCCCTATCCAACATAATCGAAGCTCATGACCCGATTCTCAACTACTCGGTGAGGCGAACTCTTGTTGAGAAGCTTGCTCCTGCCATTGCCTTGCTTAGCCGAATTGAGGGGCTTCCTGAGCAACTGGTCCATCCAAAACAAGGGGGAGAAAAGGCTTCAAAGGGCAAAGCTCAATCTCAACCTCCTCTTGTTTTCACAGCTCAATCTCAACTGCTTCCAGTTTCTTCATCAGTTCCACCTAAAGCAACCGAACCACCAACAACCGGTCCTGCATCAGGTTCGGGTGCTCAAGATAAAGGCAAAAAGGTTCTTGATGACACTGATGGAAATGAAGACAAGGAACCCTTTGCTGATATTCTAAAGAAACATGCCAGGGAAAAGGAACTGGATACGAATGCTCGGATTGCTAGAGAGGCCGAAGCAAATGAAAGGAGGATGAATGAGGCTCATGATCTCCTTGAAAGTCTAAAAACCCTATTCCCTCCGTGGACTTTAGAAAAGCTTGTCAAAGAAGCTATCGAATCCCCCAGTATCCTTCGGCTTGAACCTGTGATCTCCTTGTGTGACAACCCGATATTTCAAGACGATATGTTGGGACGCAAGTCAAATTTAGGTCAAAATTTAACTTTCCTAAAATCTTATTTGGGTTAAATAAAGTAGAAGGAATCGTATCAAGGTTTCCAAGCATATAAAGAACACTAAAATCCGAGTTATAACGAAGAAGTTATGACCATTCTAAGTTTTCCAACAGAAAAACGACAATACGAAGTTACGTAAAAACTCGAATCGAAGATCGAGCGACTTTTGGCCGGAATGACCTAAACGGGAATTGAAGGTCTCGTCAATGGTATTTCAGCGGTAAAAAGTCTGGCAAAAACCAACGTCAGATAAAGATGTTATGAATTTTTAAAGAAATTCCTTAATCACGTCATTTTAATAAATAAATAATAAAAATTATTTCATAATTTGCCAACGGAATCTAAACGAAAGTTGTAGATCATAGTCTCACCTTCGCGTGGATATAAAGAACGTCGAAAACGGAGTTCGTATGAAGGAGATATGAATTTTTGAAGTTTATTTAATATATTTATAAATTTAAATAAAAACTTCCGGTATTATCCGAAGGGGAGTCATCGGATAGGGCCGGAGTACGCCCTGCGTACCCTCGTACGCCCCGCATACTGAGATCAAGGGCCTCGGATCGTCCACGTCGCCCTATCCGAGGTGTCCGACCCGTCCGAAGCGTCCGACCCGCCGTCCCATCCGACCCGCCTCCCCAGCAACCCGTCCCATCCGAAGCCGAGGCAGTCGAGGCTTCGGTCATGCATGACGTACGCGTACGCGCTGCGTACGAGCATACGCCCCGCGTACCGAGGCAGTTCAGCCTTCCTATAAATAGGATGCGAGGCTTTCCGAAAAAGTTGCTCAATTCTTCTCTTTTCTCTTGCGTCTTGCCTCGTTTTCCGTGCCCGTTCAAACCCGAAGCTCTGGCCTTTTTGCTCAAGTCCAGAGGGTCGATTTTACTCCCGAGATTCCCGAGAATCCCGAGAAAAATCCGTTTCCCGAGACGAAACTCTGCCCGGTTTTCCATCTCGCTATCTTCAAACTTTCAGGTGAGTTCATACCCCTATAATCCACACTTTTAAATGTTTTATAAATATTTTTATATGCTTTTAAGGGGGGGGGGGGGGGAATACAAGTAAAACACACGATGATTATTGTATGTTATATAAAGTTTCGTTTTATACTTTTTATCAACGGAATCGCATGTGATTTATAATTATTATAAAGAAACTTTCGTATGCAAAATGTATCACGATAACATCATATCTTTTGAAATGAAAAGTGTTGTTATTTATATATAATTCAAACACACTGCTTATACTGTATGTATATGTGTCCACCTATCATACTACAAACATACGATTATTTTGGCACGAAAAACATCAATATTTTGGGATACTTCCTGTTAATAAATCAATCTTATGTGACTTATAACTAGTATACAAATGGATTTACTACAAGTTTAACAGTTTCACTAAATATATTACTTCAAATGACTTTCTTAAACGTTTTTACATGATTAAAGCTCGTTATCAAACTGTCTTACATACTGTAAGCTTCCTTTCAAAATCGGTTACAAAGGTGTTTTCAAAAAATGGTTTTCCGTGTACTTAAACTGTCTTATCAAACAAAATACTTTCAATCATTTTATAAACTGACATCAAGTCACAAATTCTTTATTAGACTTTTCAACGGTTTTACAAAACTTCTTTATGCTTTTATATTATAAATTGCATGCCTCTATATGTATAGTTATATAAGAAATGTTTAAAAGACATAGAAAGACTATCCACCCTATTTCCTTTTCGCGCCTTGAGATGTGGTCTGGTGGGATATTGGGTATTCGTCCGAAAGTCGTTTAAATATTAGTTATATATCATGTATACATATATGGTCATAAATGTTCCATCAGTTAATTTAGTTCCGATACTCTTGGGTAGCAAGAGTGTATAAACCTACTTGATCACTCATCAATTACATTCTAGTAAACTATTATAGGTATAGTTTAGAGTAAACAAAACATTATCCCTACTACAAGAAATTACACCAGAGTCAGTTTATTCATGAGTCCAGACTACAGGTTATATGAAAGAATACTCTTACATGAATACTTATACATGAATACTTCTACATAGACATTATATGGCAAATTACTACTACATGTTATATGAAAGAATACGTATACATGAATACTTCTACATAGACATTATATGGCAAATTACGACTACATGTTATATGAAAGAATACTCTTACATGAATACTTATACATGAATACTTTTACATAGACATTATATGGCAAATTACTATTACATGTTATATGTCTAGATACGGTTATATCGTTCGCCTTTCTATCTTTACCTTGTGATTCAATCACATCATCGACAAGATAGACTGGGACTTTATCTCCTAGTACCACATCATACTTTGAGGGACTAACCATTCCGACAACCACTGTTAGCTACAGAGGTAAATGAACAATCTACGGATGTTCTAGGTTGATACCATCGTGGGTATACATAAGGGACTAACTATTCCTAAACCCGGCTGTTAGCAACAGAGGTAAATGAACAGTCTACGGATGTTCTAGGTTGATACTATTTCAGGTATACTTAAGGGACTACTAATAAGAGTTAAACAAGGAAAAACCATCACATTTTCAAGAGATGCGTACTTTCAAAACAGTCAGGTCTAGGTAAAAGACTACTTTCAAAACATTCGAGTCTTGGTAGAAGACTACTTTTATACTAGTAGGAAATATGGGATTTTCTAGAGCTTTGCATACTTATACTAAGTGTTTCATCATTCATTTACCAGTCTTTCATATCAACTAATCAAAGCAATGACATTAAATACTTATGAACTCACCAGCTTAAATGCTGATCTACTCTTTCAAAATAACTTGTATTCTCAGGTTACAAATAGACAGGTGTCGATACAAGGCTTAGAGAAGACGGAGCAGTCAAGACTCGTCTTTTATTTTGATAAGTTATCATCATGTCTTGTACTATGAAAGAAAACACTTGTAACTAAAATTATACTATTAATGCAATGGATGATGTTATTGCTTGTTTACTACTTTACATTTGTTGTGATGCATACATGACGTCCTCCGCCCCAGAACGTTTCCGCCGTTCTCGGTTTTGGGGTGTGACAGATTGGTATTAGAGCATTGTTTATAGTGAATTGAGTATATCAACCCATAAAAGATATACTAACTATAAATACATAAGGGATTAAAAATACTCTGACCAAGAGTTTATACTTTAAATAGTAAAATATTTAAGTAAGTATACGTGCTGCATTCATACTAAAATCAGTGTCACTAGGACAGTACAAAAGAATTACGATTGTTGGGCAACACAAGTGGGCTTAGAGACATATGGTCAAAACTGGGAAGATATAGCCTGATCGCCTATATTATCCGAGGGTTGACTAGCATGTGCCTAAGTTTAAATGTGTGGTTGCAACAATGCTAAAATCCTACCAACCCTACCACAATGAGAACAATAGAACATAACAGTAAAATTAAAATACTATAGGAGTATTTGGTGTTACTATAAGTACTTTATACTTGAGAATTAAAACGGGATCCTCATTACTAAGTTGATAGTTGCTAAGAGGATACACTAAGGCTACATGTAATTAGGATGTTATAGACTTAGAATCAGTGGTAATTTTGCCTTACCCTATTCTATGTGAATTTGGAAATAAGGTCACTTATTCGAAGGTCTATCCTGTTTAGATTACACATAGCTGGTATGCACTTCACAAATAATGATGTAACTAATGAGGGTTTTCTAAATAATTATCTAGATAGTTTGTCTAATAATTATCCACTTACCCTAAATTCTCGCATAGAAATCATAGTTGGACTCCATCCCCTTGACAACCAGTATCTTCCGAATGAAGTCATAGCTGGTTGGTTTGGAGAAGAACCAGAGAATGATCATCCTATCCCTTTGGATGATCACCATGATGAAAACCTTTCAGCCGATGCTAATTCCGAACTAGAGGTTGAGACCTACCCCGAGCAACTCCCTTTCCAATTCCTAACCCTCGTCTTGCTTTTCAAGGCCCGACGCCTGATTCGGTGGAATGCTTGGAAACATGGAGCCAAGAACAAGATCAGCCCATGCCATTTATTGGCGACCGAAACTTTTACGACCTGAGCAATGGGGGCTCAGCAGGTAGAATCTTGCCAATTATGGTCCGCAGAGTGGCCCAAAACGAGATTCAAGGCAGGACAGCCCAACATCAGATTGCCGAAGTTGTCACCGATGCGAGAATGCATACCCTCCACACCACTCATCTAGAAGATGCTCACAAGAGATCAGAAAGAAACCATGAGAACCTGCTGCAAACACTAGCTGAAAACCCGAGCCAAAGTCATAGAGCTCCAAGTACGCCAGAGGGTGTACTAGAGACACCTACTTGACATGGAACGTCAATTGGTTGAACTAAGAATTCACCAGAGGAATTACCGTCGCCAGTAGTAGACGCTTTACTTTATTTCCCTTATAAAAAGAGGAATCGTATTTTTCTGTCTATGCCTGATGTGGCATTTTCTATGAAATTATCTGGTACCGTAAGTACTTTAGTTAGGTCTTTATGCTGTCAGGAACTATCTCCTGTGGATATGATGTAAGACCTTTACAAGGTCATTTTCCTGAACCTTTACGCCGTAAATATCCAAGATATTGACAGCCGGCTAACTTTTGTGTCATTTCCTTCATTCAAGTACTCTTATCATACTCTCATTGGAGTCTATCTGAAACCTGCTTTAGTTAAGTCATTGGACCATAGCAAGTTAGATACGGAGACATTTCCAAGTCTCTTTCAGTGGTTGGATTTTGTTTTTCACCAATCCACGATACCTTAACTTGTACAACAAACGTCTTGAGACCATTCTACGAACTTACCTCTATTCATTACTAGGACTGCATCATAGGGATGTAGGTCAAACCTTCAAGAACATCGTCGTACTCTTTACATGAACAATCTAAGTACATCAGGGTCAACCCTTTATACACACACTTCCATCCAGCACTAGGACTGCATCATAGGGATGTAGGTCAATCCTTCAAAAACATACTTCTATTATTTTCATGGACGATCGAAGTACGTCTAGGTTCAACCATACTCGCTCACAAATTCATTTTTCTTTTCGTATAACAGAATCATGTCGCCGAAGAAAAACGATCAACCCATCTACCAAACACCAACTCTTCAGATTGATGCAACTACCTTTCAAGCTGCAGTCTCGGCTGTCGTGTCAGCTGTTCTGACCCTCCTTAACGCTAACAACGCGAATGTTAGCGGGATCGTTAACAATAATTCCAATCCAAGTAACAGTCAAGTACCTCAACGAGAAACAAACTACCACGACACCCCGAATCCCAAGCCCAAGAATAACAAACGAAAGTTCTGGGCTAAGACTAAAGGCAAATCACCCCAAGGGACGAGCAAAGGACAACAACATGTGGCAACCTTTGCAGCCACGACTTCTGTACCTCATACTACCATCCCTAACCCGGCCAGACAGTATGCTGGCAATCTCCCAAAGTGTAACAAATGCAAATATCACCATCATGGATTTTGTCGGAAAATGCAGTGCTTAAACTGCAATAAAAAGGGACACACCGTCCGTTACTGCAAGAGTCGGATCCAACACATTACTTCAACCACCATTGTTGAAATATCTCGAATATGCCATCTATGTGGCGTCATGGGACACTTCAAGAGGGACTGTCCAACATAGGAGAATGATGGTGAATCCGGAGGAGTTTGACCTCATTATGGAAAGAGACAACGAAGGACCCTACTATAGTATAGGTTCACTTCCAACCGTCAGTAATATGTATGTGTTTATAAACCATCTAGAACTAGTGCAACTAGAGTCTTACCTTTTGCGAGATCCTATCTGTATAGGAATTCTCGTCCTGCGTATACTTGTCTTTTGTAGTATATCATATTCGCAGCAATAGTCTTGTGGTAAATCTAAAGTACCGAAACTCTGTTGATGGTTGCACGGTTATTTTGTCTGTAAACATCTTTTGTTCAAATCTAATGTCTTTAAGTTTCCTTATGATTACAACATTATCATACTACTTGATTCAATTCTATCCTCACAAAAGCAGCTTCGTACGTACATCTATTCCTCCAGAAATCGTCTTTCTAGCAAAACCGTTATTCCGGAACAACAAAGTACTCGTACATAGAGCACCTCATGTTTCTCACCCTCTCCAGAGAGAAACTTAGCAAACCGCCCGAAGTACCACTCGTTCAGTACGTCAAGTTCAATCCAAAGACCCACAGTTTCAAGCTTATTTATATAGGACTCGTATACCCAAGACTACGATTGGTGAGCCTGGTATAGGTTCTACTATGAACTTCAGGACGGAGACTGCCCAAGATTTACAAGTGATTATGCTACATGCGAATAAACTTAGAAGCCAACACGTGCCCTTTCTGTCGATTGGGACAAGAAAGTCAGATAGAACAAAAGTACCTATCCTTTTTCCTTAAGTCATGAGTAATCATACTTTATTTTAGATCTTCACGTCATCTAATCAACCACAAGGTTCTGACTTCATAATCAGTATGAATTGGTTTTGTTCTTATACAAGAGGAAAGGTCACTGCCTATACCTCGAGTCAGCTTAAGACGCAGGAAATTAACTATACAACACATAATCTTGAGTCAGGGACAGCAGTAATTATTTGGAAGATCTGGAGGCACTACTTGTAGGATACAAGATGTACTATCCTCACGGGCCACAAAAACATTCAACATACGTTCGACCAAGAAGAGTTGTCATGACAGTAAAGTCAAACAAAAGAAGCAGAGCCGTTCCCCAATAGTGAAAGGTTCGCTGGAAGGCCATGCGAGGATCTAAATTCACTTAGGAATACAAAAGATCAAATAAAACTTCTATCTGTAGCGTAGTATCAATTCTGCTTAAACTCTAATTTCGGGACGAAATTCCCTCTAACGGGGGGATGATGTGACAACCCGATATTTCAAGACGATATGTTGGGACGCAAGTCAAATTTAGGTCAAAATTTAACTTTCCTAAAATCTTATTTGGGTTAAATAAAGTAGAAGGAATCGTATCAAGGTTTCCAAGCATATAAAGAACACTAAAATCCGAGTTATAACGAAGAAGTTATGACCATTCTAAGTTTTCCAATAGAAAAACGGCAATACGAAGTTATGTAAAAACTCGAATCGGAGATCGAGCGACTTTTGGCCGGAATGACCTAAACGGGAATTGAAGGTCTCGTCAATGGTATTTCAGCGGTAAAAAATCTGGCAAAAACCGACGTCAGATAAAGATGTTATGAATTTTTAAAGAAATTCCTTAATCACGTCATTTTAATAAATAAATAATAAAAAATATTTCATAATTTGCCAACGGAATCTAAACGAAAGTTGTAGATCATAGTCTCACCTTCGCGTGGATATAAAGAACGTCGAAAACGGAGTTTGTATGAAGAAGATATGAATTTTTGAAGTTTATTTAATATATTTATAAATTTAAATAAAAACTCCCGGTATTATCCGAAGGGGAGTCATCGGATACGGCCGGAGTACGCCCTGCGTACCCTCGTACGCCCCGCGTACTGAGATCAAGGGCCTCGGATCGTCCACGTCGCCCTATCCGAGGTGTCCGACCCGTCTGAAGCGTCTGACCCGTCCGACCCGCCGTCCCATCCGACCCGCCTCCCCAGCAACCCGTCCCATCCGAAGCCGAGGCAGTCGAGGCTTCGGTCATGCATGACGTACGCGTACGCGCTGCGTACGAGCGTACGCCCCGCGTACCGAGGCGGTTCAGCCTTCCTATAAATAGGATGCGAGGCTTTCCGAAAAAGTTTCTCAATTCTTCTCTTTTCTCTTGCGTCTTGCCTCGTTTTCCGTGCCCGTTCAAACCCGAAGCTCTGGGCTTTTTGCTCAAGTCCAGAGGGTCGATTTTACTCCCGAGATTCCCGAGAATCCCGAGCAAAATCCGTTTCCCGAGACGAAACTCTGCCCGGTTTTCCATCTCGCTATCTTCAAACTTTCAGGTGAGTTCATACCCCTATAATCCACACTTTTAAATGTTTTATAAATATTTTTATATGCTTTTAAGGGGGGGGGGGGGGGAATACAAGTAAAACACATGATGATTATTGTATGTTATATAAAGTTTCGTTTTATACTTTTTATCAACGGAATCGCATGTGATTTATAATTATTATAAAGAAACTTGCGTATGCAAAATGTATCACGATAACATCATATCTTTTGAAATGAAAAGTGTTGTTATTTATATATAATTCAAACACACTGCTTATACTGTATGTATATGTGTCCACCTATCATACTACAAACATACGATTATTTTGGCACGAAAAACATCAATATTTTGGGATACTTCCTGTTAATAAATCAATCTTATGTGACTTATAACTAGTATACAAATGGATTTACTACAAGTTTAACAGTTTCACTAAACATATTACTTCAAATGACTTTCTTAAACGTTTTTACATGATTAAAGCTCGTTATCAAACTGTCTTACATACTGTAAGCTTCCTTTCAAAATCGGTTACAAAGGTGTTTTCAAAAAATGGTTTTCCGTGTACTTAAACTGTCTTATCAAACAAAATACTTTCAGTCATTTTATAAACTAACATCAAGTCACAAATTCTTTATTAGACTTTTCAACGGTTTTACAAAACTTCTTTATGCTTTTATATTATAAATTGCATGCCTCTATATGTATAGTTATATAAGAAATGTTTAAAAGACTTAGAAAGACTATCCACCCTATTTTCTTTTCGCGCCTTGAGATGTGGTCTGGTGGGATATTGGGTATTCGTCCGAAAGTCGTTTAAATATTAGTTATATATCATGTATACATATATGGTCATAAATGTTCCATCAGTTAATTTAGTTCCGATACTCTTGGGTAGCAAGAGTGTATAAACCTACTTGATCACTCATCAATTACATTCTAGTAAACTATTATAGGTATAGTTTAGAGTAAACAAAACATTATCCCTACTACAAGAAATTACACCAGAGTCAGTTCATTCATGAGTCCAGACTACAGGTTATATGAAAGAATACTCTTACATGAATACTTATACATGAATACTTCTACATAGACATTATATGGCAAATTACTACTACATGTTATATGAAAGAATACGTATACATGAATACTTCTACATAGACATTATATGGCAAATTACGACTACATGTTATATGAAAGAATACTCTTACATGAATACTTATACATGAATACTTTTACATAGACATTATATGGCAAATTACTATTACATGTTATATGTCTAGATACGGTTATATCGTTCGCCTTTCTATCTTTACCTTGTGATTCAATCACATCATCGACGAGATAGACTGGGACTTTATCTCCTAGTACCACATCATACTTTGAGGGACTAACCATTCCGACAACCACTGTTAGCTACAGAGGTAAATGAACAATCTACGGATGTTCTAGGTTGATACCATCGTGGGTATACATAAGGGACTAACTATTCCTAAACCCGGCTGTTAGCAACAGAGGTAAATGAACAGTCTACGGATGTTCTAGGTTGATACTATTTCAGGTATACTTAAGGGACTACTAATAAGAGTTAAACAAGGAAAAACCATCACATTTTCAAGAGATGCGTACTTTCAAAACAGTCAGGTCTAGGTAAAAGACTACTTTCAAAACATTCGAGTCTTGGTAGAAGACTACTTTTATACTACTAGGAAATATGGGATTTTCTAGAGCTTTTCATACTTATACTAAGTGTTTCATCATTCATTTACCAGTCTTTCATATCAACTAATCAAAGCAATGACATTAAATACTTATGAACTCACCAGCTTAAATGCTGATCTACTCTTTCAAAATAACTTGTATTCTCAGGTTACAAATAGACAGGTGTCGATACAAGGCTTAGAGAAGACGGAGCAGTCAAGACTCATCTTTTATTTTGATAAGTTATCATCATGTCTTGTACTATGAAAGAAAACACTTGTAACTAAAATTATACTATTAATGCAATGGATGATGTTATTGCTTGTTTACTACTTTACATTTGTTGTGATGCATACATGACGTCCTTCGCCCCAGAACGTTTCCGCCGTTCTCGGTTTTGGGGTGTGACACCTTGTACAGGGTTAATTTGGTTGATTCTCAATTTGACATGCCCTTGACCTGAAAGGCATTCATCTTTCATGCATTTTCCCACATAGCTGAAGTTCCTCATCCTCACCCGAAGGTTGATAGGGAACTCATTGATTTCTATCTGAGGACTGCTTAACCTCAGTATCAGACGTGGAGTGCACAGAAGATTATCAACGTTCGGGTCCTCAAACACGTTCGGGAGGGTAACTTCACAAATGTCAGATTCAAAGTCTCAAGGGGGTCCGATAAAGCTGAACATGCCATTTCTCTTGCTGATCTTCCCAACCTAAATTCTCATAACTGGATCATCCTGCACAACATCCTCCTCACCAATGAAACTAAATATGGGCAAATCATAGATCACTTCAAGAGGATGTTGGTGTGTTACATCTTGGAAGTTGCCAAGTTGGATCAGGAAGTTGCAAGTGTACTCAGAAGGAAGCCTACTATTACCCAGTTGGTTCTGCAAGTGATTTGAATAAAATGTAGATGGGGAGGATTGATTCGAAGCAAAACTCAGTCATGTTCACCAGATCAGAAGGCCAGAAATGTCTATTCACTTTGGCTGACAAACATCTTTACACCACTTCTTGTTTGGAGCATGTTCTGGGGATCATCAATCGGTTTAAGCAAAATTCTGAAAGTGATAACAAATACTTCAATGACATGGTCCACTAGTATATTGATTTCCAACAAACTCTTCTGGGCATCATTCCTTGCTTATTCAAAACCACGAAGAAGGTTGGTGTCGCAGGTTCAAGTAAGCCAAAGTAGGGTCTCGCCCCAATCGACGCAAAGGGGGAGATTGTTGGGTCTATTATGTGTTGCGTCTTGGGCTCGTTCCTTGGCCCAGTATTGTATCCGGATTGGGCTTGTCCATCCGTGATTTAATTATTAGGGTTTAAGTATTTATAGATGCTTGTGTGCATCTTGGTACGTAGTTGTTTTGTCGATCATTCATAACAATTATTGTTTCTATCGATTGTAACCCTAAAAGCCTCTACAACGGAAGTTCTTCATCGAGCTCTGCTGCGGCGTGATTCTATTGAATCATTCAGATCATTGTTGATTCATTCTCTTGTTTGTTATTTTGTTTGCATGATTCTGATTAACCTATGTAAGATCTAAACGATCAAAGAGAATTTTCATCTCATCACACACTCTTCATATCTCTCTCAATGATATTAGCCACGAGATACCTTCAAGGATTCAACGCGTTCATCCGATCGATAACATCATTGGTCAGCTGGGCAACGGTGTTAAAACCAGAAGTCATAGTGGAGACGTAAATACTTGTCTTTACCCTTGCTTTATCTCTCAAATAGAGCCCAAGAATGTTGAAATGGCTCTAAATGAGCCCAGCTGGGTAGATGAAGTGCATGGGGAACTGCATCAATTTGAAAAACTCGGTGTTTGGAAGTTAGGTGAGTTACCAAACGACAAGAAGTCTCTTGACACATGATGGGTTTATCGCAATAAGCAGGACGATTCAGGGGTCATTGTGCGAAATAAAGCTCGATTTGTGGTTCGTGGGTTTCGACAAGTCGAGGGTCTTCCTAGCGTATGCTTCTTACATGAACTTTATCGTGTATCAAATGGACGTCAAGACCGCCTTCTTGTATGGCAAGGTGAAGGAAGAAATTTACGTTGATCAACCTTTTGGGTTCGTTGACTCAAAATTTCCTAATCATGTCTACAAGTTGGACAAGGCATTTTATGGGTTACATCATGCTCCTCGAGCATGGTATGCAACTCTAACAAAGCATTTGTTCGAGCATGGTTACTCTCGTGGCACTATCGATCAGACTTTGTTTATCAAGCATGTCGACAATGATCAGATACTTATGCAAATCTATGTTGACGACAATATCTTCAGGTTGACTAGTTCGCAGCTCTACAAAGAATTCGAATGTGTAATGAAGAAGCGGTTTGAAATGAGTTCGTTGGGAGAAATGACCATGTTTTTTGGGCTTCAGGTTAAACAGAGTTCAACCGGAATCCTGCTACATCAAGCCAAGTAGGTGGAGGATATTCTTGAGAAGTTCGGGTTTCACGATGCTAAATATTTTTCAACACGAATGGCTGAAAGACCTCTTCTGACTCCAGATCCTGACGGCGAATCTGTAGATCAGACTCACAATCTATCGATGATAGGATCGCTGATGTATCTTACTGCAAGCCGGCCTAACATCATGTTTGCAGTTTGTCAGGCTAATCCTAAACTTTCACATCTTATTGTTGTCAAAAGAATTTTTCGGTATATCAAAGGCAGCCTAAAATTTGGTCTTTGGTACCGAAGAATTCTGAATTTGATCCATATTCTTTTGCTAACAGTAATTATGGAGGCTGTGAGCTTGACAGGAAATCAACTTCAGGAGGGTGTCAATACCTAGGTGACAGACTAGTCTCGTGGCAATGCAAGAAGCAACACACAGTCACAACTTCCACAACGGAGGCAGAATACGTTGATGTATTGGCCTCCTGTTCTCAAGTTATCTGGATCCAACATCAGTTCTTGGATTACAGTTTGAATTATTTAGAAACCACCATTTACTGTGATAATGAGGCCGCCATTCAAATTGCCAAAAATCCAGTCCAACACTCTAAAACCAAGCACGTCGACATTAAAATTCATTTTATCAGAGACTGTTATGAGTGTTCAATAATCTGGCTGGAATAGGTCCCTACTGCTAATAATGTGGCGGATTTGTTCACAAAGCCATTTAACAAAGCTCGTTTTGATGTGCTTATGGGTTTTCTGAAAATGATTTATTTTGAGGATTAAGTTTTTTTTTCTTTTCTTCATTCTTCATTTTTTTAAGTTTCTTGTTTTTGGTAGGATAGATTAAATTTGCGCATTTTACTTTATTTTATTCAACTATCACCCATGCACAAATTTAGGGGAAGAAATAATCAAAAATCCAAAAACAATAAAAATTAAAAATCCAGAAAATAATATATATATATATATATATATATATATATATGTGTGTGTGTGTGTTGTTGATTGTTATGTTTGCAGGCATTATGATGGGAAATGAAATTAGCAAGTGATGACGGACAATCTGAATCTGCGTAACGTACCTAAGTTGAATCGTCTACGCTCTGTGCTCGATGCGTTGGTAGGCACGAAAGATTTTAAATGGACTTGACTAGGGTGAGTTGAACTCAATCAATATAAGGACTTGACAAACTTTGACCTAGTTAGATCCGTTTAGCCTGACATCACGATGCTCGGTTAGGTTGAGCAGGGAGATATACATGGGAATCTATTGGTCACACTAAATAACCCATATCTAGAACTGTGGATTCACTTTTCCTCGATGTGCGGATTTTGTCCTTAATTTTGGTTGGATGGGGTGAATGGGGAATTCCGATAAAGTAGGTATGTAGAAGGTTATTTTCTTTCTTTATGTCTGTTAGTCATATGCTGCCTCCTTTGCGTGATTGGAAGAGATCTGAACTGGACTGTAGCATATGCAACTCTGTTTCTCTGCATCTTCTATCTATGTTATTCTTTCTATCTGTTAGCCATAAAATGTCTTCTCCGCGTGACTCAAAATCCGACCTGGTACACAGTATATGCAACGTTCTCTTCTCAATCCCTCTGAAACTTCAGTTAGTCATATGTTTCACCCTTCGCGTGATTGGAAGAGATCTGACCTGGATGTACAACATATGCATTCTAAATCTATCTTCTCTCTTAATAATTGTCTGCTCACCCGGTGTAACGAGTATTTTGGAAGTCCTTGATGGCTGGGGCATGCCAGGAAGTGGGAAACACATTCTAGTACAATTAAAATTGAACACATACAAGTTTTCTATAGATCTTGCTGCTCAATTTAGGTTGACAACAATATCCCTGGTCGTAGTTAGTTAAATGGTCATAAGAAAATTTTCTTTTAAAATTAGGACCAATTATGATAATAAAATTATAATCATCTATATGAGTGTGTATCATGTCATTGGTAAATTGTCCAAATATTGTCACAAATTTTTCGTGTTTAAGTGGACCACAATATTGGCGATCGATCAGACGAAGATGTGAAGATAAGGGTACCGACAAGTGAAATAAGGCTGTCCAAGAAATTTGATCCCAGCGTCACAAATTCATTCTCATTAATTAAACTTTTAGATGTATATTTTAGTTGGAGTTAATTTAATTCAATTTTAATTTTATTTTTTAATTTTAGTTTTAATTTTAATTTTATTTTATTTTATTAAATGTTAAAAATTTATCAATTATTTTTAATTTTAAATTTTGCAAAGTTAATTTTATTTTATTTTGTTTTATTTTTAATTTTAGTTTTAATATTAATCCTCAAAAAGAATTGTTTTTAATTTTTTTTTTTAAATTGGACTATGTTGGATCCTACCTTATACTGTGCGGTTATCAGGTAAATGAAAAATGTGGTATATAAGGGGGTTTACAGTCGGAATCCCCATAACTTTCTTGATTCCGGCCGCAAACTCTCCCATACTCTCTCTCTCTCTCTCTCTCTCTCTCCACGAAAAAATTTACATCAAATTTTGCAAAACTAATCCGATAGCCTTGAAGGTAATGTGTTTTCGACCAGGGAAATGCATTTTGTTCTTTGTTTAACCGAGTTTTAAAGCTAAAATCGACGAAAAATGGGTTTTGGAGTTTACGGTTGAAGCTTACGGCCGTAAGGTGTTTGCGGCCGTAAACTCCCCAAATGACCATTAGCATGCGGCCAAGGGTTTACGACCGTAAACCCCCCTTTTGACCGCAAACTTGGACTTTGACCAAAAAAAAATTTAATAAAAAAAACTATTAATTAATTATTGGGTTAAATTTAATTTATTTAAAATACTATTTGTCTTACTTGGTATGTTTCAGTGCTGATAAGATGGCAGCTTTAAAATTTGTTGGTATGCACAATCTAGCTATAGTTCTCGCTGAGCCTCCGCCATCTCATGGGGACTTCTAGTCGATGATTCACGGGCTACAGGAGTGCTGTCTAGCTTCTGCTATCAGAGTGAACACAGTTGTACATCAGAAGATTATTCGAGAATTCTTGCAAACTGCCAAGATGACGAGGGACGATAATGGAGCTGTAACTGTAGATGCGATCGTTCAAGGATGCAAGATTGTTATTGACGAGACCTTCGTGAGAGAGACTTTACTGATAAACGACCTTACGACCTTTCCCACTGAAATCAGGATTAGTGACGCACAATGAATTCTACGAAAGATGGGATACGAGGGCGATTCTCCACCAACTATGAAGAAACTTCTGCTGCCTTATTGGAGATTTCTAGCTCACGTGTTCATGAGTCGTATCTCCAACAGAAGATCAGGTGCCGACGAGATTTCCCTGAGAAGGACTGGTGCGATTGTTTCTCTACCTGCAGGGATAGGTTTTAACTTTTCTAGATTTATTCTGGATGAGTTTGTGGTGAATATCAATGCTACTACTCGAGATAATTTTCGAATGTATCCGCGATTTATTCAACTATTCATCAATAGACAGTTTCCTAATATGGTGAAAGATGGAGAAACATTGGACAGGAAGTCTTTGGGTCCTCACACCATTGGACTCATTAAGCAAAACAGAAAGGGGAAGGTGGTATTTCAGGGGTTACATCCTTTGGTCAAGTTTGGACGATTTGCAGAGCCAAACAAAGCAGCCGAATCTCATGAATCATTAGATAAGATTTCGTCGGATCATACTTCATCAGAAAAGGTTATCTCTGAGGGTGCAGCCGAATTTCATGAATCATTAGATAAGATTTCGTCAGATCATACTTCATCAGAAAAGGTTATCTCTGAGGGTGATGTAGTAATAGTATCGAATCATGAAGAAGAAGAAGAAACTACTACTCATGATGTATCAGTTGCAGAAGAACATAATCTTCAAAATATTCAGGTTGAGGGAGATTATAACGAAGGGTCATCTAAAAATACTATCGAGCCCAGTCAATTTGAAGATCTTGATCTCACCGGCTTTGATCAAGATGATATTCCAGAGACCTTTGGAAGAAATGATGATTTTTTATCAAGTGTAAATCTCAATACCTTTCTAGACAGTGTCAGTGATGTTGCTATCCCGGCAAAGAAGACAAGGGAACAGGAAGACGCTTTTGATTCAACCCCTATTTGTCAAGCTCAAGTGGTTAGTTCTTCAATTCCAACGGCGACAGTGTCAGGGTTTCCTCCCCCTGACAGTGCATTGCCTACATCTGAACCACTTGAAGATGATCACCAAACAGACCTGGTTGTGCAACCCCCAACAAAGAGAAGAATAAGAGATCCTAGGGTCGGGATTTTGGACTCTGGCCTTTCCTAAGGCGTGCCTAATCCTTCAACTATCACTCCAACTATCATAACCACAGAACCATTCAGTGAAGGTCCCAGTACCGTATTTGAAACTGGTGGCTCCTCTGTACCACCAGGGTTCTCTCCTCCAGAGGCAGATCTTGAAGAAGCTCCAATTCGTTTGGCTTAGTTTTTGGCTCAAGAACAAACAACTGCCACTACCTTTAAAGCGAAAGGGATAGTTTTTAATGAGGGTCAGTCTAGAGATGCAGATTCTGTAATCAACAAACTTCAGAAAAGATTCAATGTGCTCGATTAGAAAAATATTGAACTTGGCATCTAGATTGAAGATCTTCTTAGTGAAAATATAAATCTAAAGATTAAAGTATCTGATCTTAAAGAAGATGGAGTTATCAAGACCAAGCAAATTTCTGAGCTGCAAGCTCACTTCAATCTGTTGACCTCCAGCTACTTTGATCTGAAGAAGATACTAGAAGAAGATTTTGGTGTTAATTACAAGACTACTACTGATGAACATAGAATTAATCTTAACTCTGAAGCTTACCCCATTGTTGTGCCGATTGCTGATACTTCAAGGGTTGTGAATCTCTTTGAAGATGAACCTGATCATTCTTCCCACGTTGCAAAGATAATCAGAGACAGACAAGCTAAAGCAGCTGAGAAGGGGAAACTCTTATTCAAGAGGAGTTCCGATACACATGCACCTGGGAACAAATCCACAATCACCGTAACTGATCTCAAGACCGCAAGGTTTAGAGACACATACAGTGATAGGTCAGGAACTATTTCTTGGGGTTATCATGATCCCTTGAAAATGTGTATCGTAAGGAGGAAGAATGGAAATACAGAACTCTACAAGGACAATCATTATTTTAATTCTTCGACTATAGTAGATCTTTCGGAGCTATCTCAATCTCCCTTTTCAAATCCAACAAACAATCAACAAGCAACCAACTTCAAACACTTCCTTGAAGACCAAGTGAAGAAAGGATTCCCATCAATGAAAACTACTGAATCTGTGATAAAATGTTATCCAGATGTCATTGACCCTAAAACTGGTCATCCCCTTTAAGTGGTGATGTGGCCTGCTATAAAGTAGGTCAAACAAATTCCAGTACTTCAGAGCTATCCGGATGGATCCTTGAGTTCGATGCTTTACTGGGTATTTGATGAGACAACAGCATCTATTATCATCAAACTTAAAGAAGGATGACAGAAGTGATTTGTTCCAGTTCAGAAAATGGGACATTCATCACTTGAGCAATTTTCAAATTCAAGTTGCTGAGGAGATTTTCGAGTCGGCTGCGAAGGAGTACACTGCGATGGTTGCCGAGATCATTAAAAAGATAATGTGGAATGGATCCATGGGACTGATGATGTAATTCTAGTGGACAAAGATTGACCTAAAGCTAGCACCAAACCAAGGGGTAGATTGAAGGGTATAATTAGTGGTTTGGTCTAGGCTTTCTATGTAATAGGTCCTTTTGGTTATTTGATAGCATTATTAACATTGTTTTTGGAGTTTATGGTTGTAAATGAGTTTACGACAGTAAGCTTTTTACGGCCGTAAACCCAAGGCCGACCCAATCTTGTATAAATATGGGTTTGCTAGGTCTTTTGTGGTTGTTGATGCCACGATATTCTCAGCTTTTGTAATCGCAAGTTGTACCAGACGTGATTCTAATAGAAAAGCGTATGCAAGCTTTTTTGCTCTTTATTCTACTCATTCTTGATTTCTTTATTGATTGTGTTTTCTATTTGATCACTGGTAAGATCCATTTTAGGACCTTACAGTGATATCCCCATTTTCACGGCCAGAAAAGACCGATTTTGTTTATGCTTTGTTTTAAAATCAGAGTAACATTTTAAATAAAAGTATTGCGGAATTCTTCCCAAAAAAAAGATTTATCAAAAGCATTTCCAAAGAAATGTATTTCATTAAAAGACTCTGAATGTCATGTTCGATAAAGATCAAAAGCATAAACAATATAACATAATCCCTACTACATTATTTCGTATTTACAAGCCTATAATCCCTTATCACTCATCCAAACATCTATGCTAATGCGCCACTACCTGTAATACAAGAAACTGAGTGGGTCAGGCTTGGGAGCCTGGTGAGAACATAGGGTTTTCAATCCACAATAAATAAGTTATTTAATTTCATCAACCAACAATAACCCAATTACCCGTTCCCGTTATCATCACTTTACGTCCCTAAACACCTATCATAAGGTACCTAGCCTAAGGATCATCATTGGGATGGACACTACTGGTAAGGGGATTCCTCAGTAATAAATGTCTTTTAGGCGACCATGTGGGGGATGGAGTACACCGATGAACACATCGTTCACAAACACCTACAGGTTGCGAGCCTGCTAGCGTTCCACTGGACTATCTAGAAGAGTCCGTGGTCGTCATCCATAATCCGCTAGATGACAGAATCAACAACAACAACATTGAGGCATGTCATCATTTTATCACACATCATCTATTACATCTACCCATGTTTGACCCCAACATTTTTGTAGATATAAAATACACAAACAGTATAATTCATTTAAAACATGTATACAAATCGTTCATCAGCTTAGACAACAAGTATTCAGACAATATTCCCACATATCACGTAGTTTACTGAATTACAGACCTTCGGCTTCGAGATTCCCTCGATATGTGCCCCTCCTCGTTGCACTCATAACAAACCTTCTTAGTGAACGTGCACTCGTTGGCATAGTGCCCAGGTTTTCCACATTTGAAACAAGTGACTCCTCCGTCACATTTCTCCTAGTGCTTCTTCTTGCACTTGTCGCACCATTTGGCTCACCTCCTCCAGACTTCTGCGTACCAGACCTTGAAAACTTGTTTTTCTTGTTGAATTTCGATAACCCATCAAATTTCCTTTTCTCTCCAACCTCCTCTCTCTCTAGACCCTTCTTTTTTATCTGGGTCTCCACATTCTTAGCAGCCCAGATGGCGGCTTTCGGAGTGGTTGTTTGCTTGACCATTGGATAGAAGTCCGCTGGTAATCTGAGGGAAAACTTGTTAACCTTGGAGAGTTCAGTTGGGACGAGGTGAGGAACAAGCTTCATTTTCTCTATAAGCTTGCATCATATTCTGTAATGCTCATTCTTCTCTTCTTCAGATTTTGGAACTCGTTATTGATCTCCAGAAGATCCTACTCAGAGCAGTATTGCATCTTTAACTTCACTAGAAAATCCTCCCATGACATCTTGTTCGCTTATCCTTTGGGCATTGAATCAGATAGTAGCTTCCACCAGCTCAGTACTCAAAATTTCAACAAAGGAACCGCGAGAGCGGTCTTCTGTCTGTTGCTACACTAGCAACTCTCAAACATCGTCTCCATCTCGGAGATCCAGTTCATGACCTCCACTGGCATCGGGCTTCCAGATAGACATGGTGGTTTGGATGCCATGAAATCCTTGTATTTGCATCCACATCCGTCATTTCCTCCATCCTGGCGGTTTCGCCTAACTATCGGTGGGTTCGCTTGACCAACAGTCCCACTGTAGTTTCCTCCTTCTGACTGCCCATCATTCACCTCGGGTTGTTCAATTGGTACCGTAAGTTCTTCTCGGTTCTGTTGAAGTAAACGCCTTATTTCCTCTATTTCGCGATCCAACATCAACTGGATCATCGCTTGCACTCCGTCCATGGTCATTGGCTCAGGTGCCACTTCTACAACAATAGGTATTTGGTGTATCACTGGAGGTTAAGGGCGTTGGTTCCTATTTCCATTTATGTTTACATTTCTGCTACGGGTCCTAACCATCTTGATCTATACACTGAATAAGGTGAATTTAGATCTTTATTTAGGATTGAAGTTTAAATCATCATTCTCACTCCGAAACGTTTACATTTTAGTTCTAACATCGTAGTCGTATGTTTAGAATCCTAAACACATAAGGTTTCAAGATCCAATCGGCAACAGACCATAGGTCTGAACAAATAACAACATATCAGGCTCAAAGAAATTAGCACATAAAAGCATTTTAGGCATAATTCCTAAACTAAGCTAGTGCTAACATCTCACAATCATCGCTTAGCATTCTAAGTTTAAGTCTAGAAATCCTAAAAATTCCTAGTTCACTTAAACTAATTCTCTGATATCAATTGTGACATCCCCCATTTTTGACGGCCAGAAATGACAGATTTTGTTTATGCTTTGTTTGAAAATCAGAATAACATTTTAAATAAAAGTGTTGCGGAATTTGTCCCAAAAAAAGATTTATCAAAAGCATTTTCAAAGAAATGTATTTCATTAAAAGAATCAGGATGTAATGTTCAATACATATCAAAAGCATAAATAGTACAACATAAGCCTTACTATATTATTTCGTATTTACAGGCCTATAATCCCTTATCTCTCATCCAAACATCTATGCCCATGCACCACTCCCTTTAATACAAGAAACTGAGTGGGTCAGGCTTGGGATCCTAGTGAGCACATAGAGTTTTCAACCCACAATAAATAAGTTATTTAATTTCATCAACCAACAATAACTCTATTACCCGTTCCCGTTATCCTCACTTTACGTCCCTAAACACCTATCGTAAGGGACCTAGCCTAAGGATCATCATCGGGATGGACACTACTGCTAAGCGGATTACTCAACAATAAGTTTCCTTAAGGAAACCATGTGGGGGATGGAGTACACCGATGAACACATCATTCACAAACACCTATAGGTTGCGAGCCAACTAGCGTTCCACTGGACTGTCTAGAACAGTCCGTGGTCGTCATCCATACTCCGCTGGATGACAGAATCAACAACAACAGCATCGAGGCCTCTTGTCATTTTATCACACATCGTCTATTACATCTACTCATGTTTTACCCCAATATTTTTGTAGATATAAAATACAGATACAGTTTAATTCATTTAAAACATGTATCAAAATCGTTCATCAGCATAGACAACAAGTATTCAGAGAATATGCACACATAGCGCATAGTTTATATTAAATATTTCATATCTATGTGTAAGATGAAAGTGAATATGCACTAACCTGATTAGGTGGTGACGCAGTACTCGAACAAAGCTTCGTTTACTTAAAACAACTTTGTTCAACAAAACCCAACATCATTACCACTTGTGTTTAGTCTAATATTCACCGAGACTAATTAATAGTCTAACTATTATTACTATTACATAAGTGTGACACAATAATTTTAACCCACTATATATAGACGAGGCCAGACATGGAACACCAGTGGGCAGGATCATTTTGGCATATAAGCACTTCTGAATCCAGCAACCCAAGCGGCCCTCCAAACCGGAACCCCCGTACCGCGAGTGGTTAAAAAGATATTATAATGACATTATATAACTCATAATAATATCCCAATTAAAATGTTCTAAGGAGCTAATAACATTAATATAATTATTTAAAAGATATTTTAAAATTTTCATACGCGTAGCTCACTTACAGCGGGTTTTAAAGAAAATCGCGCTTTGCTCGAAGCAGCGTTTCCAAACTGAAAGACCTTTTTTCTTGGGACTGCGGGAGCCTTGGTGCTTCCTTCGGGTGCTAGGGGTTCACCTAGGATTTAGGGGGGTTAGAAACCCTATATAGATAAAGTTTTTAGAGAGAGAAGTGAAAAAGGTGTGAGAAGCTCGGAACATTTTGCAACTACTTATAGGCTGCAGCTCGTCGGACTACGTTGGGCGTAGCCTTTTGTTATGTTGGGCGTAACTCCGGATAGGTTTGCCAGCTTCACACCAGCTGGTTCGTACATCGGATGGGATAAGGACCGAAGTACGTTGGGCGTACCTGGCCTCGTATGCGGGGCGTAGCGAAGGCGCGTGTCTTCATCCTAAGACTATCTGCGATCAACAATCGACGGATGGAAATGTGCCACATCAGCACTTTTATCATCATCTTTGCAAATTCAAGTGCAATCTTTAAAAATTTGTAACTCTCACGTACGAGCTCCGTGTTTGATGTTCTTTATATCCATACGTAGGCGGGAACATACTCTACAACTTTCGTTTAGACTACGTCGGCTAATTTTGACTTTATTTGAAAAGTTATATTATTAACAGGCCGGGACAGGATTGGTCGGTTAAAATCTCATAACTTCTTCATTCGACGTCCGTTTTCATCTGTCTTTTTATCATTACGCTACTATTAATGAGATCTTCGATTCTTGTTTAGGTTGTGTCGGCTAAAAACCGGTCGATCTAATATTCAAACTTCGGGCTGTGTACCGCTAACCTGAATCTTCGAAAAATCACAACTTTCTCCTACGAAGTCAGATTTAGGCGTTCTTTTTGTGGATGCGCTCGGTTTAATGTATTTTATGACTTTCTTTTAGATCTCTAAGGCTAAAACTCGCTCTATCGTAAATTCACTATTTACGCTTCCCGGTGTCGCGCCGGTTCCGTTGCGAAACTGCGACGGGTCATAACTTCTATCGTAAATCCGGTTTCGATGTTCTTTATATCCCCAGAATCATAGTTTCACCCATTACAACTTTATGTAAAGACATCGAGCTTATCTCACACTTTAATTTTGACGCTTATTTTTATTCTTTATTTATTATAAGTTTATAAATAAGTAATAATCACATAAATACACATAATTCACATAGTATTCAAATTTTCATATTTATTACTTGAAAAGAGTTACAACAGTTGACATAGACTATTACATCGTCTAAAAATACTTAACCATGAAACCTAGGCGTTACATGCAAAGTGTAGTTTCATGGACTAGCACCATTTTTTCATTTTTTCCTAAAGTAACTAAGATTGAGAATTTCTAAAAGTTTAGTTGCATTATAATTTCATTATACTTATTAATGAGGATTAAATTGCTATTCTACCCGTTCGACTAACGACCCTCCACGAGTCAAGGAAGCGGTGGTTAAACCGGAAACCCATTAAACCACCATTTTATAGGTAGTAACCTTATACACCCCTTATAGATCGGATTCGTGAGTGAGAACTACAAACGGTAAGACTGACTTGTCTTATACACACACACACACACACACACACATATATATATATATATAAGTATCAACTTTTAATATTATAATAGTATAAGGGTCAAATTTTTAACTTTTAAAATTCTAAGGTTTAGAATGAAATGTTTCATAAATGAGACTTTACAAATTCCAAAACTTTAGGGCAAGTTTTGTAACTCTTCAAAACTTTTGGTTTCCATAACTTATGAGTCTTAATGTTCAAGAATAAGACTTTTAATATTTCATAACTTGAGAAAAAGTTATGAAACTCTCTTCAAGAACAAATTAGATCAATCATAACTTATTTAATTATCATATAATTAGTTATTCATCAAGTTCATCTAATCTAACTCATATAGCAAAACAATTCACATCAAATAATAAAAATAATCAACATATTATCTTAAAATTTAACAATTGTATATTAATTGGATAAGGATAATCACTACCATATCAGAAAAAACATTTTTAATGATACAAAACAGTTTTTGGTAATGATCCTAATCCAATTCTTGCCAAAAACTCAAGAAAACTGCTAGCTAATGATCCAACTCGACTAGTCTGGGAATAGACTCATTGAGTTCATCATATAATTATCCAACTCGTCGAGTCCAATCATAGGACTAGTTGATTCTAGTAGTCAGAGTCCAGAAATGTTACTTTTTCAACTTTGAAAATAACACAAATGCATCAATATATAAGAAAACAATCCTAGGATCTGATACCATTGTTGGGTTTTTAGCATTATAACACTCCTATGGTGCACATGCAACCATAGATGCTTTAGATCTAAGTTTTCTCTAATTATACATGAAATTTTAATTTTCCAAAGCACACATCCTAACTAGCATACAATTTGAGATATACAACATAAAACCAAGTTAGATGAATACCTCTTAGTGTAGCATATGGTTCTTGTCCTTCAAAAGCTTTAGCACCTCAAATGTGATGCATCTAATGTGTCACAAACACCAATTGCAAAGGAGGCTTATCAGAAATAGCTAGATAGCACCAAAATCGGTTACAGTTCTTCACAAGAATGCATAGTCCCGATTTCAGGGTTAAGGGGTTGCTTTTATAGTGTGGCAAAGACTAGGGTTTCATCCATTCAAACCCTAATTCACCATGACCCTTCATATTTTTTAGGTTACATGGGTTAAACCTTCATGGACTATCATATAGGTTTTGCCAATCCCTAATTAAACATGGATCATTTGCCCAAACTATAACCATTGCTAATTTACTTAATCAGTCCTCGTAAATTTAATTAGTCTCTTTTGATCACTAAATTAATTCCAAATTAATTTTTTGATCAATATTAATTAAATAATATGATTTCTCAATTAATATATTATACTTATAATATATTAATAAATCACAAATAACCTCTTTCTCAAAAGTACATCCTATCAAATTGCTGCTGTAAAGGCAACCCAAAAGTACCATGCTACTTTCGGATGAAGTGCATACCAATTATAGTTATGGGCTTAGACACCTAATCTAACAAGAACATCAAACATAGCTTATATAATAAGCAATACATTAACAATAAATCATATATTTCCTAGTCTTACCCTACCTAACAGTAAACATATAATACTCTAAGGTTATCAAGTGAGGAACTCACCACCAAAAGCAAAAGCACCCTCCAAAGTAGTTTAAGACCCCTCTTACAGCAGGTTAACCTTCAAGCTTCCTAATAATAGCAAAACAAAGTTAAATTATGATTATTTGATACCCAAAAAATACAAATGGCTCATTGGTTCAAATTTTTAGATTTTATATAAACGTTATGGTTTGTTCGGGACCTATTATGTCCACCTTAAATTCCATATTTTGCAAAACTATATCAATGGAAATAGATCAGTTGCTTAGCTTTAAAATTATTACTTACAAGCCTCCATACAATTTGTCTATAATTTATGAATAGTTTTACAAAATTGGCTTGCAAAACAGATCATTCGAGACCACTTAAGATGGGCAAATGGTCGCTTTCACCCTAGTTAGAAGCATTTACGATTCTTGGCCAAAACTAATTACATGTAGTAGACTCAAAATGCAAAACATTGGGTACTAGTCTCGAAAGAAAAAGATATCCCAAGATTTTTCTATGATGTTTACAAGACAGTGGCAGATTGATCTAAATCATCACATTTTTCAGCACTGGTTATTAAGGGTTAAATAGCCTCTTCGCCTATTAAGTCATAACCAAAATTGATTATAAATTGGAAATTAATTTCTTAATAGTCTACCTATAGTCTTGAGTCAAAATGACAAATAATAACTCAATCCAAGTATCTAAAGTACATTGCATTAATGGGTAAACAATGTACATAGGTGTTAGGACCATCCACCATTTAGGGTTTTATATTGAATCCATTAAACATCCAACCATCACCAAGGACCTAATGCACATTCATGGAACAACACTACTCACTGTCGCCATGGTTGTGGTGGCTGCCACCACCTTAATGGATGTGGTGGTTATGACAAAGTGGTGGCGGTTATGACAAAATCGGTTTAAGACAAGAATAGGGAGCAAAGAATTGAATTTTGCATTCCTCACACATATAACTCAGCCTAAGACAACCTTAGATGAGATTATCCTTTACCAACCTCCTCTTTTCCAGTAATTAGGGCAGGGCCGACAATGGAAACAATGGTTTTCCAGCAAGGCTTTGTTGGGGCGAGTTGAGATGCTCTGCTGTTCAAAACAAAGGTTTGATTTCCTCTTTTTTTTCCATCGAGTATAAAAAAGACGCACACAAGCATCAACTTTCAGAATTTTGGCAACATTAGCCCTTCTTCCACAATTCATTTCAATACTTTATCAAAAGTAACTAAAATCCCCTTGCACAATTATCAGAACACTTTTAACCGCTAATTTAAAAATATATTATATATTGGGACGATCTGTTGATTCGATAATATTATTATTTTTATTTATACATATAATCTCCTATTAAATAACTATATGGAATAAAAATGCGGTGTTAATTAAGATAAAGTTTGCGGGATAATATGGATGTGTTCGCAAAAGATCATGACTATATATATATATATATATATATATATATATATATATATATATACAGAGAGAGAGAGAGAGAGAGGTAAAGGTTCAAATGAGAACCAAAAAAGGTTAAGAACCATAAGAACCTCTAATTTTAGATGTTTATAAAGGGTTTAGGGTTTAGGGTTTACGGTTTAGGGATTAGGGTTAAGGGTTTAGGGCTTAGGGTTTAGGGTTTAGGGTGTTTATAAAGGGTTTAGGGCTTAGGGCTTAGGGGTTAGGGTTTAGGGTTTAGGGTTTAAGGTTTAGGGTTTAGGGTTTAGGGTTATCCTAAACCCTTTATAAACATCTAAAGTTAGAGGTTCTTACGGTTCTTAACCTTTTTTGGTTCTCATTTGAACCACTCCCTATATATATATGTAATTGTAATAATATCTATGTATTAATGTTTTATGACTCCTTTTAGCTATTAGCATTCACTCCACCATAAATTGCTACATATGGACCCGCACACTCACTCTCACCCTCACTCGTACCTGTACCCATTCCTAAACCCTTATTCGTACCCAACCCAGATCACCAACCCAAAACAAATCCGAGCTTGTACATGTACCCATACCGAACCCCGAACCTTAACCCAATAACAACTGCAAACCCTTACCCAAACTAGATTTTGAACCCAAATTTATTGATCATATAATGGAAGTGTCATTGAACATGGTATGAAAGCTAGGTCCTTTGTTTAAAATATTTTTGATTAAATTTCACATCTCTTTGGGGATGAATTTTTTATTCAAACTTTTTCACCTCAAGGGTTGTATCCAGACAAAGTTCAATTTGACGTCCCTGAGATGTTACCATTACTTTTAAACGAATGGCTTGATGTCTGCATATATGTTGGGTTGGAATGTAAGTAGTTATTATTGTTTTAATTATGTACAATATCATTTAATATAGTAACTTTACATAATATATTTAAGGTATTTGTATGGGTTATTTGGAACAATCAGTGCATTTTCACTGATCTGAACTGCATTATAGATCCAAGAGTGCAAAACAAATAAGGTGGGAGTCATAAAACACATCAAAGAAGTACTTTTGCTTCAAGCAAAAACAAATATTTTCTTGCACCATATATAAAGAAATAAGATATATATTTTTTTTCATAAAACATACACACACACACACACACACACATATATATATATATATATATATATATATATATATATATATATACACACACACACACACTCACACACACATACACACAAACACACACAGACTAAACATAAAGTTGCTTATTTGTTTTATAATTTCTATTTTTGTAGGAAACATTGAACACTTTTACTCTGTTTCTAGAGAACAGAATAACATATATTATTGTGAAACATCCCAAAAATACGACCCAAAACTTTTTGTTATAATATTACTAAAAATCACAACGTCAACTATTTGATGATAAAACCATGAATCGTATGTCTCAAAATATCCTAGTAAATGTATCAATTCAAAACAGAAGTTAATATCATATTGAAATATCTACATAAAACTCCCAGGAATAAACTGCAACTATGGTGTGTGTCATGCCATCAATCCGAGCCCTACCCCTTTCTTGTGGAAGTACCTGAAACCAAAACTGAAACTGTAAGCACAAAGCTTAGTGAGCTCCCTCAAACTACCACATACCATACAATCAAATAAACACATATTGAGCCTTGCCCACTGCATTGGACCGAAGTCCGGAAACTACATCGGACCAAAGACCGGAACTAACCAGGGCCTTGCCCTCTGCATCGGACCAAAGTCCGAAAACTGCATCGGACTGAAGTCCGGAACTGACTGGGATCTTGTCCCCTGCATCGGATCAAAGTCGGGAACTAACTACATCGGATCGATATCCGGAACTGATTGGGACCTTGTCTCCTGCATCGGACCGAAGTCCGGAAACTGACTAAGGATAACATAACATAACATAAACATATCAACTAGCATAAACACATATCCTGCATACTGCATCGGACCGAAGTTCGGAACACATAACACAAAGACATGCTTGAATCACAAAGACATCAAGCACACTGAACTACTGCATCGGACCGAAGTCCGAAAATACTGCTAACTAGACGGGTCGGTATTGCAGCCGTAGATCTATTCCTACTGGAAGGAAAACTCACTTGAACTGCTGAACTCGGACGATAGCCCTCCGGCTGCTAACCGACAACTCTCTAAAACGCTGCTCCTCTAGCTCCCTGAGCAACCAATACTAATAACAACACTTAGACTAAACTGTCTTCCCAGGGTCAATTAATTCAACTTTGGTTAAAGTCCTGGTCAAAGTCAACCTTCCTGATTGACCCTACTCGCTGAGTCAACCCGTCGACTCGTCGATTTCTTATACTTAGAAAACTCCCATAACACGACTCAACTCGCCGATTCGCCCCAGGACTCGTCGAGTTGAACAATCTCTGAATTCCGTCTTGACCAACTCACTGACTCGCAACCGACTCACAGATCCGAACTTTAACTAAAAGAGGTTGGGGTTCTGCGACTTAACTCGCTGAGTCCAAGAACAGACTCGCCGAGTCTAAGGCAATCTTCAACAGACTCGCCGAGTTGTTCTTCCAACTCGTCGAGTCCATGCATATGTTCATACAACTCGTCTAGTACACCCATGTGACTTGCCAAGTCTCTCCAGTTCTCAATCCATTCAGAGGCTTTTCGAGCTATGCAGGGGCTCCAAACCATAGATCCACCCCTCTACAATCTAACCCTCACATAAAGTTGCAAACTTTACGTGAAACCAAAGAGATATAGGCCCAAAACACACTATGGCTAGGGTTAAGGACTAAGGGGCTTCACCAACAACTCTTAAACAGATACTTTATGACATTATGGACCATCACAAGCCTAGATCTGAACTCCAAACCCGAAATAGATCTCAAACAAGTTAAAGAATTCCTAAAACAACCACCAAGGACGAACCAAAAAGGAAATAGCTCAAGATAAGGGCTCCTTACCTTAAAGATGTGCCCAAAACTGATGTAGATCCCAGATCTATACAAGCCCCTTGAAGCTAGCTTCCAATTTCTCAAGCTCCTTCCACCAATTTCCTCTTCCAAGCCCCAATCTCCTCAATAATGAAGCCTCACACGAATTTAGGGTTTTTCTAGAACTCTCTGGGGGATTAGGAGGTTGTGAGAGGGACATAAATTCCTTTAAATAGGGGTGCAAAACTTAAGATTAGGGTTTTCTCATTCCAGCACCAACTCGTCGAGTCCAGCTTTAAGCCCGTAACTCAGACTTCTGAAATTTGGGATGTTACATCTTGATTCTTTAATACATCCTCGTAATATCAAGTACTACCCCTTAGGTTTATTATTGATATAGTTTTCCCGATTAAATATACATGGATGCAATGCAATGATATGATTTTATTTCCCTTTTTATCAATTTATTTTATAGTGTTTACAATAATTAATTGTGAATTAATTGCAGTATATCAAACAAAAAGAAAACTGGGAGTGTGGTTTTATAGCTACTAAACACATGCTTGATTTTTTGAGTCCATTCAATATAAATTTGAAACTATATTAAAAATTTTGAATATATTTTAAATTTCAACTTTCTATTTTGTTTGTATACGTTTATGTAATTTGTTTATTCTATTTTTCAGTTTTGGAGTATGAATGAGTTTGCTTCGACTAAGCAAATTGAAAAAATGGTTAATTGGCAAAGAGTTAGAGAATCGGACAATAAAACTAGTTAAGAGACTAATTTTAATATCAATGGTGCCAATTTTTAATTAATGGCTATTTTTGTTTAATAGTTAGTAACTATTTAATGGTGCTAATACTTTAACGATGCGGTCAAGGTTTTATGGTATGAAGTTAATTAGTGGTGTATTTTTGTTTTATAGTGCGTAACTATTTAATAGTGCTAATAATTTAATAATGCGGTGAATGTTTAATGGTGAGAAGTCAATTAATGGTAGATTTTTTGTTTAATATTGTGTAATTATTTGATAGTGTGAAATATTTTTGATGCGGGTTAGTGTTAATTTGTGAGGTGTATAGACCACTACTAGAAAATAGGCTATAGAGGACACCCATATCTAATATGGTTGTAAATAAAAACCGTAAAGGGATGAATAAATATAATACACACACTTACATCATCTAATATGGTTAATCCGATGTACTATAAACAAGATCAAATACCTAAATAAAATACACTCCAATTTTAAATAAGTATGGCTTAATAGCTAAATTGAATATGCTGAATCAGCTTCCTCCTCACATACTTAGCTTCCCCCTCCTAACCAAAAACCTTAACACCACCCTTTCTCCATCTCTACACCACTAATCGGTCCTTCACCTCCATCTTCCCTATCGCAACACCATCATTACTAGCCAGCCTCGCCTCGCACCTCCAATAATTCAATCAACCTGAAAATCCCACCACAAGACCATCATCATCATACAAATTAACCACACCTGCGGTTCAAATTTAAAGGGTAAGAGCTTTGATTTCTATTTTCGCAATAAACAAACCCATGTAGCGATTCAAATTTAAAGGGTAAGAGCTTGGATTTCTGTTTTTGCAACAGAAAAACATAGGCAGAAATACAAAGGAACTATAACTGTTTCACAAAGGATAGGAAGCGTTTTGGCTGTGATCAAGATGCAAAATTAAATGGTATGATCTCTATTTTGAAAACTTATTGTTTAATTTTAACCAGATGACCTTGGAATCTTAAAATTCAAACACCCTCTTGTTAAATACTACTTGACAGTCCTTGAGTACTAAGTTCATACTAATCAATTTCAATATATCAACTTCTTACTCACAGAGACCACATTCTCGTTTTCATCAAGCATGTCAAAATATCATATTAACTTCCATAAAACACAAACATATATAGTGCAAACATAATATGTATACTTGCTTACCGACTCCAGAAGTTGATTGCATGTTTAGAATCTTGTGCACATGTTGTTAACGCTCTGTGTAATGGAACAATCAGTGTTATCTTGTGACATCAAGATTGAGCACAAAATTATAGAATTTAAATTACTTACCATATCTTGGGAAGCCCCTTCTTGGTTGGTTCTCTCTTCTGCACTAAGGCTGCTTTTATGATACCTGGAAATGATATCCTCCACTCTGAAATATAGTTGCCACCTGAAAAAGGGGCAACTTGCAAATACAGAAAAGTAACCAACTTTGGCTGTGTTCCAAAGCTCTTCTATTTAAGGTAACATACTTCCAATTTTCTATTTTGGTGAGCAGTTGTTGCCAGAGAATGTCATTGCCACATCAAGGTATACTTTATCATTTTGACTAATGATATGCAGATAACAGGGTTCACAAATACTATGATAATTAAGTTGATAATTATGCTAAAATTAATCTAAAATAATAATAATAATAATAATAATAATAATAATAATAATAGTTAATTAGAAAAAACGAAAATGAAAATGAAAACAAAAAATAAATTAAAGTGGTATCAAACCTAGCTGAATTAACTTAGAAGTAAGTATTACTCCATCCGTCCTAAAATTGTTGTCCACAGACAAAATTATTGGAATCTTAAAATTCAAACACGGCCTTGTTAAAATCAAACATTGGAATGACAAATACTACTTGATATTCCTTGAGTACTGCACGCTCTTGGAGTTGTACGTTACTAAAAACAACTGACCGATTGATAGAACAAATAGTTTATATTTATATTTTAAATTTGATACCACTTTAATATTAATAATCTATTAAAATTTCATTCAATTTATTTTATTTAATTGTATCTTGACATTTGATAATTTTGTACCTATAATAGCAATGCACTTACACTTCACTACAAATATAAGCATTATAATATTATTTGTAAATAAAAGAAAATACACTATTATTATTTTTTGGGGTGACTCTAATCATTTCTTTTTGTGGTATTTTTTTTACACCGATGTATCGTGAAACTTGGATGTATGGACTACTAAGGGCTAGCAGTGAATATGTACATAACCTCAAGAAATTTCTTAAAGTTGTTGAGGATCATCCGGTTCACAGAGGAGAATGATACATTTGGTGTCCTTGTAAAATGTCCCAAAATTGTAAAAAGGTCTATGATTTGGATGTAATAGAAGAACATCTGATATGTGAAGGATTTATGAATGGATATACGTGTTGGCCACTACATGGTGAGTTATTGATTGATTATAACACAATTGATTCCGAATCTAATTATGATGATATAGATGATTCAGAAGATGAAATCCATGATAACATAGATGACATGTTAGATGATATTGAAGATAATGTGTCTGATAGAGATTATGAAAATTTTCAATAATTGTTTGAAGACGTTGAAAAACCTTTGTATGACGGTTGCATGAAATTTACCAAGCTTTCTGTAGTCCTAAAATTGTTTAACCTAAAAGAAAATAATGGTTGGAGTGATAAAAGTTTCACAGAACTGCTAGGAGTTATACATGAAATGCTCCATGAAAGTAATAAGTTACCTGTTTCACTGTATCAAGCGAAAAAAATAATGTGTGCAATGGATTTGGAAATCGAAAGAATACACGCATGTCCAAATGATTGTATATTGTATAGAAATGAGCATGCAAATCTACATGAATGTATTACATGTGGAAGATCGTGTTATGTGTGGAAGAAACAAACATAATATAATAATGATGTGACAAAGAATGGCCACCCTGCCAAGTTATTATGGTATTTTCCCATTGTACCAAGACTGAAACGATTGTTTGCAAATGCCAAAGACGCAAAATTATTACGTTGGCATGCTGAGAAGCGTAAAACAGATGGAAAGATGAGACACATGGTCGATGCTCCGCAATGGAACAACATTTATCATGAATTTGAAGAATTTGGTGATAAGATTAGAAATCTTCGATTCGGACTTAGTGCAGATGGAACTAATCCGTTCAAACACATTAGAAGTAGTCACAGCACATGGCCGGTTCTTTTTTGCATATATAATCTTCCACCGTGGTTATGTATGAAATAGAAATACATCATGATGTCTTTGCTAATTCAAGGTCCGAAACAACCTGGTAACGATATTGATGTGTTTTTGGCTCCATCAATTGACGACATGAAAGAATTATGGAACTCGGGATTTGAAGTGTATGATGCATTCAAGAAAGAGTATTTCTAGCTACATGTGATGATTTAATGCACTATAAGTGATTTTCCAGCCGACATAAATTTGTCCAGATAAAGTACAAAAGGAAAAAAGGCTTGTCCAGTTTGTGAAGAGGACACATTGTCGATGTGGTTGAAAAACTGTATAAAAATGTATACATGAGACCATCGATGATCGCTTCCAAAGAATCACTTGTACCATACCCATGGAAACTTGTTTGATGGTAAAACCAAGGAAGAAGATATGAATCTCCCAATGGATGGAAAAATGTCATTTTCCCGAGTTCAAATTTAAAGATTGTTTTTGGAAAAAGCAATAAAAACAATCAGTTGACCAACTGGAAGAAGAGGTCTATTTTTTGAGAATTACCTTACTGGAAAACGTTGGATGTCCAACATTGTCTTCATCCTATGCATATTACAACAAATGTTTCTAAAATCTTAACAAGCTTGTTGTTGAACATTCCTAAAAAATCAAAGATGGGCTTAGTGTTCGAGATCACATGGTTATAATGGGAATTCGACTAGATCTTGCTCCTATTAATAAAGAAGGAAGACATACATATCTACCACCAACTTGCTATATATTGTCTAAAGATGAGAAAACAAAGTTTTGTAAATGCCTACATGGTATCAAGGTGTCATCTGGCTATTATGCAAACATCAAGAAGTTGGTGTCAATGAAAGACTTGAAATTGATTGGTATGAAGTCACATGATTATCATGTTTTAATTACACATATGATCCCTATTGCAATTCATGGAATACTTCCAGACCATGTCTCACATACAGTAACAAAGCTTTGCTTGTTCTTCAACATGATTCATTCGAAAGTGATTGATCCTGAAGTTTTGGACTCATGGCAACATGATATTATCATCACTCTCTGTAAACATGAAATGTACTTTCCACCTTCCTTTTTTGATGTCATGGTTCACATTTTTATCCCATATTGAAAGAGAAATAAAGGCTTACGGTCCAGTGTTTCTGCGATACATGTACCCTTTCGAGAGATATATGTGTGTCTTAAAAGGATATGTAAGGAACCGACATCGACCAGAAGGCAATATTATTAGAGTATATGTCACACCCCAAAACCGGAACGACGGAAACGTTCTGGGGTGGATGACGTCATGTCAAGTATCACAACACATGATTATAGTAATCAAAGTACAACAAAACATTGCATTAATAGTAATAATTTTACATGGTTACATTACAAGTATTCAAAGTATACAAGTAAATATAATAAATACAGCAAGGTACTAAGCCATCTTCATCAACAGCTCCGGGGGTGTACCTGTCTAATTGCTGACCTGAGAATACAAGTTATTTGAAAAGCGAGTATCAGCATTTTTACGAATGCTGGTGAGTTCATAAGATTTAGCGTCATTTAGTCAAATAACTTTATAAAGTAGTAGTTTAAGTGTTTTCTGTGTATTAGTGTTCTTTCCAAAAAATCCTATATTTTCTTTAATAAAAGCAGCCTTCTACCAAGACTGGTCAGTGTAATGTGGTAAAAAGGAAGTTTCTCTTAATTTCTATTATTATCAAAATACTGAATTTGATTATTAAAGAAAGCAAGAGACATCAGGGAATAACATATGCCTCAGCAGTGAGGACTGCTGACTAAGGCAAAAGAAACATAGACTCCAGGAGAGTATCGAACTAACGACAAGCCTGGCTCAGTCTAACAAATGGAGACATAGACCCCAGAAGGTACCAAATGAAAGGTACAGCTGGTAAGGTCTAAAACAGTGAACACAGACCGAAGAAGATACCAAATGAAAGGTACATCTTGCAAGGTGAAAACAAAGACTACCGACCGCAGACAGTATCAAAGGAAAGACACATCTAGCAAGGTCAAAACAGTGAAGACAGACCGCAGACGATACCAAATAAAAGGTACATCTCGCAAGGTCAAAACAGTGAAGACAGACCGCAGACGATACCAAATAAAAGGTACATCTCGCAAGGTCAAAACAGTGTGACTTTGAAAAAGGCGACATCAGTATACAGTGTAAATCGCTGACGAAATACCGTTACCTTAAAGCCATGAATTATAAGGCAACTCAGGATACTCGTAACCATACTGACTAGAGTTCCAGACGCCCTACAAGCATCTATATAATGTGACATTTGTCACCCCTTGGCTTGGTAGGCCGTGGACTGTAGCTAGCAGTCAGGGTGCGGGGTTGTCAATCCCGTATAGGCCTATACACACAATGTCCGCTCTCCCTACAGGAGACTCTGGTTACCAACTAGACGACGGAGAAGGCCGCGTCCCGAAGATGCATCCCAAATAGAGGATAGTGTGTTACTAGGAGGGAGTGGGTTTCCAATGTAAGTGTAGACTAGAGGTAGAGACTCTTAACAGAACTGACTAGAGAATTTCATATATGTCCATACTCATATACATAGTATATAACTAATGAACCAAACGACTTTCGGACGGCCACCCGATCCCACCAGACCACATCTCAACGAAGAAAAGGAAATCGGGCGGATGAGTCTTCCTAAGTCTTTCAATCGTTACTTATATGTATCTATATAGGCACAGACGTACATCTAACTACGACTGAGCGTGTAATAATTGAAGACATATCATCGTGGTGTGAATTCATACAGTATGGAATAACAGAATCGTAAAGTATAAGTGTATCAAGTATAAGTGATTCTTGTGAAGTAGGAGTGTCTAACGAGTGAAGTAGGAGCGGTCGCAAGTGAAGTAGAAGTGTCGAACAAGTATAAGCGTATCACGAAGTAGAGGCGACAATAAGCGAAGTAGAAGCGTATCAAGTATAAGTGAAGTAGAGTCGTTATCAAGTGTAAGTGAAGAAGAAATCGTATCACTAAGTAAGAGCGTGAATAAGTATAAGCGTCATCAGGTATACGCGACTACAAATATAAGTGGAAGCATTACCGAGTAGGAGTATAAAATAAGTATAAGCGAAGCAGCAGTATTTAACAAGTAAAAGTATACGTCTAAAAAGGAAATCTTTAATGAAAAGCCTTTATGTACAGAGAAAATCCCAAATTGTATTCTTTTGTAAAATATGTTTAAAAACCTTAGAGGATCTTTCATAAACCAATTTAAAATGAATTTGGATAAATCAGTATAAGTAAAAGTTATGAAATAAGTAAAGTTCATTATAGTGTCCCACTCGGTAAAACAGTGTAAAGTGGTAAAATTTTGCGCATGCAGGTTATCAATCACATGTGACTGATATGATAACTGGCATGTTTAACTTGTATTCCCCCCCCCCCCTATAAAACATTTAGAAAAAGGTTCATTCAGGGGCATGAACTCACCTGGTGTAAGTAGGTCCAACGAGAGTTCTGTTTGGGCGTTCGGTGCCACGTAAGGACTCGAACACACTCAATGACCTATTTAACATATGATAACATATGTTCACATACAATTAGTATATTTAATGCCAATTACACAAATATACGCGCTCAAAGGAGCGGAAAACACTTTTGGTTAAGTGTTTGGGGTCCCGGGTAGTGTTTAAGGGTGCTAAGGGTCTCCTATCAGTTGTGGAACTTCGCTAAACTCAAATATCAAGTGTGTGAATGGGTTTAAAGCATTCACATGGACCAATTTGGAGTTTACGGCCTAACTCAAGGGAGTTTACGGCCGTAAACTCCCAAGGTCATATTCTTGGGTGTTTGATGCTTCTAGCTTGCTCATTGATTTATTCTAAGCACTTTTCCCAAAAGGCATGAGTGGGTTTGAGGCCTCTAAGGGCATGATCTATGAGTTTACGGCCAAGGGACCACTCCTAAAGGATTTTACGGCCGTAAACTCTAATCCTTAGAGTTTTGGGAAGTTTAAAGCCCCTAATGCCTCTCTAGCAATATATAATGAAGTGTGATGCCATTTTGGGGGATTAAAACTACCATTTGAGTGTGTTTTGGGGAGTTTACGGCCTAGAAAATTTCTTGGGCCATAAACTCCTTTTAATCCCTCAATTTCTTGTGTTTAAGTCCTTAAATCCTTCCTAGTATTTTATGGTAAATGTCTAAGGCCATTTGGGGGACAAAAACCAACATTTTGGCTTGGTTTGGGGAGTTTACGGCCTTGGCATAGACTTGGGCCATAAACTCCTTTTTATCCTTCATTTTGATGTGTTTAATTGATCCAAACCCCAAATACTAAGTCCCTAAATTATGTATGAAGTCTAAGGGTGGTTTGGGAGTGTATTTGGGATATTTAAACAAGGTTTAGAGGTGTTTACGGCCTAAGCATGTGCTTGGGCCGTAAACTCTCTTTTATGCCCCAAAATGATTGTTTTAAATGTGCAAACACTCCTAGGCTAATTCTTCTATTTATTTCCAAGCCATTAGGGACAAGTTTGGGTCATTTTGGCCTTGTTTAAGGGGTTTACGGCCTAAGGAGGAGCTTAGGCTGTAAACTCCTTTCTAACAGCTTCTAAGTCCGAATTTTGGGCTATAAACATGAATCAATATGTTTAGAATAAGCTAGGGTAAGCGGACTTACAATTTGAAAGCGTTTGGTTGCGGATTCGGGGCAAAAACGGGTCTAGAGAGAGAGTATAGAGAGAGAGTGTGTAAAAAGTGTCCAATAGACTCCACTTACCCTTATATAGGGTTTTGAGTCGGGGCTCAGTGGGATTTTACCCGATACTACCGTCAAACGGGGCTTTTGGTCGCACCCGATTTAGTGGTCGTAATAATAAAACTTGACATTTTCCAAATAAATGGAAATGTGTGTCATGTGTTTTTATTCCCTTATATCACGAATTATCGGCATATACACTATAAAAAAATGGGATGTTTATTGAATTGATGCCCTCTAACTAACGGAACTTTTATACTGAGGAATATTTCGTTAACAGTAACGGGGAAAATGTAACGGGAACACTTGGGTTGTCACATCATTCCCCCGTTAGATGGAATTTCGTCCCAAAATTCAGGTCTAGGCAAGGAAGTAGGTATGAATGGCCAAGCAGAGGTAAGGAAATACTCCCTATACGGTTGTCCTCGCATACCCAGGTGAGCTCTAGTCCGTGTTTGCCATTCCAACAGACCTTCACGCACGGGATGCGGACTCCGTTTCGAGTAGCTAGTGAGTTCCGCCTGGTGTATCTACGAGGTTAGGGTTCTCAATGGATTCTATCAAGATGAGTGGCGTACAAAGAGTGATGTCGGGTAATCACATATCAAGACTATGAAGTGGACCGATCGAGTGTGAGTCTTGTGGTATATCCGAAAGTAGTAGCGGTTTGAAAAGGGTTGGACTAAGTCTCCATGAGTATTCTCATATGGTCCTAGGCTCTCGGAAGGGTAGAGCTTTTCAGTACCTAGAACATAGTGTACTTCTATGGCAAGATCATCACTGGCGTGATCACCATTCCGAAGTTCCTAACGTTCTCACTCGTACTGTGTGTGTATGGTTCTTCAGATTGGTTCTTAGAATGCTCGAGTGGTCTTTGGTCTCGCGTTTCCTATCAACGGGCTGATAGAGACTTTCTAGATCGCCGAGTGGGTTGCGTGTATGGTTATCAGGTTGCTGTAGAGTGTCTATCTCAATCTCGTGCAAAGTGGATCTGCACTTAAGAATCTCGAGATACGGAAACCCTGAGGGTCGGAGAGATAGGGTTTCACCAGACGAGTGTTGGACTATCTCGGGAGGCGGTTCTACTATCTCTGCGTGAGATAGTATTCGTGGAACACCTAATAGTCCAAGGGTTCTCCAAGACTTGATTTATTCCCGTGCGGAAAGTGCATATTCCTGCATAACCCTTCGACTAACACCAGGGCTGGCATCCAGTCAATAATCTCTTCGGGATCTGGGTTACGAGGTTTAACAAAGCTACTTTCGCACTTTGACCGAATATTCTTGGCTGCGAAGGTTATCATGTGGTTCTTGGTATACTAGTGTTCACTTCAGAGAGTGTATTCTATCGTCTACCGGGCGACGACGGTTTCCTCCATGCGAGGGTGTGGAGGATGATAGGCACCACTCGTCTATAACGAGGTGGACGAAGTGCCTGAGCAATGCGAGCATATACTGCAACTACTCATCCGAAGGTTCTGGGTTTTCATGGTCTAGGTTGAATCTAGTGAGTATAGAATCTTCTCACTCGGAACTTTTAAGAGCTCAACCCGTAGTGATTTTCTTGACTCGGGTTCCTATTTTATGGAATAGGGTGAAAGTGTTTTGCGAAGAGGTCCGTGGTGGGGCTCATGCCTAGCCTAACCACAAATACCGGGTGTATGCGAGCAGTGTACAATTGAGGTCGGCGGGATGTTCAGCTGTGCGACTCCACCCCAAACCCACAACCCAACGAGGAACAGGGAATAGGGAGGAAACACACACCTTAAATCTTTTTGATCTCAATTATATGCCACCCTTATGCATATACCTGGTTATAGCGGTCAGTCCCATGAGTTCTATCTTCTGCGTTCACGAACCTGATGTGCAAGGTGCGAGGGGTCTCTCGGGGGAATCTACGAAGTATGCTTCGGTCGGTTGTTGTCTTCTAGAGTCTCTGCAATGTCCTTCGCTTCGGTGTTCATCTGAATACGAGGGGTCGGTCGATGGCGCGTGGTACCCTCCCTTGGGTACCTTGGAAGGTCTGAGATAAGAGGAACTATTGACGGATCGCATTAGTTTTGTTTATTTGTGTTATGTTTAGGTTTGGAAGAACCTTTATTTGCCGATATGGCTATGGAGAAAGCTCTTTTTACACAGCACTAAGAATGTACGCATGGTTGCACGAAGTCAAACCATGATCAATAGAGTCGTCGAAGTTGGGACACTCCGACATGATGTAAAGTGAAGATCGATAGAGTCATGTGTCGAACAGGCACACTAGTTCTAGGCGTCTCGGGTTCCGTCCTATGTATCACTACCGCGGATACTTGGACCGATAGAGTCGACGCGGAACTCTAGAGAGTTCTAAGTGTTTCCGAATAGAGTATCTTTTCATAAATGGATTCTCACGAGGCATTTCTATAATCGCCTCACATATACTAGTCATGTATATTTAAGGTGGGGAGGACTGTTGACTGAGCGACCCCACCCTAAATCCACAACCAAACGAGGAACAGGAAATGAGGCGGCATTCGCTCACTCTAGGTCCGTCCATCTTAAATAGACATGGTCGTAACGTATACGTTTAGCCACTATAGTTTTACCTAATGAATTTTTAAATTTTATAACAGTGCTGCGACTTTCACCTTACTGGAAAGAATTTGCATTTGAATTAGTCTTTTATTGTTCTTAGCTTAGTTATCCGAGATCGAGAGACGTACCAAAAATCTACCGAGTTCCTTGACGTTTCTCCCTAAGCAGTAGTGTCAGGCCCCTTCTGTGTCTTTGTCTTTCCCTTCGGTTGGGCAGTCCTTCTTGAAGTGTCCAAACTCGCCACATAGGCGGCAAACCTGAGTGGCCGCCGCATTGGCGATTGGTGCAATACATTCCACCGGAGTTCTCCATACACGAGCAGTATGCCCCTTCATGTTGCACCTAGCACAATAGAGTTCCCGGCAGGCACCATGATGATGGTAGCTGCACTTGCTGCAGTGGGGAAGGTCTCCTAGATACGGTCTTTTGGAGTCGGGAGGGAAGGGTTGACAGGGGTACAGACTGCCTCAGCTCGTTGCCCTTCGGAAGGTCCTTGAGCCGAGGTACTTGCCTCCTCTATCTTGAGTTTTCTCTTTAGTGGGTTCGGTGAAGGTTCTTGGGTAACTGGGTATGAAAGTGTTGGTTGATGCTGTCCATTGTCAGGATTGGAATTCCCGATGGGCACCTTGCTAACATTGGCGTTGTTAGCATTTAGGTGATCCATGATAGCTGCTACGGCTGCAGAGACTGCAGCTTGGAACGTAGCTTCATCGAATAAGAGAGTGGGTTTCTTGCTTGCGGATTGGTTGCGCTTCTTCGGTGGCACGGTTTTTCCTACACGGAAAGGAATATAAGGTAATGAAAGACGATAGTTAACCCTGGACATTTCTGTCCTGAACGTATTAGGCATAATATTTTTCCTGTGCCTCGGGTATTGGTTGTCTGAGTGTCGACCTACATCCCTATGATGTAGTCCTGGTAATCGAAGTGGGTGTATGAATATCAGAAAAAGGCCATAAGATGCGATTCGTTCCTACTAAGTTACCTTTATACTGAGAATGGTTTCATTCTCCGGCCTGGAGAGATTTGAGAACACTTCGGAACGAAGCTGCGGAAAGAGAGGCTCATGAGGGCTTATGGATAAACAACCTCACAGAGGTGTGGGGATCCGCTCTAAGTGCATTACTGGCAACGGGAACAAGGCGATTTACCTAACACGTAGCGTGAGCAGTATAACCACTAACTCACTAAATTGTATTATTTTATGGGTGTATTAGCGTGACGAACACGAGGAAGAGACACTTCTCGGGGTTCCACGTACTGGCTCCCTCGGTCTGCCTCGTATCTTTGACTGGAATTGGCGTTGGTTTCCTTCGGGTAGTTACCTAAGATTCTCTTCGCGTATGGATATATTGAATTTCTACTCCGCCTTCCTTCTGACTCCGACTATGGGTGTCATTACTTCATGATGGATGAGTGGAATCTCGGAAGTTTAGGAGAATCTCTTCACTGGTGTCCCTAAAAGATATAGGCACTTGGTGAATTCAATAGTCTCGCCCTAGTTCATTTATTTCCGAACTAGAAATCTTCTCAATGAACTTCTTCGGGGTCAGAATCAACTCTTCTGTTACGCACTGAAGTGGGTAGGGTTTTTCTACAGGGTTCGTGCGAGAATGGAAATGTCTAAAGAATCCTAAGAGATTATTAACATTTCACTGTGTGATCCATATCGAGTCCTGCTATGATTACACAGGGTGTACAAATCATATATAGCTTAGATCCGATAGGCCTTCGAATATGTGATACTACTCTAGAACCACATCCCAACGAGGAAAAGGTAATAGAGCGAAACCACACATTCTTAGCCTATGGGATCCTTATTATACATAACCTTGGAAGTATACCCTCTGTAGTTGTAGGTATATCAATGAGGATCTTTTTAGTTATTCACGCAAGGTTGTTTATGATTCCTAAAAGTACCCCTATGGTATTTTAATTCTTGTTTGATTCTTATCTTCTGAATATGATTATGGGATTAGTGTGAATCTTTTAGCGTTATAAAATACTACTATAGTATTTTAACTTTATGTTTGGCTCTAGCATCCCTAATTGGTAAGTTTCAGACCTGTTGTACGCCACTACCACTCCCAAGCACACGTTCATCGCATCTCGGATAAACGTAGTTGATCAGGTTACATTTATTCCAGCTTACGATTACATAACTGCCCAGGTTTGACTGTAGTGCATAACATTTGAAGACTTTTATTCTTGTTGTTCTTGTGATACTTGTGTTCGAGTGTTTAGATTCTGGATGTTATTATACTTTGGTAAAATATGGTTATATTTTAAAGTATAATTTACTGGTCAGAGTGTTTTATCCCATTGCATTTATAGGTTGTATATCTTTTATGAATTGATATACTTAGCTCACTATAAACAATACTCTGATACCAATCTGTCACACCCCAAAACCAGAACGGCGGAAACGTTCTGGGATGGATGACGTCATGTCAAGTATCACAACACATGATTATAGTAATCAAAGTACAACAAAACATTTCATTAATAGTAATAATTTTACATGGTTACATTACAAGTATTCAAAGTATACAAGTAAATATAATAAATACAGCAAGGTACTAAGCCATCTTCATCAACAGCTCCGGGGGTGTACCTGTCTAATTGCTGACCTGAGAATACAAGTTATTTGAAAAGCGAGTATCAGCATTTTTACGAATGCTGGTGAGTTCATAAGATTTAGCGTCATTTAGTCAAATAACTTTATAAAGTAGTAGTTTAAGTGTTTTCTGTGTATTAGTGTTCTTTCCAGAAAATCCTATATTTTCTTTAATAAAAGCAGCCTTCTACCAAGACTGGTCAGTGTAATGTGGTAAAAAGGAAGTTTCTCTTAATTTCTATTATTATCAAAATACTGAATTTGATTATTAAAGAAAGCAAGAGACATCAGGGAATAACATATGCCTCAGCAGTGAGGACTGCTGACTAAGGCAAAAGAAACATAGACTCCAGGAGAGTATCGAACTAACGACAAGCCTGGTTCAGTCTAACAAATGGAGACACAGACCCCAGAAGGTACCAAATGAAAGGTACAGCTGGTAAGGTCTAAAACAGTGAACGCAGACCGAAGACGATACCAAATGAAAGGTACATCTTGCAAGGTGAAAACAAAGACTACCGACCGCAGACAGTATCAAAGGAAAGACACATCTAGCAAGGTCAAAACAGTGAAGACAGACCGCAGACGATACCAAATAAAAGGTACATCTCGCAAGGTCAAAACAGTGAAGACAGACCGTAGACGATACCAAATAAAAGGTACATCTCGCAAGGTCAAAACAGTGTGACTCTGAAAAAGGTGACATCAACATACAATGTAAATCGCTGACGAAATACCGTTACCTTAAAGCCATGAATTATAAGGCAACTCAGGATACTCGTAACCATACTGACTAGAGTTCCAGACGCCCTACAAGCATCTATATAATGTGACATTTGTCACCCCTTGGCTTGGTAGGCCGTGGACTGTAGCTAGCAGTCAGGGTGCGGGGTTGTCAATCCCGTATAGGCCTATACACACAATGTCCGCTCTCCCTACAGGAGACTCTGGTTACCAACTAGACGACGGAGAAGGCCGCGTCCCGAAGATGCATCCCAAATAGAGGATAGTGTGTTACTAGGAGGGAGTGGGTTTCCAATGTAAGTGTAGACTAGAGGTAGAGACTCTTAACAGAACTGACTAGAGAATTTCATATATGTCCATACTCATATACATAGTATATAACTAATGAACCAAACGACTTTCGGACGGCCACCCGATCCCACCAGACCACATCTCAACGAAGAAAAGGAAATCGGGCGGATGAGTCTTCCTAAGTCTTTCAATCGTTACTTATATGTATCTATATAGGCACAGACGTACATCTAACTATGACTGAGCGTGTAATAATTGAAGACATATCATCGTGGTGTGAATTCATACAGTGTGGAATAACAGAATCGTAAAGTATAAGTGTATCAAGTATAAGTGATTCTTGTGAAGTAGGAGTGTCTAACGAGTGAAGTAGGAGCGGTCGCAAGTGAAGTTGAAGTGTCGAACAAGTATAAGCGTATCACGAAGTAGAGGCGACAATAAGCGAAGTAGAAGCGTATCAAGTATAAGTGAAGTAGAGTCGTTATCAAGTATAAGTGAAGAAGAAATCGTATCACTAAGTAAGAGCGTGAATAAGTATAAGCGTCATTAGGTATACGCGACTACAAATATAAGTGGAAGCGTTACCGAGTAGGAGTATAAAATAAGTATAAGCGAAGCAGCAGTATTTAACAAGTAAAAGTATACGTCTAAAAAGGAAATCTTTAATGAAAAGCCTTTATGTACAGAGAAAATCCCAAATTGTATTCTTTTGTAAAATATGTTTAAAAACCTTAGAGGATCTTTCATAAACCAATTTAAATTGAATTTGGATAAATCGGTATAAGTAAAAGTTATGAAATAAGTAAAGGTCATTATAGTGTCCCACTCGGTAAAACAGTGTAAAGTGGTAAAATTTTGCGCATGCGGGTTATCAATCACATGTGATTGATATGATAACTGGCATGTTTAACTTGTATTCCCCCCCTATAAAACATTTAAAAAAAGGTTCATTCAGGGGCATGAACTCACCTGGTGTAAGTAGGTCCAACGAGAGTTCTGTTTGGGCGTTCGGTGCCACGTAAGGACTCGAACACACTCAATGACCTATTTAACATATGATAACATATGTTCACATACAATTAGTATATTGAATGCCAATTACACAAATATACGCGATCAAAGGAGCGGAAAACACTTTTGGTTAAGTGTTTGGGGTCCCGGGTAGTGTTTAAGGGTGCTAAGGGTCTCCTATCAGTTGTGGAACTTTGCTAAACTCAAATATCAAGTGTGTGAATGGGTTTAAAGCATTAACATGGACCAATTTGGAGTTTACGGCCTAACTCAAGGGAGTTTACGGCCGTAAACTCCCAAGGTCATATTCTTGGGTGTTTGATGCTTCTAGCTTGCTCATTGATTTATTCTAAGCACTTTTCCCAAAAGGCATGAGTGGGTTTGAGGCCTCTAAGGGCATGATCTATGAGTTTACGGCCAAGGGACCACTCCTAAAGGATTTTACGGCCGTAAACTCTAATCCTTAGAGTTTTGGGAAGTTTAAAGCCCCTAATGCCTCTCTAGCAATATATAATGAAGTGTGATGCCGTTTTGGGGGATTAAAACTACCATTTGAGTGTGTTTTGGGGAGTTTACGGCCTAGACAATTTCTTGGGCCATAAACTCCTTTTAATCCCTCAATTTTTTGTGTTTAAGTCCTTAAATCCTTCCTAGTATTTTATGGTAAATGTCTAAGGCCATTTGGGGGACAAAAACCAACATTTTGGCTTGGTTTGGGGAGTTTACGGCCTTGGCATAGACTTGGGCCGTAAACTCCTTTTTATCCTTCATTTTGATGTGTTTAATTGATCCAAACCCCAAATACTAAGTCCCTAAATTATGTATGAAGTCTAAGGGTGGTTTGGGAGTGTATTTGGGATATTCAAACAAGGTTTAGAGGTGTTTACGGCCTAAGCATGTGCTTGGGCCGTAAACTCTCTTTTATGCCCCAAAATGATTGTTTTAAATGTGCAAACACTCCTAGGCTAATTCTTCTATTTATTTCCAAGCCATTAGGGACAAGTTTGGGTCATTTTGGCCTTGTTTAAGGGGTTTACGGCCTAAGGAGGAGCTTAGGCTGTAAACTCCTTTCTAACAGCTTCTAAGTCCGAATTTTGGGCTATAAACATGAATCAATATGTTTAGAATAAGCTAGGGTAAGCGGACTTACAATTTGAAAGCGTTTGGTTGCGGATTCGGGGCGAAAACGGGTCTAGAGAGAGAGTATAGAGAGAGAGTGTGTAAAAAGTGTCCAATAGACTCCACTTACCCTTATATAGGGTTTTGAGTCGGGGCTCAGTGGGATTTTACCCGATACTGCCGTCAAACGGGGCTTTTGGTCGCACCCGATTTAGTGGTCGTAATAATAAAACTTGACATTTTCCAAATAAATGGAAATGTGTGTCATGTGTTTTTATTCCCTTATATCACGAATTATTGGCATATACACTATAAACAAATGGGATGTTTATTGAATTGACGCCCTCTAACTAACGGAACTTTTATACAGAGGAATATTCCGTTAACGGTAACGGGGAAAATGTAACGGGAACACTTGGGTTGTCACAGTATATGTTGCAGAGGAAGTGACCGAGTTTTGTACAAACTATCTGAAAGGATTCAACAATATTGGAATAGCGCAATCACGTCATGAAGGTAGACTTCAAGAAGTTTGTATAATTGGATCGAAAGTGGTAATTCCTAATCGAGACAAATTCCACATGGCACACTTTACAGTCCTGCAACACATGACATCTGTTTCTCCTTATGCAAAGGAACACATGGAAATGTTACGATCAAGAAATAGTAGGAGGATCGAAAAATGGTTGGCTAAAGATCATATTAAAAAATTTCCACAATGGTTGAAAGATAAGGTGAAAGTAAACTGAAGAACAAAAGATGTTGATAGATTAGTGTGCAAGTGTTGGGGTATGGTCTGCAAAATGTTGTGTCAACATATCAAAGCTATGACATTAATGGGTATACATTTAATACCCAAAACCAGGATAGAAAGAACTCACTACAAAATAGTGGAGTGACACTAATAGCCCTGTTGACCGAATACTCTAGTGTAAATCATGAGGAAGGTCACATATAGCCAAAGACTTGTATTATGGTGTCATTCAAGAAATTTAGGAATTGAATTATGATTCCTCCGTTGTAGTACCCGTGTTCAAGTGTAATTGGGTTGACAATCGAAGAGGTGTTAAAGTTGATGAAGACGATTTCACACTTGTCAACCTTTCTACAATGGCTTATGTATCTGAACCGTTTAATCTAGCTAAGCAAGCAAACCAAGTATTCTTTGTTGAGGACCCCATGGACACGTGATGGCACATACTTCTTCATGGTAAACGACGTATACTCGGAGTTGAAAATGTCGTGGACGAGGAAGAATATAACCAATTTGATGACCTACCTCCATTTTCTATCGATATTCCATCTATGAATGTTGATATTAATGACGTTGCTTACTTAAGATCAGACCATAACGAAGGATCATATGTTGAAGAAAGGTAATAAACCCTCTTTTTAATCTAAAAATAAAAAAATTATAAACCCACAAGATATCACGTCTATGAGATGTGAATAGAATTGTAGGGGTGAAACAAATCATGTCATCAATGATCTTGTTGATGTGATGAATTTTCATTAGGAAAAACAATTTTTTCTTGCACCATACTGGGAAAGGTATGATATTCTAAATGTCTTTACTGTTATACGATATTTTTAATCAAAAATTTTTTATGTTTAATTTTCTTAATCTTTATTAGGAAACATTGGATGTTGATAGTGATTTGTCCTCATCAATATAAAAGCTACATTTTTTATTCCGCCCGAGGGACAAAGACATTGAAAGACTACACAATAGTTGAACATGTGAATAAGTTAGAAATTTATTATTTTAGTATTTGAAATGATATATCTTTTTATAAATTTTAACAAATCATTGTTGTTTATTTTTGTTTTAGGGCTTTTACAAGGTTTAAAAGAACAAAAACCAAAAAATCACGTTTGTGTCCAATGACTTGGATTTTCACCAAGGTAATTAATCTTATTAACTAATATATATATATATATATATATATATATATATATATATATATATATATATATATATAAAGAAAACTCTCATACATATATAATCGTTTTAGTGCAGTCAATAATTGTCCGATTGGGAGTGTCGTTACTAAGTTATGAACCGGATGCATGAGTTTGTACTTTTTCGACAACATAGATTTCCGAAAGTAGTATATCATTAGACATTTTTTTGCATTTTTGTTTATTGTACTAAAGGCTCACCTTTGTTAAATAACAATTTTTTATCTTAATTTGTTTGTAGAACATTTGGAAGGACAAAAAACCATTTTCTAGTGAGGAATTGGATGAACGTGTTAAAACATGGATGAGAACTTTTGGTGATAAAGTGAAGCCTTTTCCATGTTAACGATTAGTTGTTCTATATACATTGTTATAATTTGTTATGTTTTTCAAAAAAACATTTTATAGTAAGAAATTGGATGAAAGTTTTTTTTAAATGGAAAATGATATATATAAAAGTAGGATGCTATATTTTGTGTTTTATTGTGGAAGTGTGCAGATTTCCTGTTATGGAGGTTGTTGTTATGGATATTTTGTATAAAACTTTTGTAAGGTATACAAACATCCTTGTATTTCATGTTGTATTTGTGCATAATTTTTATGTTCCAGAGAAGTTTTCACCCTTGCATTGCTATATATGAAGATGTTAATGGCAGGATGGTCTTATAATTTGAGTTTTCTTCATTAGAAGTTATTTGAGATTTTGAATCTTAAGTTTTCTTGTTTTTGTAGGCATACAATTAATTAGCCACAAAAGGGAAATAGAGGTCAGAGCTGTGAGATTAACAAATTTAAGAATGTTTTTATGTTTAATGAACTAGGTAGACAAATGAAAGTCTTTTAGATTGTATAGACTGTAATCTGAAAGAATATTAATGTTTTTATGTTTAATGAACTAAGTGGTTCATTTTATTTTTTTTTTTTCTGTTTCTTAAAATGAAAACATGATCATGTCCTAATTCTTATGGTTGGAATGGAATCCTATAATAAGTTTGTATTTTGTAGAGATTGATCCTTCAGTTACAGTTCACATGTAACATCCCAAAAATACAGGCCAAATATTTCGTTTTTAATTAAGTTATTACATAAAACCATCAGTATAAAAATGCTCATAATAATATCTCATATCAAAACAAGAGTGTCAATAATCAATATATAGAATCATAACACCATATCAGAGTGTAATCCCAAGGATCTCATGTGCGGAAAACATGGTGTGATACGCTGCGATCGAGTCGGCTCCTTTCCTTTGAAAACAAAGTACCTGAAAGCAAAACTGTAAACGGTAAGAACAAAGCTTAGTGAGTTCCCCCATCATACCACATACCTTACAAACACATATAACATACTTACTGCCAGCCATATATGGGTGCCCGACCTACCCCTTCGGCCCTCTCGACTGGTGACCTTGCCTAGCATATCTGGGTGTTGGCCTACCCCTTCGGTCCTCTCGACGGGTGATTGCCTAGCATATCTGGGTGCTAGCCTACCCCTTCGGTATCATTCAACCGATAACCGGGAGTTGGCCTCCCCTTCGGTATCTTTCAATCGGTAATCGGGGACTATTTCACCCCTACTACTACCACATAAAACCCTAGCATATAAACATAAATCACATACTGCCTAGCATATATGCGTGTTGGCCTACCCCTTCGCTCCAGCCGACCAGTAACCGGGGAGTATGTCACCCCCTACTACTACCACATAATATCATATCACATATATCATAATCTGGATAGCATGGCTGGGTACTAAACTACACTTTCGGTCCTATCGACCGGTAACTGTGGACTATTTCACCCCCTACTACTACTACTATCATATAACATGATAACATTCTAGCACATAAAACATAACATGTAGCAGCAAACCTAAATGAATATCACAAAGAGAATCATCTAACATAAAACTCCTACTAGTGGGTCGGCATTGTGGTCGTAGACCCACCGCTAGTGGAAGGTAACTCACCTCACAATGCTGACGTCTCGTAGACACAATCCCACGCTGCTGAAGTCCCGCAGACTCAACCCCAACTACTGGATGACAGATTCCCGAACTGTTAACATCAAAATAACACCCAATTAATAATTGGGTTCCACTACATAACCATAAGTACGTACTTGGGGACATTACTACATTACCCCATGCTTGGCTTTATTCAAGCCCAAGGGCCAATCCATAGGCCCAAAAGTCAACTATGAGTCAAAGCCCATCATATGGCCCAATTTTCCAAATTGGGCCCAAACCTTTACAAGGTCATACCATAAGGCCAACCATTTAGTCCAGTCCAACATTCAACCTTCTAATGGCCCAATATCAAATATTCATAAATGCCCAAACTATGGCCCAATTTTTCAAATTGGTCCCAAGTCCTCACATGTGCCTTATCATATAGCCCATCTAATTACTTTGGTCCATTAACTTGTTCTTGGTTAACCCATTATTATCTCAATCATCAAAGCCCAAAAAAAAGGCCCAAGTGAAATTAGGGTTTCACATAAAATGATGATTAGGGTTAAGTTTCCTACTTAACCCATTAAGGACTTAATCCACTAAGGACTTAGTACATTAAGTCTAATAATGCTTAGAATAATTTATGCCTATGATTATTATTTAATATCTCCAGTTATTAAATAATTCTTGTGTGTCCCGATTAATTCTCCAAATTAAGGTTTTATTGTTATTATGGTTTTTCCAACCCAAACACTAGCCTATTTATCAATTTGTTTGGCTTTTAGGTCAATTAGGGCTTTACTGGGCCTATTAGGCCTACTAGAATATCATTAAGTCCACTAGGGTTTTCACTAAGCCCACTAGACTACATTGGACCCATTAGGGTTTGTTAGTCCCTTAATCCACATCCAAACGAGTCACGATCCAAAAAGGTACACCGCCAACCGACACGATGACCGGTGGCGGTAGGAGACGACAGCCACCACTCTACGGTGGTTGTTTTAGTTTCTTTTCACTATTCTTCTTTCTAGTTACATTTTACAATGCTAAAACTCCAAATAATCACACATACACACACGAATACAAACACATATACACAACAACCTAGTGGTGGTTGGCGGTGGCATGTGGCGGCAGCCACCATCCTATGGTGGCGCTTTTCTTCAATTTCCACTGAAGATTACAACTCCACAACTTCACCCTCAAAATATATGCAATGGCACCCTAATACTCACATACAGCCACCCACCCACGGTGGTTGTTGGCGGTGGAGAAGAAAGAGCGGTGGCAGCCACCATGGTGGTTCTCCTTGAGCTTTTCTGTCCAGCGAGCATCCCTTTACACGCCACAGAGGAGTAGCAACACACACATACACAAACGTGACAACAGCAACAACAAAAGACGTTCGTTCGTTAGCAAGTCCCCATCGTCGCCTGCGACAAGAGCTACGATTGACATCAGTGGCGGCAGCAAAAGCTTCTTCTTCAGCGGGTGGCGCATCGTCAAGTCGTCATAGAGCTACGAGCGAACAAGAACAAGCAGCGAAGGGTGGTACCAGCGGCGACGACATAGTGGAGACAGCGGTCGATCGCGGTTTTGCCAGTAACAGGTCCGTGGTTGGCTTTGGTGGCTGAACGACTTCCTATTGGCGATTGGCGAGGTCACAGTGACAGCTCAACATCTTCAGCGGCAGCATTGAGGTGGTATCTGGCGGTTGACTACCGTCGGTTGGGAAACAACATGCTCACCGGACTCGTTGATCAGAACCACAAAGAAAGGTGGTGGCTGGAGAACTTCGATGATGGCTGCTGCACTCTTTGAGTTAGGGTTTAGGTTTGACGGGTGGGGAGGTTATATACCCCCGTCCCATTCTAAATTTTCCCATAACGACATAATCGGTCCCTCCCTTCCCGTGTCTTCTACAAAATTTTTACAAAGTAAATTCCGAAACTTAACCAATCAACTTCTCGAAACCAGCACCTTATTATATAATTATTGATTTTAGGGCTTCTATTCGCTCGTTAATTTATTTATTTATCTAATAAATAAATGGGGTGTTACATCACATGATAAAAGCTTTGCATAAATTGAAGAGTTTGTTTTGGTTAGAATGGTGATCCATGTGTTCCTCAGTATCCATGGAGTGGAATTGGCTGATTAATAAGGCTGGAATGCAAAGCCACAAATGAGCTAGAATGCAATCATGAATGGTGGAAGGGAATGGGGATGTGAGACATCAAGTTCGGTTGTGTATTGGTGTATTAGATGTGTATATATGGCGTATTAGATGATTGTATGCGATGGTCCTAAAAACTAAAAAGTAAATAGAATACATATAGTACGGTTAATGGTTAAATAGTCGTACTCTATTATGTATGCAATCTATTTAATACACCCCTCTACTACTGCACCCTCTATGTACTATATTCATAATTTCAACCATACTCTATTAACCTATTTCTAGTAGTGGACCTTCCAGGAGGTGTTTATTGGTGCGATTAAAGTAAATCCATCATTAACTGTTGGTATTTAATCATGCTTAGTTTGTTGGTGTGGGCAGTTAAGTGTACAAAGTTAACCGCATAACAAATGTTTTCTGTAGTAGTGAATGTTACAAAATATAATTCACTCAATGTAGACAGAAAAATTAGAAGCCGAATAGCCATCGTGAGATGGAGTCGGTTTTTTTTTTTTTTTTTTTTTTAACTTTATTAGCAAGAGCAGAATAAACGGTTTACAAGAAATAACCATTAACTGATAGGCATGGGAATTATAACCCATGCATTTAACCTTTATGAACATGTATTATCTAATGAAAACAGCAGCATTTCATTATATCTGGTAACATCCCGCAACCACCTGTTTGATAGCCAGCTGCTTTACATTCTGTTCCGCAATTCACTTTGACTGCCATACAATCTTTAATGCACTTATCTATCACAACAGCTGTATATATACAACTACATTTAATCAATACATGCTTGAGAGTTGTATAGATAAATTAAAATTGAAAGAAAGTTATCATATATTGATTAATCGGGAGCATGGTCTTGTAAAGAAAGGACAACACAAAAAGTATCGTGGCAAGAGATTTTTTTAAAGTGGAAGCCATCAGGTTCATACCTGGTAATGCTTGGTTTGATTGGAAGTAAAGATGTCACAAAGGATGATTGTTATATGTAGCCAACTGCATGTTTCTTAATTAACAAATATAATTTTCTGTCATCGCGCGTGAACCGATAGTCTTCCTAATTTGTCTTGCTTACGTTTGAAACAAAAACTACTAATGTTTGCATTTGTGGTAATTGGTCAAAAACGTATTGTTTTTCTAATTTTATTCTTTCAATAGATTTATTCTTTCAACAGATTGTTATATATAGCCAGGTGCATGTTTCTTAATTATATTAACAAATATAAATATATTATATGATATCAACTTTCTGTCATCGTGATCAATCTTGCTAATTTGTCTTGCTTACGTTTTGAAACAAAAACTAGAGTGTTTGGATTTGTGGTAATTGGTAAAAAGGTATTATTTTTCTAATTTTATTCTTTCAGCAGATTTAATATACGATGTCTCTCTCTATCTCTTTGTCTCCAAAAGTTTTAGCGTTTAATCAAATTAATGCATTTCATGGCGGTGTTATACATTTTTTTAGAACGGGTTACACACTCATTACACTAATCATTAGTCTATATTTTATGACTACATAGGGACTTAAACACTTAATCTTTGGTAGAGGGGCCTTTTGGTTTCACAGTGTTATACTTAACTTTGGAAGTTTGTAAATTACTCGCATCAACTTTAAAATGGTTGTTAGGGATGGATTTTGTTGAATCACAGTTAATTCAATATTCTTTTTCGGAAAATTCTTTTACACCAAAAAGAGCAATGTAGTTATTAATGGAAGTAAATTATAAATACCTCCATAGTTGTAACATTATACACATGGAACATGTGATTCAGTTTTGTGACGTTTAATGCTAGGAGTGTAGGACATCGATTGTGTGTATATTGAATATGCCAAACTAGAGGCTGGGATGAGGAAAAAAAATACTTGTTAAAACTAATTCCAACAAATTTTAAAATTGTTTTGATGTTTCAAGAAACCAACCCAAGTTGATGTCTAACCAAATAATTTTCTTCATCAAAAGTTTCGGTACAAGAAATTCGCTTAATATCGGCAACGATAGTATTAGTGGCGACATATCAAAAATGTCGTTAGTAATGCCTTTGTTGCTGCTAATACCGTCACCGATATTGATAGAAAACCTCGATTTATGTCAAATGTTCAGGCAAACCAATCGATCTTAATTCCAATTCAACGGTTAAAGACGCGCATCGTACAAGATTATTACCAGTGACATCAATAGTGGCGACTGTGTCGCCGCTAATACCCTAAAAAATGTTGACCGCGGAACCTTCCCTCCATTTAATTTCGTGTGTCACCGCTATTGCTCATTGTCGCCGCCATTATCGTCGCTAGTATGTTTGGGACCTGTTTTGCCCACTTTAAATTCCATATTTTGCAAAACTGGATCAATGCAGATAGATCAGGTGCTTAGCTTTAAAATTATTACTTACAAGCCTCCATACATTTTTTCTACAAATTTATGAATAATTTTAGAAAATTGGCTTGCAAAACAATTCATTTCGGACCAAGGGTAAATGGTAAATTTCACCCTAGTTAGAAGCATTTATGATTTTTGGCCGAAACTAATTAAATGTAGTAGACTCAAAATGTAAATCATTGGGCACTAGTCTCGACCGAAAAGGATATCCCATGATTTTTCTATGATGTTTTTTGTCCAAAGTGTCAAAAGTATCAATGTATTTTGGTTTTTTGTCTTAGTTTAAAAATAAAATATATACTTTGGCATCAATAAATGCTTGTCGATTTGGCAATTGTCTTTTTACCCCTAGTGCAAGAAAAAGCAATATACCTTTGGTATTTCTTGTATTTAAGTACAAGAAATAGCAATGTACTTTGGTTGTTTTTATTTATGTTTGATAATTTAACTTATAAGTTTATATATGTTGTTATATATTATATAATTGGAAAATCTTCGGGCAATGCTCAACGAGCCGACGTTTAGGGATGAGTTGTATGTGTTTTTTTCAGTCGGGGAAAGATCAATTAGGAAACGACTGGAACGGAGGTGATGGTTTGTCAGATAATTAGTTTGTTTCTTTATGTTAGATTTGTCGTGACACTTTAGTACTAGCTTGTTGTAATTATAAAATTTTGGTTGTTTATTTTGGAATGAAATGAATTATATACAAGGTAATTACCTTCGGATTACATACGGAAGGGGTAATCCGTCACTATTCCGTCGGTAATTTCCGACGGATTACGTATTAATTTTTTTTTCGATACTTCGGACCAACGGACATCGTTTTTTTCATACCACTATTATATGTGATTATCTATACTATCACAAAGTTATACCTGATACCTAGATGTTTATAGTGGCGTACTCATTTTGATCGATCAATCCTTTCACACTTTAAAATTACAATCACATTCACATATGTACGTATACATACATACACATTTACACATACATTCACATATACCCACAGAAACATACATTCACACTACATTCTTAGACACACGTTCAATCATACACATAGATTCATATACACACATATACATACATACTCATTCATACATACATACATACATTCGTACATAACACATTTACCAACCTCTATAAATGTATGTCTCTATGGGTATATGTGAATGTCTGTGTAATTATGTATGTGTATGTATGTATAAGTAAATATGTGTGAATGTATGTAAAAGAAGTAATTGTGCGTAAGGAGTAACGGATCTAAAGGTGCACATGGTTATACACACATAAATATTAGGTATAACTTGGTGAGCGTATAGATAATCATATATAATAAAGGTGCGGAGAAAACGAAACGAAAAAAACGATGTCCGGTGCCCGAATTGTCGAAAATAAAAAAATCCGTAGGTAATCCGTTGGAAATTACCGACGGATTACCTACGGAAGGGGCCATCTGTCGCTATTCTGTCGGTAATTTCCGACGGATTACATACGGATTTTTTTTTATTTTCGACATTTCGGGCACCCGAAGTCGTTTTTTTTCGCTTCGTTTTGTTCGCACCTCTATTATACATGATTATATATAGCATCACCAAGTTATACCTAGTATATATGTATGTATATACACACACACATACGTACATATATAATTGAATTTATTCAATATTTTGGAAAAATGACATCTTAGGAAATCTGTTGATAACTAACTAACGGTTGACATCTAAGAAGTGTTTCATTATCAATTCATTTTTTCTCATTTCGATTATATATTATTATCTATACTTTGCCTAACTTATACATGATATATGTATGTGTATAGTGGCATGCTCATACATTCACGCATACATTCATATACACACATACACATACATTCACATATCCCCATAGACACATACATTAACACATACATTCATAGACAAACATTCACACGTACATTCATAGACACACGTTTTAGACACACACCTTCACACATACATTCATAGACACACATTCACGTATACACATAAAATCATGTACACATATACATACATTCATATACACAAATACATACATACGCATACATTGACACATAATAATAATAATAATAATAATAATAATAATAATAATAATAATGTAAATAATGGACATAAATAAATAAATAAATAAATAAATAAATAATAATAATAATAATAATAATAATAATAAAGAATTAATAAATGACTGTTTAGCGCCGGATTTTTGACGGAAAGTAAACAAATTAATCTTTTTGTCAGTTCCATACATATTCCGTCATTTACCGATGGATTTTCCAACCGTCGGTATTCTCTGTAGCTGTTTCGTCACAATATCTTCAATAATCTAGGGCATCGTTTTTTGTGGGAATTCCGTAGGTATTTCTTCGGGATTTCATGATGGAATATTTCCGTAGGAGATTTTCGTAGGTATTTCTAGTTTTTTAGTAGTGTTTTAATCCGTTTCTAGAGAACCCAATGGCATATATTCTTGATTCTTTAATACATCGTAGTAATATCAAGAACTACCCCTTAGCTTTATTACTGATATAGTTTTCCCGATTAAATATACATGGATGAATGCAATGATATGATTTTATTTCCCTTTTATCAATTTATTTTATAGTGTTTACAATAAATACTTGTGAATTAATTGCAGTATAACAAACAAAAAGAAAACCGGGAATGTGGTTTTATAGTTGTTAAACACATGCTGGATTTTTTGAGACTATTCAATATAAATTTGAAACTATATTAAACGTTTTGAATATATTTTAAATTTCAACTTTCTATTTTGTTTGTATACTTTATGTAATTTGTTTATTTTATTTTTCAGTTTTGGAGTATGAATGAGCTTGTTTCGACTAAGCAAATTAAAAAAATGGTTATAAAACAAGTTCTGACTTTAATTGGCAAAGAATTAGAGAACATGACAATAAAACTAGTTAAGAGACTATTTTTAATATCAACGGTGCAAATTTTTAATTAATGGCTATTTTTGTTTAATAATAAGTAACTATTTAATGGTGCTAATACTTTCACTACAAGAAATAAGGGCAATAGCAGCCACGCCATTAGCGGCGACACACACTATTAGCGGCAACATGTCATTTGTGCGTTATTTGTCGCCGCTAATAGTGTGCGTCGCTGCTAATAGTAAAAAACCACAATTCGTGTCAAAAAGAACTGGTTAACCGTGTTCGTTGATCTGGACCAAATCGAATGGCGGCGACGGCATTGCCGAAAACGGTGTTCGCTCAACGTATTCGCAGCCATATCAATGGCGGCGACGGCATTGCCGCTAATGCTCCAAAAAAAAGGCCCTATTTTTTCCCTCGTAAGGGTGTCGCTGCTAAAACCCTAATGTCGCCGCTAATACCTCCCTGTCGTCGCTAATAAGTGTCGCCGCTAATGCTCATCGCAGATATACCCCTCTTCCTACACTGCTTTCTGTAATCTGTTTCTTTCACTTGTTGTCGACGACTCATATTGAAGAAAAATCACCGGCGAAATTAGGGTCTATCATCGGCGACGACAAGAGCACTATCACCGGCGATAGGTAATTTCCGATTTTTTATCCCGATTTCTTTTCTGAACATCAACTACATAAGTGATTAACTAATGATTTCGGTGTTTGATTGTATGTATTAAGCTTTGTTGACCTCTAATTTCAGGTTGTCATTACCACCACCAAACCACAGGATTTTTTTGCCACCACAACACGCCCACAGCACCACCATCATTCTGATTTCATTCCACTCCAGGTTCTATTCCATTTCATGAAGTATTCTGATATAATTATTCATATTGTATGCATCATGTATGTATGTAATTTATTTGATGAATGGAAAAAAAATTGTATAATGAATGTGAATAGAAAAAACTGAAGAAAAAAAAAGTAGGATGCAATAATGGAAAGAATGAAAATATATATATATATATATATATATATATATATATATATATATATATATATATATATATGATGTTATAATGTGTATTTGTATGTATATTGTGTGTTTAAGTGTATTTTTATGTATAATGTGTGTATTTATGTATGAAAAAAACAAAGTACAATGCTATAATGAAATGTGTATTTATTTTATTATATGTGTAATTGTATGTCTAGAAATTATGTATGTAGTTTGTGTGTTTGTATTTGGATGTTATAATGATATAAATGAAATTGTATGTATAGAAATTCTTCATATTGTAATTGTATGTATAGAAATTATTTTATTATATGTTTATTTATTTTATGTTATTATATATGTAATTGTATGTATAGAAATTATTCATATTGTAATTTTGCAGGGTATATATGGGGTTTAGTTGGGCGGTACTCTTTTACGTGATGGCAAATGTTATGGGCTAAGCACATAGAGGTGATGGAGCCGGGGATCCACCACCTCCTATAGGCTTTGGTCGTGGACAACACAAACAAGATGGTAAGTTTTATTATGATATATTCATTACCTATTTTTATCTATTTATTATAAGCTGTTGTGACTAATATTTTTAATTATAATTTTCAGCTAAGCTTCCTAAAAAAAGAAGAGGCCTAGCAAAAAACATCCAACTATTAATATCGATACAGGAAAACAAGGGAAAGCCTGGAGAATTGGATTTCGACAGGGAGATCACGTATTCCCCTGTCAGAAGCTGTGGTAATTGGTTTACCTGTGAGATTGGGAAGTATATGTGGATGAATATCCCTTTGAGTGTATCTGGTTGGGAAAATGTTTCCCCCACTTTAAGAAATGCCACAGTGGTGTATGTAAAGGTAACAAGATTAATATTTTAAGTTTAGTTGTGATTGGTATTTAATTAACTAACTTTTTTTGAATTTTTAGAATAAGTTTGATTTGGATAAGGTTAACTTCCCGAACGTGCTCAATTGTTGTAGAGTATTGATGCAACTTTACAAAGAGTTTATAGAGGTCGGAAAAATAAAGGACATACTTATTTTCAGAATGTCGAGGGGCTTACAGATATCCCAAGGGCATTAGCCAACCCCCCTGATGGTATGTCACATGAAAAATGGGCGCAAGCAGTCGAACATTTTCAAACTCCTGAATTTTTAAAGCGTTCAGTGTCAAACAAAGGAGTTTGTGCACAACAACAAGTTGTAAATAGATGGGGGTAGTGCTCGTATAGCAATGTATGTTTCAAAGAAGTAAGTTATGATATATTTAAATATTTATTTAAATTATAATTAATCTAATTTTTAATGTTAAATAGGACATCACTCGAATCGAAGCATTTCAAAAGACTAATACTGATCGTCAAGGGGTATTTACTAGTTCTGCAGTCGAGCAACAATACGTAAGCGCTTAATTTGTATTTTTTTTCATATAAGTGTTTATATTGTCAATAGGTATTTAGTAATCTAATTTTTATGATGTTTGTCAGTTTTTGAAAATACATAATGCTTTACTCCATGATATCCATCAATAAACTCAAGCTTCTTCTGAAGTTAGCGGTCTAACACCAAAGGATACACAAATTTGTTTTGAAAGAATATTGGGTGTTCGACGAGGCCATATTAGAGGCATCGGGCGTAAACCTTCTACGGTTGTGTTGATGTACGATCACGAACAACCACTGACACAACCACCACCACAATCACAGGTGACAAGACTATTTAATTTTGGTAATTACTTCAAATGTTGGTAATTGTTGGTTTAGTATTAGGAATGTTGGTATTTGTTAGTTTGATAATACTTTATATGTTGGTAATTGTTAGTTTGGTTATACTTTGATATATTGGTATTTTGTAGTTTGGTAATTGTTAGTTTATGAAATTGCAATGCTATAATGGTATTTTGTAGTTTGCTAACTGTTAGTTATTGCACAATGCTATAATGTGTTATATACAATATGTATATTTGATAATTGTTATTTTCTGAAAGTACAATGCTATAATGGTATTTTGTATATAGAATGTTATAATGTTGGCTTAACTAATTATAAGACTATGTTGTTTTCTTTGTAGTTGGAAATACATCAAACAATGTTAAAAGATCCGACATGTAGTGCCGCACTTAAAGATTGGTTTCGTTCGTTGCCACAAAGAAATGAAACTGAAGGAAACGAGGAGATCGACGATGACGAGTAGCTAGTTGTATGATTTTTGTATGTTTTGTTTGTGTAAGCATTTTAGACTAGTATTTTTGATATTTTTTATTATGCTAAATTGAATGATTATTTTAAATGGATGTTGGATTAATATTTTGGAATGGAAGGATGTAGGATTATAATAATAAATATCATAGCAGTTTTTATAGTTTTTATACTGTTTTTTTCAATTATAATATGAAATATAAAAAAAAAACAAAAAACAAAAAAACAATAACGGCGACGCCTTTAGTGGCGACAGTCAGTTATTAGCAGCGACGACCGCCTTTAGCGACGACAACTAGTAGTAGCGGCGACATTTGGATTATCAGCGACGAGACATCAGCGACGACCTTTTAGCGACTACACGTCGTCGCTAATACTATTAGCAGCGACATACGCTACTATTAGCGACGACACGTGTCGCCAGTAATACACTAATTTCTTGTAGTTTTCTTGTAGTTTTTAATGATGTGATGAAGGTTTTATGGTCTGAAGTTAATTAATGGTGTATTTTTGTTTAATAGTGCGTACGTAACTATTTAATACTTCTAATAATTTAATGATGCGGTGAATGTTTAATGGTACGAAGTCAATTAATGGTAGATTTTTTGTTTAATAGTGTGTAATTATTTAAATTTTTTGGAACCGGTAAATATAAATATATATTATAAGAAATAAAAAAAAGGCCTGGACTAGCAATGAGTTAGAGGGAGCAATCCAGTTTCACTTTACATCATTTTTGATCGTATTGCATTACATTTGGAATTCAATTAGATAAAAGGATACGAGCACTACGTGTAATAATTTAATACTGTGAAATATTTATTTTTGCGGGTTAGTCTTAATTTGTGAGGTGTATAAACCTTCCAGGATGTGTTTATTGATGCGGTTAAAGTAAATACATCATTAAATGTTGGTATTTAATGATGCTTAGTTTGTTGGTGTGGGCACTTACATGTAATATTTAAACAATTTAACCGCATAAACAAATGTGTTCTATCCTAGTGAATGTTACAAAATACAATTTACTAGACAGAAAAATTAGAAGCCGAAGCCATCGTGAGATGGAGTCGTTTTTATTTATTTTTTTAACTTTATTAGCAAGAGCAGAATAAACGGTTTACAAGAAATAACCATTAACTGATAGGCATGGGAATTATAACCCATGCATTTAACCTTTATGAACATGTATTATCTAATGAAAACAGCAGCATTTCATTACACCTTGTACCATCTCGCAACCATGTCCTGTTTGATAGCGAGCTGCTTTACATACTGTTCCGCAATTCACTTTGACTGCCATACAATCTTTAGTGCACTTATCTATCTCGACAGCTGTATACATACAACTACATTTAATCAATACATGCTTGAGAGTTGTATAGATAAACCAAAATTAAAAGAAAGTTATCATATATAGATTAGTCGGGAGCATGGTCTTGTAAAGAAAGGACAACACAAAAAGTATCGTGGAAAGATATTTTTTTAAAGTGGAAGCCATCAGGTTCATACCTGGTAATGCTTGGTTTGATTGGAAGTAAAGATGTCACAAAGGATGATTGTTATATGTAGCCAACTGCATGTTTCTTAATTAACAAATATAACTTTCTGTCATCATGAACATCAGTCTTCCTAATTTGTCTTGCTTATGTTTGAAACAAAAACAAGCAGTGTTTGCGTGGTAATTGGTAGAAGAGAAATTAAATATCCTCCTACCTTATGATCCTGTCAATCCTCCTAACCATTTAAGTGATAACATGTAGCATATTAGTATTCTAAAATATCATTAAATCTCATTAAATATTACACATGTCACCATTTCATTGGGTAGGAGGATATGTAGGAACAAAAAGTACGAGGATATTTAATTTCTCTTGGTGAAAAGGTATTATTTTTCTAATTTTATTCTTTCAATAGATGTTATACACAATCTCCCTCTATATTTTTCTAATTTTATTCTTTCAACAGATTGTTATATGTAGCCGGCTGCATGTTTCTTAATTAATAAATATAAATCAATCTTGCTAATTTGTCTTGCTTACGTTTTGAAACAAAAACTAGCAGTGTTTGTATTTGTGGTAATTGGTAAAAAGGTAATATTTTTCTAATCTCTCTCTCTCTCTCTCTCTCTCTCTCTCTCTCTCTCTCTCTCTCTCTCTCTCTCTCTCTCTCTCTCTCTCTCTCTCTCTCTCTCTCTCCCAAAGTTTTAGCGTTTAATAAAATCAATGCATGTCATGGCGGTGTTATACATTTTTCACTACTCTACTCGTGAATCTATATTTTTTTACTGCATAGGGACTTAAACCCTCACTCTTTGGTAAAGGGGCACATATTCGTCTGCTCATAATACCGTTAGGCGAAAGGCCTTTCGGTTTCAAGGTGTTATAGTTAACTTTAGAAGTTTGTAAATTACTTGCATCAACTTTAAAATGGTTGTTTGAGATGGGTTTTGTTGAATCACAATTAATTTGAATATTCTTTATCCGAAAATTCTTTTACACCAAAAAGAACATTGTAGCTTTTGTTAATAGAAGTAAATTACAAATACCTCCATAGTTGTAACATTATACACAGGGAACATGTGATTTAGTTTTGCGACGTTTAATGCTAGGAATGGCGAGTCTAGAATAAAAACCCATATGGTTCACTAATTTTTCTATAGAAAATTTTCTATACAAATTCAAGGATTTTATGGGTAAAATAGGTCACAAATTATTTTTAAGGTAGTTCATCAAAAATTTTCTATAGTAATTTTATATAACCTAAAAAAAATAGGTGGGTAATTGGACCCACCTTCCATGCAGATAACCCCGCCCTTGGCTAGGAGTGTAGGATATCGATTGTCTATATATTGATTATGCCAAATTAGAGGCGGGATTAGGAAAAAAAATACTTCTTAAAATTAATTCCAACAAATTTTAAAATTGTTTTGATGTTTCAAGAAACCAACCCAAGTTGATGTCTAACCAAATATTATTCTTCATGAAAAGTTTCGGTAGAAGAAATTCGCTTAATACCGACGACTATGTTAGCGGTGACATATCAAAAATGTCGCCGGTAATGCCTTTGTTGCCACTAATACCGTCGCCAATATTGATAGAAAACCTCGATTTATGTCAAATGTTCAGGCACACCGGTCGTCGATCTTAATTCCAATCCAACGGTTAAAGATGCTCATCGTACAAGATTATTATCAGTGACATCAATAGTAACGACTATGTCGCCGCTAATACCCTAAAAAATGTTGACCACGGAATCTTACGTCCATTTAATTTCGTGTGTCACCGCTATTGCTCCTTGTTGCTGCTATTACCATCGCTGGTAATAGCTTACATCGATTTCAACCCCCTGTCGATGTTCTTCTTTCTCACTAATAGTCTAACACTCCCACTTCTCTTCTCCGACGATTACGACTCCACTCCCACCCTTTGGAAAGCTTAAGGCCCTTTACCAGCCGATTACCACCTCCGACCGAAAGGAACACCACCGGGGTGTTTATACCGGTGATTTGGGGGGTTTACCAATGATTAGTTGTGTTTCCGGCGACCCTTCGACCACAAAACCACCGACTGTAAGTTATTTTGTTGTCCCACCTGTCGGTTTTTCTCCTCTGAAGTGTGTCCACCCTAATATGTTTTTTTATGAATAATAAATCCACAAATAGCCATTGTTGCTGCTGCTCCGGCGAGGCGACCGCCATTGTAGATTTTTGTGGCAAAAATACCACCACATGTGCTTCTGATTTCAATTTCAGGTTAGTGAGTCTGTTTGGTATGTAAATAGAAATCTACGATTATTTGATGGTATGCAAAAAGTCGATGATATTCAAACATATGATATTTGGTATTTGGTATGCAATTTTGTTTATATAAGAATATTTTATATTGTTAATTATGACTGGTTTTTACTTCGCTACCTTTTTTTATTTTTATAGACAAAATTTGTTTTGGATGCGATGTCCCGGGATCCAGACGCTGCTATACTATTAGAGAGTTTTGAAGCGACTTTTTTAAAAGGTTATCGAGAGCGTGAAGCTGACGCAAAAGAATATTTTTTGCAAGTGGGGGGGGGGGGGGTAATAAGTATATCCTGCGAGCATCAGCCAACCCCCACATAACATTACTTCAGAAAGGAACAAAAAAAACTCCGTGAAATGCAAACGACCGTGAACCATGAGGGGTCGAGCTCGTATAACATTACTTGCTATAAGAAGGTAACGTACGATATTTATAATTATTTTTTTAAAATATTATCTAATTTTTAATGTTAAACATAACCTAAAGGTAGTGGAAACGTTTCCCAGGGCTCATGTCGGTAGGAATGGTGTATTTATTAGTATCAAGGTAGAACAACAATACATAAGTATTTAGTTATAATTTTATCATATAATTAAGTGTTTATTTATACTTACCTGTTAATCACTTTTGGAAAACACATAATGAATTAGTGGAAGATCTCTTAGAACAAACACAAGGGCCAGAAGGTGAAAGAGAGTTAACACCTGCTCAAGAAAGAGCTACTTTCGAGAGAGGATCAGTTGAATGATATGTCTATATCAGAGGTACTGACCTCAAACCTTATGCTATCTCGCCGATTGCATAGCTATCGAAGCCATCACCACAGACATCACAACCATCATAGGTAAAACAAGATTATTTAATTTCAATAAATGCATGTTGATTTGGAAATTTTGGTTTGTGGTGATTATGTTCTAAAAGCTTTGGTAATTGGTTTTTTGTGCCAAGTGCAAGAAATAACAATGTACTTTGGTTTTTTGTCCAAGTTTAAAAATAACAATGTACTTTGGCATCAATAAATACATGTTGATTTGGTAATTTTGGTTTGTGGTAACTATTTACTAAAAGCTTTGGTAATTGTTTTTTGTTCAAAGTGTAAAAAATATCAATGTATTTTGGTTTTTTGTCATAGTTTAAAAATGACAATATACTTTGGCATCAATAAATGCATGTCGATTTGGCAATTGTGTTTTTGTCCCTAGTGCAAGAAAAAGCAATATACTTTTGGTATTTCTTGTATTTAAGTGCAAGAAATAGCAATGTACTTTGGTTGTTTTTATTTATGTTTGATAATTTAACTTATAAGTTTATATTTGTTGTTATTATTATATAGTTGGAAAATTTTCGGGCAATGCTCAACGAGCCAACGTGTAGGGAGGAGCTTTATGCGTTTTTTCAATCAGGGAAAGATCAATGAGGAAACGACAGGATCGGAGGTGATGGTTTGTCGGATAATTTGTATGTTTTTTTGTATGTTAGACTTGTCATGATACTTTGGTACTGGCGTGTTGTAATTATAAAACTTTGATTGTTTATTTTAGTATGAAATAGATTATATACAATGTCGTCACGTATTTAATGTCGTTATGTAAAATTTTTCTGCATTTAATGTCGTTATGTATCATTCTTTTTGCACCAAAATCGTTGATAAAAAAGATAATTAAAAAAACGAAATAATGTTATTACCGGCGATAATAGCATTACCGGCGACAATAACATTAGCAGCGAAACTGGCTATTATCAGCGACATTTTGAGCAATAGCGATATAGCAGTAACAACGACTTTTTACCGGCAATGTGTCGCCGCTATTATCTTTATCAGTGATTTTTCTTGTTTTTAGTTGCGAAAAAAGTCCCCGCTAATTCTCTTTTTTCTTGTAGTGAATTAGCATGACATTTTTTTGTATTAGAATTCATGTTCATGACATTTGTTTCTATATTAGGTACGACACGTTTCAAGCCGAACTATCTAGACGGAAATCCAAAACGTTGTCTTTTAGGAGGAGATTGACGTTAATTAAGGCAGTATTGGGTAATCTTCCAACGTATTACATGTCATTGTTTAGAGCCCCAATTGGTGTCATAGAAAAACTTGAAAACATTCTCCGGAAGTTCTTATGGGGTGGAAATGAAGAAAAGAACAAAATTCATTGGGTGACTTGGGATAAAGTTGTTGTCCTAAAGATCTTGGTGGGCTGGACGTTGGATGAATTAGAGCGTTGAATGTGGCATTATTAGTGAAGTGGTGGTGGAGAATCAAAGAGGAATCATCCTCATTATGGGCTAAATCCATTGTTAGTCTGCACTATCTGAAAAACAAACCGGCAGATCATTTAGCAAAAAAAATAAAAGGTTTTTGTAACAACATTCATGGGCAGGTGCTAAAAAATTAAAATTTTTATACCCAGAGCTATATAAGATCGAAAGGAAGAAAGCATGCAAGGTTGCAGAAAGAATTAAGGAAGGGGTATTCAATGGATATCGAAAGTCTTATCCAATGGTTGTTGGTCTAGCTTCTCACGTGGACGGTCTATCGGCTACTATTAGGTCAGTTAACACCTAATCTGGTGATGACCAATTTTCCTGCCTAATTGCACCTGATGGGGTTTATCAGGTTCATTTGTTAAGAGTGAAGATTGACACGAATCCAGCTGCCATTTCCAATAACACAAAGATTAGCTGGAGTAAGCTCATACCGATAATAGTTACCATGTTCATATGGTGAGCATTACTAGACAGAATACCATCATCTAAGTCACTTACAAAAAGAAGTGTTAAGATCGATTCAAGTTCCCGTAGTTCGTGCATAAGCAGTGTGGATGCCACGAATCATGTACTGATAAAATTTTCTTTCACTTTCACTGTACGCAAAAGCTTATTCAGTTGGTATTGCTCCTATAAATGTCAAGAATATAGAGCAGTTGATAAAATATGCAACAAATTGGGGTCGATGCCCGAAAAGAGAGAGCGACTAAATGGAATTTTGTTATGGGATGTTTTCGGGTCTTTGGAGAGCAAGAAATGATTGTATATTCCAGGCAAGATTCATTAATCCAGAGGGTGTGGTTGACAACATCAAGGCGATGGAATACATGTGGATTAGGTGTAGAGGCAAGAGTTGTATTTGTAATTAGGTTGAATTTTGTTCTGATCCATTTTTGTTTTAATCTCTCTTATTTTCTTATATGTTTGACCTCTGCTCCCCTATAGTTACTTGCTATTTTGGGTGAGTCTTTTTTATATAGAATTGGCCACTTAAAAAAAAGAATATCAAAACACATGCATTAACTACATACACATTTTTTAATAAACAATGAATATATCATTTAAATAGGAGTCCTAAATGGCAAGAAGCTAAGAGAATGGAGAAGAACATGAGTTACATATTCTAGATACAATAGAGCATGAATTATTAATCTAAACCTTCAACCCACTCTTATTGTTAATCTAAAAAAAATAAAATAAAAAATAAAAAAAAATCACAAAGTGAATTGGCAAATTAGATAATCTAATATATAAAGTTGACCACGAATTTGCTAGAGTCCTACTAAAATGAATAGTGGATGCCAGAATCTTTCTCAAATTAACAATGTGAATATGTGATAGTCATTCACCAGCAAAAAGAATAATAACAAGAAAAATTAAATATCTTCCAACAATTTGTTCCTACTTATCCTCTTACCATATCAAATATTGACATGTGTCACATTTAATTAAACATTTAATGAAATTAATAATCATTGAATCCACTTGTCAAAATTTCATATGGTAGGAGTATAAGTAGGAACAAATTGTAGGAGGATATTTAATTTATCTAATAACAATGAATGCAAACGATTCAATTGTATTGATAGTTTAATTGTATTTCGAGAAACTAATGATCTTTAAGAAGAATTAATCCACTTAACAAAAAAAGACACTTCTCTCTATTCGCAAATATAAGTCCAACCAATGAATTTAAACTAGTTTACCGAGGTTAAGATAAGAACTGTACACTGGTAAATTGTGGAATAGAGGAAGAACAGTAAACAAGCGAAGTATAAACGGATATACGGGAAGAGGGGACGAAAAGTTTCTCAGAGAATTGCTTGTTCACCAAGCTTTTATTAGAAATGTAAGTTGAAAAACTTAATTTTTATTTTTTATAATAATATACTATAACACTTGAATCATGGTATGTTTCATTATTGCCCTTTGGTATTTAAAAGTTGCATTTTTGGTCCTTGTGTAGTACGCAGGGAGTACCATATGGTACGCTTAGCGTGCAAGCTGTGAAGCAAGTATGCGGGGCGTACCACACGGTACGATTAACATACTGATGCGAGGTGGGATCGAGGCTCCGGATACGTATGCAAGGTGTACGCATATGTACGTGGGGTGTACATGTCATTTAGTGAAACCCTAATATATAAGGTTGGACACTATATAATAACTCTTGAAGTTGGGTCCTTTTGGGGCATGCAAAGTCACCAACTCAGTGAATTTATGGTTCTAGACGCTTATTAGGGACTAGATATGTGGTTTAGACTTCTGATCTTAAGCATTAAGTGCTTAAAGTGGGTTTTGGCTTAATGGGTGAGTACGTTGGGTGTATAAGTCTTTATGCACTGCTTACAAGACATTTAGCATGTACGCTTAACGTACAAATGAGTACACCCCGCGTACTTAATCTGTTGGGTTATGTGTTTTAGGCTTCGAGGTTGGGCCAAAGTGCTTATTTTCTTATTGGGCCATCTGATTGCACGTGTTTTGGACTAAGAGAATGGGTGGGCTTTAAGTAAGGCTTATGTAAGGGTTTGGGTCCAATTTGGAAAATTAGGCCATGTATGGGCCTTAGATGATTAATTGATTTTAGGCCTTGGATGATTGTAGGTTTGGGCCTTGGTCTTGGACCAAACCAAATAAGGGGTAAGATGGTGTTTTTACCCTATCTGTGGATTGATAGTTATAGATTGGGATCCAATTGTTAATTGGGTGTTATTTGATATTGATAGTTTTGGGATTTATCGAACCAGCAACCATGGATTATCAGTGTGAGTCAGTAGTGCGAGGTGAGTTTCCTCACTGTGTTTAGCGGGTCGAAAGCACCAATGCCGAGCCATGATCTGTTATGTTAGAATACTCATTGTCTGTGTAACACTGGTATGTGTATGTTCTTGTATGCTTATTGGGTCGAGCCCGTTGGTTAATTTGTACACTAGTAATTGTTATGCTTCTATAAATTGAATGTGAGCGGGGCCCGTTATGCAAATTAGGGCGGGATCCGTTATACTCATCTAGTCGGGGCTCATTATGTGTTATATATATATATATATATATATATATATATATATATATATATATATATATATATATATATATATATATATATATTTGGTATATGGTAGTTTGGGGAACTCACTAAGCTTTAATCTTACAGTTTTCAGTTTCTGTTTCAGGTACTTCTTGTTCCAAGGGACGTTACATGTTGGTATCAGAGCCTTAGTTTGAGGGTTCAGACATACTCTCGGGTGTGTATGAACACAAAATGACGATATGGTAAAGTTTTTCAAAAAGAAATTTTTTTCTTAGAAATTTTTTTTTAAACAAGAAAGGGTGGGGTGAATGCAATCAGCCGAGCTCAAGTAAGTTTTCCCAAATTACCCATACATGTTATCTGATATGATTTGATCTGTGAATCTGTGAATCGCATGCTAGTTAGGGCTAAGGATCTGCTCAGTTTTTGCATGATAGAATGCTAGGAGAGATGTTGTTATATGCCTATTGTATGAGTTTGTAGACTTGCATGCTAGTACTAACCAGTCAGTGATAGGATGGTCTGATTAGGTGATGTTTGGTTTTGATTACTTTATGTCGGATCAATAGTCTGAGCATTTGTCTGATTTTCAGTAGTTTGATGTGAGTCTCCTCACTGTGGTTGGCCGATCGAAGGCACTAATATCATCCCATTATTTATTTTGATTAGGATGCTATTTGTGTGTGCGACTCTACATGTGTGGTATATGATATGTATACCGGGCAGGGTCCGATGCCAGACGGTGCCTGATGAGTGTATTGTATGTTGTTTATGTTAGTGATTCTTGCATTTATTTTATGTGTCTGTATGAATACCAAGCGAGGCCCGATGCTAGGCGGGGCCTAATGAATGTGATGGGGCAAGACCCATCTCATGTTACTGACATATTTGTTCCGAGCGAGGCTCCATACCGAGCAGGGTCCGATGTCGGTCGGGGCCCGATGGTTGTTGGGCATGGCCCATCGTATGTTGTTATGTATGGTATGAGGCGTTTTAGGGAACTCACTAAGCTTCATGATTATGTTTTTTAGTTTATATTTTAGGTACTTCCAGATCGAAAGGAAGAGCTCAGGGTGATCGTATTACACACACACACACCATGATTTCCACTATATATGACTCTCATGTAATGAGATGATTGATTGAATCACTCTGATTTTCCTTTATGTTTTTATGATCATGTGTGGTTGTGGATTTGTTACTATGGAAAGTGAAATTTTTTCTCTTGAGTTTTGGGACGTTACAAATTCGGTGTATTTTAGTCGATTATTTCGCCACTTGGAGCTAATTTGATCGGGATTTCGACTTTTGCTTCCCGTTAACGCATAAAACACGCTTCGAATTTTCTCCCAAAAACAATTAAATGTTTGATTATCTCCTTCAATTAGGTATTGGGAAGCCGAAACCCACGCCTCTGCTAGCTTTTCTTCTTCCTCTTTTGTCCATGGTACCCTTTATTGGGTAGTGAGGTATACCGTTTTTTTCCTTTTTTCTTTTTTGGTTGAGGTGGTGGTTGTGGTGAAGGTTGTGTTTTATAAACAAAATCTGGCGAATGAGGTAGTTGAGATTGTAAAGGTGGTGGTTGTGACTATTATGGATGGAATTGTTGTTGAAACTGTTTGAATTGTTGAAATTGGTGGAATTGTTGTTGAAAATCCGGAAAATGTTGGAATTGTTGTTGCAAAAGTGGTTTTTGTTGTACAGGAGAACCGGTTTCAAGCAAATTGACAAAACCACATTGAGATGATTCCATGGTCAGAAATTGACAAAGGGATTGTATGTAACAGAAAAGCGTTATAGAGTTTGTGATTTCTAAAGAAATATAGAGAAAAGGTTGTGTGTATATAGTGTAATATAGAGAAAAAAAATGGTGTAAAGAAAAATAGATGTATAATATGGTTTTTATAGATAAAATTATGTTAAAAAAAAAAAAAAAAACGTTTTTCTTTGAAAATTAGCCGTTGAACGGTCCATCAACGGTCAACCTGAAAAACCTCACTACCATTGGTCGTTTAACCTCGTGGTGGGTAGAACAATGGAGCACGACAACGACAAACCACGAAGGCTCGGCCTAGTGTGCACGATCCATGGTTTTTCCTAGCTAGACCAGAATACCATTCGAATTTCGTATGCGAGAAGGTATAATAAGGTTGGGCCAAGTGGTTTCAAGTATTTTATGGTTGGTATCTTATCCCATGTAAAATGGCTTTTCTTTTCAACAATTTTTATTGCGCTTTGTCTTTTTTATTTATTTACCACTTATACTAGTATTATATTATAAGGTTCCCCATATCCATGCATCCCTCAACCATTATATTTTTCGGTCGCCCTTAGCCATCACTCTCCACCTACAACTCTATCCAGAATATCCTCAATCTTCAGGTAATACCCTTTAAACCATTTCGATAGTTTGGAAAGAGAAAATCATTCTCAAAAGAAGACAGGTGAATATATATCCTAGAGATAAAACTTGTGAAAGTAACACATATAGCAATAGATACATAAACCTAAAGCCACAACAATGTAGATTCTAACTACATAAAAACCGAAAAACATGTTCTAAAATTTTACAATATTAAAGAAATAAGATATTGAAGGGTGATTAGGTTCATGTGATGGCCTTTTACAAATTTTTCTATTATCTGATTAACAGGCTTACCATCGATGTATTTAAAAAAAAAAATTGTCTTCTTTGCATCATGACACAAAAATAGAAGAAAAAAAAACAATTACATTGCTATTTAGTGTGAAAATAAAAGAACCTAACTTTATCTTTCTCTGCATGGCGAAATCATCACAAAGACCAAGGTGTGATTTTTAGAAAATTAACACTATAACAGAAAGTTTTGCAAAAAATTTACATTATGCATGAAAATTTAAGGGGTAGCACATGCCACCCCTGGAACACTGGTTCCACCGGTCACAAAAAATATACAGTGTATCATATATAATACAAAGCAAACACAATCTTTCAAAATACTATTCACTCATCATGGAAATTAGTGTAAAAAAGAAAAAGGTAAAGAAAAATCATGGGATAGAGTAGTCGTTTATTTAACTTTATTAGCAAGACCCGAAGAAATGGTTTATTACAAATAACAATTATTAACCCACATGTCTTCGGAATAATCACCCAGGTACTTAACATACAGGGACATGTATTAACTAATTATGACAGCAACATGATTTTTTTTCACAAGCACCATTTGGATAGCTAAGTTTTCTACAAAGTACTGTACAATCCTGGTTACAATCTCCAAAGCACAATTTTGAAGAAATTTTATATATTGGCTCAAGAGCTGTACATAAATACATTGAATCAATACATTTTGTCCATGTAACATAATTGAGAGTTGTAAAGATAACTAAAAATGAAAGAAAGCTTTCGTACCTAAAATAGGGACCATAGTGATGCAAAGAAAGGTCAACAAAAAAAGCATCATGGCAGGAGACTTTTTGTGTGTGGAAGCCATCAGGTTGAAGGTTAATGCTTGAGAATGCTAATTCATTGCAAGAATGTAGGCCACAAACGATGGTTGTTATATATAGGCCTAACTAAACACTTCGAAAACAGAATTATCAGTACGTATTGATATCGTGAAAAACTCTAACACAAATAAAACATAACTTTTGTCATGCTTCCTTCATATTATTTAAAAAAATATGAATATATCATGCAAAACTTTAATACAAATAAAGCATTACTAAAATGTACGTAGTAAAAAATTATTGCATTCAATATGCATTAAATTTAATGGATCGTGATATTATTCTTCTATTTTCATACATTTATATCATTTTCTCTTAAAATGCGTTTACAAATTTTTGATGAAATAATTATTTAAAACTTAAAAACATAAATCTCTTTATCAAATTTACTACTTTAATAAACATTATCAACTAAACACTACAAGGAAAAAGGCCATTACCGGCGACAAAAGTCGCCGGTAAAAGTCCCAAAAGTCGCCGTTATATACTAATAGCGGCGACCCGTCGCCGGTACTGAATCGACGCTACTGCCTCGTCGCTATTGATCAGTTGGTCGCCGCTAATGATAAAAGTCACCGCTATTGACTCTGTCGCCGCTAATGATTATTATCGCCGCTAATGAGCATTGTCGCCGGTAATGACTTCTGTCGCCGGTAAAAGTGTCACTGGTAAAAATGTCGCCGATAATAACTTCTGTCGCCGGTAATTGTTTTTCAATTTTTTAATTTTTTTTAATTAATGATGGTTGCTGGTGATAATATCGTAGGTAAAAGTGTCGCCGGTAATAACAATCTTCGATTAAATATCAAAACCAATACTATCGACACTAATTACAAAACAAACATCCTATTAAATATCAAACATAATAGTGTCAATGCATAGAAACAAACATTCAAATACAATTAAATATCAAAAGTCATAATATCCGATTAATAAAACAACAAAATTTTTACAATCTACCAAGTAGCAAAACGTGACAACATATGCAAATAAAACCCATCATTACATACCATCATCGTCGTTCCTATTGTTTCCTTGATTATTTTGGGATTGAAAAAACGAATAAAGCTCATCCCTACATGCCGGGTCGACGAGCATTGCTCGAAGATTTTCCAACTACATAATTAATAACAATATATATAAGCTTATAAGTTAGATCGTCAAACATAAACAAGATAGAAAACCAAAGTACATTGCTATTTCGTGCACTTGGGACAAAAACCAAATTACCAAACTTTTTAGTAAATAATCACCACAAAACCAAAACTACCAAATCAACATGCATTTTACGATGCTAAAGTAGATTGCTATTTTTAAACAAAGATAGAAAACCAAAGTACATTGCTATATTTTGCACTTGGGACAAAAACCAAATTACCAAACTTTTTAGCAAATAACCACCACAAAACCAAAACTACCAAATCAACATGCATTTTACGATGCTAAAGTAGATTGCTATTTTTAAACTAAGATAGAAAACCAAAGTACATTGTTATATTTTGCACTTGGGACAAAAACCAAATTACCAAACTTTTTAGCAAATAACCACCACAAAACCAAAACTACCAAATCAACATGCATTTTACGATGCTAAAGTAGATTGCTATTTTTAAACTAATATAGAAAATCAAAGTACATTGTTATATTTTGCAATTGGGATAAAAACCAAATTACCAAATTTTTTAGCAAATAATCACCACAAAACCAAAACTACCAAATCAACATGCATTTTACGATACTAAAGTAGATTGCTATTTTACTTGTGATGGTTGTGATGGTTGCAAAGGTTGTGGAATCGTCGGGAGACCAGAAGGTTTGCGGCCAATGCCTCTAATGTGGCCACGTCGCTCTCCTAATACTTTCTCGAGAGTCACTTTTTCTTGAGTGGGCGTTAGCTCACTTTCACCTTGAGTTTGTTCTAAGAGCTCTTCAACTAACCGATTATGTAACTCCCAAAAGTAAGTAACAATTAAGTATAAATAAACATTTAAATATATGATAAAATTATAATTAAATACTTACATATTGTTGTTCCGATTCAGCAGTAACAAATACACCATTCTTATCAGTATGAACTTTGCGAAATGTTTTCACTCTCTTAAGGTTCTGTTTAACTTTAAAAATTAGATTATATTTTAAATAAA